>NC_140087.1:68056573-68749073 GCF_964237585.1 Gallinula chloropus
CCAAGATTCAGTGGCCGTGGATGGGTCTGAGAATATGAAGACAGAGCTTTGCTGAGCAAAGAAGGGCTGGTAGGAAGAGGATACCTTCAGACCACAAAGGTCATCAAGATTCAGGTGGTGGTTAGTAGACTGCAGTCACAGTGGGTGGGTGGGAGGTGATGGCCCATGGGTCGTCCTCCTCAGCCCCGGGGTTCCTCCAGCCCTGAGGGAGCAGTCCCTGCCCTGCGTGCCGTGCCAGAGCCGGGCTCGCTGAGCACGGAGCGCGGTGCCTGATTTCTGGATTTTCTATTTTCAGCAGCTTCCGTCAGAGGTGAGGAGTTGAAAGTTGCCATGCCGACAGGGAAATTTCAGGCCCTAAAATAGGCAAAACTCGCTCCTGCATCATGCGAGCGTGCGTGTGCTTCCTGCGAGGGAGGCAAGGACCAAGCTAGGAGGGCACAGGGGGGCTGTGAGGATCTGTCCTATGCAGGGGGGGGAACGACTCCCTCGAGAAAACATTCATAGGAAGCTTCCAGACTCCTTCCCTATGGGTATCTGGATAAATTACGCAGCAGGTAACAGACAGCAGCAGCAGAGAGGGAATCCTAGTGACTACAGCATTAAAAACACCTGATTATTCCCAGTTTTATGATGATCATCACTGCTAGATGTCCTAGCCTCTGGATCCTGATAAGGAACCCAGTCCTTGGTGTGAGGCATGGAGAGCAGAGGAAAAGGGACCCCGTGGTTTAGGAGGGAATATGCATCTCAAGGAGATCTCACACTGTGCTCACAGGGCAGCAGTGGTCCACTGTGATGTAAAAGGTTTGCAGCTCTGAGCTGGAGACACCTGAGGGCTGCATCAAGCATCCAGATGTGTCCTGCCAATCGTGGACCTGAAGCCTCCTGTGTGCAGGGCTTTTCCCCTGCTGTTCCATCTAGTTTGACCAAAGATCCCAAAATGTGTGTGTTTTGGGTTTTTTTTTTTAGGTTCTTTAAAACTGGGGTAGCCCCAGCAGAGATGCCTGGACCACTCAAGGGGATGGTGTTGCCTCTTGCACATGCTCAGGAGAGCTTATTCTCCAGCCTCACAGAAGGCTGTTTCGCCATCCCTGAGAGAGGAGAAAAACCAATCCGCTTCACATGCCCAGAGCCAGCTGTGCTCCCAGCCCCAACGCGTGCTGGAGCATCTCTGCAGCCACCAGAAGTGAACCCTGGCGAAGTCCAGGAGGCTCCTCACCGTGGGGAGACACACCGTCTCAGCAGGGAGAAATCATAGCTCAACTTTTGTTTCCTGGCTTCTGCTTTTTTCCCCTCTCTCCCTCCCCATTGTTTCTCCCCACTTGCCCCTCCAGCCAGTTGTCGCCCCGCAGTCCACACTTACAAATGTAATTTCTTCTGATGTATGAATATTTCACAAGCCCTCCCTCCCTGGGGACGGTGCGTGCCAAGGAGGAGGCAGCTTCTGCGGGGATGGAAATGGTAGCAAATGACAATCTTAATGAAAGATCTCTTCTCTGAGGGCATCTCTGAGTACACCATCCTGCAAGAGCTCCCAGCTCATCAAGGTACATCCTGCTATCTGGCTGCCTGATTTGCCTTTGGCCATGGATGGTGGATGTATAGAGAAATACAGCTTGGCCTTTTCCCAGGACACTCTGCTTCGTGGGTATGGAGATGTGTTGGGTCTCTCTGGTCTGAGCTACTCATTAGACATGGAAATATCTTCCCTTCTGTAGATGTACAATGGCATAGATCAGAGTGTGGCATGGTGCCTCCGGTGAATTTTTGTCAACTTGATGTCCAGACAGACGAAACCCGTCACATAATTCCCTCTGTCCTAACACACAGGAGTAGCTGCTAATCAAAGTGCATATCAAACCTGAACAACAAACTAAGCATCTTCACCATACAAATGTGCACGTGGGCTTATGTTTCCCTATACCTTTGTATCTCTGTACTTTCTCAGTGTCCTGCCTGTCTCTTCTACGTCTGCGGGCCACCACCAAGAGGGGCTGGTACCCAAGCGATGTGCTTTCCTGGGTGCTTGTGACCCGCAGACCCTCCCAAAGCCCCCTGCCCCGCTTGACCTCCGGATCTGTGCAGGACCTCTCGCTTCACACCAGCATTCCTCCGCCCCATGCGGACTCAGGGTGGTGGTGGTGGTGGTGTGCATCAGCAGGGACCCGCGCCTGAGCCCCGCAGTGCGTGTAGGGCTGTGTGTGTAGGCTCAGAGCTGCCTGACAGGCATCCCGCCGCCTCGGGTACCCGCATGACGCGTCTGAGCTGCATCTTCAGGGATTTACCGAGGAGCGAGCGCGGCCCATGCCGGAGCAGCGGCCACGGCGCCGTCTGTTTCTCCGACAGTGGGTGGCACTATGCAATCAAAATAGCTTTGCTTCTCCTTCGTCCCACTACCACCACTCATTCTTCAGCCCGGTGGGGTTAGAGCCATGCGTCTCATAGGGGCAGGGAGCGTGGGTTTCACACCCTCAGCGTCTCCGGGACCAGGGTCATCGGGCAGGAGCCCCTACAGCAAACTGCTTCCCTAGGGAAACCAGGAATGGAGAAGTTACTCCAAAGGCTGAGTTGTGCTCATTGCTTTTTATTTTTGTTAACTTTAAGGGCAAGGTGTCTCTGTTGGGAAAAATTTGGCATCATTTCCACTGTGTTGCCCTTCCTGCTTGCAAAACATGGAATAGTTGCCGGTCCACTTTTTCAGGATGGTGTTAATTTGTAGAACTCCCTCTCCTACAAATGACTTCAAAATGTTGGGACTTCATATTGTGACTTGCTCTTAATAACAAGAGATGTGGAACTCAACTTGCATCCGTTGCAATAATTTTCTCTTTGCATTTCTCTTCTCTTCTGAATGACAGAGAGATGGTGCAGTCCATGTGATGTCAGGTTCATCACCAGGGGAAGGGACTCAGAAGGGTTTTGCCCAGATTGCTGGACTTGGCAGGAGTACAGAGCGCTCAAACCTGTGTGAAAACTATGTTCTCAAAGAAATTAATAAAGTTTCTGTGATATTCTCCTGGAAAGAGCCCAGCAGAGGGCTACGAAGATGATGAAGGGCCTCCTACCCTACGAGGAGAAGTTGAGTGCACTGGGACTGTTCAGCCTTGAGAAAAGAAGACTGAGAAGGGATCTGATTAATCTTTATAAATATCTGAAGTGTGGGACACAGGGAGAAATGTTCAGCCCCTTTTCAATGGTGTGTGGAGACAGGAGCTAGGGAGCTGCTTTGGCAGGGGGGTTGGACCCGATGATCTCTGGAGGTCCCTTCCAACCCCTACGGTGCTGTGATTAGGAAGCACAGAGCTGTATGGCAAACTGTATTTAAAAGCAGAGTGGTGGTGTTTACCTAAACCACCCCTCTGACAGGGAACAGTGGGATGCTACAGAAATAGTGAGAAAACACCCTACGTGTTCATGGTAAAAAAGCAGGATCTCCTGGCATCTCAAATGAAGACCCGGGTTCAAGGTGGCCCCTGCACCAGACCAAAATCCTTCCTGTTGTGGTGGGTGTATCCCGAACCAGAGATTCTCTGCTGAAGGCTAGGGCATCATTTCCAAGTGATGCATCATACCAGGAGGTGTCAGTGTCTCCTGCCTCTGCCCCATGTGCTTGCCAGGCTTTCAAGCAGGAGCTGCTCAGAGCTAGTGGCTGGGACTGGTGCTAGGAGCTGTTTGGTGGAAAGCTGCCCCTGCTTCAAGCTGAGGAATGGGACTGGTTTCGACAGCAGCATGGTCCATGGAGCAAAGCAGCGATGTTTAAAGATGTCAGGATGGAAATCACAACTTCTCTTTGGCTCTTCAAATAGGGGGTGCAAGCCCTGCTTTCACCAAAATGGAAAATGACCCCTAGGTAGAGTGCTAGCAGCAAAACACTGCGCTCACACTTGACCTGGGCAGCCCAAGAAAAACAACAATGCATTATCTCCATGGAGGGTATCTTGGCTGAGGGTCCTCCACTCTCTGCCACATCTTGGCCAGTTCAGCTTCCCCGAGGTCGATGAAGATGTGAGTGAGGAAATTGGAACACAACCATCTTCAGTGCCAAAAAAGGTTGTGTGGCCCTGCTTGCAGCACCTCAGGCTCAGTTTAGGGGACAGACTGTGCCCAGCCTGGCACACTGACTGCATGAGCAGTCACCCTGCATCAGCAAGGATGTAAGTCATGCCTGGAAATAAAAGGCAAACAAAGCCAGTCTGCAAACTGGAAATGCGCAATGTCCAGCTGTCACGGTCCAGCCCCATCCCCAGCTGAGCACCACAAACTGCTTGCTCAACCCCCCCATGGTGGGGTGGGGAGGGGAATGGTGAGATAAAGGTGGGCTGGGGTAAGGGAAGTGAACTGGGACAGTTGGGAGAGGGAAATAGCAACAACAGGACTTAGAACAGAATATACACAGTGGTGGTAACGTGAGGCACTTGATCAACCAGACACTCATCCCATACTCAGACCATCCTGGAGCCATGAGGAGATACCCCTCTCCAGCTAGCCCCCTTTCATGGTGAGCATGAGGTCCCATGGTATGGAAGACACCCTTGGCTGGCTCTGCTCACCTGTGCTGGCTCCTTGTTGCTTCATCCTAGCTGAAACCAGGACACCCATGATGGGGTTTGCACTGGTTCTGGAAGCTTAGGGAGACCTTGCTTATGGTGGTGATGTGGGATCAAGCTTTCCTCCACAGAGAGAGCATCCCTAGAACCTCAGAAGGCTATAGTCTACCTTGGAGTTTTGCAGGAGACAATCTCTCTTTCTCTCAGATGTTTGGAGGAAGCTTTGTGAAGAAGAACCATGCTTCTTTTGAGGGCCCAGACTAGAGAATAGGAGACTTTCATAGCACTCAGAGCCCTGATCTCTACACAAAGGGGGAGCAGAGATGGACATCAAATCCCCCTGAGGTGCAGGAAGAGTCTGGGCAAGCATACACAGGGTTCATACAACACGGTAGACTCATTGCAGACCTCAAAAGAACTGCACCAGCAAAGGACATGACTGTGCCAGGGGAGGGCTGCTTTTTCTGCTTCCAGAGGAGATCTCTTTGGCCATGAAAAAGCACACTCCAGTTCTGCAGGTGACTGCTGTCTCAGTGTACCACTGCGTCCAGCCCAAGGGATAACAGCTTCTGCAATGCTGGTCCATGACTGATCCCAACCACCTTGTGCTAACAGTGGGTGTCTCAGTGTCTCCTTTCACAGCCAGACCATTGCTGATCCCAAACACCTTGTGTCCTCTTTATCTTAAAGCAAATTACTCTTTGGGCTTTATGCTAGCACTTTAGATTCTGTAGTGTCTATACATTAGCCTTGCCTCAGTGACCAGTGGGTTTACATTAGCCCACCCCCCAGCTAGGGGCTGGCTCAGCCTGGCTGCTTATGGTGATGCCATATGTTTTCATTTAGCTCCAGCAAGGTTCATCTTCGTGGGAGCAGATGGGAAAACAAGGGGCTTTTGTCCCAGCAGGGGCGTCTGGGTGTGAGAAAACACCAGTTTCCCCAAGGCAGGCTGCTGTTGCACACCTCAGCATCCAGACCAGCAAAGGCCTCCACACAAGGCCAGCCCCTCTCCTCCCTTTTGCTGAGGCCCTGGGGCCAGACCTTCACCCTCTCCATCACAGCATCTGCTCTGCTTGGATGGATGGTTCTCAGTCGCAGTGGAGCACCAGGTGACAACATTTGCTGCCATGGGAGTTGCTGTTGGTGTGGTGCAGTTTTTCTATTTGCTGGTAAAAAAGCCAAACACAGTGAAATCTGTGAGGTTTTCTCAGAAAATCAGGCGAGGTAACCAAGGTACTCTTCCCTATGCCTGAGCCTAAGGGGCCAGTTTCTCGTAACATCAGCCTCACCCGTCCCCCATCTTTCTTCCTCCAATGGGAACAGAAACTCATTGCCCAGGAGCTCCCCATACAGCATATGTCTTGGTTCCTTACCCTTTTGGTGGCAAAACTAAATTCTGCCTACACAGTTGGGACATGTCTAGCTTCACCCAGACTTGTGCCTGCCTGGTACCCACGCAGGCTGCAATGCTCAGAAAGCCCTCAGGCTGAAGTCCTTGGCTCTGACCTGTCCACTCACTTTTGCTTTCCATCAGCCCTCTTCATGCTGAGTGTGGGTCTTATGGTGAAGGTGGAGGATTCACAGCCCTGTCCTGAAGGACTTACCATCAACAAGATGCCCTGTGTGAAATTACTTCTGCCAAGGTCATTTAGTGAGATGTGTTTTGCCATGGTTTACCTCAGTTGGATGCATCAGGAGGCACTGATGGGAGGTTTGCTCCAACGGGGCCAGAGTCTCGCCCGTGAGACAGAGACTTTCAGAAGTGGCTTTGGCTTTTCTCAAATTAGGCAGCTTGTGACTCACAAACTTGTGTGTTGCTTTCAGATGAGAGAGAGATAGAAGAAAGAGTAGATAGGCAGACTGGTGCAGGTTTCATCCCAGACTTTGCTAATTGCTGTAGCATAATGTTGCTAGCGGGCTTTTGACACGCCATTCCTGCCTGCTCCTCAGCTAACCCTTCCCTGGGAGCAGAAAATGAGGGGATTTAATTTCCTCGCCAGAACCAAATCACTGGGCTAGGAAGGTGAAATGACCCCTCCTGCTTGTCCCCTGTGGGGGCCTGACAAGCGTGTGACCATCATGCGGGGCTCTATCATGCAGGCTCTCCATGTGGCTGGGGGACCTCCAGATTTGTCCTAAAACTCTTTGCCACAATCCATAACCTTTCCCACCAGCCTTTCTATCTGCCTGAGATCTGGAGGAGGAAACTGCGCACAGTAACCGGCCACGGGGACAGCTAAGGATGGAGTCAGCATCAAGAGGTTGGGTAAAACTCTCCCGCATCCCTTCCATGCTGGATACCTGCTTCACAAATGGAGAGCTACGAGCTCCCAGGAAATTATTTCTGAAGGTGCACAAGGCTAAGGGGGAATTGCTGCATTCCTGCTGGCTATGGGAGAGCTGAGGTTGCAGTTACAGACCTGCCTGCAACACTTCAATTATCAGAAACCTGAATTTCACCATATGTATTCAGAAATAAAAAGTGTATTTGACAGTGAAGCCTCTGGTATGATGACAAGAGAAGCTCCTAAATATTTGTGGGGTTTTCACTTTTGGAATTGATTTATCTGGTGTTAATCTAGGCACATATTTTGGAGTTCTCCCACCAGCAGCTGGAATTGCTGTCCCTAGAGCCCAGGTCCTGGGGAAGGGCTTGAGGTCCTGAATAAAACATTACCCTGTTTCAGAGTTGGAGCCACATACCCTAGGTGTGTGCACGTACCCTCACACAAGCTGACACATCCCTCCTTATTTATCTGGTTCAGCCTCTTGTGCAAGACTTTTTCCAGATTCTGTGCATTTTCGGGGCGATGGCTCCGAATGTAATTAACCAGCCCTGCTAAAACTGTGTAAATGCGATTAGCCAATGCAATTATCCAATAACAGAGCCGGTCTAAAAATTAAAAGCAGGAGAAAGACAAAGAGAGGAGGGGAAAAAAAGGAAAATCAGGGCATTTGTAATGCACCTTTTTGGATTATTTTTCCTATTTGACAGTGTGGAGGGAACAACCCACCGAGGCTAGAAAAAGATTGGTTTCTAAGTGGAAAAAAACCAGACTTGCTTTATCATCAGTGTTTATTCCTTGAAAACAGTTTTCTGTCTGAAAATGCTGACCCAAGGAAGATTTTTTGCTGTCTTCCCCGTGGTCCTCTTTAGTCACCCCGAGGCACATGAGAGATGGCATCGCCTTGTTCCACATGAGCAGGATCAACAGTGGTCAATGTCCCACAGCGAAGAATGCATCTGGAACCTGCTGGAGCTGGCTGGTGATGCTCTCCCGTGAAAGACGCTAAGCCTTGGTGAGCTCCTTGTGTTCCTGGGGCAATTGTTTAGGGATGAAGCAGGGACCTTGCTCTAGGTCTGCAGCCAAATGCTGTGCTATGCACAGAAGCATCTCAAAGGCTTGCGTACTTCTTTGCCCAAAATAATCCTTCCAAAAAACCATCCAGTGCTCAGTGCCTTGGACTTCACTGACAGGCCCTGAGACCGAGGGCTACTGGAAAACTCAATCCCTTCCCTCGCAATCAGTTCTTCACCCTTCTCTGTGCCATGTGAACATTAAACCTCCAGACACCAAAGCAACATGACTCTCCCAGCTCCTTAATGGAGGTTATAAGCCAGCTGGACAAGTTGAGGCTTACTTCTATGCATTCACTTTTCATTATTCATTTCACTAATCAAGCAAGAAACCTGGGTCGTAAATTAATACGATTAAAGCAAATGAAGCAGTGTAGAGTACACCCTTAACTCTGCAGATCATAGGTCACTCCATCCGTACTTGTTTGCTTAGCCCACTCTGGACAAAGTCCTAGCAGGTTTTGAGCATTTAATTGTCAACTCTTCATTTTTTATGGTTCACCGCTTGCAAGCCCACAGACTGTACAGGCATTGAGAGACAAAGGGCCAAATCCTGCCCCATTCTGCCCCGCTGGGAATGAACTGAATCAACAAGACGGATGAGCGTGCCACTGAGGGTGGGAAGTGGCTGTGCCCAGCCACTTGTGCTGTACTTTGGATTGAGCAGAAGTAAGGAGGCAGCACTGAGGAATTTCCTACCTTGCAAGACCCAGGGTACTTGACATCCTGTCCCCATCAGCATCATGTTTTCAGCTCAGGCTGGATCTCACAGTTTGCCCTGAAACCTTTCTCTGGCTGTTTCCAGCTGGGGGCGAGGGGCAGCCAGTCTCCTGTCATGGGGCTCCTGGCCATAGCTTATCCTTGTGCAGGTCCTGGGGTACCCTGGCTGCTACCCTGTCTTTCTGCTCAGCACCAGATCATTAGGGGACCGAGTACCACCTAGCCACTGTTTGCATAATTGTGCTGCAGCACTGGCGGTATCTGAGCTCTTCCTGGCAGCACACGTGGTCCCTTGGAAGGGAATTGATAAGGAATTGTTTAATTTTGGGGAGGGAAACCAGGAAGATCAAAGTGACCTGCACTCCTGTCTCAGCTGCATGTCTTCTGGCCATGCTGGGGTGAAAATATCACAAGGCTTTTGCAGGCACGTATTCAATGCCTTCGTTAGTCAGGCCCAGCCAAACATCTCCTTGCCTGCCTCGTTAGGAGCTGTGACCCCTGCACAGGTAAGTCGGGATTCGGGATGGATACAGGGAAGGGCAAACTCCAAACATCAATATTTTTCTGTGCCCTGAGGGCATAGGTGAGGGAGTGCATCTGCTAGCTTGAAGTGGATATTGTTACTGGAATTCAGGATTCCTTTCGGATTAAGCATCACGCAGCTCTCACAAGGCTCCACTTAACCAACATGTCTGAGCTCTGCCTGAAAATTTGATTTCCCTGTTATTACTTCTAAAGCTGTGTTTGCCTCTCCTTTCTCTTTGGATTCTTTTCATCCTGGCCAGTTGTAACATGCACTTCCCTGTTATGTTCTTCAGATGTAGTGCCCTGTTCTTACTTGAACAAAATAATTCTCTGAGCTCTTTTGTCCCCCCTTTCTCAGTATTGGGCCCTTCCCCAAATTCCTGGCTCAGGCAGTTTGTTTTCTATGGTTTTGCTTCATCTGAGCTTGGTTATTGAATGTGCTTTCTTCTTTCCAGAGAGTGCCCTGGTCCAGCCCCTGGGCTGTTTTTCCAATACAGTAAGCGTTTCCATGTCTTTCCTCTCCTCCACTCCAAGAAGATTTATTTTTTAGCAGCAGCCTTTTACATCTCTACTTCTGGCCCATTTTCTAAGGACATGAGGTGTATTTCATGCTGCTCTGTGCAGGCATGTATATGTCTACCTGTTAATTCCCTCATAACTTGAACCCATTGGCCAAATTTAATGAAGCTGGACAGAGAGTTAGGGGGCTCAAAGGTTTCAGGTTCTGAAAAGCCATGAATATCTGTGAGTGAGCAGACAAGGGAGATGCTCTGCATTACCCAACCAAAAGGCAGAGTAGATTCTGGGATGAGGGCATGGGAAGGAAGCTAAAAAATATGACCCAAGGGCTCCAGATCCAAAGACAAATGAAGAACATGCACTTAGTTGTCTTTTAAAACCCATGATTTTTCAACCATAAAGTCTCATGGTTTTTGAGAGACCAGACTCATGACTGTTAAACCCTTGGATATGAAAGCAGAGATTCTGGTGTTTCCTTGTAGCCAGGAGTTGTCAATAGACCATTGCAACCCCACGAGGGTTGCCTTGCCTTGCCTCTCCTTCATGCCGGTTCCTTGTCAAGCCATCCCTAGAGGCAAAAAAGCAATGCTCCCAGCCTCGAGCGATGCTATTGCCTCTGAATATGTGAATCATAAAATCATGGAATCACAGACTGGTTTGGGTTGGAAGGGACCTTAAAGATCATCAAGTTCCAACCCCCCTGCCATGGGCAGGGACATCCTCACCAGACCAGGCTGCTCAAGGCCTCATCCAACCTGGCTCTGAACACTGCCTGGGAGGGGGCAGCCACCACCTCCCTGGGCAACCTGTTCCAGTGCCTCACCACCCTCACAGTGAAGAATTTCTTCCTAATATCCAATCTAAATCTACCCCCTGGTACAGACACAGAGAGGCGGCAGCATGGAACTAAGCAGGTTAAAGAGCTGGGTGTGCAGGGTAACCTTGGGCAAGTCGTTTTACCTCCCTGTGCCTCTGCCTCTCTTCGTACCCTGCAGAAACCCCTAACATTAGGACTCTTCCCTGATGTGCCTGTACAGCTGCTACCACTACATGGTTGTGCCCTGCAGCGAGGGACTCCCTTGGGTCCTAAGAAGCGATAGTTATGGACTCAGCAATCTCACTCAAGAGCCACGGGATCAGCATCACCTTAGAGAACAAAGGGGATAGCCTGGCTTGTAGGAGGCGTTTCTCGGGGGCCTTGTTCCTTGGATGGGTGCCCCTTGGCTAGGGTTTGTCTCACAGGCACTCTTCCCAAACAGATCCAAGGACAGAAAAAGCTGAGGTGGGGAAAAGAAAAGAAAATGGAAGAGTAAGAGGGAAAATATGACAGAAATTGAGAGAAAAAAAGCAGGAGAGGGCTCTCTTGCCCATCAGAACAGGGCAAAATATCCCCATCTGAAGACCAAAAGTCTCCCCTAGCCTCAGCCTCCTGCACAAGCAGCTGGCATGGAATAGGTCAGCATTGCTCTCTGCTGAGGAGCACAGCTGAAAACAGCCACATTTTCCCCCTTTAGGAGCTCAAGTCCCTCCCCATGAGGTCAGATACCTCACACAGAGCTTCTCTGGGGCACACATTTACCTTCCTTCCTAGGGGTATTTTGCTACAACATGGGTGTTTTACCTACGGTTCCTGCATGAAGAAACCCCCTTAGCTGTAACCCAGCTTCTCCCTCCATGCAGACAGCTATTTACAGGATTTCAATGGGTAGGTCTGAAACGGCTCCATGTCCAGAACCACCACTGCCAAAGGAAGGAGACGGGGGTCTTTGCGAAGGGCTTTAATAATCTTCCCGTTGCTCTGGCTGGCAGCTTTCGGCATGCGTCCCACATTCTTCAGTAGCCCTTTCCTTAGCAATGAATAGGCTTTTAGCACACTCTCATAATGGTTTCTTTTCCTGTGGCACTCAGAGAAAGCTTTCAGCCTGCTCCAGCTGCCGCCTCTGCTGCCTCTCCTGCTCCACCAGAAAGATGCGGTGGCTCTGCTCAGCATATCCACCGCCGCTAACAGAGCCACGGCTTCACCTCTGAAAAGAGGGGGCTTATGAACAAGGAGCAGAGGATGGCTTTGCCTCTGTTTATTTTTCTTAGATTTCCTTTGCAAGCAGGGGGTTACAAGGCTGAGTTAGGACCTCTTCACACACCCCCCTCCACACACACACACACCCTCCAAGAAGCACACATG
The DNA here is from genome assembly GCF_964237585.1 of Gallinula chloropus. Taxonomy (NCBI): domain Eukaryota; kingdom Metazoa; phylum Chordata; class Aves; order Gruiformes; family Rallidae; genus Gallinula; species Gallinula chloropus. Next base: position 68,068,425 of record NC_140087.1, read on the forward strand.
TGCTGTGGGTCCCCAGCCCAGATGCAGGATCAGGGGGCTTCAGCCCTGCTCTGTGGCTCCAGCATACCAGAGGCTGAACTTGCATTCCCTGATGCAGAAGGTCTTGGTTCTGATTTAAGGCAAGAGGAGAGTGCACGCTCCTCCTGCCTTGTTTTCCTTGTCTTAATTCCCAACAGGGCTGTTACTCCAAAACCTGCAGAGACAGGACTCTTACACAGCCTCAGTAGTGTGTAATTGACTTCATGGGTATGGTGTTGTTTGTTGTTTTTTTCTCCTGGATTTGATAATGATGCTACTTAATTAGGGAGCCAAAATTGCTTTAGTTCAGGCTAATAAAAAGGCCTTTGGAGCTCCCAGCAGTTATCTCAGACACCCACATCAGCAGGTAGCCTAGACAGCTTTGAAAATTGTACAAGAGATAATGTAAGCTCAGATTCTCAGAGGCTTTGAGACCAACAAGAAAAAAATACTAGGTACTTACATACCTTTCCAGGTCTGGCTGTGGACTTCAGCAGCAAAAAAGCTCACTTTCCGTGCTGCAAACATCAGGGAGGAAAGGGAGAGAGTGGCAGTATGACACAGTGACCTCTCAAGAGTTTGAGGCTATCTCTGCACTAGCCTGCGGCCTCATCAGGCGACTTTCTGTGTTTCCCCTTTCTCTTGACTTTGTTTTTTTATTGTGCTACTCAGGAAAGCACAGACTACACGTTTACCATTTTCCTTGTGTACACACAACTTCCCACACATTTCCACATAGTTCTATGTATCTTTTCAGGATTAAAGAGAAAATTAACACCCATCCACCCACGCCTTTCTCTGATACCAGGACAACTACACTGTCATACACACAGAGACTTGGGACAACAGTGAACACAAGGTATGTTTTTACCTGGTTCCTAAAAAATGCACTGGGAGACGTGTCTGTGTGTCTCTATCCACCTGTCCCTCATTAACAGCTCTCAAGCCCAGCATACAGTTTCACCAAAGAGAGGTGACCTCACAGGAGGTGTGTTTCTGTCTTCATTAAAACAGGCAGGTTGGCTAAAGAGAAACTTTTGCTTCAGACCCTCGCTGAGGAGCTGAGGTTACCTCCGAGCAGAAATCCAAGGACTCTGAGAGAGACCTGCAGCCTTGCTAGGCACTGAGAGAGACCTATAGCTTCATTAGATGGGGTCCTAACATCTCCTGGGCCTGAATGCCAAGTTGCCATCACCACAAAGGAGGGAATTGCACTCGGTGGCTGACCGGCACCCTTGGAGGACAGAGGCGAAGAAGCTGTAACACTTTCCTAAATCTGTATTTCACAGATACAGCAAGCACAGCAAGTTTTTAGTGGCTTGATACTTTACACGGGTAGTTAATACACTCACTTGGTGAATCAAACAAGTCAGAACACATTGCTGGCCAGATGCTACCTTCTGCAGAAGGTCAGATGCAGTCCTGCTAGCTACCTGCCTCTCACTGCCCTAGAAGAGATTTATACGGTCCCAGGGACTTGGTATAAATGACCAGGTACTTTTCTTCAACAGTATCCACTTTGTATACCAATCAGGCATGAACTTAATTTTTCAGGGGTGGGGGGGAGGGCTGTACGCTGACCATTGGCATAAACCTTATTTTGGATAGTCACAATGATGAAGTGTAGGTGTTTTGGTAACACCACATCTGACTCTCTCAGATAAAGTGGCGCGATGCTGAAATTGCAGCCTGAGAAATGAAGTACCTGCTTTCCCCTCTGCAGTTCTAGTCCTGTTACAGCCTTACAGCGACACACACACATACAGAGCAACTGCTTCTTGCTCCGGGCTCGTTACTTTTCTGACTAATCCACGCAGAGCCGTCAGGGGCCTTGTAACTACCAGCCGTGCTTGGATCTACAGCTACAAACCTTGGCATGAAGCTGTGCTCCTGCAGAAGTGCAGCATCGAGTGGGGAAAGGATTTCTCTGGGCGTCATGGGCTGCCCTCGTTAGCTCCTGCCTGCTGAGTCTGCTGCCTTGGCTGGAGCTGGCAGGGGAGACAGGAGTTGTCTCCTATCATCAGTCCATGTCATGCTCTCATTCTCTGATCTCAAGGAGTACAGATGAGCCAGAAATGATGCAGAGGGTGACAAAACCACATGCTGAGCTCAGTACAGGACTAACAACTTCTCTTCGGTCTGAAGAAAAAGAAGAAAATATGGAGTTCAAAAAAAACAGCAGATGAAAAAAACCACCATGAGAAAAACGTATGGAAGGCATTTAAAACCAAAGGACTGTGCCTGGAAACATCGGAGCTACAGGTTGTTGGATACTTGGAAAATATTAGCAGAAAATATCACATGTTCTTGCTTTGCTTATTCTTATGTTATTCCTTGCCAGCATGACTGTTCTTAGGATATTTTGCTGCTCTTTTTGCATGGCCCTGAGAATGTCTAAAGCTGCGGTTACTTCCCAGAGACCTCTTCGTTCCATATGTTTGCTCCCACAGCCCCTTGGTGTGGCCACTGTCACACTCCTGCAGCAAGCTGGAGTGTGTCTTCCTGCATGGGAAGACATCCTCATGGGCCAGTGGACAAAGGGCAGCCACACGTTCCCTGGCAGCAGCTTTACCACTCCTGTTTGCTGTCGGCCCAGTTTACTGTCACCCATAATCAGGGATACAGCATTCATTGTCACACCATAATCAGGGATAAAGTGTGTAAGGATACAGACTCCCCGTGCTGCTTCTGGCCACTGAATCACAACCAGCGTCCAGAAATTGTTCATGCTTTTTTCCTCTCCCTAGTGTAGCTTTTTACAGCATGTTCCATGCATGTGATGTAAATCAAGGAATGCTCTGCTTGTGTATTAATCCTCGAGTGCCAGGCAAATCCTCAGCTGTCTTAACTTACCTGCTTGCTGCCACTGGTGAGGTGCTTTATCAACCCACATCCATGGGAAAAACCAGCAGGGACTTCTACTTGGAGCACTCTCAAGTTCTTTATTCAAGCATGTTTCCTGTAGTTGAAACCCTCTGGTCATTTCCCTTGCTTCTTTGGTAGCAAAGCTTTACAGGGAGAGATCACACAGCTTGTTTTCAGACCAGACCAGCTTGTTTTGAAAAGCCTGACCCTGTGTTTCCCCTTCCCAGCTAGAGGCAACGTCCCCTGCTAGGACAGGATGTCACACATCCAAGGTCTTGAACATCTGCGCTCATTCTTGCTCTTTTTCCCTGCTCTTTTTCCCTGCTCTTTCCCTGCTTCACCCTGAAGAAGGAGAAAATGCCATTATTCTTGTGAGGCAGTCAGGGCCCTTCTTTTTCAGCACTTACTGATTTGTTTTCATTTGTGTTTGTAAATGATGATGGTCTCGGAAAAAAGGACAACACACCTAGTTTTAAATTTATTCCTGGCTCAATATAACTTTGTTTCCAGGGCCATTCGAAGGAGCCTTAGAGTAAATAAGGGGTGTGTGTGTGTGTTTGTGGGCATTATTCTATATTTTTCATCTTCTTGCTGGTAAAACTGCATGTGCCTTTGGTGGATAAAGTTAAATATTTACCCTAAGTCAACCATCCCTGTCTGCAGAGTTTACATTTTGTTGGAGTTTGGGCAAGCAAACGAGATTTGCAGAATTCCTTGCCTGCCTCTGCTATTAGGAAATGCAGTCACAAAGGCCTTTTTTTTTTAATCCTCAGAATATTTTTGATCAGGCGTGAGAACTTCCACAGCGTGGAGAGACAGTGAATCCACGTCTGACACCGTGGTAGGACTGTGTTGGGGACTGAGTGAGTTTGGTTGCTAGCCAGGGACCTTCATGCAGTGGGACCTGAGAAATATTTGGCATCACTGAGGGCCAGGGGAATTTTTTTGCATGGTTTCAGATATTTTGAAATCCGGCCCATTCCGGTAAGTCCAGATGGCTGTGTGTGGGTGGCTGGTCCTGCGTCCAGCTTGCAATGGGGTGAGCAGGTCGGTGGCACCAGGAAGAGCCGAGAAGCACACTTCATGTTCTTCCCAGAGGCAGGCAGAGACCACTTCTGTGGTGGGTTTGGAGTCTCTCCAAATGCCTTGGCATCCCAGACCCAACAAAGTCTTTTTGCCAAGCTAAAGTCTGCATACCAAGGAAGTGCTCCAGGCCTTCCTGCCTCAGCCAGTGTGCTGTGGCTCTTCTGAGGACTTCGTGTTGCCTGGTGGAAAACTAGCTCTCTCCCACATGCTTTTAATGTATTCTCCTCAGAAAACAGTCACTTGGTAACACAGCCCCTGGGGACACTGCAGGCTGCCCAGAGCATCTCTGTTGGGATGTTTGGGAGCACCTTTATTCAGACTTCTCTTGAAAAACACAAATATAAACCCTAACCCCATCCTGCCCTCTTCCCTTTCTTCTTGCCCCCTCCTCCCCCCCACCGTGACTTTTAGGCATCCGTCTTCAAACTACTTCACATCAAAGGGGTCACGGGAGATGGGCTGATTGGTGATGTCTTTCTAAGACTACAGAGTTTTTCTGTTATTTCTCCCAGGAACAGATAATAAACAGCACCCAAGGGAACTGCTGAAAGCTGCAGATGGCCTTGCCAGTCTTACAAAGAGGAAGATGGCATCAGGAAGACAGAGGGAAGCAGAGGTGTCATGATGAATGTTCACTGCGCTCCTGCTGCAAGCAACCGGCATGCTGTTTTGTAGGAAATGTGGCCCAAGGGCTACTCCAACCTGTGCCAAGAGGGCACGTGTCAGGTGTGAGACTCAAGGAGCTGCAAACAGCTCTTTGAAAGGTTTTCCCTCCTTCCCCAGGAAAAATACTCATGTAGTTTGTTTCAGACTTTGTATTGACCTTTTTCAGGTGTGGAAAACCTTCTCCTCTGCTTCCTATGGTCTTTTCCACCCTCTGAAACTGATGTCCTTGGACCACTTCTGTGCCAACAACTTAAAATATGTTGATGTGACCTTATGAGTGATGGAGAAAACACCCATCCAATGGGTTTATTGTCATCATCAAAAACTAAGGATGTAGCAATTGCTACTTTACTTCATGGGCCTTGCTCTTTATTTGTTATCTAGAGTCTATTGTGCTTGTGCTTCGTGGCAGTACGTAATAAAAACTGACATATGCAGTAGGACAGATAGATACTGTGTGGTAATGCAGAGTTTATGCAAAAATCCACTTTTTTCCTTTCCCAAAACCAAAAAATTACAAGGCAGAAGCTCTCTTTAACGCCTTCATTGGAGGCTGAGATGAGCAGCACCATGCAGTTAACAGTCAAATCTGACTTTTTCCAGACATCACAGCTGTTGCTATCCAGAGGTTTGATTTTATTACAGTGGCCACCACAAAGTTCAGAGCTAGCTCCAGATGTGGATGTCCTCAGGGCCAGGGTTCATCTATATTTTGGAGGTCAGGGCAGAAAAGAAGTGGGATACAGTTCAGATGCTAGATTACATCTCCTTTGAGGAACAAAAACTCATCTTGAAATCATAATGCTGGGTGAGAATAACACATACAGAAGTCACAGAGGGAGGAAAATAATGTTTTTCTATGATATTGTTGCAGTCTGGTTTGGGTGAGATCTGCATTCTAAGTTGGGGTGTAGGGGGGAGAGAGAGTGTTACACAACAGGAATTACCTGAAATCTGGGTATCCTAAACCAATTGCCTTAGGTCTTCTCCACACTCAGTGAAGCACTGTAGATAGCTCCATGGGAATTTAATCTCATCTGCCCCAGATGGACCTTTTAAAAGGGAATGACCTTCCCTGTATACCTATTGCCTTGGGAAAAAGCAAGAATTAGACATTAAATTTCTAGGTGGCAACAGCTAGATTACATAGATCTCATCCCAAGTGTCCATCACACTGACCTGCAGGGAAACTGTGGTGAAGGTTGACAGTAGGATGGATGAGCAGTAGGAAAAAAGAACTGTAAGACTTTCCTCAAAGAGCTGTTGATATCAACTTCCCTCAACAAAGCCAGACCTCTTCTGAGAACAGCTCAAAGCAAGTCCTGTACTCTGTTGCTTGATGCTGGAACACAGAGGGGAAGGACCTGGTTTCCTTACACTGAGGAAATTTTTCATTTTCTTCACTGAGGCTGAAATTTCAAATACCCACCATCAAAAAATGATATCAAGCAGAATTTGACTGGAAATCAGCATGACCTTCATGGGTCAGCCGTGAAAAGTGTGTTGGCTGTCTCCTCGGTGAAAGCAAAGGAATTTTTAAAAACATATTTAAATGTAACTAGATTTTTCTTCCCTGTGGGTTTGGGTTTTTTGTTATTTATTTGTTGTTTTTTTTCTGTTTATGATCCCTCTGCTGATTTCTGGAGGAAGCACCTGTGCAGGTGAAAGCCGTCTAAGACAAAAAAAATTCTTGGAGTCACAATAAGAAAAGTCAAACCCCTTAATTTAGAAGCAGCAGCAGGGTGGACATTGGAAACATGCAGACTCACTCACTGGAAAACTCCCAAGATCTACAAGTGCTGAAATGAAAACATGACACAATGGATCAGTCAACAGTTACTACTGAATAAGTCAGCAGGCTTCAGAGTTAATCACTGCAGCCATCCATGAACTCTCACGGGGTGCAGAAAAACAGTTAGCTTTGCCTAGAATGTCTTTGGGATGATGTCCATTCATATGGTGGGAGGTTCACATGCTCTGTTGTCTTCTTCTTGGCAAAAGTTTTGTAATCCAAAGATATGTTAAGGGAAGAAGGATAAACGTTTGGTTCAGTGCTTAAATCAAAAAATAACAAGGGAATATAAAGGAGGGGGAATTGGGAATCCGAATTCTCTTGGTGTCATTGACTAGGAAGCTTGACATCCCTACACCAAGGTGCTCTTCACAAAGGGTTGTTTATTACCAACCAACCTTAACACAGGTTAAAAATCATGCAGAGGGATCTACAGTTTTGGAGGTGTGCATTCTTGCAGGTCACCTGTCTCTTCTCCTTTGCACTTCTCTAAGTCAACCCTGCAAGGACATGGAGAGATCCTCCAGGAGAGAAGGAGCCTGCTATTGGTTATAGGGTGGAAAAAGCTCTACTTTGACTCTTGCATTGGTCTCGTACATGTGCTGCTACAAATGAGTTTTCTCATTTTATATGTTCTTATTCACACTTCCCTGAATTTCTCTCCTTGCTTTCCAGTTTGTATATGGGAACAGCATTTCTCTGCATCATTTGGTTTTAGAATCTTGTATCAATTGAAACAAGAATAAAGACTTCTATATTTTTTAAAAAATTATTTTATTATTTTCCCCTTTTCTCTTCCCCTTTTTACCAGTAAATGGAAAGAAAAGGGTGAGACAGAGACAGAACAGTAGGGAAAAATGAAGCATGATGTTTTCGCAAGGAATACTCTCAAAACATCAAACCCCAATTTTAGAAATGCCTTTGATGGGGAAAGAAATAATTATTTTGAAGGGTTAATTGTTTATTATTCACAAACCTATCTGCAAAATGAAAAATAAATTCAAAACCTATTTTAAAAGATCTATATAGCTTTTTGTTTGTTGAGGCTGGTGTTTGCAGATACTTGCTTTCCTGTTTAGTTTAGTCCCTGTTTTCTTTCTCTGCTTATCCTCATTTGGTGGAACATTCATTCCCAGACTTCCACAAACCAAATGTTCCTCAAAGGAAAAGTTATCAGGAAAAAAGATCACTAAGAATGTGCCTGGTATCTCGAGTCAAATTTTGGTGCAAGAGCAAGCTGTGAGTCCAGACTTTGCATCAAGCGCTGAGGTAGGTGGTGGTGGGTACAGCTGTTCATCACTGGCAGTGTTACCTATTTATTTGGAGATAATTCCCAGAAGCTCCAGCCATGGTGTAGAGATCTTTGGGTCCATCCACCAGGCTGGAAAGCAGAAAAGAGTCTTATTAAATCAGGATTATTGCCCCATCACACCTTGTCAGTCTCTTTAATTAGCCCAGTCTACACGCAAAGCAAATGTGTGGCTGTTTGTTTTCACAGCGCGTTTTCTGCTAGGCTGTGCTTTGCTGATGTCAAGGGAATTAACTGAAATGAAGCCCCTGCTGAAATCCAAACAGCGGCCGATGCTCCTGCAACTGATTCTGTGAAGAAACATGACAGTACTGTACTTCTGAGGCCCATGAGGATTTGAAAGCCCCGAGTGTCCTTTAGCCGCCCCTCACATCATCTGCTCCTCAAGCACCACCTCATGTGATCAGACATGGGTTTCAGCCCAAATCCCGAAGGCAGCATGTGTGTCTGTGCCACCCTGCCAGTGACCAGCCCACGGACCCGCTGGCTGGCTTTGGACAGGGCACACAGTCACAACCTGTCCTAGTGTGGCAGATGGCTCCTGCCTCTCCAAGAGCTTCCTGGAGAGAGGAGGGGGACACTGTGGGGATGCCATGAGCCATGGGACACCGAGGAGAGGGACATGCTGAGGGAGTGTGTATAACCCACAGGGATGCTAAGGGGGCATATGTGAGCTGTGGGCACGGGCATGCTGAGGGGGACACTGAGGGGACACACATGACCTGTGGGGACACTGATGGGGTTGTGTGCAATCCATGGGGATACCAAGCAGGGGAAACACGTGAGCCAGGCTTCAGTGAGGGGATGTGTATGAGCCGTGGAGACACTGAGGGGGACATGTTTGAACCATAGGCATGTTTAGGGAGACGCTGAGGGCACATGTTACTTGTGAGAACACTCACAGGGACATACACGTGTGATCTGTGGGAAGACACATGTATTGTACTCGGCAGTGGTGAGGCCGCACCTTGAGTACTGTGTCCAGTTCTGGGCACCTCACCGTAAGAAGGACCATAAGAAGGTCCGTGAGTGAGTGCAGAGAAGGGCAACCAGGCTGGTGAGAAGGACCTGGAGGGAAAATCCTATGAGGAGCAGCTGAGGGATGTTTAGCTTAGAGGAGACTGAGGGGCGACCTTATCACAGCCTACAACTGCCTGAAGGGAGGTTGTAGAGAGGTGGGCGATGGTCTCTTCAGCCAGGGGACAGGAGACAGGACAAGGGGAAATGGCACGAAGCTGGGCCAGGGCAGGTTCAGATTAGATGTTAGGAAAAAAATTTTCAATGAAAGAGTTGTCAGGGCCTGGGACAGGCTGCCCAGGGAGGGGGCTGAGTCACCATCCCTGTGTTTAAAAAAAGGGTAGACCAGGTACTTAGGTATATGGTTCAGCATAGGACGGGAACAGTTGGGCTTGATGATCTTAAAGGTCTTTTCCAACCTTGTGATTCTGTGAGACAGGGACACGGGGAGAACATGTGTGAGCCACAGGGACGCCCAGGTGCCGCCGAAGGCATTTGTGTGGCCGAGGAGACCACTGAGCGGGTCAGCGAGGGGACGTGTGTGAACCAGGAGGCGCGGAGGGGCCGGGCGCGCCCCGTGGGCTCATGGGCAATGCGCGGGCAGCTCCGTGGGGGTGCGGAGGGGACGTGAGGAACCCGCGGCCCGCCATGGCGCTGAGGGGACCCGAACCGGCGGGCAGCGTGCTCGCCCTCCGCCAGCGGCGGCAGTGTGGGACCATCCCCCCGGGGCGGGGCCCTCTCCCCGCGGGCAGAGCCGCGCCGGCCCCGCCCCCGGGCGGGGTCTGTCGGCGCGGCCGGACTGTCAGTCGAGCGGCAGGCGGTAGCGGGGAGCGAGTTGACGCGCGAGCAGGCGGCGTGCGCGGGGAGGCAGCCGGCGTTCGGCCGCGCCGGGCAGCATGGAGGCGGCAGATGAGGAGAAGGCGGGCAACGGCCACGCAGAGGGCCCGGCGGCGGCGGCGAAGCGGGGAGGCGGGGGCCGGCTGCGAGGCTGCCGGGGCTTCCTGCGGCGCAACGCGCTGGTGGTGCTGACCGTGTCGGGCGTGGTGGCCGGCGTGGCGCTGGGTGCCGCCGTGCGCGGCGCGGCGCTGGGCCCGGCGCAGGTGGCCTACCTGGCCTTCCCGGGGGAGCTGCTGCTGCGGATGCTGCGCATGGTGATCCTGCCGCTGGTGGTCTGCAGCCTGGTGTCGGGAGCCGCCAGCCTGGACACCCGCTCGCTCGGCCGCCTGGGAGGCATCGCCGTCGCCTATTTCCTAGGCACCACGCTGCTGGCCTCCGGCCTCGCCGTCGCCCTCGGCTTCATCGTCCGCCCTGGCGCCGGCGCCTCCGCTCTCAACGCCCCCGGGCTGGGGCTGCCCGGCGCTGTGCCCCCTAGCAAGGAGACGGTGGACTCCTTCCTCGACCTCGTCAGGTGAGGCCGCCACGCTCCCCTCCATCCCCTCCCCGCTTCCTGCCCTCCCCGCCGCAGCCGGAGGATGATGACAGACTTGTCGATGTTGCACGCTGCAGCCTGAGGCAGGGGAAGCCCTCCCCTCCCCTTCCCCCCTCCCCCTCCTTTTTCTTTTGAACATCCTCCTCCTCATTCATCTCGTCCTCCTCCCCCTCCTCGCTTCTCCAGAGGCACGACTTTCTGCCCCGGCTCCCGCAGCCCGGTGAGGTGTAGTGCTGTGTGATGCTCTGCCTCTCCCTCCTTTATTTTTAATTTTGGCTGGGTGGCTGAGAGGATGAGTTGAGGCGTGTTCGGACCCCTGGGTGTCTGGGCCCGTTTTTGGTCCCGCCTGGAGGGAGAGCTTGCCTCGGTGCTTTGCCTTGGTGCTTGCCACTCTCTCGGTGCTTGCCTCAGGACAGGCACGGCCTTGCTTGGCACCTGCCCCTGCCCCACTGCCTGTCGTCGCTTGTCTCCCGCGGGCAAGGCAGGGCAGGGCAGCTCTTCCCATCCCTCACACGCATCTCTTTCTTTTATCCTCTCACCCTTTACTCAGTTTGCTCATAAAAATGCCAACCTGCCTCTTAAAGTCACTCCTGTAGGTGCAGGCATGGAAACGCTACCCCGTATTCCCGTTGAGGACATACCCTAAACATGGGCCGGCACGAGGACACCCTGTGTGTTCGTGAGCTTCCCATCCCATCTCTGTATCTTGCAAAGACAAGACTCGCATTCCCCAAAACTACCTGGAAGCAAGGCTTCTGCTTCTAACCAGATCATAATCCTTTTGTTTTATTTTTATTCCTCCTTGGAAAGTTTTGGACTTCACCTTTTTTCTTCCTCCCTCCCCCCCCTCCCCCCTCCCCAGTCCATGTCCTGTTGAGATGTGTCCAGCTCGTTAAATAAGAGAGGAAAACTTACACAAAGGAGACAAACATCCAGTCAGCTTTTTGAGTATCAGACGTCCAGCTGCAGTTTCTTTTGCTTTGATGAATCTTGGTACAGAATCACAGGTGTGCTTTTTTTATCCCAGTGGCTCTGCCACTTTATCAGACCTGTTGGACTGTCATGAAAAGGTGTGTTACAGGTGCCTGAGAAAAGCAGTGGAATAAAGGAAAGCTGGGGAGCAGCAGCTGGGTCTCTCCCAGTGAGCGTAGCGGAGGGAGTGATGGGAAGTGATAGCACATCAACTGAGAGTGTGGAGGCTTGCTGAAACGCTGGGAGGTGAATGGCATTGGAGGTGGTAGATGTTGTGACCAAGATGCAAACAGAGGAGTAAGGGAGGTGACCTGTGTACCAGCAAAGTGGCTGGAGAGCTGTACTTAGTAGATATGTTGGTAATTGCAAAGCTGGGGCCTGGGGGGGTGGGGGGAGAGCGGGGCGGGGGGAGGCTTTTGTTGAGATGGTTTGCTTTCCTTTTAGGAGCATAGTTTTTCAGCTGAGAGACTTTTTCTCCGTGTCGGGGTAAACAGATGCAGTAGCAAAGATAAAAAGAGTTTATTAAAACCCCCTGAACAGACAACAGAAAAGCTCAAACCCAAAACTGTAGTTACAAATCCATGTTAATGTCCTTCTCTCCCCCAGAGAGAAATATGTTCTCTTTGGACACCAAGTAAGCCTGGTTTGTCCCATTGGCAACTGTGTACTTGATGTCCTCAGCCCACCTCTCTAAAGGACCAGCAATTGAGAGGACCTCTCTTAAGGACCAGCAAATCCTGACAGAGCACTCAAGAGTAGGTGGGTGGCTGTGAAGTTGACACGGAGTTGAATGGAAGTGTAGGCAGGTGAAGGAAAATCACAAAAGGATTGAGCACAACTGGGAGAGTTGGGAAAATGCCTGTAGCGGTGTCTGGCCCCAGTGCAACCCAGCATGGCTGCTGTAGCTGGTGTTTCGTTCCTGTGTCACCATGCAGAGTAGGATGTAGCGGAGAAACTGGACAGGGATGCTCCTCCAGGGAGCTTCAGGTTGTGGGTAACATCTGTGGAGCTGGGAGCAGAAAATGCTTCTTGCTGTGGTCTGTCAATGCAGGTGGAGAGTTCATCTTCGAAGGGGTTGCAATCATGGTGGGATTGAGTCCTTAACTTCAAAATAATGCTCATGAGACTTGGGTAAACCATGTATGCTGCAAAAGAGCTTCCTTCTGAGAAATGAGAGGCCGGGGGCTTTCCCCCAGTGCATGTACAGTGGGCTGTGAATTCAGCTTTTTCTTGCAAGGGCAGCTGCAGCTGCGTTGTTGGGCATTCCAGTCATCTGGCAGTGACAGCAACATCCAGTCAGGAAAAGATTTGTTTGGACATGGCCATCACTAGAACTCCCAGTCTCAGCACAAATTCCCAACAGACCTAGGGATGCAGTGAGCTTATAGGATTTTCTGGAAGTAGTTATCTCTCTCCATCTAATTGTTATTATTATTTATTATTTTATTATTTGTTGTTTGCTATTTTGAAACTGTTCTTGAAAATGTGGGTGTTCAGGTTTGAGCATTGATCTCAGTCCCTGCTGGGGTGGGAAGCACCAGAGTAACCTCATCTTCAGTTAAGGAGGCCATGAGTCCAGAGGGCTGGAACCCTTGCCTTTGGTGTGGGTGGGTGTTGCAGCATCCTGCTCTTCGCTTTTCCTTTTCTCCACCATGAAACTTTGTATTAGACGCAAGAAAACTGTTTTCAGTTGTGTCACAAGAGTGGAGGTGTCCTTCAAGGCTTCACTGCTGGCTTTCGGACAAAAGGCAAAAAGGAGGCGCACGTGGGTGCCCCTACAGCAGCGAAAGCAGATGTAAAACAAAGGTGGTGAGGAAGATATAGCAAAGAGGAAATCACAGCTGTTGAGTCAGTATGGGCCATGGCTTCTGCAGGGATAGCGTAGGGTGTCCTTTCCAGGATGAAGATCCCTTCTGCTTTTGGGAAGTGTATTAATGACCAAAGATGCTGCTTCCCGTTGTCGCACATTGTCTGGAGGCCTGCTTAATTCTCAGTTGTGGTTTTCCATCTCCAAGTCTAAATCTTCCACACAAACACCCAAAAGAGATTTACCTTGGGCTTTGGTTCCAAACGAATGATGACTGGCTGGTGAACCGAAAGGTTGTCTCTCTCTTGTTTTGTCCATTGACCATAATCTCCAGGTCTAATTTACCTGCTTTCCTCTGGCTGGAGGTGCCAGAGCTCCCTCCTATTTTTCCTTGTGGCAAGTACAGGAGTCTGTACCTAGCCAGGGCTTAGGCACAATGTTCTCTGCCCCAGGACACTGGGTAGGGACAGCAGAGCTTATCCTGAAGGGGCCTTTGTGCCCCACAACATGGATGCTGATGGCTTATCTCATTTCAGCTCAATCATGCCAGCAGGTCTTTGGCTATGTTCATCCTTTGGGGTCCTCCAAAGACCGGGAAGGGCTGCAGCTCAGTGATCATGCAAGAGTTCAGAGGTGCTTCCACAAGGCTGGTGGCTTAAAAAAACCCAAACAAAATGCAAAAAAATGGGGTGATCTGTGATTTCCTTAATTCTGCCCTGCGTCAGTGAAGAAAGACAGGCTTCTCCAGAATCCCTAGTTCAGGATCTTAGATTAAGCCAGGCACACTTTTGCTCCCTGTGGTCGTAGCTGAAAGCGGACCTTGTGAACATCAGAGTGTCTGGCATTGAGAGCAGCAGGAGTACCGACTAGGTGAGTACTGAGTGCCAATAGAATGTGAGAAGAGTGAAGGGAAATGTTATAATTTCTTTCGTCCCTTACTCTTTGTTGCAAAGCAATGGAGAATGAAAAGTGCTTGTCTCTTGGCTCTGAAGTGGGTAGCAGGTGGAGGAAGAGGCTGTCTGTGATACAGTGGGCTCTGGGGCTCAGCACCCACTGGCCAGGTGACACTGCCAGGAGCCAGCTTGACTTAGATTGTGCCAGGAGAGAAACGGGTGAGGATGAGAGGTGGTGTGACAAGGATGTGACTCCAGCCACCAGCTAATGCAGCCCACCTGTAGCTTGTTGGAAAGCAGTTGAAACAGGAGGACCAAGTGTTTTGCAAGAATCTATTGATTTGTTAACACTTTTGATGGGTAGTTGTCAAGACTGAATGTTTCAATAAGGTCAGAGTTTTGTTTTAGCTCTGATTTTATATTTGCTGATACAACAAAATGAAAACAGTTTCACAGGAACCTATTGATACTGTCAACATTTCCAACAGTGGGTGAACCTGGCATTTCATTTCAGTGAGGTCAGTGCTTTGCTGTAATTTTATACAGAAGACTTAAATCAGAAAATCTTGCTCATCAAAAAGGAACGTTTCAACAAAATATTTTACAATATTTTTTTAGTGAAAAAAAAAAATCTGGAACAGGCCTTTTTTTGCTCAATTTTGGGATGAAAACATGTTTTGAAACTGTGGACTTGGCTTTAGGAAGGGAATTCTGGTTTTAATCCAGCTCTAGCTGTATTAGTCTGGGGGTAAAAGGAGGTAGTAGAATCATCAGCGTTTTATAGGAAGGGTACACAGAGGTCCAGGTGTCTGCCTAGAGCAGTGGAGTCAGGATTTCTCAGGCTGCAAGGCAAGTCTGCAAAAGCATTTCTAAATTTTATTGCTCCTCACTGCCCTTTCTGTCTCTCTGCCAGAGGTTGCCAGATGTGCTGCCAAAGGGAGTAGCCACAGTGCCATTAGCAAGCCCGTGTGATGGCTCCAAAGGGAGCTGGCCAGGGGGAAAGCAGCTTGAGCTTCAGTGTGGGGAGAAGCATTGGTTGCATTTAGCTGGCTGGGCTGAGGAGCAGATGACCAGGTTGGACCATGGGGTCACTCATGCAGTGACCCCCCCCACGGGCACCAGTCACTCCAGTAGCACTTGTCTCTTACGGCCTTGTTTGTCCCAGTGAGGCACCCAAAAGCAGCAGCTGTCTCTGAAATACTGACGTGGAAAGAGAGCAAAACCTGACTTTTAGGCAAGGAGGGGGATGTGCCACTGCAACTGTAGCGATGACTAGAATAAGAAGTGGCTGGGGAGCAGCTGCAGTTACACCAACGGCTCGTCCCCAAGCTAACCACCGGGTTTCATAGCACTTAACTCTGGGGTGCCCTCAGAAAAAAGGGAAGCAGTAAATGCCCATCTCTGCCTGTGTCGTTTTCCAAGCCTGGGTCCTCTCTTGAAGTACAGGGATTGCTGACTGGTCTTTGCAGGAACAGCTCAACGTTTTCACTCATGTGCCAGCACTGTCTGGTTGGCATTTTTTTAGGAAGCCTCTGAACATTTCTGCTCCTTAATTGAGTTCTATATCTTCCTTAACTTTTAGTACCAACTTCCCCCTAGATCTGTTTTATTTTCCAAGCAAAAAAGATGCAGACTGGACTGTTAAGGCAAAAAAAGTATCATATATTTGCTACAAGTAAAAACTTTTCCTCTGTATTAAAGCAAATGTGTGCACTCACAAATATGTGTCTGTCCAGGGCAGGTATTGTACACCCATGTACGTAGCAAGAAGCAGATGAGAAACATTGCTGTGTGCTACTGAATGAAAATCTTGGGACAGTAAGAAAAAGGAAGGTGCTGGAGCTCTGGCGGGTTGCCACAGATGGCAATAAAGTTGCTGTCAGAGGACTGCTACTGTTGAAAACACTTCATTGAAAAAGAAAACCAACCCAAACCAAGCCAGGAGACAACGCAACACAGAGTATTTTTTTCTAGGCTTCCTCACAAAAATATGTTTTCCAGCAGCAAAGTTCTTTGGCATCAGATGCAGAATCTTTTTGTAAAAGCAGTGCAAGAAGAAGGTGTAGTATTTTCGGGTTTCATTCTGCTTGCCTGGATTTCCCATCATGGTTTTGCTGCCAGAGCAAAGTTGGTTGTAGAGCTCTAGCAAAATAATTGTTTAGAAACAGTTATTAATAATAACCCTTTACACATGTGATGAAGGAGTTCCTGTGCCATCCTTATCCCACCAGTGGAAAGATGGAAGAGAGGAATTTGCCCATAATACCAAAGTTGAGAAAGGTGGGAGGTACAGCCTCTTTTTGTTCCCTTTACAGGTCCAGGTTTCTTAAAGTGACCCAGGATTCCCAGTAGCAGATGCTGCGGCTGTACTAAGATTTCTGTTAGAACAAAAATACCGTCAGAGCTTCCTGGTAAAGTTGGTTAGAGCAGTAATGGTGCCCTTTTGCCTGGCAGGGAGCTGCTTTTCATTGGAGAAAAGGAAAAAGCTGCGTTTGTTCAGCTGTGTATGGGGAGATGGTGTGATAAGTACAGTACTCAAAAAATACTCAGATCCTGAAACTCCCGTCCTTGGTGCTGCCCCTCTCTGGTTCCTGTTTTAAGAGGATCTGAGAAGGGTGCTTGCTTTCTCACACTGTGTCGTGCAGGTACATGGAGGTTTCCTAGCTCAGCCCAGCTGCTGCTCCAGCCCCAGGACGCAGCTGTCACCCTTGACAGCTGTCCAATGGTTTTCTGATTATTTTTTTTGGGTCGGGGGGAGAGGGTAGGAAGCTGTCTCTCTGCAGCAGGCAGAGAGAGGCTTTTCTGTCTGGTGCACGGCAAGGGGAGTACCGTAGTAGTCTGTACTACAAAGGTGGTTGGATCCATGTGTGGATAAACCATCCCTCTCCATGGAACGAGGTCCCAGCAGCAGTGAAGGGTGTGTGGGTTGCACACAGCCTGTCTGTCCCTGGGCTGTAATGTCCTGCATCACCAGCAACATTGAGTTTTGTCTTTCTGCATCACGGCGCCAATGCTGTCTGATCCCAGACCCCTGTGCTGGGCTCCTTATCACCCAGGCTCATGTTTTCCTCAGCAGTGTGCTCTTGCAATAGCCAGTATCTGCTTCAAAAAGGCAACCGTGTTCTCTAGCACGGGGCATAGCAGTGGCAGGGCCAGGGCAATTGGAAATGGCAGCGATAGTCAGGAATCCGGTGGTACAGCTGTGGTGATTTCTTTAAACTCTGGTACGGGCTTTTGAAGCTAAAAAAGCCTTCTCAAGAACTAGTCCATGTGGAAAAAATGACTGACAGAAAAAAATTACATTTAATTTGCATGCCCAATTACCCAGCTCATCAGCTTTCCTGTTCACTGGTTCACCCGGGCAGGAGGGATGTTTGCGCTCCCCCATGCGACTCCTCCGCTGGGGCTTGGGGTCAGGGGGAATGCTGGCTTGCAGGGACAGAGCTGGGTCCGGATCTCTGTGGTGGGTGAACTTTGCCTTGCTGCGCGTGATGAGCAGAGCCCGCAGGCACAAGCGCATGATGAGCTCGGGCAGGTCACCAGCCAGCTTTTGGCTCTCCCTGGAGCACGCAGCA
The DNA here is from genome assembly GCF_964237585.1 of Gallinula chloropus. Classification (NCBI taxonomy): domain Eukaryota; kingdom Metazoa; phylum Chordata; class Aves; order Gruiformes; family Rallidae; genus Gallinula; species Gallinula chloropus. The sequence goes on from NC_140087.1 coordinate 68,085,854, forward strand.
TCCCCACCTGTTTGGTTTTTTGGCGTTGCTGTGGTGTTCTTGCACAAATCTGTCTTAAGGTAAAAACCTGTGGTCCGGCCCACACGTAATTAAAGCTTCATTTAATTTGCCTGCTGACTGATCCTAGGTGAACAATGAGTGTAGTCTGTACAGAACTCTAAGATAAGCCATTTATTTGTTGGCTGCTTTTTATGACCTGATGCTCTTTGTTCTTAAGCTTCAGGATTTGAAACAAAGAGGAGGAAAACATTATTTTATGCATTGTTGGGACTTTGCAGTCAGGTGTGCTTAGAACTTAGATCGAGCAAAAACACACAGCTCCTTCTGAGCTGCTAAATTTAAGATCCACATTTTTCTTTTTACTTGGTGAATTATCAGAAATGCTTTTTGCTGTCCTCAGAGTCGAGTCCCACAGCCAGTCCTCCAGCAATAAATGCGGATATTTGAATAGTTGTAATGCTGTTGACATTTGAAGCAAGAACCTGCCCCTTGCCGTGCTGTAGCAGGGCTCCTGGCATCACTCAAGTATGTGCTTTAAGTACATGCTTGGAGTTAAGTTAGTGTTTAATTACTGAGGCCCATGCCTGACATACTGTGTAAATTATGGAGGCTTTGGTTTCTTGGCCACATTCAAACATCAGAGAACCATGTTGTTTGGGCTTTAGAATTGCTTCCTTTGGCTTTGTTTCGTCAGGATGGAAAAGTTGATTTAAAAAAGAAAAAGTAGTGTGATTTCTGGTTGATTTTCAGTCTTTTTTATTCTCTTTCCTCCTTCATAATCCAGTCAATTGTCAATTTTTTTTAAAAAATAAAATCCTGCTATGAAAAGCTGAAAAGAAATATCTTTCTTCTCCCAGTAGCATGTTTGTTTTGTTTTCTGGGCTTTTTTGTTGCTTGGGTTTTTTGTTGTGGTTAAAGCCGAGTGCCGGTCCCGGCCCATCTGTATATTCTATACTGTGTTTTACTCCTGATAAAAGTAAGTTTGCTTTTACTTTGCATGAGTTTTTCATCCAGCAGAGGGTTCCAGCTGTGCAAGGATTTACGTGCGTTAGCTGTTCCCCTGATCTGACTTGACCAGTTCTTGAGCGTCTTTGCACACTTGGAGCTTGCTCTCAGCCTTTCACAGAATCACAAGGTGATTTCAGACAGAGATGTGTTGTCAAACTGCGAGGAGAAAAAGTAGCTGTTTCTTTCACGCTCCGTGGAAGGTGGATTCCAGAAGCCAAATTATTCTTAGAGCAATTTGGCTTTTGCAGCTGCCCTCTAATGCAGCAGAGAGAGAGGCTGAGGGAGGTCACAGCAGCCACTTGTTTGATGAAGGTCCATGGACTTCACGTTGCTGTCAAGGCTGTGGGAAAAGCCTCGCTGTACAGCAGGATAACAAGAGCCATGCAATGGAAAAGACTGAAGCCCTTATCTGTGCCATACCTCAATCTCCCTCTTGCTTTCGAAGATTTGACTGTGCTGCTCCGTTTCCCGCCGTGGTTTGGATTTGCGCTTTCCATGTCATTCCTAGGGCAATCACAACGGAAAGCCTGGTTTAAAATCATGTTTGCCAGGGTGGCTACAGCAAAAACTGGTGGGGGGATGGATGGCAGGGCATAGCCTGCAGGTAGCTGCAGCTTTCCATCAGCAGTATGAGGATCAAAGGCTAAGGAGCAGCTACCCAAATGTTTTCTGCCACAGTTAACTGGCTCTGGGTAAGGTCCGTTGTTGCCTTACTGTAAGAGTTCTTGCGCCTCCTTGATGCATTCGGCTGGCAGTTCATACCCCTAACCTTCCTGCCCCCACCAGCTAGGGTCCTGCTGTGACCCCAGAGATTAGCTTTTATTCCTATTTTGCTTTCTGACACAGCAAAAAAAGCTGCCATTTGGCTTTGGGAACATGCGCTCTTTGCCCACTATAAGGGGGAAAAGAAGTGTAGCATTAAAAACAACTGTAAAATACAAGAAGTGACTTTTCCTTACGTGGTTCAGTTAACCATTTTTACTGCCCTTGCTGGTTCATAGATGCATTTATTCCCCAGGTGCCCAATAGAAGTGTGTGTGACTTTGCTATCCTCTCTGCACAGACCTGAAGCTGGATTTGCATTTCTCTATGATGGCACTTCTGAATTCAGATGTTTCAACTTCTCAGATGAGTTGCCCCCCTACTTTCGCCTGTGCTGCGAAAGTCCAAGGACTACTTTAGTCCTTGCAGGCAACTCTGGCCCATGATACTGCTCTGCTTTACCTCAGTGTTCAGGGAAGCTGACCTTGTTTTATTGAAGGGTTAAGCTGTTCTCCTAAGTGGATTTTGCTGATGGGATTGTCCTTCATGTTGATGCTGTGAGAAAAGTGTAATCACATGAGTAATGTTAAAAATCTTACTGAGCCTGCAGGCCATAAGCTCTTGCTGCAGCTGTTGTGGCTAAGGCAGTTTTGTAGCCACTGGCTGATGAGTGTGTACAACTAGCATTAGGTATACATTAGTTATTAGTTATAACCACCTGATTGCCTCTGGGGTCCCATCCCAAACGGTTAGGCGTGGCAGACAAGCAGAGACCTCTTTATGTGAGCAAAAGAAAATGGCATTCACACTGCTGGAGATGTAGCAAGACACTCAGCATTCTATGCTGCCAGAGTGTCTTCTGTAGTGTGTACCTCACTAGTGCCAATATGCCTGCCTTTGCAAAAGGAATTCTGTTTCTGAGAGTAAAACACCTTAATGTGTTTGTTTTATAAGTTCCATGTAACATATTTCATTTTCTTGTTTGTATTTTACAGAAACCTGTTTCCTGCAAATCTTGTTGCTGCAGCGTTCCGAACGGTAAGATATATGTGCATTTGGGACATGAGCTACAGTGCACAAAGTGACTGCCATTTTTTGAAGAAGAACTGGAAAGAGTGTGTAGAAAATACCAAAAGTTAATTTACTAATAGTAGGTGGGGTTTTTAAAAGCACGCGATGTGGTCAGACATACGACTGCCATGGCAAATGGTTTGATCTTGAAAAACATTCCTCAAACAAAAGTGTATTCATAGTCATTGTTTTGTGCCTCCATCAAAAATGTTCTTTAAACTTTTATGCTTTGGGTGCTGGTTGTGGCAGCAGTGGCAACTCTGCTTTGTGCCAGGCTGCTTATCACTTTTCAGGAGGTAGCTGGGAAACCCTTGGCGGCATAGTTCAGAGCTTGGCTCAGAGCAGGCAAGACTAAAGACTTTTAGGCTCCTGTGTGTGTATTACCTGTTGCCTGACACTTTATTCAGGGCTAAGTGTCATAGGATGCTAACTGGCACTGGAACATACTGTGTGCCCTAAGCTGATGGACAACAGCTGTGGGGCTCCAAGAAGATTTTGCTTATTGCCAATTTTAGATGTTGGGACAGACACTGTTGAGAATATTGCTAAGGGGCAGAGTGATTCTTTGTGCTATGGGAGCAGAATAATAGTTTTTGCCTTCGTGGTATGCTGAGGTTTGCTTTTGTATCAAACAAGGTCAAGCTCTTAAAATCAAGTTCTATTTTGAGTGTATATATAATATGGTACAAGTAAATATGCCCTAAATAAAAATAGGAGCAGTACAAAAGTATCATTAAGACAAGGATATTCATTGATACCTTGAGTGTCAGGGTTCTGTATGTTCAGGGATGAAATAAGGAAGTCCTCTTTTCCTCTGTGCTGCTGTTGTGACAGGCAAATGGCAAGTACCTGAGCTTTTATTTCCCCTTTTACATATGTAAAGATAACAAGCCCAAAGAAGCTCCCTGCTTTTGTGAGGTGTCTAGCTTATTTATCAAAGTAAACCGTTGCCCTAGATTTTAGATATTTTGCTGACAATTTTAATGTCTGCTTCACCCTTCTAACAGTGAAACAGTGCCAGTGTCACTTGTCTTGTGCAGGAAGCATGGTGTGTGAGCAGCAGCAGGGTGCAAAAAAGGGGAAATTCCTTGGCTGCTACCCAAACCTGGGAACTTCAGTGGGTCACAGAGCACTTCTCTGTTGCCACCTGGGGAAGGAGCTGCATATGCTCTCACTCCTTTTTCTTACACAGACTTGTTAGCCTTCATAGTATGGTCTCCAGAACAGGTCTTCCTAACAGTAATCTCCTTGCAAAGTGCTAGATGACACGGTCATATTGATGATGTGATCAGCAATCATTGTGGGTTTGTTTGTTTTTCTTACCTGCAGTATGCAACAGAATATAAGATGCTGCTCAGAAACACTACCTCTGGAAATGTCACCTGGGAAAAGGTAAGATTGCTTCTTAGGGTTTTATACAAACCAAATTTGACTACTTCACAGACTTTAATCCTTTCCAGTGGTCATTGGAAAGAGACACAAGTACTTTTCTTTGCTTGGAACTGATACACAGTCTAAGCCAGATGAGTTACCTACAGCTAAGGCAGCTGTGATGCATAGGAGAGTTGGGCTCAACTGATTTGACCCTTGACACATTAATTTTAGGCCACGGTCTCACTTGATCTAAATTTTCATTAGTCACTCTGCCTAATTTTTCCAAATAACTTTCTGGAGACTTGAAATTAAACAGCAATCAGTCTTGCTGAATATGTCCCTTAAACCTTACTTTCCATTCACAGTTTGGAGAGAATGAGCTTCTTTTTCCACTACCTAAGACTTTTTGGTTTGTGGGTTTGGTTTTGTTTTGTTTTTTTTTTAAAGAAAAGGTTAGTTGAGATCTTTTTGCTTGCTGCTGCACTGCTGAAATGTTGTTTGAAACAGTAACAAGTGGTCTGAAGGAATAAAAATTACAGACAGAACATTACAAATAGGCTGCCATTGCAGTGGCATCAAAAAGGACACTGATTGTAGGTGTAGCTGAGGTAGAGAGTGTTACCTTCCATATGTAGCTCTTATGACTTCTGGAGATGTTCTGTATCCCATCAAACGGCATCTCTGCTGTAGGACAGGGGTATCAGAGACAATATATTGCTGGTCCATCAATAACTATCATTGTCTTACAGGCAGCATGCTATGAAACAGACCAAGTATAGCAGCCTGTGATGTGTCACCTCACTCCAAATGAAGTATCCCATGTGCTTTCAAGGGATATTGGGAAGACAGGTCTGAGCCTGGAAATTACTTTCAGGGTTATTTTCTGTCTCAGGCTTATTCTGGCTCTCTGACATCAGTGTCAAACGTTGGGTTACTGTATGTTTCATACGATTTGAATGCCCAAGGTGCAAGAGCCTTGTAATGTTTGTATTTGCCAGGGAAGGGTTCAGCTGGAGCTTGCCCACCAGTTTGTAAAACCATCAAGGAAAAAGCAGTTTATGCTCATCCAGAGGGACTCTGAAGCATTTGGGGTCCTGGGGTGCATCAAGACGAGTGTGGCCAGCAGGTCGAAGGAGGTGATCCTCCCCCTCTGCTCTGCCCTGGTCAGGCCCCACCTGGAGTATTCTGTCCAGTTCTGGGCTCCCTGGTATAAAAAAAAGACAGGGATCTCCTGGAGAGAGTCCATAGAAGGACTACGAATATAATTAAGGGCCTGGAGCATCTCCCCTGTGAGGAAAGGCTGAGTGAGCTGGGACTGTTCAGCCTAGAGGAAAGAAGACTAAGGGGGGACCTAATTAAAGTCCATAATTATCTGAAGCAGGGGATGCAGGGGGAAATGGCCAGACCCTTTTCAGTGGTCTGTGGGGATAGGACAAGGGGCAGTGGCTGCAAGTTGGAGCTCAGGAAGTTCCACACCAACATGCGGAAGAACTTTTTCACAGTGAGGGTGACAGAGCCCTGGCACAGGCTGCCCAGGGAGGCTGTGGAGATATTCCAGACCCGTCTGGACGCCTATCTGTGCAATATGTCCTAGGGAGCTGCTTTGGCAAGGGGGTTGGACCCGATGATCTCTGGAGGTCCCTTCCAACTCCTATGATTCTGTGATTCTGAATCTCTGAGTGCAGGAAATACCGGTGGCCTCACTAGCTCTCCTAGCCGCGCGTGGTGCCTGAGCTGGCAGTGCTGAACAGCGTGTTTCTGAACTCTGCCTTCAGCCAACAGGCTGAACTTGCAGCAGCCCTGGAGGCAGGGTGACAGGCGACTTGGGTGGCACAAGAAATGAACAGGGGAAAAGTCAGCCCTTGCCTAGAACCTCGCTGGGGAAGAAAGCAGCTCCATCTGCCTGGGCTCTGCCCTGTGCCAGTGAGGTTGCGTTAGCCCAGATCTACACTCGCCCCATCTGATGTGGATGTGCAACAATGACTGCAGAAGGGCCCTGTGATCCCGGTTTCTCTTCTCATGCTGTTGTATTGTATTGTATTTAGCAGCCTCGTGCTGCTAAAACACAAGTTCAGTATGAAAGGCTGCAACAGTGTGCACTTAGACACGTGTTTGCTAGCAGAGCATAGAGTTGTTCTTCATTTAAGCAGGAGTTATTGAAAGGTGGATAAGACTCTTATTCGCCTTCAGTGTCAAGTTTGAAAGGGGCTCCCTGGCAACCAAGTGCAGATCAGGGCCAACCTTATCCATTGGGCATAGGCATGGCAGTCAAGTACCTTTTGATGCTTGTTCAAGGCCATCACTCTTCCTCAAGAGATAAAAATTTATCTTTTGCAATGTCAAATGTGAGATTCTTTTTCGGTTTTCTTTTTTTCTTGCACTTATCAGAATTCTGTTTGATGCAGTGTCAGAAAAACTGTTCTGAATTTGTCACCCATGCCTGTTTTTGCCAGCAGTTATGATGTAAAGGTTATTTCCACTATCACTTTTCCAAAACTTTTCTTCAGTTGTTGGATCAAAACCAGAGCTGAGCTTTAATTCCAGAAGACGCCCTACTGTCTCTAGGGAAGAGTGAACCAAATAAGAAGGAAGCATCATCTCAGTTTTTTTTAACTCAGTTTCAGGACTGGTCTGTCCATATTACTCATGGATAGATGAGGATTAAGTTTGGAAAGGAAGAGTATGATTTTTGGATAATAAATAGTATAAATACCGTAGTGATAAAAGTTGGGTGTCAGGGAACTGGGATGCTATTCCTATCTAATATTTTCTTTCATCAGCAGAATATTTAACTGAAGAGGAGAAATGTTTCCCTTCCAACTCTCCATATGAATAGCGTAGAGCAAAATTTTCCATTGATTGTATTTTTCCCCTCACTGGTTAATAGGTCCTGTCTTCTCTTGCTGTTGGTATGAATAGTGGGGCACGTAGATGTCTGCTCAGCCATGTCCTTTCTGTTGTTTCACATGCTCCCCTCATGTTTACCTAGCTTTTATGGCTACATCCTCTGTTTCTTCGGCAGCAAGGCTTCCTGGGGCATGGACTATCTTAGTTTCCCATCTGCAGCACAGGGAGACTGGAGGACTCCAAGTTCCCCTTGTGGCAGCAGTAAAAATACACAAACTGGTGACCACTCTTCTCCACATCACATGGCTGCATTTGCTTTTCAGCCACCTACTACTGTGACAGCTCAATGTCAGCAGTTGTTTCCTTTGTTTCAAGAGCTAAAAAACAATAGGATCTTCAGAGATTCAAGGACCAGAGGAGGTCCATGAATCTTCCTACCAGAACACATAATTTCAAGCAAACAATAATGTGTCCCATAGTTTATCCATGAACAAAGCTCTCATTAAAGCTGTTTTTGTTTGGTGTCCACAATGCTGCTTGGTTTGGCAGCTCCTTTGGGGTGATGCTCTCATGTTGGAGTACAAAAAGGCTGTTCAGCATCTGCCAGTTTTAGAGGCTAGGACTGAGAGGATCTTCCGCTGAGAATTTACTGCTGGACTCTCAATATTGTGCTGCAAGGAGGTGAAATTCCCTGAATGCTGCAGTTTAGCCCCTTAAAATCAAGGAGACAATTTCCTGCAATATGTTACCACTCCGTGCAAATGATGGACCTTCTGCCTAAATCTGTGGTGGTGGAAAGCCATGGGGAATGTTGTGTGTGGTAAAGAAATTGGCTTGAGAGCAGGAGAGAGGGAAAGCAAAACCTGAAAGGGAGAACAGGATGACAGTAAATACAGGGATACAGCTAAGGAGTTTTTGATGGCTGTGCACAGAGTCCTTCCTCTGGTCACCAAGAATTCAAGGGTCCCTAGATCACAAGAGGACGCTTGAAGGAGTAGTAAGTGTGAACAGTTGGGGAACAGCAGCACCAGTGATCACAGTGCTGGGAGCAAGGTAGAGACATCTCTGAGGGTCACTCCTGTCTTGTTCTTGAGACTAGACCTTTAAGAAGTCCAGATGGTAGCAGGATGCTGGGCTTCAGACTCGTGTTGCTGCATTTAATGAGTTGAGAAGCAAATCACCAGTAGAAGGGGTTTAAAGGGTGAAGATGCTCTGTAAAACATCCCAGTATAATGAAATTCTCTCCCAGTAACATCCAGGTCAGGATCACGGGCACTTTCAGCAGCTGGAAACATTGAATTTCTTCTGTTCCATAGCAAAATTTGATACCTATTTTTTCTGAATGAGAACCAAAACAGAAAGGCATTCAGTGTTTTAAGGTTTTTAATTTTATTTTATTTTTTTTTTAAAAAGAATGTTTGACCCCCTTATGGCAAAATTATGTTCCAAGATGAACTTTTAATATTAGGCTTATATCAAATGAACCTGATATAAGATGTTATATCATAAAATAACAAGTTGGAAAAACTATAACAAAACCCAAAACCCCAACAATGTGAAAAGTTCTGTCAAAATGAAAAAGTGTTTCATTCAATCCGTGTGAATAAAGTAAGTGTTTCTTCTCTGGTATAAAAAAATGTTCACATTCTGTCCAGGTTGACACTTCTCAGGGAAAACTTTGGTGTTGATGAAATGATATAGCAGCATTATTTTCCTATACAGTTACTTTCTTCCTGCTAATAAATGAATCTAAAAATTGACATCTTACATCTGTTTGTGCATTGTTACTGATAAATTGTCACTGAATTTATTTGTTAGATTCTCCTTAGCCTTATGGTAAAGCTTACCTCCTACCTTATTTACCAACAGAAGTGGAAAACAGAAAAATGTGTGCATGACATACACAGGCAGTGGATTCAATTAATAGGAGGGGGTATTTTTTTTTCCTAATATGTCTAATAACAGAAGAGCTTAGGGCTTCCAGGCACACAAACCAGAATACAGACAAAATGATCCAGACAGAAAAGCGTTACCCTGTATGGAGAAAACAGCACATTTCTTCAGACATCTCCAGAGATACACTGCACTCTATTGTTAATATCATGTCCATGCTTTCAATTCTTTCAATCAGAAATCAATAAAATACTGACGACATAGCCCTAAACAAGCAAAAACTGCAGATCCTATATCTAATTATTTTGTAGATAGCACATAAAAAAGCCAGAACCTTTGTTTTTAAAAACTTTTTAACAGAAGTTTAGCCTTCTTGCTTTTGTGTATAATTTATGTTTTATCCCCTTTCCTGCAGTACTTGGTTTCCTCCTGCCACTCAGTCAGTCCAGTTCAGCAGTGTGTACTTCCAGCAAAAATACCATCTCAAGCAGGCTGGTTTTATCAGATTCAGCAGGTCGCTATCCTGAGTTCTTTAGTCAATATTAATTTCAAGCTTTTAGCTCAGAATATATTTTTCTTTCCTAGTGTTGAGCTAGTGTCTATTTAAACTAGCCAGAAGGGCAAAACTTGTACACAAACCTAATCTGTTTTAGAAGCTCTTCCAAATAAAACAACAATTTGACATGTTGAGCTTGTACTGCCAAACTTGAGGGGAGGGGGGGAGGAAATCCCAGTTTGTCAAAACAATTGTATTTTTACATAGCCACAAGAGCACTCATTCAGTTCATATGATACTACGTTGCCAAAGAAGCTCCAGCTGTCTTTGAGAAACAAATCCTGAAGTAGAGCGTACTCCTGAGTTGAATAGTTTTTGTCAACAGGTGGATCCTGGTTTCATCCTGTTACCTTTTTCCATACAGCCACATGATTTCTGAGAAGGGGAACAGGTATTTCTTATGTTCTGTCTGTATCTCCCACAGCTGACGTGGCCAGATGAATGAGTGGGTCTCTACAGTTTGCTACCTGTCTCTGCCCCTCTCCCTCCTTTCTGCTTCATGACGTTGATTTTCTCATGGTTTTCACCTTAATGTAAATTGCACTGAAGTGATGGAGGTGGCAGTTCCTGAGAGCAGATTCTCATCAGAGGTGTCAGGAAGAACGTATTTGGGGCCAGAATGCTGCAAGCCTGGTGTAGGTGTTGATTGAGGTGGTAGAATATCATAATGCTGACAGTGAATGATGCTTGGTGGAATAAGCAGAGCTAGGAAGTCAGTATCACCAGTATCTGCCAATCATACCTGCATTCTCACCCACTCCCTTCATTCCTCAGAGAAACAGGGAGGAAAGTTTCAGTCTTTCAACTGTACTGTCATTTGTGCCTGTGCCATTTCGTACCTGCAGCAGGGCTTGTCTTGAGTAAACTGGGGAGATTTCCTGTGTAGGTCACTGAGAGCACATGTATCGTATTGAAGTTGGCTCTGGTGAAGGCTGCACATCGAATACTGTGTTCAGTTTTGGGTTCCTGAGTGTAGGAAGGACGCTGAGGTGGTGGAGCATGTCCAGAGATGGGCAACGAAGCTGGTAATGGGCCTGGAGCACAAGTCTTATGAGGAGCGGCTGAGGGAACTGGAGTTGTTTAGTCTAGGGAGGAGGAGGCTGAGGGGAGACCTTATCGCTCTCTACAGCTATCTCAGAGGAGGTTGTAGTGAGGTGAGTGTTGGTATCTTCTCCCAAGTAATAAGTGATAGGACAAGAGGTAGTGGCATCAAGTTGCATCAGGGCAGGTTTAGATTGGAAATTAGGAAAACTTTCTTCACCAAAAGGGTTGTCAAACATTGGAACAGGCTGCCCAGTGGAGTCACCATCCCTGAAGGTGTTCAAAAAACATGTAGACATGGCACTTTGGGACATAGTTTAGTAGTTGTGGTGGTATTGGGTTGAGGGTTGGACTTGACGATCATAGAGGTCTTTTCAAACCTTAAAGATTCAGATTCTGTGGCATGAGGGGAGGTAGTAGCAAGCCCTTTCCTTTTCCAGTGAATCCATGCCAGCTCATAATTAGGGAGATTTGTATCTGGGTTGCATCCAGATCTTATTTGGTTGCCTTCAACAAAATTGTTTTTTCCTTCCCAAAGTGGGTTCTGCTTGTTGATTTCAAATCAGTTGGGCAGCAACAAGATGAGGTGACTCTTGTGCTGGGTTTTGTGCTTGTCTCACATCTAACAAGCTTCTTTCTTTTTGTTTGCCTCTACAGATTCCTGTTGGTAAAGAGATTGAAGGGATGAATATCTTGGGACTGGTGCTGTTCGCTCTGGTTTTAGGAGTGGCACTGAAAAAGCTTGGCCAGGAAGGGGAAGATTTAATTCGCTTCTTTAATTCATTCAATGAAGCAACTATGGTCTTGGTTTCCTGGATTATGTGGTACGTATGTGACTGCTGATACCTCTGTAGTACAATATTATGCTCAGTTCAGGAATCTCACCAGTTATCCATTGCTCCAGCTTTTTCCTATGAGATCCTTCATCACAGCAGAAGTTAATGGCACATGATGGGGTCTTTTCTTCTTGTTTGTGCCCTCTAATTAGATAGTCACACATAGCTTAAGGTATCAGTCTGGAACACTTCAGAGGGTTGCTTTAAAATCCTCTCCATGGCTCCTTTTTGATTAATTAGCAGAAGGAAGGCTTTCTGTTTCAAAGCAGCATAAGCCCATGGCTAACTGACATTATGTGCCTAGAGGCACTGGCCCTGAATGAATGAAGGAGATGTGAGCAGGGGAGGAATAAGGACATGTGAAGGCCAGGGATGTCTGTGTTTGGAGTGCACTTTCAAATTCATACTCGCAGTGTCCTGCCTTTTTCTGTTGGTTAAAAGGTTACTTGTACTGTCCTGAAAGACACCTGAGGACATCAGAAGGTAGTCCATTTGTTGGTGTTGGTTTGAGAGAAGCCTGGTTGAGCTCATGAATACAGAGCCCCACCTGTCCACTTGCATCAAAGCGTGAAGGAAAACCTACATCCCTTCGTATGGAAGGGAGGAGCAGTCTCCAGATCTATCTATCATTTCCATCCTACTGGAACAGTAGTGCTGGCTATTGAGTGTTTTTTCATCATTATTAGCAGAGCCTGAGTTATGCAGTGGATCTTTAAATCTCTGTTCCTCTTCTAAGATCAACTTTCAATTTCATGGGTGAAGAAGGAACTAATGTTACCAGCAGAGAGATCAGCTATTTGTTTCTTGCTTGTGCTTGCTTCTCCAGAGATGCTTCTCTCTTCGTTTCACATCCCCGAGAGAAGGTATTTCCTAAGGTTGATTGTTTCTTTTGTCTCCTGCCTATTAATGAGCAAATCCATTATTTCACTTACTTCCAGTAGTCCAGACATGTTTGTGTTGGTCTGACCAATCTCACAGATCTTTTGACACAAAGAAAGTATGCATGTTAGGATCTGGAGCACACTGAATTTTCTCACTAGGAAAGAAACCAGTGTTGGAGTAGGCAGCCACCTCTAGAGAGTGGTCCAGGCCACCTAAGCTGCAGTATGACCAGCCATCTGACCACGTTTTCTGTCAGGCAGAATGAATCTGGGCCTCAGAGCAGTATCATGGCTGTTCTTTTGCAGCTGGATAGGTCTAAGCCGCTCCTGTGAAACCAACAGTACTATCGCCCCATGGAAGAACAAGAATATTCATAAGGACAGCTAGCTAACAAATTAGCAGTGGGACATTTCTCCCTCTCTTTCCAGAGCTGTTAGAAAAGCTATAAGCTGCTGTTAGCAGAGCTATTTTTTTCTACCTTCATTCTGCATTTTTCATTCCTACCATTTTCCTCCCTGTAGAATGTAGAAAGATTTTAACAAAACACCTGATTTCACACAGGCAGATCTCTCTGTTGGTTGCTGTCATAAGGGATTGAAAAATTCAAAGTCTCAGGGCTTAAGTCTTTTACTCTTGAGTGTAATTCCTTGGGCAGTGAGTACTGACAGGAGGCAGTTCTTGTATTCAGCTGATTACAGTGCTAACACTTCAAGCCAATCAGTTGGTATATAATCCTTTACTTTGTGGATTACCAAGACCACAGCTGACTCTTAACGCTGCAGTGCACTGTTGCCCTTACCCGTTCTCTTTTCATTCTTTAAGGCTCTTGTGTCACCCTTAGTATTTATTCAAAATCTGTCCAGCTGCACACGTTTCCCAAAGGATAATTGGAATGGGGGAAATGATATTACCGAGAGAAAAGGCAGCTTGTGCTGCCTTCCCATTGAACAGCCACTCTCGCGTTTAGCAGCACTTTGGTCTCAGCTTTCCGTTCCTCTCCAGCCTCCCTCTTCAAGGGGAGGGATCCAGTCTCAGCTCTGAGCCCAGTGTTCATGCCTGCAGAGCTTGTGCAGGACTGGGGTTCAGCTGGATCTGGCTAACCGGGGTGCTCAGAAGCATAGTGCAAAGGGTGGGATGGTGCAGAATTGGAAGAGGCTAAGTTCAACAGGTGGGTTCAGAAGGCTCCCCTAGAGATGTGGTCAAGAGAGGACAGAGAGAGGATGCTCATGCTGATCTGGGACATAAGGAGGTGCTCTCTGCACAGGACAGAGGAGCTACAGAACCAGTGAGGGAGAGGCAGACTAGGAAGAAGTTAGTGATCTGGGCAACCGTAAGGCTTGTCCCCCTTTACAAACTTTTATATGCTTAACCAAATCTTCTGAAGTTTGTCCTGACTCCACTGAACATTGGCATTGGATTGGAGGGAAGAGTGGGAGACAAAAACCCGTTCTTTTTTCCTGAGAAGTATGAGACTTTTGTAGTCACATGTGTGCCTGGGGCAGGGGTTTGGAGAGCTGGGTGATCTTTTAGTATTTCTAACTTAGAAGCAGAAATGGATGGAGCATGGCCAACATCACCAGAGGCACTCGGACACAGACATCCCAAGTAGAGCTTCGGAGGAACTGACCCTGGGCCTGAAGGGATTCCCACAGTTCATCTAGTACCTGTTGTGCTGTAGGTGCAATAGCAATTCTGCCTTCTCAGGGCTGTTCCCTGCTGCACTACTGGGACCAGAGGTGTGGCTGTAACTCGCAGGTGGCCCTTCTCCTGGCGCAGCTCCAAATGTTCCTGACAAAGGAAACCTCAAACAAATGCTGACGCCTAAAGACGTGGCACATTTCTAGATAGGTGGCATGGGAACGTACTGTGTACGTGGCTGGTGGCTTGAGGGACACTCTGGAAGCCTGATCATTTAACTTAAGTCTTTTGTAGGCAAATAGCAGAATTAATTGCTATCTTTGGCATGTGCAGCAGCAACCTTTAGCTGAACTCTCTGACAGACAATGTTTCTTTACACAGGTATGTACCTATTGGCATTATGTTCCTTGTTGGGAGCAAGATTGTGGAGATGGAAGATATTATGCTTCTGGTGACCAGTCTGGGAAAGTACATGTTCGCCTCTATTCTGGGCCACTTCATCCATGGAGGAATCATTCTGCCACTTATTTACTTTGCATGCACACGTCAAAATCCGTATCGTTTTCTCTTAGGACTTATCACACCACTTGCCACTGCTTTTGCTACCTGCTCCAGGTGGGTTTCTGTGCTGCTTTTGGGAGTACAGCCTTGTTATATTTGTCATTGTAAAGTGGTTCTATTCCAACACCAAACTGTGTTGAGTTTTAGGAGTGAATGTTGATCCCGAGATTGCAAAAAGAATTCCGAGCATAGGAAGTCTCACTGCTGCCAGCAGCCTGCCACACAGCACATACTGATAATCAGCTGTTGAAAACTCTTCCTGAAAATACTGGGACTGTAGCATAATGCTGACTTGGAAATTTTTTTGGGAAAAGGTGAAAGAACTTGCCTTAACAAGGTCCAGCCAGCTGTCCTTTTGATTTCAAGTAAAGGGAGGGTCAGCAATGAGGGACTTTGTCCTGACAAGATCAATTCTCCATGTTCAGAAGGATCTGGAAGAAGTTTAGTCTAATTTTGCAGGAACAAAGCAAAATTACTAACTAGTATAAAGGGACTTAACATTACTGAATGTAAAGATCTGGCCTGACCAGCTTTTATTTGTCATTACTGAACTATCAAACATGTAATCTACACTTTTATGAAGGGACAAACACCTGATCAAATATCATAACCATATAAAATCATTTCAGGACTACTCCAAAAGTAGATGCATGTCTGTCACAGGAGCTTAAGTACATGATCTAGGAGAGGGTTTATGAATAAAACCATGTAATTTATAATGCAAGAATTAAGGCTGGCAGTCATGATGATGATTATTGTGTTCATTTGAGAAAGTACTAGTACAGCATTAACAGAGATTACTGTGGAATCTGTTGTGTTTATATTGTTATCTGTTGGTACATTTGGTGTTTTGAGACTTGACCATTCCACAGCCCTGTTAGGCTGCATACTGTGTTAAATATGTGTTCTTGCACCTGAGAGATGGGAGTCCTTATGAGCTATTTCAGGATGGAGGCAAACTACAAAATACTGCTGCTCAAGACCAATAAGGAAAGTTCCTCATTGCTACCATGACAGAGAGGCACTATAAAATGGCATTGTTATCTTGACAATCCTGTCTGCAGCATGTTAGAAACATGAAAGCCATGAGATACTGACTTTCTGTTCAGTGCACCTTCATGCTCTGTGTTTGATTATTTTTTCCCCCACCCTATTCTCTGTTTCTAGCTCAGCCACTCTCCCATCCATGATCAAGTGTATTGAGGAGAACAATGGAGTTGACAAGAGGATCAGCAGGTTTATCCTTCCTATTGGGGCGACTGTAAACATGGATGGAGCTGCTATTTTTCAGTGCATGGCAGCTGTCTTTATTGCTCAGCTGAACAATGTCGACCTCAATCCCGGCCAAATCTTCACAATTCTGTAAGTTGCTTGCTATTGCAGCCACATCCTTCTGGCCCCCAGACACATCCTGTGGTCTCTCTGCTAATAGCTAGCAGTTTGCATTCCACATCTCTGACCTAAAGCCTGCAAACTGCTATGAAACAAAATTATAGGGTGATTAAAGGATGGAGTCTTTTAAGCTTTGTAAGATTTGCCAGAATCTCGATTTAATAAAAGGTGGAACCCGGGAGGGGTAATTGAATTCTGAAACAGACCTGGAACTATTTAAAGCTGTTTCTCACAAGAAATTCCTCTCCTTCTTTAAGCATCTCACTCCCTCACCCCTCCACTCACCATTAAGGTGGTAATTGAGGCATGCAGGTCTACCCAGAAAACTACCCTTGATTCCTCCTCTGGATGTCATAGAAAATCTTCCTGACTGCTCCTCAGTTCCTTATGTATCAGTTTCATACTAAAGACTCTACTTACTTCTGCCCTTCCTACCATGGCATTGCTGGCTCTCCAGGTCAGACACAGAGGGTTATTTCCCTCCTGACTGCTTTGCCCCATTACTCTCCTTCACCACCTCATTCCTGCCTCCTTCTCTAGTACCCTTCCCACATCCTATATCCCATGAAGTGTCATTCTCTTAATTTTTCTCCTCAAAATCCCTCCTACAAGGAGTTCTAGCCCCTCGCTGTGCAGAAAAACTGTAGCCGTATCTAGCAGATGCCTCCTAGGGGCAGTTCCTGCCCTTTTTTCCCCTCCCCAACGAGGTTTTATTTCCTTCCTTATTGCATTTCCCAATGTACTGTTTGATTATGTAGGCAGGGCTGGAAGGTTATTGTCTTTGCAGATGGCCAAATTTGCCTTTCAGGTACTTTTAGTGAATCAGGTGTTAACACAGGCCTGAGGATTATGCAGCGAAGGCCCAAGGAAAACTCAGTTTTAGACATCTGCACACAAAAAGGTGTGTGGTACATGTCTGTAGCCTCTGCACCACAGGTTTTCACCTCCTGACTTAGGGTCTGTGTTTGAATGCAAATGATAGACAGAGAAGGGACAGCACACTGCATAATACATTTGGGGTCAGGAGGTATTAATGTGCTCGGCATGTTTGACCCGACATGTGACTTGGATATGTCAGTAAGGCAGCGGGATATGGTTGTGTCAGTTGGGTTTCTTTCCTGCAAAGGCACTCGTGGTATTAAACACAGAGCCATTGCCTTGGTAGCTGCTGCGGGTTCCTGCTGAGCAACTGTGCTCTGTACCCATTACTTTGCGTCAGCCAGCAGAAAAGGGTTTGCATGGGCAGCAAATGGCCTGTGTGTGCCACGGTGTAGAGTTTGTTTACAACTTCCATAGCAGGGAGATGTGTGTGACATAAGTATAGAAGGATGAGTGCTGCGGAGCTCTTGCTAACCGGGTATGTGAACTGATTTGCAGTGTGACAGCTACAGCATCCAGCGTGGGTGCAGCCGGGGTCCCAGCCGGAGGAGTCCTCACCATCGCTATCATCTTGGAGGCCATTGGACTTCCCACCAACGATCTCTCCTTGATATTAGCAGTGGACTGGATTGTGTAAGTACCTTAGGCCGCACGGATCTGCTGTTGTGTGACATGCAACATGCTCAGCAGGAAACGTAGGGGAGGGTAGTCAAAGTAGCACAGTATAATATAAAACCCTACAAGATACGGCTGCCTACAGGACAAATAACTCTTGGTATAATGGAAAAACTGTTCCCTTCTCAATTAAAGCAGTTAGTATGCTAAAATACCTCTTCAGCCTTTTTACTCAGCATTTATTGAAATATATTCCTTCCTGGTTTCAATTCTGTTTAGAAGGATTGTTAAACGTTTGTTCAGGAAGGTGTTGATACTGCTGGAGATTAATTGGACACTAGGAGGGAAGAGGGGGAAATGAAAACTGCCTCTGAATAGTGGTGGAAAGCTTTCTTGGTCACATATGTGAAGCGGTCTCCACCAGAAGCTGTTGTCAGCAATTGATTGAACTATTTTTATAGTTTGAGACCAGTCAAAGCATCCACAGAAGCATCACAGAGGCGCTGTCCATTGGCAGGGCAGGGACACAGTGCTTGTGGCACTCATTACAGCTGTGGGCAGTGTCACGACTCGAACGTGCTGTTGGGAGTCACAAGTGCAGAACACAGTATCACCACCTTTCCTTTCCATCTTGTGGGAAAGAGCTAAAAGGTCAGACCTTCGCTCAGCTGCTTCTCTTTCCAATAGCCGTTCCCCTCCTCGAAACACGAGAGATTATCTCCTTGCCCAGGTCTGTTTGCAAGTGCTTATCTCACCACTTAGCATAGTTATGTCCATGTTAAGGGCTAAATTTACCTTCTGTACTATCTAAATTAGATTAAGGAATGCCTAGAAAAATTGTTTTGTTCTAAATATTGGAGACCCAGCCAAAAATGCACAGTAAGTGCAGATAGTTTCTTATAGAATATATGAGCCCTGTGTCTCTGCTTTTCCTCTAACCAGCATCTGAGCACTCATGAATTACAGCATGCTTACAGTTTATGTGCTAGTGCAGTAAGCATGATCTGATCATTTAAAAGCATGATCTGCTTTAAAGCCATCTGAATGAAGTTGGGTAGTGGGTTGAACTCACTAGTCAGTACAGGTCAAGCAATCTGAATCCCATTGGGGTTTTTTCCAGTTGATGGTTTCTGGGCAGTTCCTGGTTTGGACTGTGTATAATCCCTGTGCATTGCTTTCTGGAAATCCCAGCATATGGAAATCAGGATGCCTATGGAGAGCTTTGAATTCCAGAGGCTGATGAAGAGGGCAACTCTATAACCTCTTCTCACACCATATGTATCTGTGGAGCATAATCATACTCCTACAGATTCACTGGGGCCATCAAACTTTTTTTTTTTTTTCTGGCACCTCGTGGGGATCAGCCACTTCCTAAGGGATTAGAGTAGCAACGGTGTGTTCCGCAAACTGTACTTACAAGTGCTTGGAGGCAAGAGTGAAAAGCTTGTGCTCCAGGCTGCCCTCAGCCTGCTGGCTGCCTTAGTTTCAAGTTATGTAGCATCCCTCCATGGTCAACGCTGTTGTTCTAGTCATGGAGTCAGGGGGGAGGAGGGAGGGAACAGTCCCATGTCTTGTATCAATGCCAGCCATTTAATTACCAGAGAGCACCACAGTTACAAGTTGAGTGTATTGAAGTTAGGCTGCAGAATGACTATCAGAAGCCTCAAAAGGCACTTGAAGAAATGGTTCTTCTTTATTACCCATAAAGTTCCTGGGACATGTCTGGTGTCATAGGACCAAAGATTAGGACAGGTACTACTAGCAAGAAATCCAGAGAACACAGTCATTCTTCTTGTTTTTGGAAGGACCCTTTTAAGTAGGTGTTTGGGTTAAGGTATGAGTCTCTGTAGTTAAAAAAGAGAGATGGGTGATCTGAGTCACCTTCTGGATAAGCAAATTAAGTTCCTGCTCTGAACTTGCAGTTGAAAAGTGCTGGCCTAGGGACAAGGAAGGAGCCTGAGAAAGAGTAGTAACATTGCTAACCCATTAGTTGGTGGTAATGGTTGGGCTGATCTTAAACCAGCTGTGGTCCACATTTTTAGTCCTGAAATGTTGGTGATGCTTTGGGGAAAATGCCTATAGTAACATCATCTCCTTTGTTTAGCTCCACTGATGTTAGTGGAGACAGGAGGGGGGTGAGTCAGGTCCCCGTACTGTGTTGTAACTCTTTTAAGCTAAAAGCCTGGTGCTTTGTTTTTTTTTGTTTCTGATCTTAACCAGGGACCGAACCACCACAGTTGTGAATGTGGAAGGGGATGCCCTAGGAGCGGGCATCCTTAATTACCTGAATGAAAAAGAAAGGAAAGACAAAGAGCAGGAGCTAAAGGAAGTCAACGTAGAAGCAGTTGCTAACAGCAAGTCTGAAGGGGAAACATCGCCTTTGGTAACCCACAAAAACCAAGTCTCCAACGTAACCAGTCCAGCAGACCCTGAATCCAAGGAATCAGTATTGTGAACTAGAGGTCATTTGTCATCATGTGTCCCCAGGGGTGGACTGCAGACTCGTTAACGCACCTAGACATTTGCAGAGCTAACGAGAGCTGGATGGCTCTTGAAAGTTTTAAATTCCAGTCTGTTTGGAAATACGCTGGCCTGGGGAAGGGGAGGGAGGGGGGGGTGGGCAGAAAAGGGGTGTGGGGAAGGAACACTCGCTGAAAATAGTATTTTGATACTTCATATATATACATGTATATGTGTTGTACTTGCACACAGATATACATGTATGTGAAAATGCCATTGAGACTTCTGTTTTAACGAGACTTGTGTTAGTAAAGGCCCATATGGGTTGCAGATGGGGAAGTAGACAAACACAGTATGTGCTTATTGTAGGGGTAAATTAATAAGCTTATTGTGCTGCTGTTTGAATGGAGATGCAGTCTAGAAACTACAGAGTGGGTGAAAATGTTGCTGAAATTTAGTTTCTGGCCTGGAAACACTTACTGGCCATTACAGACACGATACGAAGCAACATTTTTCTCCCATTCCCCTTCCTCTCCTGTTCTCCAATCCCTTAAAAATGCCAAGTATACCCTGAGAACTAGTTTTTTCTTTTTTTATTTTTTTTGTTCAATATCCAAATGACTAGCTTGCTTACTGCCCTTGTGCCATTCCCCCACTGCATTGCAGCTCAGCAGATTTCCTGCCTTTTGGTGAGAAACTCCCCAACTTTGGGACCAAATGTAGGAGATCTTAGTGCAGATCAAGGACTGGTTTTCTCCTTTCCTTTAACCAAGCTTTTAAGGAAAAAATCCAGAGGAAATATAAATTTTGTTAAAGTAATCTCTCTGGGGCTGAAAAACATGTAGTCTGTTCCAGCATAAATATGTCTGAAAGAGGCTTGCCTGTGATGAGAAATCAGAAAGTCAGTTCCCTTCATGAAAACACACACTCTCCTTTGCTAGCACACCATGTCCTGCTCATGTTTATTTAAGGGGTCAGTCCAAACATGTTAAGACATAGCTCTCTTCCAGCAAAATTGAACAGGGGAGGAAAAAATCTGATCAGACCTCATGCAGGAACTGACAACAGGCAAGTCTGAGTTTTGGCTTGGAAGGAGAAGAGGTGACTGTAACCCTATGTAGTTAGTGTAGATCTCCGTGTGTTGGGACAGCTGCGTACCTGTTCCTGCTCGGAGCTCAGTCCTGCTGTAGATGTCCTTCCAGCAGCAGCTTTCATATTGGTAATTCTGGGTGGTGCTGGACCAGGGTTAGGGTTAGTGGCAGATGGTAACCTTTGCTTGGGGCTGAGCCAAAATGTTTCTGGATCCTGGCTCCAACCTCTTTCCTTTACAACATACTTTCTGAATTTGCACCCCAAACCTGAACAAAGTCCAGCAAACTCATTGCAAAGTTCCTGTTGATTTATCTTGGCTTTTTGGACAGCAAATTGCTGCAAAATTATGGCTGTGCATATGCCAAGATTTGCCTGGATTTAGGACACTTCCCCTTGGCTACTTTAGCAAGATGATTGCATACGGTCAGTCTCCACACTGTATATTCAGCAATATGTATTTACACTTAGCTTTGATATAAAGTAATGCTAAGTCTCCTTTTTTCTTTCTCCCCTCTTGCTTCAGAGGAAGAGATCTTGGAAAGATAATCAGTTGCTGATGTTTATGGCACTAGGAAGAGGCAGCTCCAAATTCATAGCAGCAGCAGCAGCAGCCTTCATTTGCAAAGCATCCTTCCTGGTGAAGGGATGCAGTGACTTTTGCAAAAAGACGCTCAGAATGACATGTGGCTGGCTGCCTCTGAGGGAAAACACAGTCATTGCTGGCTCTTCAATCATGTGCAGCAGGGGTATGCAAACAATCCAAGTAGGAAAGGATTAGTCAGCCCACTGAGAAACTGCAGGTGGAGTTTCTTTTTAACCGGTTTGTTTATAACCATGTCCACAAAATTTGGTCATTCCTTGGCTCATCTTCAAAATGGAAGGAGACAAACACAATTCTCTAGGGAGATCCTTCGCCCAGTATTTATTATTTCATTTTTAGCAGATCAAGACCCACTGAAACTGCATTTCCTCCCATTAGAATCATCCCAACTCCTTTCAACTCAGGAAACCAAAAGCACGCTTTGTAGCTGACAATGAAAGTGGACAAGGAGGAGGTGTTTAGGAAATCTTTGGAGTTTGAAAAAAATGATTCTCAACAATTTTTTAAATTATTTTTTGTTTTAAACAAGTTTTAAGTTTTTCTTTTTAAAAATCTGAATGCAGCAGAATGTTAAATATTTTGATTTTAAAGCAGTGGATGGCTATCTCAAGGAAGCTGAAAATCATGACTGTTCCCTGCAGGCTGGGTTCTGTAGTTGTATTTTATCCCCCATCAGACATTCAGTTCCTCTGATGCTCTCCCTCATCCTGGGACATGCAGCTGGGATCAGGACATGAGAGCAGGCAGCACTCAAATGACAATTCACATGAAGCCTCACAGCACTATTTCAGACTAGAACATTTATCTATTTTTGATATTTTTTTTTCACCCCAAAGCTGTTGCCCACAAATAAAAGTTCTTGCCTGGGCGTGTCTAAAGGCTGGGCCCCCTCACAGGCAGCCCCTTGTCATTGCTGTATTGATCTTTCTTCCCTGTGGCGCTGCAGCTTGTAGCATTCTTTCTGACAGTAGACCCCAGGAAATGGCAAATAAAAGCCAATATCTCAGAGTGCTCTTAGTATTTTCCAGTAGCAACACAGAAACTCAGTCTTTGCTGAAGAACACCTCTCTCAGTCCTCAGTAGTGGATAGTTACATTCTACATCAGTGTGAATGTCTAGTCCCATCTAAAACTCGTTAGTGGAGTCAGATTTAAGGGGGTCAAATCATTCTCAGCAGGAATTTAACCAAAGGGACCTAACACTCCTCCTCCTGGAATCAGGTGACATAAGGTTTGTGTGAATCATGAGTCTTAACCTGCCAGATATCTGTAATCATACAGAAGCCCTACTTTAGATTTACAGAGGTGCTGGTTCTTTTGTTGTTTGTACACAGCAGAGAGATCCCAGAGTTCTCCATGGAAGCAGGAATGCTGAGTAACCACTGCTTGTCAGAACATCTTCTTGATCTTTTCTGTATCATCTATGCCAGAAATGACAGTTCTTGTTTTTTCTGTGATGTTTCCATTCCTCACGATGGCCATGCTGCATCTTCTAGGACTTTCCACCTGGCTTTGGATTTTCTTCTTAAGGTACAAACGTAAAAGGTTACACCCTGTCGGACTGTATAAAATTTGGCACATTCCAACAGCTTCTTGTGAATCCTGATTGAAAGCCAGATGAGATAGAGGACTTGCCATTTGCTTCAAGTGGTCAAGGTCTTCAGGTAAGGCCATTGGGAAAAAAAAATGAATGGGCTGTTGAAGGATGTGCATTTAGGTGCTGTCCTTGGCCTGCAGTGCAACGTGTTACACTGGGAGCTTCCTACTTCAGGTCCTGGTGCACCCTCAGGCCAAGAGGCCATGAGCTGAGGAGAGGCTCAGCAGCAGTGCAGGTGCAGCCCATAGTGCCTGCTCTGCTCTTACCCCCGAATCTGGTGCTGGTGTGGTACTGAAATCCAATGTCTCTTGACTGGATGTATGTTTATGTTCTCCCAACATGACTGTAAATTGGAAACCTTCAGTCGGTTGCTTTTTCTTTCAAGAGGAAATAAATTCCATCTAGAAAACCCTATTTTTCTTTTTACTTTTAATCTTTCTTTTGGAAGGTAGAAACTCTCTCCTTGGGAAAGCAGGCTACAGACAGCTCATGTCCTACCCTCTAGTACAGCGGTTGCTTTTTGGGAGAACAGTGCAGGAACATGGAAGAGAAGTGTCTGCAAGCCTTTGGCATATGCAATCCCATTTTGTCTCTGATGCCATTTATCCTTCCAACTCATTTTCAGTGAAGTTTATTTGACTGTTTTGGACCATCTTGCATTTCTTCTCCAGGACTGGCTTTCCACTACTTGATCTCATTCCATTTCCTGAAATGCCCTATGCTTTTTCTGTGTATTGGTGGCTCAGGTGTAAGTTGGAAAGTGGACGAAGTTTTGAGAGCTCCAGGGTCCTTGGGAAAGTACTTTGCACTCTGCCTTGCTCCAGCCCTTAACTCACCAGAAATCTGTCAGACTTAGTAATTTAAAGAGCATCTCTGAGAGTGTGGACCAGTACCTGTGTCTCATCCTGAGAAAGGTGCTGCTTCTGTGCCATGAGATGTGGCTATGGATGTCTGAAAAGCTGTAGGGAACGATGGAGGGTGCCAGCACTTGGCTGCTAGTTGGATATTTTTAGTAAAGACCCATTATTCCCAGGAACTGAGCTTTAGCTGAGCCTTTGCTGGTGTGTTCATAATTGTGCTGCAAGATTCAGTAATTGCGAAGGACTTGAAACGGTTCTGGGGATGGCTCTTGCAATCAGGATGGCTTTTGTGTTGAAAACAGACTAGTGCCATTCCCTGCAGGAATGTGACAAACAGGACATAACAGAAATGTGGAGCCAGCCAAAGTACCAAATCAGTTGGTGAAACAACCTCTGCTTTGTCTTTTCTGGGCAGTCCTGTTACTGCCTGACTAGGCAGCACCCTGAGCTGGAGGTGAAGAGAGGTTGAGAAGACAGTGCAAGGGGCAGGAAGATTTTATATGTGCTTTCTCATCACTATACTTTTCCCTGGGCATTTGCTGTGGCCAGTGCTGGAGATGGACAAGAATCAGTGTCCCCACTGTGGGACTCAATTCTCCTGTGGTTCCTCCATGTTTTACAGCAGGAATAATGAAAACTGCGGTGTTTTGGCGGTTGCTCTTTGGGTCAAGTCAAGGTCCTGGTATCTTTGTGACTGTATGTTGGGGGTTATGTCCTCAAGAGCTTGCCAAAGGTACACTACTTCTTTCTGCAAAACTTTGCAGGCTGGATCTTCTCTCTGGTCCTCAGCTAGCATAACACATCCCTGCAGCCACTGGAAAGCATCCTCCTGTTGAAATCATCTGGCTTCCCCTGACCCTCCCAGAAGCAGCGAGCCTACCCGAAGGTAGAAAGCCAAAGCATCAAAAGACAAGCTGTCCAAAGGAAATAATGACCTATCTTAACTGATTTTAACTCGGCCATGGCACTTCATGCTCATTTGCAGTCCCTTCTGTAATGACTGATCCTGTGACTGATGAACAGCGCAGAATTAGGCAGGCCATGTAAATCCTGCCTGGGCTTCCTCTTCTGTACATTAGGCTTACAGATACTTCTCTGTCTCTCAGCATGGAATAGTGTGGACAATAGTGAGTCAGAGTGTTGGGAAAGCACCATATCTTCTATAAATAGCAAACTTTTAAAAAAACTGATAGTAATCAAATAATTAATGTATGCATCATGAAGTCAGAGTTGCGCTGAGCTGGAGTATGCACAGTTGTGATGGAAGGAGATACAATGTATGGATTTGCAGGGCTAACACAGGGAAAGGGGGGAGCTAGTGTCAGTGTGAGTTGCATGTCAAAAAGTGAGCCTGACTATGTCAAGGGGGCACAGTGCCCTGCTATATTTGCCTCCTTCCATCTCCATCTGGGGTGCCGTGAAACATTAGGTTCAGATAAAATAACAGACCTCACTGTTGATTCACCATCTAAATTGGGTGCCTTGGCAGCTTCATTTCTGTCTAGTTTCAATGGAGAAAAGAGCTTTTAAACTAAAACCCCCCAAGTTTTCTTGGCAGCGTGGGCAAAAAAGAAGGAAGAGCTGTAAGGAGAGCATCACAGAGGACAGGGTAAGCAGGTGGATAAAGAAGCTAAAACACTGAAGGAAGCAGCTTTTCCTTGGCATTTTGATATGGATAGCATCATAAAGACTGCAGAGATGTTTACAGCATGCAGCAAAGACAATGCAAATCTATGCCCACTGACTGGCCAGGGTGTGCAGGGAGAGGTAGATAACGAGCTGAGTGCTGGTGTCTCTGAAGCAGTCGTCACTGAGCAACAGTGAAGCATACAGCGTGCCAGCGTGGGGCTCTGATAAGCTGCTGCTAGCTGCCAGCCATGAGAGAAATAACGGTACAGTTCTGGATCAGGGATTGACCCACATTCCTCCTTGCAGGATAGCTGGAACAAGTGCCCCTCAGATAAGTGCATGGTAGCCATTATTCTCTGAGGACAAAGAAGACCTTGTTATCTATGCAAGCATATTGATGAAAGCTATGTTCACTTGCTGCTTCAGTTTCAGGGAGGAGGGAAAAGGGTATGACAACTGATCTGAAACTTCTTCCAGACTCCAGGCAATGCATTGAGACAGTTGCCACTGAATATTTTAAGTCTGACGAAAGGTGATCAAGAGCCTTATTTGGCTCCTGCAGCTCTCTGCTCTTCACATCTGAGCACTGGCTCGGGAAGTTGATGTTAGCAGGGTATTGGCTCGCTGCATGGGGTCTGTACAGACATTTGTGACCAGCAGGTGCCGTTTCACAGCTGCAGAAGCGAATGCACGTAGAAACAGTTGAAAGAACGCCTTCTCGAGTCACGAGAAGAATCACTGAGCAGCCTGGGAGCAGACCTCCAGTCCTAAAGCCAAGTTTGTTTTACCTAACAACTACTGCTTACCTAAAAACCTGAACATCTGGGCGTTTATAAATATATTTGAGTATTGATTTTGAGTGTGTTAGTGCAGGATGATCCTTTCTCTTTTTGAAGGAAGGGAAGGAGAGTTATCTTCCCTCAAGGATGGATTTTTTTAACAAAAAGAGAAGAAAGAAAACCTCCTTTTCATGAAAGAACTCACAGTATGGTTACTTAAAAAAATTCTGCCTCCGTGTCAGCAGATGTATCATTCTCAGCAGCTATGAAGTCTCGTTTGGATGTAACCACTGCATGAGGTGTGAAGACTCTGGACACTTCAGCTGGCCGACTGCTCCGGCTTGAAGTCCTTCCTGAGAAATACTCACACGTGTCTTTCTGAAGGCCACAGGTGCTGTTTGCGTGGCAAGCAGGTCTGCTGACAGGAACCAGCCCAAGGAAATGAATTGTGAGCCAATCCTGCTGTAATGCAAAGTTAGTGGTGTGGTTTTAAGCCACGGAGACCCAGAAATTTCATATTATGTGTTCCTTATGATGAGTTCTGCTCTCTCCTTTTGATAGCAACACCGAGAAAGTCATATGCTGCTTTTGCCAGAGTGTATTTAGTTACTAAGCTAAGCTGCACCTGGCACATCGGTGCAACTTAAGTTAATTGCAGTTAGGTGTTGGAGAAAGAAATTACCAAGATAATCGCCTTTCTCTGAAGGGAACTGTTTAGGCATGCCTGGATTCCCCCACCCGCCCCCCAGATTACATCTCCATGGAAAGAATTGTTCTTAACTGTAAAAAATACTCCAAATATTAACAGATTTGGATGGTAGCTTTTTTTTAGGAACCAGAAGGAATGCCACAAAATGGACAGGCCAGGACCATTGCTGGTGCTCATTAATGTCATTTCCTGAGCTTTCAGTGGCCTGTGGACTTCAGATGGAGATGATGCCTCTTCAGCAGCATAGGATTTGGTCCTCTTAAGATGATCATGTTTAGGAAAGCATTAGTAAAGTAACCTTTTTAAAACTCGTTGACTATAAATGGAAGCTTTTTACATGCTTGCAGTATTCTTACAATGTGGTGCCTCCCACAAGAAAAATGTGTTTTCTGGATGGTTAGTGTTGATGCAGAAACAAGGCTTCCTTGTTCTGTGATCAGTTTTCCTTCTCAGTATCCCTCTTGCAGGGCCTGCTGTGGTCTTTGGAGTCTGCCCAGCCTCCGGCAGGACCAGGCTCCCGCTGTACATAGATTAAAGATATTCTAATCCCATGTGAGGACATGGACTGTCTCACATCCTGTTATGAGGGCATGAGGATGTAGCTTTGACTTTGGAGGGGGGACTGAGTTGAAGAAAACCCTACTTCATTACGGCAATACCTTCATAACTCAAACAATTGTGACCCACCTAGCCTGGCCCTGGCTGCTTCCCTGCTCTGCCCCACAGTAGATGCTCTGTTGACATTACTTCCCCGAGGACCAGCATGGAAGTAATGTGTTTGCCATCCCTGAATATTGCAGTCTTTTAAGAATATAGTCTTATTCAGACTTTCTCTGACACTGTCCTGGTTAGGTCATCCACAAAGCACGTGCTGTGCAGGATGGAGACCACGTGTAGCACTACAAACAGCTGAGTGTACCTCTACTAACAGGAGATGAACCTCTTTTTTTTTAATGCTTCTTGTTTGTGGCAAATTAGGAATGACTCACTCACTGCTTTGTGAGGGTGAAGGTTTTGATTAATCCCTCTGGATTCAGGGACAGCAGGACCACCCCTAAGGCACAAGGACTCTGCAGCAGAGGTACACAATCTGCCTTATTATCTTTAAAGGTGCCTTGTCCTGGATCCCTTCAGGACAAATTCCAAATTGCTGTTTGGTTTTTGAATATAACTATGCACCAAAGGTGACAGACTCTGTTATCCCTGGAGACAAGAGGGAGAGCGTGATGCCCTGGAGTGGGACAGGGAAAGTGAGTTTCTTTTCTTTATCCTGTAAGCTCTCAGTTGTCAAGCCTGCCTCTGATGTGTGTATGGCGTGTGTGCTTTTACTTCTACACAAACACAAATTGCTCTTAACAGGAGGGAGGATTCTTCTATTTTTATATGCTAAGCCATTTGATTAATTACTCTAATAAAATGACAGATGAACTCTGAAATTTCACTGCCATCTGCTCCAATACAATCCAGTATCACTGATACAAAAGTATCTGCCTTCAGATAAAACCTAGTGCTTAGAGTAACCACTCCATTGAGTAAGTACGTGTGTTATATGGGTGTGTTGATCCTTGTGAACGTCTGTAACTGTTCCTGTTTTAAAACTGTGGGTTTTGCCCATGTGACTCCTTATCAGCCTTTTTATTATCTACTGGGAACAGATGCATGTGAGAATGTGCAAAAAAAGGGCCATGTTTCTGTGCCTGGGGCTGTGTGGCCCCGGCATAGATATTACAGATGTTTACTGTGTAGTGCACCCTTTGGTGTAAAAACTCTCCCTGCCTGCCTGCCTGGGGAGAAGACAGTCCTGTGGCTCAGGCTGAGGTGGTTGGTTGTATTAAGAGGGTGACACAATAGGATGCTCCTTTCTCTTTTTCATTTCTCTCATGGCAATGTATATTTGTTCTCTCTCTGTGTAGCTTCTCAATCTGAAATAAAAATCACTCCGAGTAGAACTGCCGTTTCTGTCTTTCTTTGGAGAAGACCTAGCCTTTAGCTGGGTCAGCCCTGCCTAAGCAGCTGGCAAGCTCTCTGCGACTCCTTTAGAAACACCCCTGAATGAGAACTGTGTAACTCGGTATTTGGGTCCACTCTCCCAGGCCGTGCCCTTCGCCAGCACTCCAGTGTCACTGATTATCGCCACATCACCCCATCTACCCCCCTCCCCTGGAGCCCAGGGCAAGCCTGTGCAGGGCAGCACTTCTCCAGACCTCCTGCACAGGTACTCAGCTCTCACGGGCCTTTGGGAGACCCCAGATCCGCAGGTATTTTGTGCCATAGTGGAGCACAAGGGCTGACAGACCTGCTGCCTAGTCTGCTAAGCAAACAGACTTTGTTTCCTGGAGGACTGAGGAGTGGGAGAAATCACCCAGTGAACCCTTAACAGTAGGCTACTGGATCGGTAAGTTCAGGGTAATTTTGGGTTTGACACACACAATCAGACTGAGCAGTGCTCTGGTTGCAGAACTGAGGCCTGGTTTTGTTATCACAGTGGTTTTGATACAGCTTTTCCGTTTAAAGCTCATATATCTCTGTGTGGGAGCTTTTATCCTGACATACACAATGCAGAGCATCCCAAATCCTGAAAAAAGTTTCCTATGTAAGTGTAGTTGGTTAGTTTCAAGCCTTAAAGTCTGATCCCAGAACTAAGAAACAAGGGTGCAAAATCTGCAAGAACTGTCAGCACCAGAAAAAAAGAAGTAGAATTTGAAGGCTCTGCCCATGTAGGACTTACAAATTGTGACTGGCATTGTGTCTTGGTATGGGCATTTTACAAAGCCATCAATGTTGTGGCTTCCAAAAAGCTCCTCTGACCTCATGGTTGTGTCTTTGTCATCTTGCCTCCCAGCAGAAACCCCGAGGAGATACCTGGAGGAACACTAGACCAGTGAGCTGAGAGCTTGAAACTTAGGCCCTAGCCACTCATGTGTCAGCTTTGGATACAAAGACAGCTGCTGCCTAAAACAAGAACAAGCAGGTGTTCTGAAGCCATCTGAGGTAAGTGGTGGTTGTCAGAGCTGTGGTGCCTTGCTGTTTGAAACACATGAAGCTTTGTGAGCTCCGTGGAAAAATGTGGCATGATTGCTTGTCTTTAATGAGAACTGAGTCCTGACTGTCTCAAGACAGATGTTATTAGAGCTTGCTAGGCATTATTATAGATAAATAGATAGAGGTTCTTGCTATACTTCAACAAAGAGATAGAAGTTGGAAGTTCTAATTAAAGTTCAAGGACTTTATTCTTGTTTTCTACCACCACCTACTGATCTCACCACGTGCTTTCCAATTTCTTAATAATGCTATCTTTTTTTTAAGAAGATGAGAGCTTTGGGGAAAATGCCTCTCACTTTGTCCTCCTAAAAAGCTCTAGGCAGGCGACTCACATTTGACTAGTTCACATGAAGAAAAAGATTTTAAAATAAATTTATAACAAAAGCTGCTGCTATTGTTGTAGCTTAATATTTGCAGAGGAAATCCAATTATGACCAAGGAGCAGATTACTCCTTTTTTTGTTTTTTAATCCCCAGTTTCCCTGATTAAGGTAGATATAATTATAGGGAAGCACTTTGTGATCTAGTTAAACAGAAGACAACCCCATTTTGTTCTGCTGTGAAATGAATGGTTTGAGTTGAACAGGTTGTGTGGTAGAGTTGTGCTAACAGCCCATCTTTAAAGTATGTAGATTGATGTTAGCTTGTTGGAAATCACATCTCTGCTGTCTCCCAATTATGAGCGTTCAAGCAAACAGCAGCACCTCATACCTCTCAGGAGTCTGGTGAGCTGTGATGGGCATGAAAATAGCTTGGTGAGCTTACAGCTAACTTGCTGTTCTTGCAAGTTCTTGCATCTTGGCGTCAAGACGTGCCATGGAAGATACCTGTGGTTTTAGACTGGGCAAGTAGGGTAGTGGCTGGAATTTATTTCCACATTTTGAAAGTTATCCTCATGACTGTGAGGGATGGGTTTGTCAAAATATATGCCAGGGACCAGGCAAATTACAAACTGGCTCTGAAACCTCGGACCAGGGATATGACACACAAAGCTACTCCACAGGCTTGGGTAACAGGACTTCACCTGTTACCCAAGGATAGTGATCGGCAATGTGATGTAAACGACCCTAATTACTGTGTCACCAAGACACGTAGGCAATCAGGCAGATCTGGATTGTCTTCCTGCTCATGTGCCAGAGTATAATTAGATGGTGAGGCCCACAGCTACTAGAGTTTGAGGGAGCTGTATAAACATTCACCACTCAAATTTCACAAACTCAGTAGGTTCCAAACAACAGCAGCAAAACCATTAAGATTAAACTTCCCTGGTACTGAATCGTTAATCAGCTCAAGTAACTTGAGTCGCTGAGCATCCTGAAGGCACCAGGCCTTTTCCTTCTTGCAGTACCATTCTTCCTCAGGGAGTAAACCAGTGTGGCTAAACACAGTGGAGACCTTACAGAAGGGGACTGTGGTATTTATTTATATTGTAGGCTGACTTTACCCACCCACACTCATTCTGTTACAGGTTAAACTCACACTCACAAGCAACGAGACACAGTTGCTTGTGAGTATGGTCTGGCCTAAATCACTTGGGTCCAATGTACAAACCAAGGGATGACAGCTGTCAAATCTCCACTAAACCTGCCAGTTTTGAGCCAGTTCTTTAATAATCTTTAAGAATACATTGAGGGGGGTTGCAGTGGTCCTTTGCTTCAGTTTCTCTTCCTGCTAGGCTGTCAGAAGAAGGAATGGGAGACGTGATGTGCTGCCACCCGTCTGTTATCACTCTTTCACAAGTGAGTTGTGTGTCCTATAGGCTTATCGGCGTGCAGACCTTCTGGGCTTCACAAAAACAACACAATCTCAAATTTTTAGCTGGGAATGGTGTCATTTGTTATGAATACAAGCCATTCTTAGCACCCCTGCTCTGCTATTTCTTCTGATGCTTACATAAACAGATTTTTATTCATACTGGTCCCAGTATTTCTTTTACAAATCTCTGCACTAGTGACTGCTTCCTGTAGATCCCAGCTCTGGTTCTGCTCAGGACAGTACACAAATGACAGAGGCCCAAGACATCCCAGTGTGATGAATGAAAAAGAAACCACTCACATTCCCCACTGAAAGCAGCAGTAAAATCTCCCACTTAAAAAGTAAAATTCATCCAAATTACTGATTGCCCATTATAATTTGCATTGATGGAAAGCTGCCACCACCTCTTGACCAGGGCTCCTCTTTTTATTTCACAGCAACGTCACTTTCATGCAACAAGAGGAAAGGTGCAGTGTCTGGACCACAACAACTGCATCCCATTCAGCCCCATCTGCACTACGGGACCTGGTCCTGATCTGTAGCTGGGGGGCTGTCTTAGGGGGCCTGGCTAGAGGTAAGGAGATGTTTGGGGTAATAGGGAAACTTCAAACACCTGCCTTTGTGGCTGGGTCTCCGGTTGGTGGTGCTTTGGCCAAGCTGTTCGTGGTGCGATGGGTACATCGTGTGGCCAGAAAGGAGAAATGCAATTTCTATTTGACCTTTTTTTTTTTCTGAGCTAAACCTTGCCACTCTGTCCAGCTGAGCAATGAAGCGGTAAGGAACTGAAATTGCCCATCTCCTAGCACTGGGGTTCATTGCTCTGCACTCCAACTGTCAACACTAAAATAGATGTCACTGTAGGTGTTTTATCTTCTAATGAGGAAGAGAAAAAACTTCTTCCTCATTTACATGTTTCATATGTCAGCTGCCTTGGGTGTGCTCCAGTTGTATTTTCAGGTGCTTCTCCAAAAATCATAAAGAAAAGGAAGCAAGTAGTTTTTTTAGAAAGTATTTCATAATAGTGTAGGAGTATCCAGGATGGTCTAGAAGACTGAGGGAAAGTTTGTGGGCTTTCAATGACTCTTCTCATGACTTTATCAAGAAGCTAAGGCAATGTGGCTGAGTTTGAAACTGCTTATTTAGACATTACCAGAGCAACTGTCCAGCTGAACGACTGTGTTCCTCAGGTGCTTAACTTAGGTCTGGGACTGTAACTAGTTGCTTCTTTGGAACAGAGAAAAATCTTCAGGTCCCACCTGCAGAAAGAGAAGGTCTGGGAACATGGGCTTAAGTTCATAGCGACATCAGAAAAACTGGGAGGAGGTCTGGGTAACAGAGGCTGCAAAGAATTAATCGGGATGAGAGTAATTAACTGCACTAGTACTGGTGGGAAATGGTAGATTAAGGAGCAGGACCAGGAAGTTGTGGGCAGTTAGAAGTATGAGTCAAATGCCCCACACTGAGAGTAAGGCAGATACTATGCCAGGGTGTGTAAACAGAAATGCAGCCTGGACTAGCATACTGGTTTTGCCTAACCATAGCCAAGCCTGCACTGGAGATCTGGACCAGGTTTAGGTGCTGATTTTCAAAGAAACATGTCCCCAAGAATGAGAATCAAGGGAATCGGTCCAAGATGCAGGAATCCTGCACTGGGGTTGTTAGTCCCAAGAAGAGAAGGACCTCTTCCTGCAAATGCCTTTCAGAGAGGGGTTAGGCAGAGCGAGTGCACAGTGAGCACAGTCCTGAGCAGTTTGCATGGAGACTGCTCTGTCCCAGAACCACAGGTGAGGGAGTGTGCCAGCCAGCCTGCCCTTAAGGAGCGAGGAATGTGGCGCTGTTGGATTGCAACAGAGGTATTTTTACAAATCAGCACCTGAGCAGTTTTAACATGGGAGAGGAATAATGCCAATCACAACAGAAGCAAAGACGGCTCCTTCCTATCTCGATGATTATGCCATCAGAAGACAGCCAGGTGAACTAACAGGTTACATGTTGTACTAACTCTCTGGCTGTTAGAGGCACAGAAACAGAGTAACTTCCCAAGCACAGGCAAAGCCTCCCAAGGGGTAATGCCATATTGCTGGCCAAAAGATGACAAGGTGATTACAGCCTAGTAGTCTCTCCTATCTCTGCAGTACTCTGCTCATACTGCTGGCAGTGCTCTGGGAACAGAGAGGCCAGGTACTAGCCCTGCACTGGCTGACATCTCATCCATCCATCCCAAACATTTGCGTTGTGAGACTGAAATTTGATGCAGAAGATAGTGCAGATGCTGTGCAAGCCCAAGCTTCAGGTTTCACCGCAGTGTTAACTGTGTCTGGCTTGTAGTGTGAGACTGTTCAAGGTAGAAAGAAATTACAGACTGGTGTGTGCCAAAAACCTGGATAACAGCGCATCATCGCTTACGGGCACATGAAAACTCTGGGTACATACAGCTGGTGCCCCTGACAGATCCAGTTCTGTACAAAAACATAGATATTCTCACCAAAAAATGTAGAAGTTTTTTAAGAAAATGGAGTCTTCCTATCCCAGCTTCTTGTATACTAGAAATGCCCCACTTTCAAATCTGATCATTGTAAGCAAACTCTATACTTCAAGTCATAGATATGAGGACTACTACTGAAGTGCTGTCTGCCACAGATTGGGGGAAATCACTTCTCTCTGCTGGAGAAACTTCTTGCTGAAAAACACAAGTCTGAAAGAATTCTGTGGTCTCAATTCAGCAAGAAAATATCCATATTAGTCTTTACCAGCCTTGTGTGACTTTGGGTGGGGTTTGACTGGACTTGACCCAATATTATAGATCAGATGAACTAGTTTCTCTTCAGCAGAATTCCTAACAAAGAGGGCCAGGTGTCAGCAGAAGAAAATTGGCATTGTTTCCCTGCAATTTTTAGATAATCTCTCCTTTAGATCACTGGGATTTATTGACACTCTCTTGGCGTGAGCCCAAGGAGAGGGGGAAGATTTTTGCGGTGCTCTGGTTGTCCTCGTAGACATCCTGGCACTTGTTTGATCGGAGGCGGAACAGGACGCGAACCTTTCCTGCCGGGCCTGAGACCGCAGCCAAGCGCTATTCAGCTCCGAGAACAATGTCTGGCAGCTTCCAAAGTAATTTAAACCAGCTAAAAACAGCTGAGCCTGGGTATGAATCATGACCCATCTGTATTTGTTTCAGCCTTCCACTCGCCTGAAATCAGCACGGTCTCTGCTGGCAGGCAACTGGCTCCCTGGAGAATGAGCAATAAACGACACTTTTAAGGGACTTTTCTTTCACAAGAGCTTTGCCTGTGTGAATTCCAACAAAAAGCCACCTCTCAAAAGCGTGCATCTGAGGCCAGGGGGCGGGGGGGGGGGGGGGTAGGAATGTACAGCTCTACAGCAGACCTGCTGCAACATTCATCAAAGAAACAGCAAATATAGAACTATCACACAGGAACAGAGATGATGTGGACTTTTATATGGTTGTGAGTTCTTCTGAGAGCCCTGTGCCGTCTTATACCATGATGTCACAGCTCTCCTTTTTGAAAGAGACTCCCCCACTCTGTTTCTCTGTAGAGAAAAAGCAAGACCATCCAGGACGGTAAATGGGCCTGTTCCACTAAGGTCAGCAGAACAGACCCAGGTCGTAGCAGCAGGGATTCTGGACTGTAATTCTGGACTGAGGCATGCTGCAGGGCTGAGGAGTGGGGCTGGACGATGGCAGCGCTAGCCAGGGCCTCGAGATACCTGGCTTGGGACCTTCGCCCTGCTTCCAGCCTGCTGGGCGAACTCGAGATGCCTCTCTGGTCCTTCATGGCCTAAAGCTGGCAGCAACGTTGTTCACGAAGCGATTTATCAGATCACCGGCTTCTAGGAGATCTTGACATTACTGACAGAACAAGCGCCGGGAGCAGACGACGAAGACAAGCGGCAGAATCAGCCCACAGCCAGAAACGAGGGGGAAGGTTTGTGTTACCTACACATGCGGGTGCCCCAGCTACCAAGGACGGGGCCGGCTGGGTGCAAACCCCAGAGCGCTCTTGCTCC
This sequence comes from Gallinula chloropus, assembly GCF_964237585.1. Taxonomy (NCBI): domain Eukaryota; kingdom Metazoa; phylum Chordata; class Aves; order Gruiformes; family Rallidae; genus Gallinula; species Gallinula chloropus. The sequence goes on from NC_140087.1 coordinate 68,121,760, forward strand.
AATGCACGTTGTGAGGACTCAACCCAGAAAGCTGCCCCAACGGCTGGGCACGGCTGGCAACCAGCCCCGGCCCCGCTCTGCTGCACGGGAGGGCGGCCTGGCACTGGCACCCACCGCCGGCTGCAGGGGCTTCGCGCTGCGCTCGCAGGACGCTGGAATCCCGCTTCCCCATGCGCATGCAGTCGGTGCCCGTGCACTGCCACTGCCAGGCGGCTCTCTACCCCCGGACCTGCGCGGGGAGGCCCGCGGAGGGGCGGAGGCTGCCTGCGCCCGGCTTAGCCCGGGGAAGGCCGACACACAGCGCTAAAGCAAACGCCTCGGGGTCGCGGCCGGCTCCTCTAGGGCACAGAGGAGGAGCGCTGCTCCGGGCGGCAGGCAGCTAGCCTGCCCCGCCACGCTCGGGCAGGCCCCGCAGCTGGGCCGGAGCGGGGCGGCCACCGCCCACCCAGCGCCTGCGGGACGGGGTGGGGGGGCGGCGGCAGGGTGGTGCCGCGGGGCCCAGCACCACTCTCCGCTCCCATTGGCCACCAGGCCGCAAGGGCGCCCTTGTCGACGTATCTACTCCCGCTCCTATTGGCTGGGGGCGCGGGCCGAGGGGCGGGGTGACCGGGGCGGCGGCGGCCGCCGCTCGGTAAGTGCGGGCCGGGGTGCGGCGGCGGTCCCGGGGGGTGGCGGTGGCGGCTGCGGGGACCGGGCCGAAGAGTCCTGGGAGCGGCGTGGGGGCGAAGCGAGCGGCCTTCGCGCTGGCAGCCCGTCCCCGCGGTTACCCACGGCGCGTTGGGTCCGTGCGTGCGGCAGCCGGGGCATGGCAGGGCGCGGCGCCCCTTCCCTCAGCCATTGCGCCTCTCTTCTGGGGGCCCCGCTGTTTGGCCGCGCCTCCTTCCAGCCGTGACGAGCCCCTTCGGGCAGCGAAGGCGCTAAACCCCCAGCGAAGCGCAGAACCCGCGGGCCTGACAGAGCTGCGCCGCTGCCGCATGCCCCAACCCCCCCTCCCCCCGAGCCAGCGGGGCTTCCTGGCGAGGCCAGACCCGGTGGGAGACGGCGCCGCTGCCCGGGACAGGGCCCTTGCTGTCTGCCCGCCTTTGTGCGGCGCTCTGGCAGGCGGCCCCGTGACGCAAAGAAAGTTCAGGGTCGCTGTCCCCGAGGACCTTCCCCCGCTGCCGTGAATGAAATCGCCGCTGCCCCCGGCCGCTGTGTGACGGGCCCCACGCGGGTACCGTTTCGGTCAGACGGGGCTGCGGCGTAGCCGTGACTTCTGGTCGCTCTCTGGGGGCTTTAAGGCCAGGGGAAAGTTTCTGCCGGGCCCAAAGCTGCAGCTGTGCGTCCCTCTTCAGAGCCGGATTCGGGCCGTCCGCTTCCCGTGCCGAGGTGTCACCTTGGTGCATCCCCCTCCCCAGCAGCCTGACCTCTGACTTGGTTTTGCCTTTTTGTTGGAAGACGGTGAGAAATTGTGTGTTGTAGGTGCTCGTGTAGCCAGGAGTTGCGCTTAGCGGCGTTGGCGTTCTCGCTCCGATTTGAAATGCGGCTTCGTGCCCGCATCGCTCCGTGCGCGGGGTGTGTGTGGCGTCCCCCCCTGTTTGCATCCGAGCCTGGTTGTCTGTCTGGGCTCCCTGAAATTAGTTGAAATTAGCTGCCTGAATTAGAGAGTTTGGAAAATGCAGCGAGGTCTTTGCTGGCCCCTGGATTATCCTCACGAATTCTGAAACATGCAGATTTGTGCTCTCTTGTGTGTATTGGCAGCTTTCATGCTTTCTCTTTAGCTTCCAGTCAGCTTCTGGAGGTCTAATGAACCTGTGAAACAGCACTTGCTCTTTTCTTAAAGACTGGTGGCACCATAGAACTGCTGTGTCCATAAGATCAAGGAATGGTCTTGGAAGTTCAGAATAGCTCACGCTCCGGCTCGCGCTCCGGTGTACGGTTACCGAAATAACAGTTGAGCTGTAACCTGTACTTTTTTTAATGTTGCTTAACGTGTGCTTTTCAAGTTCAAGGCCAAGCTTATATATGTTTTTTTACAGTTGTTTTTACTAGGCTGACAGACACATGACTCAAGCCACTAAATCTGATGGCAGTAACGATGCTCACGGCAGCTTTTAAAGCTAAAGAGGTACTCAGGTCAATCATTAATTACTGCACGTTCAGTTTAAAATTTCGCAGTCTGCTTTGATGCCTTGTTAAGCTTGTCTTGTCTTTTACGTGTTTTAAAGTCGCTGCCCAGCAGCAGCACTGATTGTTGAGGCATTTATATCCTAAACTGTGGGTGTCCAGTGCTCTCCCCTCTGCTAAGATTTGTATTTGCGGGTGAGATGCCTGTTCATGTCTTGACAAGGGGTGATGTTCCCTGCTGAATCGCCTGCGCCCCACCTGGTGAATTTGAAGCAGGCTGTGTGGATCTGAAATGGGTCCTGGACTTAATACGTGGTACCTTAAAGACTGGTCACCTCGACGGCTTTTTGCTCAATAGGTTTTGGTTGGAAGAGGAGGAATCCAGATGGTGAGCATAACTTATCCTCGTGGCTGAGGTCCTGGCTTCCACACCCAGCAAACAAATATATCTCAGGGGATTTTCCAGGGATTTAAATCACCTGTAAGTTGGATTTGACCTTCTGGCATTTGGTTTGCTAATACCTGGCTGGTGTGACTGTGAACAAAATGAGTTGAGAGGGACCAAGCAGGAGTTGGTGAAGGCTGCCTCCTGTGGCTCAAGGACCTCTGGTCTTGGACTTCTATATGATGACTCCGTGAAGGAGTCACACACATGCTGTCCATGGGTTTGTGGGTGGTTTGAGATACCCTTTCTGTTAGCATCAGGACTCTACCTTATGTTAAACAAGTCAGACATGCTGACATGCATTTTGATGCTATATTGCTGTATAATACGTAGGGAGCTTAGCAGGGCCACGTTTATCCGTTACCTTTATTGGCATTACCGTACCTTTCTTGTCTGGATACACAACTTCTGGGGGGGGGAGAGAGAGACCAGCACCATTGATGGTGCATAGCGCTGTATTTGGTAGCGACTTAAGCACTGAAGTGGGAGAGTTCAGGTGTCAACAGAAGGATGCAGCTTGTGTGGAGGGCTGGGAGAGCCCAGGCTTTACTTGCCCGCTCCACAGCTGCTGCTGTGCTGAATATAGCTGCTGAATATAGCTGCCCGGCTGCCACCGGCTCTCGGGAGGGGGAAGGCAGCTGCTGTGCTTGCCACGGGTTGAGCCTGCGAGTCAGTCTCCCCTGGAGACCCAGCGCGTCCTCCTGCCGCTCTTTGTTTGCTTTTGTGGGCTCTGCCCGTGGGAAAACCCTGGTCGCCGGAGGGGTGGGTCATAAACCCAGATGGTGACAAAAGGGCTGATGGACGGAGTGAGTATGAACCTGTTTCCCTGCTTCCAAGTATTGTTTGGGAGTACTTACTTTTCCCACTTTTGTTTTATTAATTTCTTTTTAAGTTGGGTTTCTGCTGATGCTCCCTCAGCCCCTCCATCACTAGTGGGCTGAGTGCCAGCGAAAACCCACGCTGCCAGTGTTGTCCTCGTGCTGGCGACCTGGTGTGGGCAGGAATTGCTGGAAGAGGCTTTGGTACTGCCGGGGCGCTGAGGGTGCCCAGCCGTGACCGAGCGGCGTGTGGGGATTTCGGCAGTGCCGGTTCTGATGCTCTGCGGGGAGCCTGCAAGCTGTCGTTTGGGTAGAGTATTTTTGGGTCCCACTGGCCTGGCGAATGCAGGCAGAGGCGTTTGACTGTGGGTGGCATTCGCGAAGCAAGATCTCCTGTGGGCTACTTTGGGTCTCCTTGATTTGGCTCATCGGTTGTCCCACTGGAGTCTCGTGTGGGCAGTGAGAAGGTGGTGGTGGAGCATCCCTGTGCGTGGGGCTCCTGGGGCTCAGGCTTTGGGAACTGGATCTCATGTTAGAAAGATTCACAGCAAGATGCAGTGGGCTGGGGTGCACAGCTTGAGAACCTGCCACTGGTTGAGCATGTATCTCCATTAATTAATTCCACAAAGCGTTAATTTCAAGAACTGAGGTAGAAGCTGCAGAGCTAAGCGCCAGGTTTGGGTGTTAAAGCCTCCTCCCTCCCCCTCTAATCTTTTATATGTACTTCTCTCTGCTGGATGGCTTTAAGTTGGTCTCTTAAAAACCCCCCAACTTTCCACCCCCATGGCCTTCAGGGCTCAGCCACACTAATAGGTTCTTTACATCCTCGTTAACAATATCTCATTTGCGCCCCATGGCGCACAAACAGTTTGTGAGACTGGCCATCAGTTCAGGAGACAGTCGCACCATTCCAGCAAGGTACAAAGCACAGGTTTGTTCTCAGTGCAGCCTCAGCTTTCATCAGATTTTCCCTGTATGTCACGTCCTTGAAACAAAAAGACCTGCTGAGATGTGAAGGTTTGCTCAGGTTTCCTCTGTCCCACTTGACGCACTGAGATGGGGTCTGAGCCAAAACGCTCTCGAGCTCTTTGTTATGAGACATACACAGTCTCTCTACTTGGTGGGGAGATGAGGTGGGTCAGCAAGTTGCTGCTACTGCATGTTCTGTATTTCAGAGAGCCCGAAGCTCGGCATTGTCTAGCAGAAGAAGTTCTGTCCCGATGGCGGTGGATGTGGGGAAATCACTTGCTGAAGCCTCACTGAGCGGGAAGGCTGAGGGCGATGGTAGGTGGGGCTGCACAGAGGTGGAGATGGACTACCCAGAGCTTGCCAACAGCCTGTGCCTGCTCTTAGGGGCAGAGGAAGCCAAGCCCTGCCTGCAAGGGATGGAGAGTGTGGCAACGAGTGGACGCAGTCGCTTTTCCATGGGTATTACACAGGGAGGCTCAAGCTACAACCAAGAAGTGTCTTCAGCACCATCTTCTAGACTTCCCGGAGCAAGAGCAAGCCTCTCAGAGCCAGAGACGTTACTTTGTAGAGTTGCTGACAGCAGTGATGTGCCTTGTCGTGCTAGCCACCGGTTCCGTTCCTCAGAAGACAAGCTGGTGAGAGGGCTGTGGGTACAGGGGTTGCTGCATCCCGGGGAGGTCCCAGGCTTGTTCGTCTGGGCAGTCCTAGCAAGAGCTTTCCATCTCCTCCAGCCCGACCTGTGGGCTAAGCCATGTGGTGGGGAAAGGCTTGGGCTCCAACACTCGAGCCGTCACCTCCATTCCTGTATTGCTGCTGCAGAACTGGAAAGTGGCTCCTTAAATATGTGCCTGTTGCTGCCAGGTGACTTCTGCAGCATCCCAAGCCCTCGGGATGCCTTTCCTTAAAATCAGGCCCCACTCCAGGCTGCAGATGGCTACGTGCTATTTCACAGACAGAACAGCGTTCCCCTTCCTGCCTCTCCTCACGGCAGGTCCAGGGCTTGGCTTTTATGTAAAAAAAAAAAAAAAAAAAAGCCTTTTCCCTGTATGCTGTGCTTCGTTTTACGTGTCTCTCCTTTCCTTTTCCCTCCTGTCCTTGAGCAGGTGACGGCATCAGGCTGCTGGGAGCCAGCATCCACCTCCTGCAGCCGGCGCAGTTCTGCGGAGGAGAGCATCCTTGCCGGTGGCTGCCCCAATGCCCGTGCTGGTCAGTGGGACCGAAAGCTGGGAGCTCAGTCCCCATTTTCCTCCACACCCGAGCTCCTGCAGCCTCAAGCCTCACCCAGCCCTGAGAGCGCCCTGCAGAGCCACTCTGCACTGAGCTTCTCCACTCTGTCTTTGGAAGAAAATGACCTCTCTGAAGAGCTGGCCTGCAGCTTGCCAGCCAGCGCAGACGTGCCTTCTCCTGTGGCCGCTGCTGCCCAGGACCTGTGCTGCCAGTGGGGTGCGGCAGAAGGCAGGGAGCCACGGGCACACAAGTCTTTCGGTCCTCTGCTTGATGACTGCACCACCATGGAGCGCATCAGAAAGATGTCACCCTACCAGGCTGATTACTGGGCATGTGCCATACCGGATTCGTTACCCCCATCTCCAGACCGCAACTCGCCCCACTGGAACCCCCATAAAGAGTATGAGGACCTGCTAGATTATGCTTACCCGCTGAAGCCAAGGTACAAGCTGGGAAAGACGCCGGAGCCTTTCTTCCACGACTCAGGAATAGGTTTGGACAGCTTCTCTGTTTCCCCTGAGGGCACGTTGAGGTCTACCAGCATCTACAGCCGAGGTGGGCAGGCTTGGGGAAGCGGAGAAAGTGGACGTCGGACATTGGCGGCCTCTACAGACAGGTTCTCCATCCTGGGGCCTGGAAGAGGAGGCTGCTTGGGAGCTGACTCACGTTATGAACCTTTGCCTATTGCCAAAGAGTCCTTCACAAAGAGGGCTTCCTCTCACCCTTCCAGGGGTTTTGCTGAGGATGTCACAGCAGAGTCAGCCAGGCCGGGTGCATTTGGCCGGCCAGCTGCGGGTGGGAGAAGGGGCTGTACCAGAGGGAGCCCCTTCACAAACCGCAGTGGGACAGCAAAAAGCACTAACACGTTTTTACCTACAACGCGAGTGCTGCCCCTGAGGAAGGAGTGGGAGAGTGATGAAGAGTTTCTCTCCCTGCCCCCGAGACTGCGGGAGCTGGAAAGGCTGGCTCACTTCTTGTCCAATCTTTCCATAACTGTAAGGACACCCAGGCACGACCACCGTAACCTTCGACCTCATAGCGATGGCCGGCAGCCCCTTTTGTCCGAGGTGGCTCCTTTCGGAGAAGCGTGTGTCAGGGATGAAAGAGGGAATATTGAGGATCGTGTTGGGCTGTGGCGCCCCTCCAGCTCTCGAAAGCCCAGCTGGGAGAATGCTGAATCATGTGGCCAGATCCATAGGGATCCTCCATGGGGGCTTCACCTGCCGACTGGTCTCAGGGATGCGTTGGATGGGACGTACCTACATGAGCCGCAGGTCAGGGGGTGTCTGAAGAAGAGCCAGCAGAGCCAGTCCCTCGCCCAGTGCGTTAAGGTAGGCTGAGACGAGAAATGAGGTTTAACATGGGAAGATCTCACACAAAATGTGCTGGTACATAGGGACACTCAGGCTTCCCCTCGGGGTGTTTGGTGCCTGGCAGCCAGTGGTGGTTTATGCTGGGTGCTCACCAGGGCAGCCAGTTTCTTCCGTAGGGGTGAGAGTCCATCTCACTTTTCCTGGGACTCAGTGTTGCAGGGCTGGGCTCCCAAATGCGGCACTTGGTCTCCCCCAGCCCACCCATCCTGCAGCACCACGGCAATGGGGGAGATGAGAGAGCTGCTGCCAGGGCTGGACTGCGGGGAAGCCCAGCGTTCGTTGCCTGTCCCATCGTCCTGGGGCTGATGAATTGGCATTGAATCCATGGCTGGTCTGCCCTTCAGCCCAGGCTCCCTCAGCTCCTCCAGGTTGGGCCCTGCTTAAGGGTATAAAAGCCCGGGCAGAACTGGTGGGGTTTCTCCCAACAGTTTCTCCATTGTTTTGGGAATTCTTCATTTTCTGGTGAGCGCTCCCCACCCAGCTGGGATTGTGCCCCACCTTCCCCTCCATTTCCTTCCCCTCCTCAGCCCCAGGATGAATTTGGAAGTGCCATTGGGTTGTTTGCAAGCGAGTAATTGCTGTTGAGTAATTGCACATAGCTACAGACCCCAGTGCAACTCAGCCCCTCCCCTTGCTTGGGAATAACTCGGCTGATTTGAAAGGGTCTTTGGTGCTGCCGGCATTAGGCTGTACCTGTCGCCCCAAATCAGGGTGCCAGGGAGAAGCAGCTCGGCTTGTGTAGCAAGAGCAGGGCTGGAGCCTGGTGCCAGCAGGAGCAGAGGCCCCTGGGTTTCACGCACATCTTACAAAAATACTCCTGTACCAAGACACTTTAAAAATAAATGAAAGCACTTAATTGAACAAGACAAACCCCTGGGGAAAAGCAGCTGCAAATTAAGTATGTGGCTCTGGTGAGGGTGAGGAGGAGGAGGAGGAGGGTGTCTCTTTGCCTAAGAGGTGCTGGAGGCAAGCCTCTTCCCTCAGCCTGGGTGCCACTGGCTTCTAACACCTCTCCGTAGTAGCTGTTTTCATGGTGACCCACAGTTCTTGTCCCATGGTGGTTTTGGGGTGCTCCCAGAGGTTTAATTTCTTTTTGACTTTTTTTTTCCCCTGTCAACCTTTGTTTTCCCACACTTTGGGATGTTTGTGCGCTGTGCCAGCTCTGCAGTGGGACAGCAGGAGGGAGCGGGTGCTTTCTGGACCACCACTTGCTCCCCTCCTGCTCTCCCCAGTGCTTTTATTGCGGCAGTCGATAAGTGACCCCTTCTGCTCTGCTCCTTTGAGTAGATGTTTTGCTGCCAGCTGGAAGAGCTCATTCGCTGGCTGTACAGCGTCGCGGACATCACCAACAGCTGGGTCCCGGCCTCGCCTGGCACCGAGAGCCTGAGGGCATCGCTGCACCGCTACCGGGTAGGTATCAGCCTGAGGGCATCACTGCACCGCTACCGGGTAGGTATCAGCCTGAGGGTATCGCTGCACCGCTACCGGGTAGGTATCAGCCTGAGGCCATCACTGCACCGCTACCGGGTAGGTATCAGCCTGAGGGCATTGCTGCACAGCTACCGGGTAGGTATCAGCCTGAGGGCATCGCTGCACCGCTGCCGGGTAGGTATCAGCCTGAGGGCATTGCTGCACCGCTACCAGGTAGGTATCAGCCTGGTGCCATCACTGCACCGCTACCGGGTAGGTGTCACCGCTGGCTCTTCCGAAGCAAAGGCTCCTCCAGCGCAGTCCGGGTGGGTGATGTGAGGCGCAACAGGCGTGCCGTGCCAAGTTTGGGAAACTGCTCCCTGGGTAACCTGCCACAGGTGTGTCTCTTCCAAACCTCCCACTCACTTCTAAGGGTTGGTCCTTTTCTCCTACCCTTCCCAGGAGTTCAGGAAAGATGTGGCTGACCACCGGAGCCTGACAGAGAGTGTGCTGCAGAGGGGAGAAGCTCTCCTTGACTGCATGGCGTCGAATTCACCAGGTGAGGAGGAGCACTTGGGGGGGACCGCTCATGGACTAGCCAGTGATGCTGGCCGTAGAGTTTGTGCCCCCCTGATCCACAGCTCCAGTGGGCAGTTTGCCATTCAGCAGTTGAATGGGAACAAAAAGGGTTTTACAATGGGAACAAAAATGGTTTCTCACCTCTGTTGCTGCCTGGAGACCTGGAGGTGAGATGGCTTGGCGGCTGGAAGTGATCAAGTGATCACAGAGCACTTCCAGCTGCACTGTGCCTCCACCCTTGCCTTGCGCTGTGCCGTCCATCCTGGGGGAGGGATGTTTCTACCTCCTACAGGTCCTTTCTTTTTCTTAAGGTACCTACAGCACAGCTAGCTCCCACCAGGCTGTGGGATGCTGCTGGCCTGCAGCCGGGATGAGATGCTTTTGTCCAGCGCAGGGGGAAGTGGCTTTCACGCCCTGCTTGCACTGGTGCATCCTGGGGGGGCAGGTGTCAGCAGCCAGTTTGGGGTGGCCAGAAGGTGTGGAGGGATTGCTACGGTGATCTGGATTTCTGAAGGCTGGGTGGCATCTGCTGTCAGCAAAGGGGCTGTAGTGGTCAAGTGCTGTGTCATGGGTGGGCTTCTTGTGCAGCCCCAGCGATTCTGGGGGAGCTCCTAGCTGTGTCTTTGCTCTTAGCCTGGAGCCACTGAGGTTGCTTCCCACCCTCTCCAGCCTCTGCATCACCACTTGGGTGGGGTGAAGGTCAACATATTCATTTCTAATGCCATTTCCTTCAAAATTGTGTCTGGGCGAGCAGAGGTCTCTCTTCCTGCCCTTACAGACATTGAATCGTGACCTTGTTACCAGCTCCATCATGCATTTTGTTTCCCAGCTCTGAAAGACACGCTGGGTTTGATTGCCAAGCAGTCTGAAGAGCTGGAGACCCACGCGGAGCGCTTGTACGAGTCCGCGCTCGCGGCTGTGGGCCCCGCGCAGGGCGAGGACAGGACGGAGGACGAGGGGCTGCGGCAGACGGCTGCGCAGTGGGTAAGTAGGGGCGCAAGCCGGCCTGTCTGCGGTAGGGGGAGAGGGAGGGAAGACAAACACTTAAATTAGCAAACAGGCTTTATTGTTAAAGCATCAGGCTTTTTTATTACTGCTCTTAATCTGGTGTTTGGAAAGCCTAAAAGGAGAAGAAAGCGAGGGCGATCTCAAGATGGACGCCGTCATCTTTAAATGCGCGTCGAGAGAGGAGCAGCGTGTGTGAACCAGCTGCTGAAACCCAAGAGGGTGATGAGAGCTCCTCGGAGGGGACGCCAGCCGTCCTGCACAGGCAGCTGCTCCACCCAGGTCCCTTGGGCAGCCAGGGAATGGTTTTATTTAGGCTGGTTTTGGATTTATATTGGTTTTTTCCTCAAAGAAAACTTCTGCTGGGTCTGTGGCAGTGGGAGGGGGAAGCACATAGGTTCAGGTGTAAAATCCAGGCTAGAAACTGCATTTACAGATTTCTTCAACATCTGCCTTCAAATGCAGCCACAGACACAAGTGTTTTGGGAGGGTTGGCATAGAGGGGCAGAGGAGTGGGAGGTTTGAGGGCAGGCGAAGCAGCATGCAGGGGCTCAGCTGCCTGCAGCCCATGCCCAGCTGCTCGTGTCTGGGCTGGGAAGTGTTATGAAGCTGTGCCTGTACCAAAGGCTGGGGGCAAGGTGCTGGGGCCAGAGGTGTGTGGAGGTTCCTACAGCCACTGGGCACCATGAGGGAGATGTTTCGGAGACCTCCCTTGGTGTCCCCCCTACACCCACCATGAGCTCACTGTTGTGTTCCCTACTGTCCCCTTAAAATTGGGAGTTGCAAAGGGGAAAAGTAATCTCCAGTGCTTCAGCGGAGAGTAACAGGATCTTTGGCTTGTTTTGGGTTTTTAGTAGGTAAATACACACAACGGGATCTTGCACCCCACTGAGCATCCATGGCAGTGCCTGAAGTACAGCATGGGGTGGGGGGAGGTGCTGGGTTATTTGTCAGGCTGCAGCTAAAGCACAGTAGCAAACGTAACCCATTTTATTTCAGGTGCCGCTGCTTTCTGACTTGGGCTTTGGCAGCCAGTCCCAGGATGGCTGAGAAGAACCACAGCGAGCACCGAGCTGCCTCTTTCACTTCCTGCCGAGATGCCAAATACGTGTGGTGTTAAGCCAGCCCCAGCTGTGTCCAGCTCGGGGGGGGTTTCATGGGGTTGTGGGGTGGGTGTTGTGTTTCCCCCCCTCACGGCTTGAGAAAAGCGAGCTGTACCCAGCGGGTATTTGCTCCTGCGATGTCTAGTTCCTAAGTGTTAGTAGGGCGGGGAGTTCTGAGCGAGGAAGGTGCAGCTGGCCTTTTTTGGGATTGTTTTTCTAATGTAGTGTTCCTTTGTTTTCATCGCCGTGGCCTGTTCCATGTACTTGCACAGCGGCAGGAACAGCGTTCTTTTGGTTTCTACCCAAGCAGTCCACAGTGCACCGCACAGCTCGTGCCCCAGTAAAGCCGTTTGAGTTTAATAGCCACCGTCTCAGGTTCTGTTTATGCTCTTCAGAAATAGGTGCTAGAAGCCAAGAAATAGCAACTCCTCCTGGCGCTCAGGAGCAACCCCAACCCCCTGGAGTACACGCTCTTACACCCTGGTAATTACCCTTCACTGCCAAAGCAGCGCCCCTTTGGGCTGCTTTTCCCTCATCTCCTTACACATAAAGCCCCAGGATGTTCTGCAATTTGTGAGAGAACAGAGATGTTTGCATATGCTCAGGGAAGAACCAGTTACGTATGAAGTGCTGTGTGGTGCAGTTGTGTTGGTGCTGTGCTGGTTTCCCTGCGCCAGGTATCATGCCTTTCCCCTCCCCTACAGCTACTGTACCTCAGCACTGCTCACAGAACACTCTCAGAGGGCTTCCAAACCCCTTCTCTAATGGGAAGAACAGAACCAGGTAAGTTAGCCAAAAGGTTACAGCCAGCAACAGAACAGGGGTAACTCAGCGTTAATTAACTGTCAGCCTAAATGCTGCACTTGTGTGAATGACATCATGTCCTCCCATTCTTCGGAGAACAAAGCAGAGGTGAAAGCAGAGTCAAACTCAGCCATTTACGAATGACAGTTTGGGGTGGGGTGAGAGGTCAGTTGTTTTTAATAACCTCTCCCATCATCTACCTACTCAGCTGAAGGGGCTTTTTTTCCCCCTGCCAAACAGCAGATGACACCTACAGATGAACACAAGCCCAACGAAGCAGCTCAAGCAGGGAGTCACAGCCAGACTGGTCTCAGGGGCTTTACAGACACCAGCTCCCATACCATGGGTGCTTGGGGCACTGTGCTGAACCAAAGCCTGCAGCTGCACAGGTGGCACATAACATGCAAGGAAAGGCTGCTGCGCTGAAGCCTGACCCATTATATCAAAGGCATTTTGTATTTCAGCTCCTAAGAGACTACAGCACCCTGTGCCTGAGGTTTGCCTGGCTGTCCTACCCTCTTTCCCCAGGCTCTGCCATTAGCAGCACAGCAACACCATAACGATTTAGCAGGGGGGAACAAAAAATAACCACCAAACAACTGGTGTAGCACAACTTGGTTTTGCAATGCTTTTATTACTGTATATATTAACATTGTTTTGGATAGTATGTAGCAGGCATCTTGACATTTAAGTTCATTTGTGCACTTCTCTGCAGGGAAGATGTTTCACCCTCACACAGCTCCTGGCTCGCTTCCTGATCTTAGCAGCACTCCCTACTCTACTGCTCCCGAGGAGGAGCGAGTCACATTAGATAATGAATTATACCAACAAGCACATCTCTAATAGAAAGCACATCACTTTATTGTGAAGGTCTCAAGTGGAAGAGTTCAACTTAACCATGACAATACTTTATGTATTACAATTGCCTGTCGATTGATGCAACTATGTTGAAGAAAGCTGTTAGCCAAAGTCACCCCCCCACCCCAAAGAAAACCAGAGGATATTTGCACCAATTGTAGTTTATACCTCACAACATACCTAGGCTATATTTTTACTATCACAGGGTGTATTTACTACTAGGGGAATGTTACATGGTCTTTCAAACATGAGACTATTTACAGAATAGGCTGAACCTTTGAGTTTAGATAAAGCTGAACAATTTTACACGTATAGGAAGTGTTATAGGCTAGCTTTCCTGTGGCTTTTAGCTAGACATCAGGCACTAATGATTTGATTAGCTCTGTACAAAGAATCACACACTGTCCAAAACCTCTTGGCTGCTGGTTAGTTCCAAATTGTTCAAGATAGCGCCTTACTTGGAGCAACAGTCTGTTGCAGGGCCTCACCGCCCCCTGTGTGCCCTTCCGCTGCCCCTATGCAGAACTGAAGAGAAGCTAAGCTGTTGCATTAAGTCAGAGGAGTACTGATTAAAAGAGGATGGAATTAACAGTATATAGAAAAGACATAATATACTGGTAGAAAGTTATACCACCTCAAGGTTACGTTGAAGTCATTCGTGTCAGGGAAACACTGTTCTCTCCCCTACTACACAAAGTGGACAGGAACTCCCTACACCACATCCTTGAGAAATAAATTAAGTTCCAAGCCTAAGTTTGGGAACTGTTGTACATTCAGAGTGCATCGTGCCTCTGTGAACATCGGCTGGGTGTTTCTGGTACAGCGTACGTGCCTGAAGCACCGGACAGCTCAGGCTTTCGGGCCAGTCACTTGCTTTAGTTGCAGGGAAGGTCTCTGGTCTACTAGAAGGTCTGAGCGCCATGGCTGCACACAGATATGTTTTGTGCACAATGCAAGCCTGATTTCCCCCTCAGCCATACAAATTAAGACAATATTTATCACCATACAGTTTGATATTACTTCCAATAAGTACAATATTTATTAAACATTTCTTCAGTTTTGTTACATATTGTGCAACAAATTACAATATTCTGCAGCCACAAATTATATGCAGAGTATGAAGAAACTATTAATCAGATAGTGTGATCTCTCCATTTGTAATTCTACAAGGAACTAGCAAATCAGATCTTACATGTATCTTACTAAATTTTATGCATGGAAAGTGACAGACACTGTTGTGCTGTTTGATACAAAATGGCTAAACTTCATCTTCAGAAGACTAAACCTGACATCTAAACATGCCAATAGAAACATCAAAACAAAAATACATCCTAACCAACCACAGGAAACAGTCTGGTATCAGGAAAAGCAACAAGGATTACACGTTTATAAACCAGCACACAAAGGTTTAAAACAGTTCTGAAAATGAAGTTAGCTGTCTTGAGTCAAGGGAATAAAAAAAGTCAGTATTGACCATTTACAATCTCTGACCTTTGTGGAGACGGTAAGAATCTGTTGTAGTGCAGCTACATACAGTACAATTCAGGCAATTTTTTTTTTTCACTTGGGTTCAGATTGCAAATTCATTGTTGTGAGACAAAAGGGGGGAGGCAAGTTTTAGCAGCAACCTCCGCTAGACTGCTTGACTGGAGTGCTCTGGATTTTAACATTGGACTTCTCTGCACCACCAGCTGTCGCTCCCGGACCCATTCGTTTTTTAATCTCAGCAGCCATGGTCATGAAAGACTGTTCTACGTTTGTGGCATTCTTTGCACTGGTTTCCAAAAATGGAATTCCAAGAGAATCTGCAAATTCCTGCGAATCGAGAAACAGCAAACAGTAAGCTCACAGGCCAATTTGTAGCTCACCTTGTCTCCTGGTGAGCTTCTGGATAAGCTCCCAAGCTCCTAGGCCACCACCCCCTTCCCAACCCCAGTGGGACGATGCCTTGTGCTGCAGGGGGTCCTTAGACCACCAGTACTTACAGCCCCTCAGCACCCGCATAGCAAGAGGCTTCCCCACACTAGAACTCAGGCAAGTGTGTCACGATCCAGACTAGGTGTTCATGTAAAGCACAGTCCCATGCATGGTACAACATACCTTTGCTGTTGTATAGTCTACTACTTTCTTTGTGGTCAGATCACATTTGTTTCCCACCAACAACTTGTTGACGTTTTCACTGGCATAGCGGTCTATCTCCTGCAGCCACTGCTTTACATTGTTGAAAGACTCCTAGGAGGCAAGAGAACCGTAAGCGAGACCTTTACTGGAGGGGAAAGCTCAGCGCTGTCAGTACTGACTAGGGAAGAGTCCAGAGCTGCGTGCATAATTTACCATGCCATTCACAGCCTAATGCTACAGTGCCCCCTGACCACCTCAGGGTGGATGCAGGGTCTAACCAGCAACTCAGTCCGTGTTTAAGCCCTACACAAACAACCCTTCCTCCCTTGCTGCACTCCGCCCCCCACCCTTATTTTTCCCCACTCCCTATCTGGAAGAGTCAACAACTTGTACCAGCTGGGACTCTTCCTCTTCCTCCTGCAGCTGAGGAGACACAGCACACAGCTGACACCAGAGGACTTCCACCAGGTACTAGGTGCAAACCACATCACTGTAGAGACACTGGAGCAACCTTTGACCCCAGAAACACTCAACTGCCACGCTGAGCTGGCATTAAGTTAGCAATTGAACCCGGTTGTTCTTTTTCTGTTAATTCAAGAAACTCTACACTTCAGAGCCCTTCAAACAGGACAACTGCACCAGTAATCTTCAGAGACTTTCACAGAAAACACTGGCTCAGTAGTATCCTGCACACATCCTGACAAACTCACCCTTCAAACACCAGTTTAATTGCAGACCAAAGCTCCAGTACATTCAGAAATCTTTCCACAACTTCCACCAGTAACTCTGACTTCCTGCTGCCACAGGCAGGGCCAGAAGTACTCACACATAACAATCTGTTACCTGCCCAGCAAGGGTTAGGTTAAGCCTAAGGCCCAGCTGATCCTTTTCTTTGTATGTTTGGCCCCAATCCAAAGACAAACACATAACACCCAGATGATAAACCTCAAAACAGCCCAAAGAACATGGCTACAAGTCTCCTTAACAAGCACCAAGTTCTTGTTTTGCTTGGGTGTTCCTTACTTGTAGCCTAGCTTATTCCCCAGAGCATTCCTCCAGGCAGAGGTTTAACACTTACCTGATCTGTAACATCATACACAACTATGATGCCATGAGCGCCTCTATAGTAACTGGAAGTGATGGTTCGAAACCTCTCCTGTCCTGCCGTGTCCCACTACAAGACAAAGCACAAGACCAGTTACTGCAGTGTAGCTGTACCAGTGACACACATGGGCCCAGCTGAGTAGACAAGCACAATCCAAACCACAGCTACAGAAGCCACATGCATCAAATGGGATTTGAGACAGTAAAGATTTTAAGCAAGAATCACACTTCAGTAGGTACTTTTCTAGCAGCACTCGTTTGTCTGGTTTCAGACAAGTGTGGCCAAGATTTCTCCCTGATAAGAGCATTAAGCAGTTCTGACCCATAAAGAAGCCATGGCTCAGCAGTCAGAACAAACAAGAGCCTGGGCATGCAAGCCCATCAGGAATAAGGTCAGAGATGGTCTCTACCATGACTTTTCCCTTCACCTTCCTCAGCACAGGAACCACAACAAAGGTATTTAAAGGCAACATCCTCTTCCAGGATGAAGTGCAGCAACTCCAACTGTGGCTGGACACTGGAGTCCTGCTCCACAGCTCAACCTGGAATCCCTGAGTCATCCCCTTCAGGTCCTGTGAGCCTCCTGAGAGCTGGAAGCAGTGGCTGACAAGGATTGTCTGACCTTGCACAGATATTAGATTTCATCACCAGACACCCTTTTAGACTGATTCAAGATTAGAGGAAAACTGCCAAGTCTCTTCCCTGGCTTATTCCAAGTGAAAGGCCAAAAGCACAAGGGGAAAGCCCTGCCCAGGGCTCAGGCAGGCCAGCTACCAGCACTTGTGTCAGTTTTTCCATTTGGGTCAACAAAAGCAGCATTTCCAGCATGAGGCAGTGCAGCCTGCTGCTAACAGCTGCCGTAGTGCTCCAGCATCTTAGACAACCATCTAATGCTCCTGCACTCACACAAATCCCTGCTAAATACTGCAGAACTATGCCAGTTCCATATGAGTGTGGTCCAGCAGAGGGTTCTCCCCAGTTTAACTCACAGCCCATAGTGCCTCTGGAATCTTGAAGCTGTCTTTTCCCCACAGGAAAGCAAACCTCTAACAGGTCATTTCCTCTTTTAGGCAGAGCGCCTCAATAACAACCCTCCTTTAACAACAGGCCATCTTGTAACAACTGCCTAGTGCTTGTAACAGGGAATTTATCACTTCTATTTTAAAGTACAAAGATGACTACCGATGGTTACAGACATAATTCTGTGCTTTAACAAATTAAAGTACCCAGAGTTCAGAAACAGTACTTACTATCTGAAGCTTGATCGTTTTCCCATCTAGTTCTATAGTTCTGATTTTGAAGTCCACACCAATCGTGCTGATGTAACTTTCTGTGTACGTGTCATCCTAGAAGGAAGAAGAGTGAACACAAGTCAAGCCAGCTGTGCCATCTCTGCAGTCCCCTTCTGTATTACATGCCAGGCAGGCAAAGGTACTTCATTCCCTGGCAAAAAGCCTGGCCATTCATGGCAGAGTCCAGCAGGCACCCAGGTATTTGCACTGAGTATTTACTTTTCAAACCCAACCACCTCTGCAGTGCTTCTGAAAAGCACTTCCAACACAATGTTACATTTGAAAAACTAGTCAAAGAGCCTCCTTTCTGGAAATCCTGCAGTGTTAGGTCCTTTTGACCCTGTTTAAAGTCCCTGCTCAGGCTGGCAGAGTGAGGAGCTACTTAGAGTAACTATTACTGTTAAGACATCTCAGGGTTTTATTTTCCTTTGATGGTTTTTGATCCGCATGACACAGCTGCTACCTATGAGTCCAAGGCCTGGCCTCAGACACTCCACATCTGAATTTCAGATCCTCCACAACCACAGCTGATTGCTGAGGCAGTTCAGAGTTACAGGCTGGGCACTCCCCTGAAGCCCTCTGCTCCGCTGTCTGCACAAACACAGGGAGGAAGAGGAAGGAAAACTCAGCACGGGCTTAGCAGCTCACATGGACCTGACTGTAGCACCTCCAGGAAGCGCTGGGTCACCCCGTGCTACCCACCAGCCACTGTCAGCTCCCTGGCACAGGGAAGTTTCCATTCCCAGAGTACCCATAGGTTAGAACTTGGTGTAAGAGACCACAAAAGGCTTTGTACCCATAGGTTAGAACTTGGTGTAAGAGACCACAAAAGGCTTTGTGCTACCAAGGGCTGTCACAAAAGGAAGGGATTTCTTTGGGCTGTGAATGGAAGACACCTTTGGTAATCCATCTGCCCGAGGGAATGCATGCAAGTAAAATATTAAGCTTTTTAGAATGGCATGGTATTTTAGTGCCTTAACATTTCAATACTCAAAAGGCTATGTTTGAAAAGCCTGGCACTGCTTAGCCTGCAGCAGAAAGAACACAGGTAAGCAAATGCTGCAGTAATTCCTTGTGTCAGGGCAGAACAGCACAGCTGGCTGAAGAAACCCCAGATAACTCAGCACAGACTTAAGCTATCAAGAAAGAAAAGCTGAGTTATTTGCATACCAAAATTAATTCATAAGTACCTGCAAAGAGAAGCAGGCTAGACTGATCTGGGAGCACTGCTCCAGCCCTGGGGTCACTTCCAGCCCACCGCTCCCAGTTCTGCAAGCAGAACAGGTTCCATTTCTTTAGTGTTCACACTGGTTTTAGGGTCCCCTGTCTCACACAAACTGTGGTTGCAAAAGTTTTAACTTCACTGACAGTATCTGTACAGGCCAGACTACCATTTCACATTAATAATGACACACAACAGGCTTTCCAGAGGTGCCCAGAGCAACTGTTTAGGCTGCAGAAGAGCTGCTGTCACCTTGCAGTAGTATCAAACTCGTTTTGAAACTAATGCCCCATATTCTCCCTTCCTTCTTCTCCTCCTCTGGCAACATAAAGCTGCACTCAGACACAGGTAACTAATTCACTGAACCCCAGCTTTTTATGCCAGGAGCTGTCAAACCCATTTTAACTTTTCCCATTGACAGGAGAACCAGAGCTTCTTACATCAAACTTCAGCCACAGCAATTTAGCATTTATTATACACTCATTCACTAAAGGAAGCATAAGGCCTCATTACTTCTAAAATATTATTTAAATTATTTCTCCCCCGGCTAAGCAATTGGTAAACCTCCTCAATGAAGACATTAAACTTCATCTGGCTGAAAATATTCAGATCAAGTAGTAACCCATCAAGGTCTTGCCCTGACACATTTGTACTTTTCATGCCTGACAGCACACACCACCCCAGAATGTGAGTTGTTCCACCATCAGTGCCCTACCACTGATGCAAGTTAAATGGAGGTATCTTGCTTGCAAGTAACCGGACACATTCTTGGTATTATTTCTTTCCCTGTTACTCATTAATGCATTAGCTAGAAACAAATGCAGAGGACAGGAGGGTTCTGCAATACTGTAAGAGACAGATGTCTGTCAGGTCTGGTATACCAAGGAATAATTACAGTAGTTCTTGCAGCAGAGAAGTTCTCACTAAGTACCTGGTAGCTTTTTTATTCACATAAAGGTTTCAAGCATGATCACTTACTGCAAACCTAAGTAGAAGGCAAGATTTCCCAACACCGGAGTCTCCAATCAGAAGTAGCTTGAATAAATAGTCACTGCAGAAGGAAAAAAAAAATAGAATTAAGTCACTTAATGAAAACACTACCAAGAACAGAAGACCACTACTGGTTAGGGAGGTGTGAGGTAGATGCTCCAAACAGAGCGGTTTTGTGTGTAACTGTGCTTTCCTAAGAAGTTATTCTGGAGTTATTCACACAACTCACACCATGACTTACACAGTCCCACTTCAGCCCCTCGTGGCCCAGCCAAGATGAAAATCACACTTCACAATTCAGCTCAAGCCTCACTGAGTGACTAACACAGAGAGCAGTAGCTGCTGTCCACTGGAGCTATTATCTTTGCATCTGCTCTAGTCAAAGGTGTGATTCCACTGCCGAGCTTTACACACACCACATATCAGTTGGTTTTGGCCAGCTTCTTTCCTCAGTTTAAGTTACCCACATTTACGTTCCAGCAGATCCCAACAGCACAATACATAGCTTAAATACACAAACTCTGAACATCAAGTTCAGCAGCCTGCTAAAGCAAAAACTCAACATCCACCTTCTACACGAAGAGCTGTGACCACATATTACACTTGTCTTTCAAGAATTAAAATTAAGCTGAAGGTGCTGCCAGACAAGGATGTGTTCACTCCAAAGGATGTCAGAGGTGGCATTAGTAATTCTCACATCGCATTGGAAGAGGTGGCAATTCTTTTTCTGGTTAATGTTGAGCCCTCCCAACACTGATGGAACAAGCACAGGGGCAATGACCAACTAGTCTAATACTTTTGAGTAGGAAAGACTTCACTGTTGGCAAAACATTAGATTCTTAGTGGCAAGGCTAATGGGGTAGTTTAATACTGGATCAAGTAGCAGAGAAAGAAACAAATCACCACCTACACAAGTTATCTTGCTTCAGAAATACAAGACTAACCCATTCCAGGTTTACAACTCTTCAATCCTGTAGCATCCAGGATCAAGTACTGTTCTCATTTACCCACAAGAGTTTACAACAGACAAATTTCTATGCCCACTTAACCAAATGGAGAAGATCAACTGTATGCAAGTGCCGGAAGTCAACTCCCCCTACCTATTACTCCCCAACATCACCACTGACCCTGATTGGTAGAAATCCAGCCAGGAAACTGCATCCACCCCCAGCTGATAACAGCCAAGCAGATGGTCAACTGCTCCTTCAGTTTCTCACTTGAGCTCTGCTCAAATGCCCCAAAGACCATAATCTTGGCTGGTCCCAGGTTGCAAGAACACACTCAACTGAAGCCTTCAGCAGCTTCTGCAGCACTTCTCTCTAGCCTTCAGAGGAGTCAGAAGTGGTAAGTGTAGCAACTGATAAGCTGATCCTTAAAAATGCAACCTTCAGCCACAGCATAGAGCTAAAAAGGACTCCCAGTACAAATAAAAGTCAACGGATATCTAGCAATTTACGGTGACAGAAGTCACTACTCTACCTGTCAAGTCACATACTAATACAAGGCAAGATTGTTTTAGCAGAATTAGAGTTCTCTCCCCTGAACAGCCTGGGCGAATAAGTTACATTACATCACAACCCACATATCTTAACAGCTTCACGATAGATGGAGCACGATTGCTGACCGGAAGCATTACTGCCACCCGCGCTCTCACGCTGCGGATCACAGACAAAATACGTATTTCTCGAGGCCTGGGCCTGCCCACAAGGTGACACCAAACCCCACCTCACAGCGCAGCGCTTCTGAACAATGGCTCTCTGCTTCCTGCAGCTCCACTTGCAGAAACTCCACCGCAGCCACATTGACAAGGTAGGGTTTGAGGATGCGCCACTGTGCTTTGTCACAAAACCCCTGGTTTAAGCCTAAGGATCACCAGCCAGTGTTACAGCAACCCAGCTACGGTGCCTCTTGGAGCTCGAGCAACCCAACAGCACCTGCAGCAAGAGGCAGTTAAAACTTCTCATGCCCACAAATTATTTAGTTCCCCTGAGAGCCACAGAGAAACTATGTATCCCAGAGACCAGGTAAGGCACAACAGCTCTAATACTTGGTCCACTCTTAAACAATGGCTTTTCCCCCAGGATTATGCACAAGTTGAGGCCACAATTGCCTCAGCCCTCAAACAGCTCCTTCCTACTTCAGCAGGAAGGTTTTGTTCTTTGGTTCCCTGCAAAACCAGAATCCTCAGCAATCCTGAAGTTAGATTATTACTCACAGTAAGCACAAATACACTTGAAAGTATTAGAGCTTGCAGCATGTTATAATCCCCTTAAGAATGGCAGCACATGAATATCACCACTATACTGTCTTCACTAAAATCAGCAGAAAAGAATTAATTCCTTCCCAGTGTAGGTAGGGGTGCAGCTACAAGTCTGGAAGACTGATTTAGGAGCCTCCTCTTGCTTCCAAAGAGAATTCAGGTTCCCCCAGCACCCCAACATCAGTAACTCAGTCTTCATCTGTTACTCCCAGTACTAAGAGCAGCTCCCACACAATCTACCCTGCTATTAAATCAGGTACAGTTCAGAAGCAAGCCAGAACCATAAAGGTTTACACACAGCACTACTTTTAGTGCAACAAGAGCGCAGAGGCCTTGAATGCCAGGTTTGGCATGTCTGCTATTAAGACCTTCCCTCACTTCAGGCTTTTCAGTATTTCCATAGGCAAGCAACAACCACAGGCTCATACAGTAACTTCAGTCATTGGCCTCAGCCCCACCAAAGCCAGGGCCAGTGCCACCGGGGCTGCAGCACTGCTGGGAATGGCCTTCCCAGAGCCAGCACTGTCTCTGACCTTAGGAATGGGCGTTGCATCAGAAAAACCTTGTTTTACCAGATAAGCAAGACCGACAGACAATTTAAGTAGGACCTTGCTGTTTAGATTTAAAACCAAAAGCCATTCCATGTTCCGATGCTATAGTGCCTTCCTTTCAAGGTACAGGTGCTTTGGGACCTTTTCAAGTACAGCAGGTGCCTTGGGAACAAAATGAGCACGGTGTGATACTAGAGATGGGTCTCAGGGTACAGCAGCAGTCCAAATCAAGTAAAAATGAAAGCAAGGTACAAAATAATGCAGAAATCTATCTCTAGACTGGACTACTCTGATAATAGTATTTGTGTTAACAGGTTCAGCTCTCACAATGCATCCAACAAACCACACAGGTTAATTCTGGTAGTCGCTCCTGAAGAGCCACACAACCATCTCCAAAGCCACTGAAGCTTACTCTTTAAACCCAAAGCCTTAACTCCTCAGCCCTTGCAGTTTAGGGCCCCTTCATAAAGCAGGCTGAGCTAAGTGCCATAGCATCCCCCACACTACTTAGGATAGTGTGAGTTCACATGTTTCAACTATGTCCCACCACTTACAGAAGTCAAACTTTACACCTGTAAGAGAGCACAAGGGAAGGATGTGCAGCAAGGCAGGTAGGTGCAGTCAGTAAGAGGGACATTTTCAAATCCCCCCAATCAAAGAGAAGATGAGGTAACTTCCTCTCAAAGATAAAAAGGATAGATACATTGAGTTCAATTTTGTCTTGCAAAAAGGCACCTCCAAAACAGCCCTGAAATTTTTAGGCAGAGAGCAGCATCCTCCCATTACACACGCGGTAGTCAGCAAGTGTCAACGCTGTGTAGAAGAGGGGCCTGTGGGCCACTAGGATACTGCTGTTTAGAGAGGCAGACATGTGGGGAGTTTTAAGTGCCAGGAAGGTTTTATGGTAACACAGACAAGGCCAGGTAGTCACCTGTCTCCAACAAGGAGCTGCTGGAATCGACTTTAATCACTGATGTCAGCTGCAAGTTTGCAGTAAACAGGTACTCGAGTGCAGCAGCCTCAAATCCCCAGCCTTTGTTCTACCATCCAAGAAATTTTGAAGAGGAGCACGACTGTCACTCTGATTACATGCTGCTTGTGTAAGTAATCCAGAAGACATAATGCCACTTTGCATTGCAGATTGTTGTTGAGAGGTCAGAACACAAACAATTCAGATGATTCCAGCAATACAGCAGTTGTTACTTGATTGTCATCTACTGCACACCACCACACAAGACTGAAAAACCCACACAAGGGTAAGAACGCAAAACCCCCATGGTTTACTCCAAAAAGCACTTAATATCCTCACCTCTACTTGAAGGAGGTATCTAGAACAAGATCCAGACACTACATTGATCAAGATACCACTTGGCTGTTAAATAGTTCACCCACCGGTGTGTTTATGCTAGCCAGCCTACTCCCTGCAACTTGCAAAAGGGGTAGGAAATGCTGAAGCAGACATGATCTAGTCACAACAGCGTCAATATTGACATTTTGCTTATTCAAACACCATAAGGGGGGGAGGAACACACAAGGAACACATCCCAGTGCTAGGTGGGGGCAGGTGCTTGAGAACTCAGCTTCCAAACGCTCACACTAATCTCAGCCATCCCTTGGCAGCTCAAATGAAAGGCCACCACAGTAACTAGTCCACTACTTTCAAAGAAGATCTCAGAAGCACATGCACACACTTCCCTTCAAGCCCTTGCACAAGCAGCTTCTAATCCTGTAATTTTAACAGGAAAATTAAAGGAGGCAGGTGTTTTTCTTAATAAACTTAAACTAGCTAGCCCACTGACCTCAGAGAGTCCTGGTACACCCAGGAGAGAGGATTTGGGGCTACAGCCTGACCTGAAGCTGTGATAAGGAAGTGAGAATGTGTTACATTATAGGCAAGGCACTTCCAAAAGGACAAACAGCTATCTGTAGCTGCATCTGCTAGAGGTAACTGGAAGGTTTAATATCGTAATCTCTTAAGTCTTATTGCTGGTTTAGCATAGATTCAAGTATACACATTGCAGTGACGTATTCTCTGTCCATCTCACCACACCCTTCCCATCTCCTGCCCTCTTCCTGCAGAAGCAACCCTGTCAGGAAGTAGCAATTTAGTACTACAAATTAATCTTAAGCTACAGCTTTTCCTCTTCATTTCGCTCTGAGGAGCTCAGCCATCCCTACCACCAGGCACAAACAACACTCTTCACTGAGAATGAGTCTCCTCCACAACATCTGCCCCATTTCCACAGCAGCATTCAGGACCTCAACTGCAGTGAGCTACTCCCTCCATCAGTCAAGAAAGCCAAGAGGCTTCAGAAAAGGCAAGAAATCTAAGGAAACAGCCCCCTTCGACCTGTCTCCAAACAGGCCGCCTAACACCGTGCAGAGTTTCTCAATACAAACCCCACCAGGCTGAAAGGAAACACGAGCTTAACTCTGAATCATTACTATCACAGAGGCACCAAAAATCTGTTGGTCTTTCACCTGCTGACTACCTCCAGCTAGTGTCTGGTGTTTTCCAAAGCAACACAAGCAAGCTCAATATGTAATCTTGCCAAGATTTAACTCAAGTTCCTGGATGGACCTCCTAGTTTTCACCAACTCCCCCACACTTGCTGACGATTACTTTGCCTTCCATTCCTATCTGCTCTTCAAGTGATTGTAATGTGCCCAGAGTGCTCACAACCACGCTGCCATAACTGGAGAACACAAAAGCCTCATCCATGCAAGTCCATAGCCTCAGCTGCATAGAAAAAAAATCACATTCTGGAGAGAAAAGTTGTTAGCAGTGCCATCCGTGCGCAGAGACAGTAGGTACCCAGAACAGTAATGCCACACCACACCTGCATTTCAATGCCATAACCACTCCAGTTACATTAGAGGGCACAGTGGCTTAATCATCCCAAACTGGAGTGTCAGCGAAGCCAGCATCAGTGACAGAACCCTTAAAACACTCTTCCACACTAAAGTGTTGGAAGTAAAGCTGGGGGCTTTTAAACTGCTTTTTAAACTAAGTCTCTTCTCTTACCCACACACAAAAAAGCCAAGAGTAAAACCGTGAGGGTTGTCTTCCCTGACATCCTGGTGGGCAAAGCCGCTGCTTTTACAGTTGCCAGGATACAGACAACTACTGACCAGAGAGCTCAGACATCCTTGCTCCCAAAGGCCATATTCACATAACAAGGTACAACGACCCTTCAAAAAAAAAAGCCCCCTCAATTGTGCCATCACCACGTTTTCTAGGCAAGTGCTACTTCAGCTCAAGACAGCCCCAAGAGCATTTCATTATCAAGTCACAGCGTTGCAAAATCTACATAGGCAAGAAGTGTTTTGCAAGAGCCATGTGACATACACATGACTTGCAGCTAAAGTGAAGGGTGGACCTCTGACTACTAAGCTGCCAGCAGCAACCGGCCAGGAAGATCGGCTTTCACAAAGAGGGGTTCTTTCTTCTCCCCCCTCACTTGTTGGAGCCTGGCGTCCGAGGCGTATTTTCGAGGCCCGGGAAAACCACCATCCACTGTGCCCATACTTACTTCGCCACCGGCTGCGCTCCCGGGGAGGGCGGGACGCCGAAGCCGCCCGGATTACCGGTTTACAGCAGGGACATCATTAACTTTTCATGCCCCGCCGTGCGGCCGCTCCCCCCCCCCCCGCACCGTTCCTGCCGAGCCGATGCCCGTAACCCAACCCCCCAGGGGACGGCATCAGGAGGCCTAAAGCCTGTCCACCGCCACCGCCGCACGGCCTCCGGGGCACGGTGACCCGGCACGGGCGACGGGCCGCCAGAGGCCTTCGGGCCCGAAGGCCGGGCCCTCCCACCACCACCAGCCCCCCCCCCCCCCCCCCGCCCCGCTCCGCGCCAGGCCCTGCGGCGGCCTAGCCGCCCCCCTGGCCTTCCCCCGCGGCCTGCCGATCGCGGCCCACCCCCTCGCGCGGGGCAGCGGGGCCCGGGGCCGCGCCGAGGGCCTCCCCCAGCCCGCACTCACTATTCGGGATTCATGCTGGACATGTCCGTGGGGCCCGCGGCCCGAGGGACGGCGAACGCGCTCTGAGGGGGGGCGGTCGCGGCCTGGCACCTCCCGCCGCCGAGACGGGCGCTCCGCGGATGCAGGCGTCCAAGGGCTCCCGCCTTCGCCCGGCGCTCGGCTCGGCCTGCCCCTCCGCCGGCGCCCTGCCCGCTCCGCGGCCTCCGCGTTCGCTCCTCAGCCCAAAATGGCTGCCAGAGCCCAACCAGGAAACGGGGCGGCCTCTCCCCGAGCAGCGCTTACATGGCCGGGGGGCGGTGGCGGGGCACGCCGGGAAAGCGAGTCCGTGCTGCTGCCGCTGACCCGCGCCGCCGAGCGGCGGCGGCCGCTACCGAGACACTCGCTTTCCCGGCGGCCCTTGCGGCGGCGCCGGCGCATGCGTGCCAGCCGGCCTTTCTTCCCTCGGCCCCGTCGGCTCGGCGCGGCGAGTGGCGTTGCCGATTGGCTGGGGAGCAGCCGGCCCGGGTTGACGTCGGCGGGAAGACGTGGCAGCTCAGACGAGTCACCGCGCGGGCAGGGCAGGGCAGGGGCGGGGCCTGTGCGGGCGTGGCGGGGAGGGGCGGGGCGGGGCGGGGCGGGGCGTGGCGTGGCGGGGCGTGCGCCCACCCACCGGCGGCGAGCGGCGGGCTGGGGTTCGCGGCGGGGTTGGCCGGCCCCGCTCCCATCCTCCGGCCTGCGCGGCGGGGGCCTCCCGGCTGTGAGGTGCCGCGCCCAGGCCTCCGTCCCTCCCTTCCGGGACCGTACGGCCCCTGCGCGGCCCAGCCGGAGCTTTGTTTTCCCCGCCGGTTGCTCCGCTCCAAGCGCGGGCGGCCGGGAGGCGCCGAGTCCCGACCGGCTCAGCTGGCGCCTGACGGCCGGCCTCTGACTCCGGGTTTTCAGTTGTTCCGCGAAGGGCTTCGGCCGTGCGGGTCTGTTAGGAGGGGCGAGCGAGGCACCCGAGCGGGAGGCGGCTGTAACGTGTCCCCTCTGAGCCGAGGGCCGGCCGGTGGTGCCAGGGAGGAGGGAGACGGAGCAGCACGGCCCCGCTCGGATGCCTGTTGGGTTTTCACCGCTTACCGCCGTACCGGGCGAGGGGCAGAAATGGAGGCATCGTCATCAAAATAGGAGCGAGGGGTGGCTGACAGCACGATGGCGCCTGTATCGGGGCCTCTTTTCTGCACGTGCAGTGCTACGCAGCGGTCTCTGCGCTGCCACTGCCTCTTCCAGCGAAAGCCTTTCCCAAGCACCATTAGCCACACTGCACAGTGTTCCTTGGGCACGGTAAATACCTCATTTTACTGCTGGGAGACAGGCAGGGAGAGACCCACGTGCCTGGGACCTCAGACTTGTCAAAGCCGGAGGAATTCAGAGTACAGGTGCTTAGTTTTCTGGTCAGCCACTGAAACTAAATTCTTACTGAAGCTCACGTTGTGCCACTGGCCTTGTTAGTTGTTTCTGCTTTCAGATGTATTCCTAAATCCTTGCCTTTCCAACACTGCCCGAAAGAGCACGTAGCTGCAATGCTATACATCAGGCCAGATTCGGACACAGAGCGCTACTAAACCTTCCAAGTCTTAACAGCCCCTTGTAATCAGCTCGGGAATTTAAATCCCCACTAAATACTTATTATCTGACATTATTTCATTACAAAGGGCATGGTATAATGCATGGATCAAAGTTTATCTTCCAACTGGCTCAAAGGACAGGGGGAACAATACGCAACTAAATTGCAAGATCACTGAAACATCCTGTGCAGGGAAGTGTGTGCAGGACCTCATCTTCCTACGGTGAGTTGGGAAGCATTCCTGTAGCTGTCCAAACATTAACCTGTCCACATGCCAGCTTCCACCAAGCTGCAAGTCACCAGCCATGGAAGTACACCAAGGGATTGCCAAAATGACTGACACGAAAGGGGGGGTGGGGGGTTCATTGCACAGCGGCTGAACAGAGCTGCACCCCCAGAGGAACTGAAATTGCCTCTTGTCCTCTTTTGCCCCCCACAGTAAGATCACTCACAGTCACTCACACTCCATGCATCTTCCAGGTTTTAGTATAGGCAAGAAACTCTGCTGACCGTAATTGAAAATACCAAGCACTGGTTAAAAAGGTTGGGGGTTCTTTTGCTTTCTGGCATTGCTTCTTAGGTAACATAATCTACTCATGAATCTACCACAGATATTACTGTACATGCAGCTTCTGTGGCGGTTGGCCATCGCAGAAGAGCCTACTTCCCGTTCCCTTTGTGAAGCAGTACCCGCTCAGCCTGATGCTTGCCATCAGAAGTGCCAGCAAATCCTTTGAAACTCTCTCTCCTCATACAGCATCCCTCGAGATGCTCTGTGGAAGGTGACCCGATGTGCAGGAATATCCCAGGCAGCCAACTTCACTTAGCAGACAGCACGTCGTTTTCTGCTGAATACAAAACTTGGGTTTGCAGGGACATTTTAACAGTGGTGCTTTTACTTTCCTCTTCCCTAGTGAAACAAACAGCTCCAACCACACCAATTCCTGGTTCTATTGAGAGGAAGAATGCTTACAGGCCGCAGTTAGTAGGGCTCTGCCACACAGGGCGCTGCGTTAGCGTATCCAGCAAAGTCAGAGCAGACACAGGGACAAGCCAGCTATGAAAGCCACAAATTAGATTTACTCTGAAGTAGGGCACAGGTTAATAAGAGTGTGGGATGCTGTATCATCTCAGAGGAATGATAGCTTCCGTCTGAGCAGAGCGTATTTGATCTGTATGACTGGACCAGCAGCGAGGCAGGTGTAGCTACCCATGGCTGCAGGCTGGGTGTAAGGGCAGCTCGAAAGGTGGGTCTGCATCAGCTCTGCAGGGAGGCACAGGGAGGCTTTTCCACTGCCTGTGTTGCAGGCTGAGGTCATCGGCTGCCATGTTGTCATCTGCAGCTGAGTGTCTGCACATGTACCTGTTTAACTGGATGAACAAGCTCAGGACCCCTGCCTGGTTTCTAGCTGGGACTGGAATGATGATTTATAATGCGTGTGTCACATTCTGTCCTGTTCCTTCTCCTTCCTTCCTTAAGTGGGTATTCAGTTGGTCTTCAACACCACGAACCACTGGTCGGTCTTGGAGGCCTCACTTGTCTCTAACAGGAGCATAATGCAAGGAGGGATATCAGACACCACTTAGGGAAAGATTATTCATACACCTTCAGGGCTGAATTATGCCTGTGCCAATAGAGGCTGATTTTATCCTGTTAGTGAAATCAGCTGCAGACTTTCCTTTGGCTCTGGCTGTAGCTCTCTACCAGAGCAGCAGAGGAAGAGCTGTGAACACAGAGTACCTTGAACTGTAATCACCTTCCCCAGCCCTGTCCACCCCTAGGCAGTATCCTGACCCACTAACTGGTGTTTTTGAGGTTGAACGCCTCTGGTTCCTGGTTCCACTCAGGTGACCTGCCATTCACTGCTCCTGTCTCTCTCCTCCCCGGGCCACAAAAGGCATGTGCCAGAGAGAAAGCAAGCTGCAGTGGTTGCAGGCAGGTGTAAAGAGGGGAAAGGAAGGAGGAAAAACAACAAGAGATGGAGGAGGAATATTACAGCTGCACGAGCTCAGGTTTGGCGTTGCAGTACAGAGCCCATGTGCCCGCCATGGGGCTGTCAGCAGGACTGTGAGGGTATCACCCATGGGGATTGCATCCAGCAGTAAGCACTGAGCTGCACAGAATTTGTTCTGCCTTCCTCCTCCATCCTTATTTCACATGAAATGGTCGGTATTTTTTAGCTATATAACTACAACACACAGTCCCAGGGCAAAGGAAGGTTTTTGGGTCCCGTCTCTTACCACAGGTTTTACCCTGAAAATGTTTCTTTCCCCTGTGTAACAGTTCTGGAACCAAAGATAGGGGGGATCAGACTTCTGACCCAGCACTGCCTCCCCATGAAGCTGTCACGTTGGCACAGCAGTGTTCAGGTATCATCCAGCTCTTTCCAGAGTCCATTTCCCTACACTATGTATAAAATAAGAAAAAAATATATAATTTTGGTATTTATTTCCCCTCTTCCCTTCCTCTGCTTTTCCTTTCCCTTCCCCCTTCTCAGTGACTGATCCATGTAGTGGGAAGCTCACGGGCTAATAGATGCACAACAACCCTGCGAAGAAGGTCAGGCACTGGGAATGCACAACAGCGAGCTGAGACGTTGTAACTGACTCTTGAGACCAGGAGTGCTGGGAAGCAAACACTGACTTCAGCTTATCAGTAGCAGCATGTCTCCCGTATCGCTCATGGTCCTCCCATGTATTCAGTCTCTCTGCGGGACTTGTCAGCTACTGGTGCTTTTCTGACCATACAACCCGTCGTTTCTGGCAGCACATTTATAAAGGTGTTAGAAAATTCCTCTCCTTATTTATTCTTGATTTGGCAAGTCAAGGATAAAAGAGAAGTAAGTTGCTGATGAACCTGTGGTACCTCTGGGAGGGATAGAACTAATGTATCCATAGTTGGGCGTAGTTTGATGTCAGAAGATCAAAGTGGAGAGGAAAACAGCATTCTGGGATCATTTAAATGCGCTGATGCATTGTCACACCTTGCTTCTTATAGGAGGGAGGTAACCAGATGGTGTGGTGGATCTTACTGGTCTGTAAATCACCAGGAAACGGATGATGCACAGCTCTACCTATTGGTTTTGCTTCACATGGCCTGTGCTTTTGCATCCTATGAGGAGAGAAATGGAGCCAGAGGTTTCAGATTGGTTCTAACCACAGGCAGATGTAGGCAGGGTGGATGTGAAGGGATGGCAGAATGCTTGGAGAGCAGATGTCCAAGGCTGGTGAGCCAAGTCTCTTCTGGGAAACTCCTAGAAGGAGATCTAGCACCTTGTTCTGGCTCCTTTCTTCAGAATCCAGGCCTTCAGTACTGTTGTAAGCACATGAGAGTGTTTTTATGGCAACTGTCACTCAGATTTGAAGTAGAAAGTTATTTTTAGCAGGACGTGAAACACTGCAACAAGCTGGCTACCTATTAACTGATACCTGTCTCTACTTTTACTTTACACTGTCGCCACAGATCAGGTAGTGATTTCCCAACCTTCTGCAAAACTGACAATACCGCGTTCTGTATTGCGTGAGCAGCCATGGAGGAACCAGGGGGGTTGGTCGTTGGGCCTCGTCTTACACAAGCCTCGTGGAAGCAGTGTAACACTGCAAGCTTAGGAAAGTAACTGAATGCATTTGGCTAAGATCAGAGAAAAAAAATGAGGTTAGAAGAGGCACCAAGAGACGACCTAGTCAGTTCCTCTACTTCAGTTGCATCTCCTTCAGTCCCAACGATGGTATTCGTGAAAACATCCAGAAATGACAATTCCACTGGTCAGTTAGGACAGCACCCACAAGAAAGGTTAAAAACAGCTCAGAGGCCAAATTATTCCAAGGATGAATTAAGCAGTTTAGGCTTTTATTTAAGGTTGCTGGTGAATTCAGCACACTTCATCTGTTATATCCTGGGCATCTTTTTAATCATAGTCTTTAGTGGCAAAAGAGATAAAGAAGACAGGGCTCAAGCTAATATGTGAGCTCCTGTGGCTCTAAGTCAGCTGAGGACCTGGCCTGCTTGTTTTTACAATGGCAGCTCAGACTCTGGGCTACAACTGTGCAACAGGAGGTTGGACTCTGAGGTTGCTGTCTCTTAAGCACCTGATGTCCTGCTTGCAGCACCCATTTTCTTCTAGTAAATGAACCCTTCTTTATTGATGCAGACCTTGGCTGGCTGCCACATAGACATTGGGACAGAGGACTGCTAGGAAGGACACTTGAAAAGGGTTTGGAAACAGCAGGAAGTAAGAAGGCATGGGTTTGCTTAAGTGGGGATCATAGTACTCTCCACACATACTGCCAAGGGCTATCTTCTACCTCTGACTCATGTGTTTTGCAACCCAGTGGAGATAGCATGGTAGTGCAACCATGGAATTTGGTCGCTCTGCTCTTTGCCTAGGTACCCATTTGCTCAAGAGTTCAATTCGTCATACCAGTTATCATCTGAAAGCTCTGGCATGTGTTCATCCAGCTGGACTGGCATTCTCCTTGCTTGGCACAGGATGTCGTTTAACACTGCCATCGATTTAATACTGAAGGTTGTTTTATTTGGGCCGCCAGGGTTCTGCTGCCCCAAAGTCCCTTCTGAAAGGGACTTTCACCCAATTAAGTGGCAAAACCTGTATTTTCTTATATATGTGGGTTGCACTCAGAAGTGGCAAAGGAATAGATTTCTAGTGAAAAATGGCAAATCAAGTCAGTGGCTGTACTTTCTTTCATCTTTCCTTCTACTCTCTCACCCCTTTAGTTCAATACCAGCTTTTGTGGCATTGTTCTCTCTTCTGACCTTTTAAAAAAACTCTTTTTTCCTTTGTTCATGATCCCCCTGTTTTCTCATCCTTTTTACACACCTGCCTTGCACATCTTCGATATTTTGTGTGTTACACATTTATGGGGTCCTGCACCATGTGATTCAGCAACAGAATGCCCTCCTAGTTTCAGGGCCTGACATCGATGATACTGTTTTACACTTTGCATTATCTGTTTTGAATCTCTTTCTCACTGGCCTTTGTGCTTTTTTGTCTTTCTGGCCCCTTGGTATTTTATTCTCTCCCTACTCATCCCTCATAAGATCCCTCTCACTTGGTTTGGGGCATTTATTAGCAGGTTTGTGAGACTGCTTGCACATGCATGTGAAATTTCGTTGTGTGTCAGGAAAGAGAGCCTCAGACCTGTACAACCACATTTGGGTCTCGTGGAATTATCTGTTTTCATGGTGGCTACAAATGCAGAGAAAAAGGAAGAGCCACCTCCCATACATGCATATGGAACAAATGGCCATCTTCATGAGGAAAGGACAAGCAATGTTTGCCAGGCCTCACAGGCACTGTCCTCTCCCCATGCAGGATTAACCCAGAGTCCTGCCCAAGCAAGGGCTGGACATGCAGTTTGAGAAATGCTGGTACAGCTCAAAGACACAGCACTAACTGTGCTGCCCAGGGAGGTGGTGGAGTCTCCATCCCTGGAGATATTCAAGACCCGTCTGGACGCCTATCTGAGTGATATGTCCTAGGGAGCTGCTTTGGCAGGGGGGTTGGACCCGATGATCTCTTGAGGTCCCTTCTAACCCCTACAATTCTATGATTCTATGATTCTAACTAGGCCCCAAAAACACAGCACATGCAGATCTTTTCAGTGCTTTGGTCTCCACAGCCTTCTAAGCACAGAAGTCTTTCTTACAACTCTCTGTTTTCCTTATTTTTACTTTCTTCGCAGTTTCCTGCTATGTTCCATGCCTAAAAATGGCAACAGGCACGAATCAGACAACAAAGCCATTTAGTCTACCCAAGGCTCTAAATGAAACCTCTATATGATGCTGTATCTTTCTGTAAACAGGTACATTTCAACTCAAGAGTTTTACTTTATTAAGCATTATGGGATTTGGGGAGATTTGAAAATAGGCTTACACAATTTGTTTATCCTATCAGTAATGTCGATAACCGCATACCTTCCTCGGCTGGCAGACTAAACTTTGAGTAGTCATACACTAAATTAAACTAACAATCAGCAGAAAAACAGATGGGATTAATCTTTTAGTATTGTTATTCAGCATGAGTCCTTAAATGCAACAAAAGCTCAAGGAAAAAGCTCAGTCTCTGGTTCTGTTAAGAGAGTCAAACGCCTTCATCCTAACAACAGGACAGACAGAATCAACTGAGGATAGCTTACAGACCTCTCATTGATAACCTTTATTTAAAATCCTTCAGATGTGAGTTCAGGATTAGGTAGCATCCCTATTATTTCACACAGAAGCTCATCATCTATATCATACGAGGCTACACTACAGCCCTGTGAGGAGGATGGTACAGGTCAGTTTAATAAGAAGTCTCTGAAGAAGCAAAGAACTGTCTTTGAAAGGTGAAATAACTGTGACTTTTGGTAGCAGATTTTTTAAAAAATGAAAAGGCTTCATTCTGTTTAAAACATTGATCAGTGAATTTAAGTGGTCAAACTCTGTGTAGTAGTAAAGCCAATACGGGAAGTAAACATTTGCTGGTTTCGTTAGTCCACAGTCAGGAACCGAGCTTCTGCTCTACTGAAACAGGGACAGCCAGAGGTCTCCACAAATAGGCAAGACGTTCTTTTTTTACACAGCTTGCAAATTTTGAAGACCCATGTGTGAGTGAAAATGAGTACAGACATGCACCCTTTATCTGGATCGAGCAAAGACAAAATTCGGAAATTACACTCAGGATTCCGCTGTGTGTGGAAAATTTTCCATGCAAGTCAGTTTTAATGATTGGGTGAATTTGTTTTCTTTCTCTCACTAACTCCCTTCTTCCTCCCTCTGGCTCTCTTTTCTTTTTGCCTTTTTTTTTTTTTTTTAAATTGCACTGTGTCTGCACTGACCTGGTACACCTATCCATACTACTTAGACACACAACCTAAAATATTCACAGTGGAAATAATTATTTTTGATATTCAGAAGGAACACCATGTTAAATTCCAAATTCTGTATGTAGATGCTTGATTTAATTTGATTTAGATCCAGGTATACCAAAACATTTCTCTCAGATCTGAAAAGACTGCTTATCACTGTGGGTGAGAGATGACCAATGTGGCCTATTAGTCACCTATAGATTTTCTTGTAAGATGCATTCTTCCATGTCTGAGAGGGTTGCTGCACTAATTCATCAATGTAATCCTTTTCCTCAGGTATGAAAATGGCACTGTGAAGCAGCTCTGCTTTCTCCCTGAAAGCAAACAAAAGGACAGAGAACAGATATATAATTTCAGGAGCTATAAATTCACCACTAAGAAATTTTTAAAAAATAATTCATGTTTCACTGGCTATTGTGGTGAAAAATAATTGCAAAGAATGTTATTCAGGATAGGGTACTTGAATTATCTGCTCCTTTTACCTTAAGAAAAAAAACCTATTTAAAGATAATTAATTCATAGGTAAATGCAGTCCCTACACACTGCATACATTGCCTATGTTCCTTAAGTAATGAGATTCTTTTTCTACCGTGCAAAAAAAAGGTCACATTTTGAACACATCAGATTAACTACTCAAACTCAGCCGTTACCTAACACGATCTTGCACCACGTAACATTTATTCCATAGCTGGGGGGGGTTATGTCCAAATACAAAATACGCTAAAATACATTGTTCAAAAGACATAGTGATATCATTCCTAAATCAAGACCTTAAAAGAGTGGGGTGGGGCAGGAAGCCACAGAGACTTATTATGTGAGATTACACTTGAAGAAAAAAATAAATCAGTACAACTACATTTGCTTTCCTAGCTGGTATCCTCAAGAGATCCCTGCAGAAGACATACAGCACACATGGGGACAAGGGTGACAGCTTCCACTGTGATGATTTTTGTTTCGCTGCTTTTTGTTCTAATGCTATAGATCAGAAAGGGTAATGGAGTACTGTGCTTTCCATCAGCATGCATTAGCAATATCAGAGACCTCAGCCTCCCTCGTTGATTCAAAGGAGTCCACTGATCTTTTCTAGAGTATGCCCATGTTCTCATTTAGCACTTGGCGAACTGAATGACTGCCCCACTCAACTATTTTGGGAGGCACCCAGTTCTACAAAGCTATGAAGCCATGCTCTTCCCCCAAATCCTACTTGGAGTGTTTGTACAAAATAAACATCCATCATATTTTAGTGGTTATATTTTGTGCTCCATGTCATAAATCTGAGGAGAATGAAGAATGCAGCCTATCCAAAATTAAGAGGACAAGGGGAAACTGTGCAGTGGCAACACGTAATGTTGTGATGTACATTGCAACCACGGGAGCAGAGAAAGGTAATGACCTCAGTAACCACTTCCTATTTGTGGATACAACAAAGCCTGTTACAGATCCTTCTTAAAAAAGCTGCAGCAATGCATCTTCATTTTCTTTTGGTGGGCAGTCACTGTACATGATAAAAAGAGCTACATAAAATGAACTGTGGATACAGCATTTAGCCCAGCTATAGCTTTTTCAGTCCAAATAAACCCATTAAACTGAGCCAGAACTGATTCATTCTTCTCAATAACATTGCTCCAAAGCAAATGACTGCGGACAACCAAGATACTGGCCTACGATAGCAAGACAAAAAAGAGTTCCAAGAAAGTTCCAAATGTACCTTTATGTTCACTGCAATTATGCCAAGTTCAAACACATTCCTTCTCCTGCCCGCTGCACTGTATCCTGAAGGACAGTTTGGCACACATCCAACAAGCAACAGGCCCTGAAAGAAATGTAATGGGACACATACAGTTGGTCTAATAAGAAATGACAAATAGTTAAGGCAATGTTCATCTTAATATCCACCACTTGCTTAATAACTGAGATTGATAACAGGGAATGACAAGATAAAAATACTGTACTTTGCTCTTCATTGTAGCTAGACAGGTATGAAAGTCACCCAGGAGTTTAGACTCCTTCCCACAGTCAAGACAAAATGTAAGTGTTCAAGGCAAAGCTGAACTGTGAGGAACGATCCTCTGTTTTTAAAACAAGATTCCTGTTGGCCTTTCCATCTATTTCAGTCAGGCCCCACACATATACAGCCCGTTTGGAAACTGTGATCTTAACAATCCATTTACATATTTAGTTAGTTTATAGTAAAGCTTAATTATTCCAGTTAAGTTTTCTGTAAAAAAGCTATTGATATATAAATGGAGGCTGAACCAATATCACGGCCGTAAGTTCCAGGTTTACTGAAAGAGTAATAATGGCTGATGCAATCTGCTTGTGCCACCGACGTAATCACAACCAGCTCAGGTAAGGATGTTCCCTTTCATTCTAGCAGCACTTGTGTGGACACTGTAATTCTTACAGAAATGCCAGTTTGGCAGCAATTTGCCATCTAAAGCAAGCAAAAGTTGCTGTAAATAAAAACTAGGAACTGTAATGCCTTGCTTTCACTTTTGCTTCAGAGTTACAACACTGCAACTGCGAAGCTGCAATCTGAGAAGGCTCCATCTTGCTTCTGTGTAGAAGTCTCTGCAGAGAAGTTTGCAAAATTGGTCTCCCAGGAATATATTCTGGTTACAAAGGGAAGAAAAATTATATAGAGATGGGCTATTCATTTAACCAGTTTGGTACAAATATGCCACCTGATAGGAATCTATGTATTTTAACCAGCATTTTAAATGCCAGAGATTTTAAAAGCATGGCTGTTCAACTCCAGAATGTCAAAGTGACCAAATGAGAAAGGAGACATTTGAAGTAGAACTTTTGAACATGTGTAAATGAGATGTATGAATAGGAGCAAGGACAGGTAGGGAACCCCTAAATTTTGTAGGGTGTCCAGAATCTTTTGGGGGACTGCAGTTTGCTTCTCTGGTAAGCTAAGTCCTGGAAAAAAAATTGGTCTGAAAAGTGCATGTTCCTTCCACAGGCTAGAAAAGCAGAGAGCAAGCTTTAGTCTTTTCAAAAGGTATTGAAGGAACTCCTTTAGTGTGTGCAGACTGAGTGACTTAAAGTTTCCTAGCGGGCTACAATCACTTGTCACCCCCCCTGCACTACAGAAGGAGACTGCATGCTGAGTAAAGCTTAATTTGTCTAGTTTGAGATAAATGGCCTTCTGCATACAAAAAGCCACTCCTGTATCAGTCTATATCAACAGCTCAGGGGAAAGGATGGGAAAAGGGAGGTTTCAGTGGTTTGGTGATCTGTGCATAAAAAACCTCCCTTCTTTGTTTTCTGAAGAATAGTATTCAACAGAATAGCTATATATTATAAATTACTGGGTGTAAAGAGAAAATGTTGATATATATATTACACTGGTGATATATGCTGCTTGTGTGAAATAATAAAAATTGTTTCCTTTTAATGATTTTTATACAGAGTATTATCATATTCTGGCAGAACAAACTACATCAGCTGAGAAACTCTCTCCCAGTGTGTGATGTACAGTATCTCTGCCAGTATTAGCTTTATGGACCAAGTAATAATACTATGTTAATAACTGCTGATTGCTATTTGTGTACCAGACTGTTCCAATACCATGGTGATGAGCATGCTGTTGGTGTCTGGAACAGATGGACAGAACACAAGAGATATTTGCCTTGATTTTAAGACAAATAGGATTATCTGTTTCATTATTAACGCTAAATGAGAGCACAGAAAAGCCTCACACGATTCTACCTCCATCTCCTGTAACCGACAGGAAGAAAGGGTACACATTTATAAAGACACAAACTATTTACCCTAACTTTCAGGGAAATCTTTGAAATTGCCTGTAAAGCCAGTGCAGCTGCTTTATGCTGTTAATGGTGTAAGCAAAATTCACCACCTCGCTGTCAGCAACGTAACTCCTTTGCAGTTCTCTGCAAAGGTGATACTTCAGGCTGGTGATGAGGCAATTGCCTGCATCCTGTCCAGCACCACTGATTCCCTACCTGCTGATTTAAACACCCCTTACAAAGAAGTCACCACAGCTTTCCATCATTTCTGGAGAAGTGAAAGAACAATGGATGCGACTTTACCTCATCTTTTTGATATGACAAAGAAACAGGGAGAAAACTACACTTCAATTCCAACATGTTGTTTCTAAAGGCCTACCACCAGATAACCACTTCATTCTGCACTCTCTTATTCTTTCACAGAAATGAAGAAAAAAGATCAAGAGACAAATGAAGAGGAAAATATCTTCACTGGAGGTTACACAGTTCTATTTAGAATTCAGCCTATGAGATTGGGAAAATATTTATCTTGGGGCAGTCCAATTCACAATACAAGATACAATACCGTATGCTATGGACAAACTGTTTGTGAATGACTGAAAAAGCAGTTATGTGGGAAGGAGAGCTCTGACACAGAGCACTGGGACTGGTACAATAACAACTCCTTTCCTATCTCAGCAAAAAGCCGAAGGAGGAAACTGGAATCTACTGCTTTCTTTAAGAGCTGCCAGTTTCCCACTGGTATCAGAAGCCAGTCATGTTTGGAAAGGAAATGACCTATTGCTGCATGGCAAAGCTAGCAGGTGCAGATGGCATGTGAGCAACTTTCCCAATCACCGATCGGCCAAGGTCACAAAACAGAAAGTACAAATGGTTTTAAAGACACTCGGTTTCTGCCCGGTCATCCACAGATTCTGAAAGCCCTTTATTAAATTTTGGCATCCAAAAGGGTTTGAGAAAAGGCCACCAATGCAGGTGAGGTGTCAGAGCACTGCAGTGATATATCCCCCTCTCCCACCACATATAAAATATAATGTAGACATGTCAGGGAACACTAGGATACACTGAAGCACCACAACTATGGTTCAAAAGATGTTCAAATGAACATCTTTTCAATTTCATCATCTGTTAATGCAGCCAGCAATTTTGTTTAGCAGTGTCTGCTTCTGCTGCAGCACTGACTGGCCTGCAGACAGCTTCACCACGTCAGGCTGCCGCAGAGCTGTGTGAAAGGAGCTGCTAAGCGCTGCTGCCAACGCTACAGAAGCGGGCAGGGACCGTCTCACTGCGTGGCCCTGCAAACTGTGTCTCAGGATGAAAGGAGCAGCAATCATGCAAAGTGCTGAAAGCCTTAGGAAACGAGATTGAGCATCCAGCCTCTGCTAAACGTGTCAGGAGAGGTCAGCACCCGGGAATGCTGTTAGCCGGGTGTGCTGGCGGTGAGCGTCAACTCCTCAGAAGGCAAATGAGAAAACTTTCTGCCATGCTTTCACTTTCTGAGTGCTTTTTACTGGCAAATAACACCCCTCTACATCTGTCCAAGGAATCATGTCATACCACCACAAAGATAAAGAGATTTTTGAGAGATCCCCATTCACATCTGAAATACACAGCTTGAGACAACAACAGGAAGTAACAAGGGCAGTTTCTAAGAACCACGCAGCCAAATCAGCACTTTGTTCGCAGTGGGTAAATTACAGAATCTTCTCTGCTACTCTGTGGAGCAGGGTGAAACACAGCAGGACGACTTCTGTTTCTGCAGGACTTTGCAGTTGCAAATACTAAATGCATTTTCATGTGTTTCTGGTTAAAAAATCCATCAGGTTGCATAAGCCAGTTAGAGTAGAATTCATTTGAGAGCTAAGCAATCATAGCTGCATATACAAGACAGCATCCCTTCCTCCCTCTGAGGGATGAGTTCCTCTATCCTGAAATGACTATCTAAGGTAGATGGATCAAATAATTTTCTGAAGTGCCTACTTCTCTGTATTGACTATTGACCATTTGCTGAGGCAAGCTGGCTGGAATTTAGGGTGTGATTCATTTTACTTTGTCAATTAATTCTGAGCTCTCTTCAGTAAGAAAAGCAAAGCTGTGTACAATGCCATCATGGCATTGAGTTTTATTGACTCAATAACACAGTGTGTTCATTTTCACCAGGAAAAAAAGCAGATTATCAATTCATTGGCACTACATTTTTAGCCTGGGTTCTAGAAGTTAAACTACATGATTTTTGTTAACTTTAATATCTCCATATCTAGCAGCGGTACTGCTAAATGACTAACACAAATTGCCCAGGAATGATGAGGTCATATTTCAGGGCATGAGACCAGAGAGTAAAAATGCCTTTATGCAAGGCTTTGCTAGCTTCAAGGAGAAAAAAATAGGAGGAGGAAAGGAAAAGAAATTAAGTTTAAAACTGTTCTGCTCATGAGCTGTGGCTTTCAGATCTTCTTAGATATTCACCAATAAAATCAGTGAGCAACAGATAATTTTTAAGCTGATAATATTCAAAATACTACCCAAGGAACACTGAAAGCGGGAAGGGAAAATGCCATGTGAGGTGCTGTGACTTACAGTGTGCATGTTAAGAGAAAAAGTATTTGTCCCTCCTGCAGCCACCAACACTTATGCCCATATCTACTGTCAGGGTCACGCCTCTTCCACTTAGACTCACAAGGACCATGCTGTTCACATACTGCCCCCAAGCACAAAGAATCTCTCAAACTCTTCATTTCCAGTCACGTAGGACATAAAGCTTTGATATAAACAGAAAGAGGGCACTTAACCTTCATGAGACCTGAAGGACAGCTCAAATCAGAAGAAACCCTTGTTTACCATATGTATCCAGCAAACTCATAGGTCATACCCAAGGATTCATTCTAGCCTGCTGGCAAATATTATGCTCAATGCAGGAAAATGGTCTAAGGAGTCTAATAAAACCACTACTATTACTGGTTTTGGCCTTGGAGTTGATTCAGATATTGGCTATGTTAATGGAAGCACAGATCCAAACTGCCAAGACACCTGTGCTTGTTTACAACAACCCAGCACTGCTCAGGCCGGAGTGATTTGAACACACCGGTCATGCCACCTATATCGGAGTGTTGTGAAAGAGTCATTTGGCAGGTTTGACACCACCCTGAATTCCTTAATCTTAACCACCTCAGTATTGTTCAATATCATCAACTGCAAATGTTGAAAGCAGGGCTTATCCCCTGGGAGCTGCCTGCTGCTTAGAATTAAAAAACTAAGTCTTGGAAGGAAGGAACTGAATAAAGAAGTCTTCTAGCTCATAGAATAGTACATTAAATTGTATAAAAGTGGAGAATAGAAATTAACTTACTCAGATTTAAAAAGAACTAATCCCTGGATAAGAAGGATAAGAGCTGTGTTGTTAGTAAACACATCCTAGGGTCTAGTCTACATACAGTTCTTGTAGAAGCATTCTGATGTTCTAGAAGCAAGAGTTACAGTTTGTTTAACTGAAGTATTAGTCTGTTGCAAGCCTTAGTGCCTGGTACATTGTTACAAAGAATTTCATCGAGGCAAAGAAATCTTTTAATCACACCTATCTACACATATTCTCTCACCCTCATTATCTCAACAGGCATTTTCTATTCGGTGGAAAAACCTTTGTGCTTGGCTAAGCACCTAGATGAAGCATTTTGTTCCATGCAT
Organism: Gallinula chloropus; assembly: GCF_964237585.1. Lineage (NCBI taxonomy): Eukaryota > Metazoa > Chordata > Aves > Gruiformes > Rallidae > Gallinula > Gallinula chloropus. The sequence continues at coordinate 68,163,868 of NC_140087.1, forward strand.
GCATTTTTTTATTTACATGCAGTGACATAATCTAGATGAGACCTACTTTGTTTTTTCATATTAAGTCTGATACAAGGTAGATATTACTGTCTTTAAAATAAATTGTTAGCTGGTGTTAGCAAACACCAGGTAGTTTATTCAAACCCATGCCTGGAGCTAAATGAAGTTTGCAGAGGCAAAGGGGAAAACATGCAGATGTTTGTTCTGAACAGTTCTTCTGATAGTTTCCTCTTACATTTTCTATTTAAGCACTTTTTTTTCCCCCTAGGACAAAAGCATAGCCTGCCACCACCACATATTTCAGCTATGGGTTCTCAAATAGTCAAAAGAGGGTTATTTTTCAAGTCAACAAAAGCATTAGCAAAACAATGGCATTCTGACCTACTGGGATGAAGAGCTGATAAAAATGTTGATAAGAAATACAGAAGGTTGTTCTGGCTCTCAAAATGTGCCTATTAAAATTGATCTAGATACATGTTCAGGTAGATTGTTTTATGCACCTGTTACTGGATTTGGTTTTCTCATTCATACCTGCTGCAGCTCCCACCTAGAAAAAAAGATGTATAGTACCTTGGGATGACTAACAGGTTAAGCAAAATTAACCTTATCAGTAACATCTCCCTAAAACTAGTTTAAAAACCATGATCTAGACCAACACCTGAAATTTTAACTATACCTATTTTCATGTAATAAATACCAAGTTCCAAGTAAATGCCAACAAACCCACCACAAAAGTACAATGTTATAAACCTGTACCCCAGCTCTCTACTACGAAAAAGTTTCAAGGGCAGTAATGTGTTTTACCCTTTCTGTGCCCCAACTGCAACTGACCTTGCCAGTGCTGGAAATCACCAAATCTGGAGGAAGTGCCTTCTCCAACTGTTCCTATTTCCTAAGGAAAAAAGGCCTTGTCATCTTATTTTGTGTATGAGTGCCTATTCCACTGTCTACACTTCCTCTTTGAGTAGCTTTTGAATTCAGCATCTGCTTTTCAACTAAGTTTGAAAATGAATCACAGGTTTCAAGATACAAAGTTGTCACAAGTTTAGTGGAAGTAGGCATTGAGCAAGGAAGATGGGGAGATCCAAATGGTGCCTCCAGCCATGGAAAAGGATGTGGCAAGGGCCCCATTCTTATAAGACATCAGATGCTCCATTTGGGACAGCCATAGAGACCATCCAGGCCAGGGGAAAAACTTGCATGAGACACGAATCCATTGGAAACCAGGCTTCATTGATTCCATTGGTCATGGACCTACTTGCTCATTTCTCTGAGATTTTCCTACCACACAGAGAGCAAGGGTTCCCTAAATATCTGCTTGTGCTGTTCACAGCCCAAGTTATACTTCATTACATCTTCTTCTTAAAAACTCCAATGTATATTTAATGAGGATTTTTTCGACACTCAGATCTCCTTGGTGCCCCAAACCACTAAACAGCTCTTCAAACACCCTCTTTCCACCTATCTCCAATTTTTCTCAGTGTAAGAAACCATTTTCACGTTTGGCCTTATTTTAAATGGGATTCTGCTCACTGGCACTAGTTTGTAACAAGTACATAAGTCAGTCTTTTTCTTGCTGTTGAGCTTAGATACTCCTGTCCCCAAATGGTATTCATTTATCTTTTGTACGGGCGGAAGTCTTGCCTGTGAGGCCATATGCTTGTGCACTATCAGCAGGGCTGCAGGTTATGTACAGATGATTTATTCTGCATCTAGCAGTGCCAGTGGGTAGGATTAACAACCACAGAAGCTCCTCACCACTCTTCAGATGTGCCAACAGATGAGTTAATGGGAGAACTGCTAATTCAGGTGAGGAAAAGCCAGCTGCCATATCTCAAACCAGGATTTTAAAGTGCTTAAGATAACCTACCTAATTGTGTTCAACATGAATTAGGGAGAACTCACAAAACCTGCTCTGTGACAGGTCAGTATGTCGCAGCTGGAAGGACTTGTGTGGCTGTAGATGGAAAAATATCTAGATATCTGCACATCTAGATCTGGAGCAAAACATCTGTCCGGCCTCTAAACTAGCCAAGGCCGTGGCTACTTCTCGTCCTAAGAAAACCAAGAAACACAAAGTGAGTCCTTAAGGCTCCAAAAAGACCTGTTTATGAAAAGGAAACGATATTTCTCCAGCAACACAGACATTCTAAGGCCCAAGTTTATTGCACTTTTTTCACAGAGCACAATATCTTTCAGCACATTTTCCAATCCCATAAACATGACTGTGAAGGAGTGAAAATTAAACTAATACACAGAACAGCTGTTAAGACTCAGTCTTCACCCTAAGAGTACTGATCAGTACCCATCAGCTGTATGAAGCAAGTTTTGCACGTTCTTTCACAGTTTCAGTGGCCTTATTTTTAAAAAAAAAGCACACACAAGAAGACAGTTGCTCATCTTGACCACAAATAAATCTAAAATGGCATAATTTTGATAGCTGAATTTAGCATGTATCTTCTAAATGAACAAATACCTTGTGAATTTTCATTTGTCTAATAAGAAATGAGTTCACACTGCAAGCTTTCCCTTACTAGAAGGTAGTAGTAGGATCTCCTTCCTCCTCCCAGCCATCCATTTTCAGACAATTGCAGGGAGCCTGGAAGACTAGAGTCCTCTGTTTTCCTTCCATATGAAATGGGCAACAAGGTTCCATGTTATTACTGCTGAGTGTTGGAACAGGCAGTGTACGATCAGGGAAGCTTTATTTCTTTAGGGAATCAGGCTCAAAGAATCATCCCCCAACCCCTTTTTGCACTAAAAAGACAGCTATTAACTCACTGATCTATCTCCGACAGACGAACAGGGTGAAGAAACAAAGCGAGTACGTCATGATGTTAACCCAGGAATAAATTACTCTTTGGTAGTCAGGTGGAAGAAAAGCCTCTGAGGAAATTTAATCACCACACCCTGTTAGTTATTAAAGGACTGCGTGGAAGCCATGGCTGGGCGACGTCTTATGCAAACTTAGGAAAATGTTTGTTTAATAAAGAGATTAAACAAAAGGTTTCATGACAATGTCTGCTGTGTGTAACAGAACTGGACTGTTACAGAAAACATCTCGCATTCAGATCCATCCAGGTAGGCTGCTGTGTCTGTGTGGAGCACAGATTTGTGCATGCACAGGGGAACTGAAGGATTCAAGCCACAGGGGAAGAAAAAGAAAAGTTTTTTTGTCTACAGGCTGTGACAGAAAACAAGCTTAGAGAATTAGTTCTGTTATGGATCAAGGCTTATAAAAATGTGTACTTTCTAAGTAAAGCAGCGAGGCAACTTACTCTATTTGAAGGATTTGTTGCTTTGCAAACTTTTAAAGGAGGACTTTTCATTTGCATCTGAATGAAAAATTGTAAATTAAGATTTGGTCCAAAATACTGATTTTTAAAATGTGGGGCTGTAGGGAAAACCAATCAATAGATATACAAAAATTACCATAAAATTTACAAGTTAAATTCCTACTATGAATACCCAGAAGAAATCAGCAACGCTGCAGAAGTCTCTCAGTGACATTCCGATTATCCCAGTGACTGATGCTGTTCACATTCCTCCCAAAGACTACAAGTGGGATGTTGCCTGTAGCTGCTGTGATTCATTTAAGCTTTTTTTGTCTTTTTCCAACTAAGCATTTTCAAAGAGGAAAACAATAATGTCATCAAGTTCCCCCCTCTGCTCAGACTAGGTCGTTGCAAGGTTTTGCATTGCTAAGAACATTTCAATCAGTGGTATTATTAATAAAAGCAGGTTTTTGACATTACTTTGTGGTAGCTCACGAGAGAGTGAGGAGTACCTCATGACCTGCTTGTAGACCACAGTCAGGGGATGAAGGATCATCTGACTTTGCGGGATGCTCAGGAGGACCAGAATTAGACATACCTATTATTTTAATAAAGCAATACAGTATTTTATTGGGAGCTTGCAATGTGATTGTCCTAGTTAAAAGAAACAAACAGAGATGAGAATGAAACGAATTAAATTCTGCTTCTTCACTGTGCTGCAGTCTTTCCATCTTCAACTATTGATCCAAATATTAAAAAGTCTAGGAAAACTCATACAACTCCACATTACAATTATTAAATAACTTAGCTACATTTTTAATTATCAGGCACAAAGGACAAAGCTAAGGCCCAAGCTAGTTATTGCCATCTTCTGTACCTAAGCTGCTTGTCATTATGACGTTTAAGAAAAAGGGCTCACATGCTGAGTTGTGTCCCGCTCTGAGTCTAGTTTACGCCTGAGCTTAAACTGAGACAGCAGTGAGTTGCTACTCAAGACTGCCACCTCCTGTCTCTTAAATTCCTAGCCACTTACTGGCTGATTAGTAGTAACCTGATCACAGTGCTTTTCCTAATACTCCCTTGCTTATAAAGCTAATTCTATGTAGGTTCATGTGTCTTCAAAAAGAATGAGACAGGTATTTACACAGGCTGCAGGAAATAGAGTAACAGTGCAATATGCTGTATCAGTCTTGGGAACAGTTCTATTTCTATGGATATCCAAAGCTATTAGACCTAATGAAAATCCAAAAAAGAGGTTATTTCCTTTTCCAAGCAGCACTATATCTGTCTCACTGTTCTGTGTCTCAAGCCTATCCATTTTACTGTGTGAATTAGGCAATTTCCAGATAAAAATGCATTACTGACACCCAAAATGTGCTACTGCATTTATAATCTGGTGATTAAAGGGAGAAAGATTAAAGGGAGAAGGTCGCATTTTTTCCCCAACGATTAATACTAATTTTATGTACAAGTGGCATCAAAACTGCCAAAATTGAGAAATTAGAGGACAGTCTTGTGCTTTGCACACTTCAGATGTCTGACAGTTGCTGCTTCTAATCAATTAGGCGACAACCTCACAGCCTTTTATCTACATCTGAGACTTTCTCTTCATGAGTCTGGCTACTGGAATCCAAGTAAAGGCACACTCTGTGTTATTATCTGGTTTCAGACCTCAATATCCTCCTTGTAAGGAAGCATAAAAAGTTTCATACAAATACTTTGACTACAACCAATCTCAACTTCCATTTACAAAAAAACCCCACCACCCTTCATTTCCTTTTCCTTCTGTTTTGCCTTATTTCCTTTGAAATACATGGCAAACAATCTCTGCAAAATTGCTAGTTGAAAGTTTCAGATATTTTTTCAGTGTAAGGAGAGAGGCTTCAGTGTAAGGAGAGAGGTGCATCTGCTTATTTGAACTAGTTCCCAATTTTCATTCTCAGTCTTCGTAAGTTTTCAGCCTTTGTTTAACCAGGGTAGCTTGCAGAGGCCTGCAGTCAGGAATTTCAAGGGCAGTACTCACTAGTTCTCACCTCTCACGCCTTATTTCTCTTGTCCTGTGGTGATAGGAAGAAAAGGAAAAAAAAAAGCAGCATGTCATTTTCAAGCAGGTGTGGGGTTGGTTTCATGTCATGCTGTTACCACTAAATGGAGTATGGTAAAAAAAGTAATCGTGGTGAGCATCTGCAGTGCAAATAGATCAATTGACTCTGCTAATGTCCAGCACTTCTGAGAAATCCATTTGATACTTTTTAAAAACAGAAGGCTTTAAAAAAACCCAAGTCTTTTGAAAAAAGCGAGAGGTGCAATTCAAACCACGTAGCAGCATCATATATTTGACAATTCTTATGCTTTCTGGAAAAGCTACTTAATGCACTTTGCTCTGAAATGTCTCTCCTTTAGCCAAACCCCCTGGTCTGGAAGTATTATATGGAGCACTGCAGGACCAGCACAGTCAGGCAGGAGAGCTTGAAAAGCCCTGCAGCACAGCAGCGTAACAGGCTTTCCTGCATCCCATGGACCAGGAAACCAAGGCTCAGATGTTAGGACTCAATCAGTCATGATTGAATCTCTCCAACATCCTTGCACATGGGCTGTTTACTAAACTCGCATGTCCTACTTCCATGGTGCACTCTGCTCTGAAGTTTCTGGTTGCATCTCATCTTGCCTCAGTTATCACAACTCCTAAAATCATAGAATCACAGAATGGTTTGGGTGGGAAGGCACCTTCAAAGGTCATCAAGCCTAAGCCCCTGCCAGGGGCAGGGGCATCTTTCACTAGATCACTGCTCAAAGCCCCATCCAGCCTGAGCTTGAACTTCAAGAGAGGGGGGCAGCCACAGCTTCTCTGGGCAGCCTGTGCCAGCATCTCATCATCCTCACCATAAAAAATGTCTTCCTTATGTACAATCTAAACCTACATTCTTTCAGTTTAAAACCACTGCCACTTGTCCTGTCACTACAGGCCTGGTAAAAAGTCTTTCCCCACCTTCCCTATAAGCCCCCTTTTATACTGAAAGGCTGCAGTAAGGCCCCCCTGAAGCCTCCTCTGCTCGAGGCTGAACAACCCAAATCTCTCACTGCTTTCTAGTTTCTAGTATGTACAGACCATATTTTTTTTTCCTCAAATGAATTAAAACAACAGATTCTTACAACACACTTAACTCTACCTTTCATTTACTCTCCCCATAACTCATCCTCATGTGGAGCTTGAGTCCATACCAGACCTGCATATATTCTAAAAATACACATTGGATTTTGAATGGCTTGTATCTGTGAAACACTGCAGGGTGTCATCTCTATGAGAAAGAACTACACAGGGGCTGCTAAGTACACAGTAACTGTTACAAATCAATCCATCACAGCAGGGTGCTGGCAATAACTTTTGCTCACAAATTCAGTATCCTATTGCCACATTTACACATGTACATGAATGCAAGCTAGTTTGTTCATTTTGTTCAGGTCATACTTTGTATGACAAAGTCATTACTGCAAGTAAATACAGACTAATTAAATAATACACACAAATTACTACTACCTCAGGTGCCATGTTCTCTAGAACATTTTTTTTTCTTTTCCAAGTATTCCAATTTAAAAGAATGTAAGGGCTGTTCTTAAAATCCAACAGCATGTAACGATATTTTCTTTCTAAACAATAGCATTCCTTCATTGTGTTTGTACAGCAACTAAGCACATGCCTATGTAAAAGCATGCTGTAAAACCTGAAGTTAAAAATTCAGAAAACATAAAGAATAGTTAAAAAGTGCACCATTAATCAATTTGTTTAAAGGAATGTTCACTCATGTGGGGTTTAACTTCACAGCAATGAAGAATTAATTGATTTGAACCACATTCTTTGAAAATTTGAGGTTGAAATAGATTTCAGCTATCAGAATTCTACCATCAGCAAGTCACATCAAAACACTATTTTACATACGCCGTGGACGAGTTTTGAAAACTCTACTTATTTTTAACAAGTCAGCTTTCAAGCTGACAGAATTAAAAGACCAGTGTTGTGGTTAATGCACGGGGCTGGGTATCAGATGATTTAGATTCTAGTCTTGGCTCTGTCTCAGACCTCCCCTATGAGATAATCACAATTATCTTTTCAGAGGTGGCATCCAAATTTGCAGAACCCATCTTTGCCTGCCAGACTTTACTACCTAGAACCCAGTTTTCAGAAAATGGCTTTAGATGTTATAAAAAGAACTCAATATCTCTGGAAATCAGATTCCTAAAACTCTGAATTTCCATTGATGCCACATATATCTCTGCAAAGCATCCACAAAATGTTACCAATGTCATAAGTGGAGAATTCAGATTTATTAATACTTTGCATCTGCTGCACATGCCTAAACAACTACAGAACATTTAGGGCAATGGAGAGTAGGGTCCAGAGCATCCAAAGGTTTGCCATGAGTAGAGGTGTTCAGTGCCCAGCACACCTCATCTACACACTTCAGTGCTTCAGCCTAGGTCACCAGAAATAAAAGTGATTCAAATAAGAAGCCACAGCTGAAAAGGCAGATTTTCTTTACCGTAAAACTATTTGTGGCCCCTAACTTTCAGTGAAATCCACTTAAGTATATGCCCTGCAGGGATCTGGACCTTTGTGACAGTGACCAAAATTCAGTATGATTTGCAATGTCTGAACTCTGTAACTTTGAAGCTGTGTTTTAAAAATTTTGAACGGCAGATGTGATACATGTTAGAGATGCTACATGGAAGTGAATGTGAGTTGAATCTAAACAACAAACTGACCTTTACAGTGTGTTATGTTTATCTGGAAATAAGTCAACAAAAGTTAATACTCTGTAACCCTGTGATACTAAAGAGGAAAAAGGGTTTATCCACCTTGTGAAAAAATGTTATCAAAAAATTCCCAACAGTGAAAACTCATCCTCATCATATTTTAATTAAGCAGCCAAACCTCTCTCTCAAGAATCCTAGTGTAACCTACACAGGATCATACCATCTGTGTGAAGATGTTTTGCAATTATGCCAGTACTTCCAGCTCAGATGATTCAGAATGGGTGGTGCTTCTAGGGAGGAGAATCTAGCCCCTTTTGTCCTTCACAGAAATCCAGGCCTGCTGAGCACTCTCACTGGACACAGTTTGACACCAGAGTTGTCTTTTCTTAGCAGGAAAACTATTCTGCACAGGCTAGCATGACCACACTGCACCTGAGCGAGGTTTGTTTTGATAACAAGGAAAGTTAGATATTAAAGATTTGGTAAAGGTCAGAGTCCCTTAATGCTAATAAGGTAGTCATACAAAGTTGGAGGTGTGTCTGTTGAAGGCTTATTTGCCCTTTAAACCATGATCTATTTAGAAGTATTCAGACTTAATGAATGCTTTTAACTCACTATCACTTTTATAAACCCATTCTAACTCTTTCACAAACCCAGTATTTAGTCAAGGGATGCTTTCTGTGAGTATTTCTAACTGGCTGGTCTTGGCCAAGTAATAAAACAACTCTGAGACACAGGTAAAATGCCTCAATAAAAAACAAAACAGATTAACAAAAAGTTTATACTAATACTTAGGCAGAATGTCTTTCCCTGACCTGCAAAAAACAACACTGAAACCAGCCTCATCAACGTAGGAATCGGGCTGTTTCCTCAGCCAGCACAGAGCTGGCATGTCCAGATCCTGTACGGGTACACAGAAAGAGAGTGCTCTGCAGGGAGTGAAGGCAGGGCTAAGAAACACTCTTGTTTGCTGTGTGGTGTGTGAGATGTCATCTCTTCCCCTTAGACCCTCCTTTCTCAGCTGTACTAAGTAGAGCTGTGGGACAGTTGTCCCAGTAACTCATTTTCCCTTTCTGTTCTGAGCATTTCCTGCCCCTGCTCAAATAGTTTCTCTGTGCCTGACCATTAAGATAAGCATGGCAAGTTCTTAACAATCTATTCAACTCAGTACAAGAGTTGCAGTACCTTATCTGATAGGCTTCAGCACTCTGCTTAGTCATCATACTTTTATTATCTTCTATCACGAAGCTCTCTCACTGAAGACACAGCAAGTCGCCACAGCTTCTCCTATTAGGAAATGGTGGGTAGTTCTCTTCATGGCTTTACAAGCAGCAGCAGTGAGTGGACAGTAGCTTTTTGGAAGAGAGATCTTCTATTTACACAATATTATGCAAAGGTTACTTTCCAACTCACTGCAAAAAAAAAAAAGTTATGAAGTATATACACAAAATTACTCTGAAAAATAGAAAAAAGTATTGTGTTCTTCTGTGTGTTTATTTCTTTACAACCTCCTAAGCAAGTTGCACTAACTAGAATATACACAGAATGGGGTATGTGCTAATATACACAAAGCAGGTAATTCAAATAGATCAGGTACCCTATATTTTCACCCAAAAATTCACTGATTTTTTAAGCTTTTCCACTACAAGATTTCTTTGCATCATACAGCTGACCTAGAAAAGCAATACCGATTTCTGTGTATTTCAGGTGTAGTTACATTAAATCTCTGTGGCTATGATTTATTTATAAGTACATGGTATTATTAGCAGAGTTCAAGTACTTCACAAATACTGACACTCCACAGGATCTCTGGGGTGTTAAGCTGCTCCTCAATGCCATTCACGCGGACAACAGATCTCCTTCTCCACTGACACACCAGTGGATGTACTGGCATGGGGAAGATGTTCTCTGTCACCCAGCAAATGACACTGACAAGTACAGACCATGGCAAAACTTTCCTCCCTGTTACTAACAAGGCTGACACCATGCTTGACAACTTTCTCCCTAAAATGCTTTTTATTTTCTGTAGAACAAGAACAATTATCACAGTTTAACTAAACTAGTAAAGTTTTAAAATAGATTTCCGTTCAAACCACATAATATTTCCTCTCCTGCATTGTACATGACCTTTAATAAAACACCAAAGTCTTTTAAGGGTATCCAACAGCCGACAGCAAGCGCTGGTAGCAAGAACAGTAATGGAGCTACTGACTATACAGTGCAGTACTTAAGTTCCTCCTTAACAAGGCCTGCTTCCGGCACAGAGCTTGCATCCCTTTGATATTTAATCTCATATGCTATGCTAGAAGCAGCAAATTAACCATTTATTTTGCAGTGATTGGCAGACTTCAGTATCACTTTTTCTTGAGTAACATTGATTGCATTGTAATTTCTTTCTGCAGTTCTCAGAACTCACCTTTTCTCACACAGCGTTTTCTTTAACTATCAGTCTAAATCCCTGGCAGGAAAAAGCTCGTGTGACCAAAGTTACAGGGGATGTATATTAATGTAATAAAACTAAAATCTTAAACATATATAAGGATCTAGCGAATATGCAATCTCAGAAAAGTCAGTGAAGGCAGTTTGCTCTTTAGCTTGCTCTTTTTTTCCTTCAGGTCTGCCAAATTAAAACAGCTTCACTCAGAGCAGAGTCAATTTTGCCAACAAACATGAGGACGCATAGCTGAAGTACTGTCTGACAAACCAACAGATGATCTGGACCTACAATGACACATTTCTCACTTAGAGACTGCAGGTCCTTTCTTCATGAGCATGAGTATGGTATGGCAAGTTAAGTGATAAGTGATGTGTCCAGAATTACCCAGGAAGTCAGACAGCAGAGCAGTAAACAGGGTGTTGTTCCCCTGTCTGAACCGTCTATGTTGGGTTCAAGAAGCTGAGGGATTTCAGATACACAGATTAACTACTTTTTCTGGACAAAAAGCAGGCTTTTAAGGGAATTGCTTTATGTATCTGGTGTCAACCAGCAATGTACACCCTTTACTTGTATTGATGCCTCAAAACGTTGTGCCCTGAAAAAATATATTAAAAATAGGAATGTTAAACATATTTATATTAGAAAGTAATTCATACCTAGGTAAAGCTGCTGCTGCTCCAGAGTGACCAGGATGTCCTTCCATTACTGCTGCATGGCACTGGATTAGTCAATGTCTGTTGGCATAGCTTCTTCATCCTACTAGGCATAGCTCTGTCTTCTGTCAGTATCTGGAAGTGATTAAAGTAGAAAATTAAAAAAGGAAAAAATTATGGCCTACATTCTGGTATTTTTAAAATTTCTGGTTGTTCCCACTAGTCAGTGAAATTCAAAGCAGAAAAAACATTACAACTACCATTATTTTTATTTATTAAATATAAAACCCCCTTTGCACTATTATAATTTCTGCTTTACCAAGCTGTAACAGGCCATTGTTCACAGTGGATTGACATAGCTCATGGCACAGGAGTAAAAAGGGGTGTTTGATCCTCAATTCTTGAGTCTCATGGAAGTCAGTGAAAATTTTGGAAACACGAGAAAAAGATACTGGGCTGTCAGAGACAGGCCAGGAGGCTGTACTCATTCTTTCCTTTATTTGCAGTCCACCAGGCAAATGCAAACTGTTTGCCAAGTAGACCTGGGCAAAACCTCTTGGAGAGAATAAATCCTCTTCAGGGATGTCAAGCTATGAAATAACACAGTAGAAATGATAAATAGGTCATTAACAGCTCCCTAATTTCACTTTGTGCAAGGAGAGCTGGCAGATAAACCCACTGTGGCTGATGGGGAGGGAAAGGTGTGAGAGGAGCAGGTGGGAAACTCCTCACACAGAAGGCAAGGGGCAAGTCGGTAACCCCTCACCCCAGAGGCAGGGGCAGGTTGGCAGCCCCTCACTCCGGAGGTATGTCGACAGCCCCTCAGCCCGGAGGCAGTGGCAGGTCGGCAGACCCTGGGCCTGCTCTCCTCAGGAGGCGAGGAACCCTGCTCCTGCCCGGTTCCCTGCCCCAGCTGCCCGGGCACCTCATGCATGCGCTCCTGCGGCGGCAGAGGAACTGTCTTCCAGTCTGTCAACGGCAGCACAAGCACCCGAGGGGAGCTGGGTGAGCCCTCACGCCGAGGCACCAAGCCCGTCTCAGCATCGGTGAAGCGCGAAAGGAGAGAATAAATTCGCTGGCTAGGCTCGTTTCCCGGCCGCCCTCCTGCCCGGGAGCGGCCCGGCAGCGGGCCTGCCAAGCGGGGCGACCTGTGCGCACGGGGAAGGCCCCAGGGCGCGGGACCGCCGCCGCCATGGCAACGGGGGTGGGGCGAGGGGGGAAGAGGCGGGCATCGGAGTAGTTGCCGCCTTGATTGGGCGGTGGCGGCCGCTGACGACTTCCGGCGTGCGCGCGCGGCGGGCGGCAGGCAGGGCGGGCGGGGGGTGCCCGGTGGCGGAGGCTGAGGCGGCGGTAGCAGCGGCCGGGTCTGTGTCGGTGTGGGGCGGCGGCGCGCAGGGATGGACACGCTGGGCAGGAAGGTGGTGGTGTGCGACAACGGCACCGGGGTGAGTCGCGCCGGACCCGAGACCCGCCCTGCGGGAGGCGGCGGGGGGGGGGGGAGGGAAGGGGAAGCAGGGCGACTCCCCCCCGACCCGGCCTGGCTTCCTGCCGGCACGCCCGCGGGCCGCGCCCGGCCTGCCGCCGCCGCTGCTACCGCGCCCGGCCGCGTTCTCTTGCCGTGCCAAGGCGCTGCCGGGGGCAGGCGAGGGCCGCGCCGCCCCGCCGCCAGCCTCGGCCCGCGGGCAGCCGCCGTAGCACGGGAGGTCGGCGCGGGCCTGCGGAATGAATGGGCGGGGGGAGCTCGGCGCGGAAAAACGCCGGTCCGGGCGGTTCGCCGGCTGCTTGCTTCGTTCTGAGCCGGCTGAGCAAAATCTGCCGTCGGGGGTCTTGGGCCCTGTGCCTGGGGTGCGGTACTGTGCCCTGCCCCCTCCCCGGCATTTCGCGGGCCAGCTTCTTTCTCTGCCGAGGCTCGCTGGAGCTACCAGAGTTCAGCAGAAACGCCTGTTTCTAAAGCAGCAAAAATACATTCCGAACGAGCGCGTTCTGCGTTGGGATGGATTCCCTGTGTGCGGAATTGGGAGATTTAGGGAAACGTTTTGAGGATGGGGGGGTGGATTTTGAAGCTACTGGTCACAGCAGAGTGTCATCCTCCCCTTTAGTATCCCCATGGCGTGCAGCGTGCTCAAAATCGGCATTTAGGGTTTTTTTAATCGAGAGAGCCCCGAAGGTTTTTCTCTCCATGCTTTCACCTTTTCTGCTCTCCTTGATGACTGCAGGCACCCACTAGAAATTCATCCTTTTGTCAGTGGCACGAAGGCTTCGAGGCGGAAGGAAGTGAAACAGATACCATTTTAAAGCAGAGAGATGCGATGCTAGAGGGGAATAGTTCTCCTTGGCAGTGTTGTTTAGAAATCTGGGGTTTCCCTCATACAGAAATACTGTGGAGAGTTGACAGGGCTGACATGTTAAAATCTCTTGACTGGCATAGAAAAAGAAAATTAATTTTTTTTATTGTATGTAACCATTTGGGATAAAGAAGGTTTCTGTTTTAAAGCCCAGGAGGGTATGGTTGAGACAAAGGATGTCGCTGTTAGAGATTCAGTATCCTGAATTAGAGGTTTTTCCAATTAGCATCTGAAATGATTAGAACGGTTCAGTAAGAAGAACCCTCCTAATTGACAGTTCTGATGTCATCTTAGTTTTCCTCCTATAGTGAAAATTATCTTTAATAGGGCTGGAGCCTTTGGGCGTTATTTTACACTATAATTTAGAAAAAGGGGAGAGGAAAAAAAAAAGCATTTACCAAGTTCTTACAAAGGGCTGTGGAAGCTTTTTTTGTTTTTTGTTTGAGGGGTTTTATTAATAGTGTTTAGTACTCTGATTTTAAGGCCCATGTAGAAATAAATAAACCAGAGCTTTGTCCTTTCATGTGGCCCCTTGCACAGGGATGTGATTTTTAACTTTAGGCTTGTCTTTGAAATTTACTGTTCTTTGCATAAATGATGGAGTTATAAAATGTGCAGTGTATGGGTAGCACCAGCAGTTTTGTGCTGTGGCCGGTCTCCGGGAGGCATGGGGTAGAAACCATTATTTTTACTGGATTTGCAACGCAGGTTTTGTGCAGTGTAATATATCTGCACATGCTTTTAAATCAAGAGACATCTTGGAATGATACATTTTTTCCCTCTGAGTTATGCCAGCAGGATATAAATAAGAGATCATTGTGTTGGATAGCAAAGTATCAATAAATAGTTGTTAAATCAGTGAGATCAAAATATTTAGGTTGATTTAGGATAATTAAATTGGACTAAAAATCCATTTGGTAAATCTTTTGAGCCTCAACTACATATTGAGATTATTAAGTGATCCTGTATTGTGAAACCAGTGTTTTTATAATAATAAGCTTTCTGTATGACAAAGGCTACCTGCTTTATGTCAGTGCTTTCCGTTACACTGTGATATGTCATACTTAAAATGATGACTGAAATGAAATCTCTTGTCAGGTGCCAGAAATACTACATGAAAATGGAGAGCATTGTTAGAAAAATCAGATGTGAGCTTTAACTTCAGGCTTGTTTTTGAAGTTTACCGTTGTTGTTACACGACAAGTCATACAGCAGCGTTATCTGGCTGCAACCGATCTTTGAGGAAGAGGTGACTAGAAGGAAGTTCTTGCAACACATAGTATGGGAGAGGGGCAGGCAATGGCACCTCAAAGCTCTAAAGCAGTAGAGATGGATCTTCATACAGGTAACTTAGAGGGTAACTTAGGGCCCTGTGAAATTGCTCTCTGCTCTCCCTGTTTGAGAGTTGTGTTGATCGAAAGGATCGAGCACAGAGACCTGATAAGAATATTAAGTTTTGTTTTAAAATGTCACGTGACCTGTCCGTGAGCTTCCTCATTCTTTTGGTTTGAAAGAGTACTTACACATACGAGTTCTTACTGCTTGATGACTCAGTAGGAAGTGAAAGAGTCTGTGTAAACCACAGTGAAATGGAGAAGAAACTATATATGGTAAAACTTCTTACATATATGGTCTTGCGCACAGGCGAGCTAAGTAGCTATTCTTTAAACATTCTGAATATATATTGAATGCTTTCAAGAGTGAATGATGATGAACTCTTGGCTTCCTCACAAAGGTGCATAAATTCATTGAGCGTTTATGTTATTGTTCCAGATAAGGTGTGTAGTAGGCATTGTACTGAAATTATTTGATAATAAGAGGTGGAAGAGAAATGTGTGCCCTATACTTAAACTTTATTAGAAGGTATCAAATTGAGAGTGGAAAGAATGAGTGTTGCATGTCCAGCACTGGAAAAGAGAAGCCGATTGTATTCCAAACTACTGCAGTTCATGATGTTTAATTAAAGATGTTGGAGGACCTTTTGTGAGGAAGGGAAAAGTATCTTATGCTTCTTGGACCCCTTCAAAAATCTAGACCTGTCCAAGATCTGTTACATGGATAATTTGTGTTTTTCATGTGCATTTATTTGTTGGTAGTTTTACCAAGTTTGGTGCTTCAGCCATTATTTCCAATGTTACGGCATCATGAACCTACTGAACCAGTTGAATATTCAATACCATGTTGGGGAAATACTGCAGTGGGGATGCTCTCATTGGTGGGGAAGCTGACATACAAGGCTGACTTGTTCACCAAATTTTCATGTAGCCTGGGGGTAGGGGGGTGGGAATTTCAAAATTTGAGGGGAAGAGACAGTGTTAAAAGCTACTATTACAATTTGAATAGTAAGAACTGATAGTAGTATTTTTGTAGGTTGGCATTTTCTAGGTCAGCATTAGTTGTATATGATTTGAGAGGTATTTTGAAGTTTGGCCAAGAGGTGCTTACTTATGCACAGTGGCCATTTTGGTCACATATCTCAGTGGCTGCTATGTAAACCTCGGGGTTTATTTGCTCAGTCAGCAGGACTTTAAAAAGTGTGGGTAGCAGAGCTTCTTGGGATGCTCTGGTAGCTTGAGTCATAAGGATTGGTTTGGGTGTTGCTTCTGTTAGCCAGCACAGTTGGTGATAACTGGTAGGGAAGTTGCTTCATGCCGGAGGAAAGAAAAGGAGGAAAAGCTGCAAGCAAATACATGGGTGTAAAGGCGTTTGGGCTGCCTGGGGGTGGTTATGCTTCTACTCAGAACAATTTATGAAACCCTAAGCTGGAGGATGGGATTGTGTGGTCTGTTAGAGAACTTCTGTCTAGCTTGACCAGGTCTTGCACAATAAAACTTATAACAAGGGTACCTAAATACTGTAATCACAACAAAAGCTGTGCAATTGCCCTGAATGCAGTAATTTGCTAAATTTGAAAGGAAGTGCTTTTAAAAATGTTTTTATTTGGACCCAGCTCAGTGCTTCAAAATGCCTCATATGTTTCCTCTGGTAACGCCTTGTGGTGTATTCAGGTAGTGTGATCCAGGAATGCTTGTGGCTACTGTTTGCTTTCTCATAGCAGCACTGCATCCTTGAACACACAGATAAGATCTATATAACTCCTAGGTACTTCTGGCCTTAATATAAGCAAAAGAGTTCATAAGTACTTGCCTTTTCAGAGGTCTTAGGTTGAAGGAGAATGAGCGAAATTACTTGTGTGCACAGTGGTATTCTTCAGGTATTCCTGAGGCCGCTGCTGTTGAAAACAGCAAGCACTTATAAAAAAACGAGAGTCACAAAAGCAAAAAGTTCCCTTTCCCCCTGTACTAACTCAGCTTTAATGAAACCACCTCTTGGCTCTTTCAGGAACTGTCTTTATAAATTTCTTTCTGAAACAGGTGCTCTTTTTACTGCAGTAAGGCAAGTAATTTAGAGCAACAGAAGGCGACTTTTCATGTTACTGTTAGTGTAATGACAGAATTCCCCTCAGCTGCAATTAGCTGTACTCTTTGCTGTGATTATTATTTCTGTGCCAGTCTTTCAAGCTCAGAAAATTCAGTGAACGCTTTGGAAATTGTAGCAGATGGCTTTTAATACAACCTGAAATGGGTAATTAAGCTTTGGGGCGAGGTGTGGAGGAGGCTGCTGAGGATTTTCTGTCCTTGGAGGCTTCCATCACCCAACTGGTCAAAGCCCAAAGCAACCTGGTCTGAGTTCAGTGTTGGTTGCTTTGTTGGATGAGACAGCTCCTGAGGTTCCCTCCAACCTGTACGATCCTATGGTGCTGTGTTACTGCTGTTACACCTACATGGCAGAGTCATTTTGCAGATGAAAATGCACAATGTTTAGTTTGGGACTGCAGGATACTGTTCTGGCCTGCTGATGTAGCACAGTATGCTAAGTGTGCATGAAAGAGAAGCTTCCTCTGTATGAACTACAGGCAGAACATCAGAGCAGGATGGCCAAAGAGCCTAATTTTGATGATCCTCAGGAACTAAAATTGCAACTTCTTGCTGGCATACTTAAAATTCCTGTTTTATACCTGAGCTTCCTTTAATCACCCATTTCTTTCATTATACATATTTTTTTAATGCTCAGTTGATCCTCTTTCTTTCTCTGTATATATTCTATCTTGGGACCCAGTGATCTAAAGCTTCCTTTCTTACTTATCTGGGTAACAAACACACTTTGGTGTGAACTACCATCAGCTGAGGTTTTGGTCATGCTGTTGGCTTTAGAAGTGTTTACTGCAAGTTCATATATTCTTCCTTAAAAGAGCCCCTGAAAGCTATGAATCCCTGAGAAATCCACCTGAATTGCACAGACTATCTTCGAGTTCAACTCTTCCACACTTTTTTTTTTTAACAGCGTAACACCTGAATTCATAAGGTTTGGGTTGTTTTTTTTCTGATGTGTAATTCATCATGGTACTGTGTGCTCTAAGTGGAGAGACAGTTTAATTGGGTCCTATTGGGTGCTTGTTATAAGGGGATCCACCTTATGAAATGATGGATTTCAGGTTGCTAGAGAACTTTGTATAGAGTGGCATGAAATCCCTATTCACTTTTTTACACCTCTCAACATACTTAGTCGTTTTCATCTGAAATATGTCAAGTTGGTTTGGAAGTTTAAATCCAGTAGGCTTCCAGTGGCACACATGCTCTTACATTTAGGCTTTTAATTTTTTGTTTCAAACTAGGTTTCTGTTGGTTAAACAAAAGTTATGCGTGTTCTAATAAAACTATTTATTCCTTTTCAGTTTGTGAAATGTGGCTATGCAGGCTCAAATTTCCCAGAGCACATTTTCCCAGCTTTGGTTGGAAGACCCATTATAAGATCAACTGCTAAAGTGGGAAACATTGAAATCAAGGTAACTGTTTTTCATTATTATTCCTTTCTGACAGATAAAAATATTTAGGGCAGCTTTTGACTTATGTAATGTTTGGAAATGCTTTTTTCCTTAATTCCCCTTTATGCTGTTCCAGTAGCTCCTGATTAATTTCTGTATTGGGTTTTAGCCTGTCACAAAGTTATTACGAGGGAAACCTAAAGCACTGGAGGCCTTCAGGTAGTACAACTGAGGAGGCAGCAGGTAGGGCTCAAATAGTTCTGGGCAAAAAGGGACTTCAGGTGCCAAGATGTAAATGATGACAAGATTAGAAGGCAGAAATATGACAGAGTTTGTAACAGAGCTGTACTGTGAGATTCTGAGACAATGCTGAAGAACTCCTGAAGCTTCTAAGTCTTTCTGTACTGTTTGCTTTCTGCTCCCAGTTGGTTATCTGTGATCTTGTACGAGATGTTTAACTTTGGTTGTGTTGCACTTCATTGTTTCTATTGTTTTTGCTTGCTTTTCTTTTTGCTGTCGATAGACAGCAAAACTAATCGGTACCAGTTACCAGAGATGGAGGGGCTGTGTTTAGGCTATTTTGTCTTGGGATGAATGGGGAGGTGCATACCTTTAAGAACGTTTTTCTGAAGCCTGAGGAGTTATCATTTCTTGCTTATTAATTACAGAGTAATACTTCAGATGCTAGTAGTTGCTTCTGCAGTACAGGCTTCAGTCAGTGTCTTGGCTCTGCTGTGGTCACATCCTCCCTTCTTGCTTCTAGCCATGCATTCTCACCTTGTGCTGGTTGCACTGTGTGCAGTCATGTGGTGAGCTGCTTCAGTGAGCAGATCCAGCTGAAAAAGAGTGATTTCTTTGTCAGGTTGAAGTTTTGACTGCTTTAATAGACAACTTCGCATGCTCCTGTTTGAAAGCTCGGCAGAAGCAGGAACTTGAGGGAGGAGCAGAAGGCGATGCAGAACTGTAGAAGCCCTGGCTCAGGCCAGCGAGGGTCAAGTAAAGCCACACATGTACTGGCTTCCAATTTTGCTTTCCCTCCTGCTTCTGAGCAGCAGCTTAGTAAAAAGGAAAAAAGATCCCCAGTTTTGTTCCTTATTTTCAGAACCCTGTGGGTGACCAGAACTTCAGTTATCTGATTTCTGCTACTGCCTGTAAAAAGTTACTGGTATCAGCAGAAGGCCATACTAGGAAGTGAAGAGGATGGGATAATCTCAGACCTTTCCAAAATGGCTCCTTTTTTTCTGTTTAAGAAACCCCCCAAAAATCCCCGCAATTTCACTTACCTTGTGTCAGCTCTGGCAGTTGGTTTGAAAGGATGGAGATTTTTCCCTTTTACATTAGATAAAATGGTTTTGTAAGGAGAAGAGAACTTCTTCCTTTCTCTTGCAGGACTTGGAGTGGTGTTTCTTTGGATATGTACTTCAAGTTAACGTGACTGTATCTTCAAGGAGGTCCTGGTGAAGTTTTGTTAAAGTGACGTGGTTTCTAGTCTTAAGTCCAAGCAAAATTCTCTTGCATGAAATCCCCTTGTTGAAGTGGTGGGTTTTTTTCAGACTGGTCTGATGCAGCTTGTCCTGCCAGTTTTGGTATCCTTTGATTATCTGATAACTTAGTTTGATGTCATTACAGGTGCTGGTGTTGAGTTGGGAAGGTAGGTTGTAGAAGTGGGTAGTTGCTGTGAGATCAGTGCAAAAGGACCAGTAACTATGATTTCATGTGCCTTGCCCACCTGCCTGAGGGTGGATCACACAGGTGTGCTTTAGAGAGTATAAACAGTGTCTAGGGTCTTTCTAGAAGTTTGATAGCATCTGCTTGTCACTCTTCTGAAGGAAACAGTATATCAAGAGAAGAAATCCCTGGCACAGATACTTTTGTGTATCCCAGTAGGATAATACAGTAGGAAGACTTAAGTGAGTGCTGTTTCCCTTTGTGAAATTCTTGGAGGTTTCTTTTTTTTTAAAAAAAAAAAAAAAATTAGCAGATGAGTTTTATGTCAAAATTTCATTCTAGCCACTCACTGTAAGTTCCTACAGGATAAGTTTAAAACTGAGTAAAGGAAGCTGGCAAGAAGATTATCAGTTTAACTTTTCAGAACCATTTAGAAAAGCTGTCATTCCTGTGAAATTCAGAAACTCTGTGAAAAGAGTCTGGAAGCTGATCAAAGCAGTGGTTATCATCCATCTATTTTAAGTTCCTTTGTCCATGTTTTCCTTCTGGATTCTCACTTCAGCCAGCAGCAGGGATACAGCTTTTTCTTCCTACTCAAGAGTCCCCAGGTCAGGGCATAAAAGCAAAAGTTCAGTTATTACTGGGATTATTTTACTTAAAATGGCAACCCTAAAACTCTAAAAGCAGAAGCCTAGATGCTGCTCTTGGCTTTTGCTGACTTCCTAGTTGTGGCCAGATGCCTTGTGCAGACTCTTGTCTGGTTCAGATAAATGCCTTGCCCAGGATGGAACTCCAGTGGTTCAGAATACTTATGCGCAGAGTCCTGTTTGTGAGAGAGAGGCAGATAAACTGCTCTTGTTTAACGTGACGTGCCACACTGCTGACATGCAGCAATGGCTTCCTTTAGAGGCATTTTAATCTGAGATCCTGAGGATGTTTGGTCCTAACTAAACTAACTCAGGTCATTCCCTGCTGTACGTGCCTCTCTCTTCAGCCTACTTCTACTGTGTGCTTAAAATAATTTGAGAATTTCATTTAGGCCTTTTCTGACTTTCTTGCTTCTACCTTCTTTCTTCACCTTTCTTGACCTGTTGAAGTAGAATAACAAAAAGATGGTAAGTGGAGGTGCCCCTGTGCTGTTTGTTTACCATTTTTGCTTATTGGGACCTAGTAGCTGTTATGTCTTTTTTTTTTAATGCTATTCATTGTTTTGTCTTGTCCTACATTTTACATTTGAATACATACTGATTTTGGATGTTGTTCATTGCTTTGGGTTTTCCTAATAACTAATTAATGAGAGTATTTTGTGTTGCCTCTAAATGCCATGTAACTTGTAGTTTTGCAAGATGTAAGAATAACTCTTTAGGATGAACATGAGCTCAGCATCTTTAATGGTAGAATTTCCTGTATTTAGTATTACAAACCAAGAGCTTGAAAAACCTTTAATTTCAGTGAGATAAATATTAACGAGTATCAAAGTTGTGGAAGCATTGAATTTCATAATACTGATTCCTCTGTGCAAATTCAGTTGTCCTCTCCTCCCTCTTCACCTACCGAGCGCGCACGTTTGTTGGGATGCTCTTGAGAACAATTGTTCTGCCCTTTAACTTTGTCTTAAAAGGATGTGAAAGTTCTGTGGAACTTCCACTGCACGCTTGAATCGCGGCTTTTCCTGGGCTGTGTCCTGTTGGGCAGCATAGAGCCTCAAAGAATAATGCACAAAGGCAGCTTCTGATTCTTCTAGCTGGTGGAGTTCCTGTCGTCTTAAAATTCTCAGGAGCAACGTGGCTTTGTGGTGGAGTTTACATAGGACAGTTTCACTAGAGTAGGTTTGAATTTTAAAATGCCAGAGCCTGGACTTCTGTCTTCTGTACGTTTATCTGCTGTGCAAGGGAAAACAAGACGCCTTGTCACGGACAGGGCTTGGAAGAGGGATGGTTTGGCTTAAACTATTTTCAATTAACTTCCTTTTTCTATGGTCAACAGTAATTGTTTGGGTTACTTACAAAATGCACTATAAACAGGATGCTGGATTTTTCATTGGGCGTCGTTTTTCCCTAGTGTCAAATAGCAGGTTGTGTGACCCTCATTTCAAAGCTTTCTGTGCCACACAGCAACTGCAAACTGCGGTGGCATCGTTTTGTGAAGCAGCTGGCTTTTCTGCAGTGAGATGAATGTGAGACTAGTACGGAAACAGTGCTGTTGGTGCCTAGAAATAGGCTAAATACAATCAAGTCAGTTGAGGCTTCTTTAGAAAAGTGTGGGATATGATAGGGAGCAGAGATAAGGTGTTACTGTGCTTGCTTCCTCTGGGAAATATGTGGGAAAGGAGAAGATGCAGTGCTACTAATTTGAATGTGCAGTGTTTGCATAACTAACTTCAATAAACAGATTGCTCAATTGATGTGGAACGACTATACAGACTCTGCATTAGTCGGTCGTGTTTGTGTAAGAATGCATTACTGGGGCTTTTGGTGTGGGACTTTGGCATGGGATAGACAAAGGTATATTTTATATTTAAATGTGTCTCTTCACACCCTACTGACATGGGTAGTATGTAAACCATTGTTTCTTTTAACGTCTAGTGTGGAACTTCTGATCTCTTATTTGCTTTTGCTACTGTTCGGTATGCTTATTCACCGCTCATTATTCCTTTTTTGGTATTGTGCACAGAAATTTGCAACATGCATGGAAAAATTACTCTGCCAATCCCACCTACTACCCTTATGTGCTATTTTGCATCTCAGCCCTTAGAAATTAGTGTTTAGCATAGCATTTAATAAAAGAAATTTGGAGGTGTCAGTGGAGAAACACCTGTACTTACTAAGGTCTTTGTAGCATCTAGCTAGAACAGGGTTTATTGGTTTGTTTAAGGTTAATTGGAAAATCAAATTCGATTAAATTTATTTCAAAAAAAGGTTTGGGATGTGTAACAGGCAAATTTAATACATGAAATATATTCTACCCCTCTCCTAAGTACCTGAAAATCATTCTAAAATGTGAGTATCGTGTAAGAACACAGATGGACACAGACTGCAGCCGTTCACTGTCATTCTTGAGGATTTGGGTATGTAGAAAACTTTGCAAGCACTGACATGTTTCTCCCTTAAAATTTTACAGGATCTCATGGTTGGTGATGAAGCAAGTGAATTGCGCTCAATGCTGGAAGTCAATTATCCGATGGAAAATGGCATAGTTCGGAACTGGGATGATATGAAGCACCTCTGGGATTACACATTTGGACCAGAAAAACTTAATATTGACACAAAAAATTGTAAAATATTACTCACGGAACCTCCCATGAATCCAACTAAGAATAGGGAGAAGATTGTGGAGGTATGTCTGTCTAGTAGAAACTGATGTGTATTGTCAGTGAAGCATCGCTAAGAGATTTTACCTTCTTGGAACACCTGGTAACTGTCTGAGGCAAAGCAGTCCTCCTGTTTGCTAAACAAAGCATCCTTAGCTGTAGTCACAAAGGCCACTGTGGTTAAATCCAAACAAGCTGTAAGCTGGCTTTTTGTCTCAAGCTATATCACCATTCAAACACAGAATTGGAGTGACACGTTTATCTTTGTGTATCCAAGATACATTGATCACTAGCTATTGGATGAATGTTGTTGATCTTAAGTGACTTGGACTTCCGTAAGCCCGTAATGCTTCAGGGGAGATTGAGCCTTGAGCAAGATGATGCCTGCCACCAGATGGAGCAGTAGTAGAGACAAAGGTGTGATGACATCCAATTCATTAATCTTTGATTAATGCTAGGGACTGTCAATTAAAGCCTTCAAAGAAGAGGCCTGACTTTTGAATCCTTGATCTCAGAGTGCTGCCTCAGGTGACCTAAACTCCATCTGAACCTTGTGGTGATGCAAGTTGTCAGATGTATGTTGTTTAGCGCTAATACCATGTGACAAAGACTCAATTTTGAAGAGTGGTAATGTTTAATAAGGACAAAAAGTTTAGTTTCTTGTTATGGTTTGATTTTTCCCCCCCCCCCTCGAGCATCATAGGTATTTTCAATTAATGCAAGTATTCAGTGTAACAGAAATGTAATCAAGGACTGGAATCTAAGTCTGAAACTTATCAGTTATCAGAACTTTGAATACCAAGGCTCCTGTCTATTTTTTTTTTTTCAAATTTGTTGTTTAGGCTAGTAAGAATGTACCTTTCGTTTAACACCCTCAGAGCTACAGTATTGTTTTTTACAACACAGCAGTTAACTTGTTTAACTTTTTTTCTTCAGTGACTTGGTGGCAAGCAAAGTATAGCAGAGTCAGGGAAAACAAGTGGAAAAAAAAAAGCGCAACTGTGTAATCTAAATGCAGCATTTCTTAGTGTTTGCAGGCATTCAGCACCTGTTACTTAAGTATTACATAATGCAACACTAGTATACCATTGTATATTGGTCAGCTGTGGTGTGATAGGCATAGCAGAGTATTCTGGGTGGCCTCCATGTGGCAGGAATGGCTGGATTTCCTGTTCAGGCTTCTTTCTTTTCGTCCGTCTACAATGGTGGTCTTGTTTCTGTTTTCCTTGTAAACACAAAAGGCTGGATTTTAGTTATTCTGGTATTGAGTAATTTTATACCATAAACTGAAAAGTCTTGTATGGCTTCTGAACTCTGATAATTGCTCCATTTGCTTTTTTAAACCACTTCAGAGATTGTAGATACTTAGTCATGATCTGGAGGATTAGGGAGAACTAGAATCCTTTTTTTTTTTTGTAAGTTGAAATTTGAGTTAAACAGAAGCTTATTGTTTCCATTAATAGTTTAAATGGATCAGTGTTGTAAGGACTAGCAATATTTGTCTTAACTACAATGTATTTATGCGCTTTTCATATTTGACATGGAGTGATCTTTTTCAGGGAGGCTAGCCCAGTATAGGGAGGCTAGCCCAGTATGAAGTAGAGGACTGAATTAAGGCTTTTTCCTGGAGCCTGCAGTAAACATCATCACGTCTCTGCGTTTTATGATACAGTGCAGTAGCATTTTAAAAGAAAAGCTTGGTCATCTGGACCACATCAAGATGATAGCTAATTATATGCACTGTACTTCATTCTACTTCCAGTAATTCTCTTTCCTCACCCCATCGCCCCATCAGACTCAACTACACAGTAACAGTAGCAAGTGTTCACAGGGCAGCTAAATATGTATATTTTTTACAGTGCTGTTTCTTTCGTAACATGCAGAAGGCACTGCTCCTCAGCTCATTAAGCTCCTCAGCTTAATGGTTTGCTGTTTGTTTCTAGTTACCTGCTACATTCTTGTTCTGTAATGCCCTCGGGAGCACACAGACTGTAATGGCATATCGGGTGGCACTGTCACTTCTCCCAATCCCAAACTAGTATTCTTTAGCTCTGTTCCCAATTTTTAGTTTTTCCTTTCTCTGTCCACCTAGATTATTTCTTTGTAGGTAATCAGAAAGCTGCTGTTGTGAGAAGAATCTTTTCAGAACATCCTGCTCGGTGTTTACATCTTAATATTTCTTAATGTATATGTCCAGTGCAAAGGCATTTTCCCTATCAGATAGAACAGGCCTAGATGTCTTGAAAGAATTGAATAACACGTCCGTCCCCCCCCCTCCAAAGGCCTTCATATAGTTTATAAAAGGGTTTTGCAATGGCTTCTAGGGTTTAGTATGTGTGAAGGCATTAACTAATGGCATTTGAGTATTCATTTTGTGGTGTGAATATGACAGTTTAGATTTTTCCTGCATTTTTGTTTTGTAAGTGCTCATCTTGTCTGCACGACTCATCCATTGGAATAGTGCTGGTTTAGACAACTGCTCAAACCGGATCTCTGTTTGAGCTGCCCTTTCAACAGTTCCTTTTCTGGCAGGCACTCCTGTTGCTTTTTTCTGAAGGCACAGAATATGTGCTAAATTCTGGCCAGTACAGAAGTTACTAACCAGCCTTGTAATGTCTTGCTCACGCTTAGCCCACGCACCTGACTGCTTATTAAATTTCCTTTCATATTGCCCAGGGTTTATAAAAACCCAAAGCGTGATGTTCTCGTGGCAGGGTGCTCTGTGGCTTAGTCCCTCTGTGTCCCTTTCTGCTTGACTTCTGCTGTACTGTGGGCTCCTGAGAAAGGCAGCCTCGGTCTTCCCAGGGGTTTTACGCTGTGCTCCATACTGCTGTGAAATAATTAACTTGACTTTGCAAGGATCAGGTTTTTTATAAGGGCCAGTCATTTAAAATCACACTATTCTAACAGAGGATGTTCTTTAAATAGTTCAGAATTCTAAAATTGCTAGGCATCAGCTCTTTTTCTTTAAAAATGTTTAGGTATCTTTTACTTGAGCTGTGAGAGTACTCTGGATTTAATCACTTTCTAATCCTAGAAGTTGCAGAAGTGCTTAGGAGGCCACAGAATAGCAAAACTTTTGTATGTGCTGGAATAATCAGACTTCATCCGTTTTTCCTGGTAAAGCATTTTGAGGGGAAAAACTGCTGTATGCTACAATTTGTTTACTTGGCCTTTTTTGTGTTTATAAAGAGGACACGGTCCTATAAACTGTACATCCTTTAATCTGAGACTGTTTCTTCACTGGAACTAGTCTAGCAGTTAGGGGGAACTAGTCTACAAGACAGGCAGTTAATTTTCACATTTCAGTAACAGTTCCAGAGACCTCTGGCATGCAGCAACCAACTGGGCCTACCTGTATTCTTTCACTTGCAGTGGATTTTGCACTAATTTTAGAAATTTGCCATCAGTTGTGCTTTAAAGAAAGGAAGAAGGTGGCTCAGATGTCACGAGTTGCTCTGCACACTGCACTGATGCTGGGCCCATATGTGTAGGAGTCTGGTCTTTACTTAGCCTTGTCTGCAGTTGTACAAAGTCTGTAGGGCTTGATAGGAGGAAGACAAATACCTGAACTTCATTAAATTTAGAGCACACACCTTTAACAAACATTTCATTCCCAAGTCACTCTTCAGTAATGAAGTACTTGGCTGGCCTACAAGTACTGCCTCCTACTCATTATGCACTTTGGAAGGCAGCTTAGGAAGGCTGCAGAAATTGGTGTGTGGGTTTCCTGAAAGTTGCTAAACAGATGTGGAATATTTCATATGGCTTGTCTTGCATTAACAGGTGAGGTGTAGAACTGAATGTACTACTTACTGCTATAAATCAAGTGTGTTTCTAATGTTTGTGTAGAATCTGTGTGATGAAATTTCTTGAAAAGTGTTTTTGATTAGTAAAAATACAGAATTGTAGAAATAACAGTTTTCAAACACTCACAAAATGTCTTTTAAGTAGTTGACCTGCTTTGGACATTAATTTTTGTCTTCATCTTACAGGTTATGTTTGAGACGTACCAGTTTTCTGGGGTGTATGTAGCCATTCAGGCTGTTCTTACTTTGTATGCTCAAGGTAGGCAAAGATAACTTAAAATCTGCTTAGCTCAAAAAAATGTTGCTGAGCTATAGTACTAATACGGGATTGATGGGTCTTGGGCTTAATTCCATGCTGTTGTAAGTTCAGCTCTGACTTAGGGGCTTGCTTTTTGCTTTGAGGAACTATTGATAGGTGCCACTGTTGATGTTGTTTTCATGAACCAACTGTGGAGACATGCTTGTAAATGCTAAAACCTGGTTCATTAAAACTGTCATTGTTTCAGGGTGTAGTCATTTAGCCTTTGGCATCTTTCCAGGTCTTTAATGGTGTGCTTTTGATTTTTCAATAAAGGAAAAATTTATTACCATAATTAAATTTCAAGAAGATGACTAGGTAACTTTTGCACTATTTTCAGTTTTAAAACCAAAAAAACCTTGATTCTTTTGCTGTAGATAAACTAGAATAAATGATCCTCAGCCTGGGGAGAAAACAATGGATTTACTGAGTTACATAGAAATTCTACCGCTGACTGCAACCCATCTAGGATTTTAAGAAGTTACTCAAGTACATCAGTTTGAATGACATGACTCCTTACATCTGTTTACTAGTAGCTTGGTCTATTTCACTGTCACACAGTAGGAGATAAATATCCTCTTCCATTAATGTGTCACCATGGTTTCTATGTCCAAGAGCAAAAGCAGTGGGGTACTGGAAGGGTGGTTCTGTTAAGCAAGTCATTAAAGCTAGTTGAACCAAAACCACGTTTGCAGACCTGGATATTAATTTTCTGTGATTTGTGTTGTTTCTCCTTTTCCCCCCTCCCCCCTTGTTTTTTCTTTGGTTTGATTGCTTCTCAGTACTGAATTGGCTAACATAAGTGCTGCTGTAGTGGTATGTGTATTTTACCATGTGGTGCTCAGTTAACTCTTTGAATAACAAAAAGTGAAACAACTTAGAGCAGTCCACAGTATTTCTGCATGCTGTCATCTAAAAGAAATTTGAAGGCCTTCTAAGATATAAAAACTCAGTGGCGTGGAAATAGAGCAGTTGCTTTTGAAAATCAATTTTAAAAGCCCTTTAAAACATCCTACCAATTTATTACATTAAAGATTACAGTACTGGCTAAAGCTACATACAGATGTGTGCCTCACTTCAGTGCACTACATTTTGTTGCTGCTGTTAAAACTCTCTTAAGACTAAATGTTGTTTTTACCTGGAATTCTGTGTGCCCATGTGCCTTTTAAAGGCAAAGGAGTTTATATGTCAAAACCTAGTTCTAATGAGGAAATTCTTTGCTGATTCCTCACAACAGTCTTTGGGAGTTAGGTGTAGTCCCTTGTGACTGTTTCCTTCCTTACTTCATGTGTCAGATTGCAAGACTTGTGTTTTCATGGCAGCTACCCCAGTTCACTAATAAATCTGAAGATCTGATTACACAACTGGACCAAGGTGTGTTCTTTGGTTCATTCGAAGCAAATAGCTAATTTGTTTGCCTTCTGTTTACAACACTTGAGCAAATTACAGAAGCCAAACCAATATAACCTTGCCATTGCATATTAGATGTTCCCTCATTATTTGAAGGTCTTCCCTGAAAATACTTTCTCTTGCTATAGGTAGCTTGTGAGAAACTGTGAAACTCTTTTCTAATCAACTTTGACCATTAATTATGCTTCATATTTATTTTGTTAGTGAAGTATAGAAACTTCTGCTTTGACATGCTAATGATATCTCAGCTCTGTACACCTTACAATTTAAGGGTCTTATGGTAAACTTTTCTCACCAGAGTTAATTTCTTCGGTCTATGAAAGTGGATCTGATTCAGCGTAATGCTGTTTTGGGGAGGGGGGGGGGATAGATATGTGTTGTAAAATCCAAATATTCCCTATGTTATGAAAGCACTGGGGTGCTTTTTGTTGAATGCCTGTCAAAATCAACAAATCCTGACAATTGTAACAACTTGTGGCCTGAATAACTGTAGGTTTCTTCATATTTGAGAAATTAACATAAGGTTGTACATATACAGCTGATTCGGAGGAGGAATTTGTGCCCCAACAAGCTTTTAATGATCTTAGATACTCTCTTTAATTAGAGTGCAATTTAAGATGTCAAAACACCAGATAAAATTGTGAATGGCAGAGTTATAAACATCTAGGAAAAAATAGAGGCAATACTTTTTAAAGTATACTGTTACTATGAAAACTTCTAAGTTTAAAAAACACTTGAATGGAAATAACTGAATTTTAAATTGTGCCTGCTTATCCCAAAACAACAACCTGGGAAACAGGTTGTGTTAGGGTTACAATGAAAAATCCCGTTCTTAACTTGCTGCTATTCTGCTCTGTTAATGAAGGTGCTAAATGTATCTCTTGGTCATTCTATCCGTCCCATTCTTTTAGGTTTGTTGACTGGTGTTGTTGTGGACTCTGGAGATGGTGTAACTCATATTTGCCCAGTTTATGAAGGTTTCTCTCTCCCTCATCTCACCAGACGGTTAGACATTGCTGGGAGGGATATCACTAGGTACCTCATTAAGGTAAGCTGGAAAGAAGTTTTGCGGTTGAGGCTGGTGTCTGTAGTACGTAAGTGCAAGGGATTTTTAACTTGATAGCAAGAAACCACTATAACTTTCCCTTTATTCATCTGTTAATTACATAAAAAACTCCTGTTTGTAGTCTCACTGGAATAGGCTGCCCAGGGAGGTGGTGGAGTCTCCTTCACTGGAGATATTCAAGACCTGCCTGGATGCCTATCTGAGTGATATGTCCGAGGGAGCTGCTTTGGCAGGGGGATTGGACCCGATGATCTCTCGAGGTCCCTTCCAACCCCTACAATTCTATGATTCTATGATTCTCTGTATTGCTTCGGTTCCTGTTCTAAGTCACATGTAGCATTACTGATATTTTTCAGAGACTAAACGTTTTCTCAGTGGCAGTCTTGTAGGAAGGGATTTTATTCCATATTTGGGAAGGAAAAACTGAAAAGCTGGCTTTCCAGATACAGAAAATTAAACCAAAATTGTGTTCTATCAGTTCTACACATCTATTTTTAGACTCTTTCTTACACTGTGGAAAACACTGGAATGATTCTTCCCTGATTATTGAGTAAGACAGTACGTTTTGTAGACTATTTGTTTTTTTCAAAGATGAGCAACATTTGGTATTGACAAATTTTATGGTTAAGCTGGAATACTGAAGTGTTCTGAAGTCAAGTCCTAAATAAAAGAGTTACTTTGGTGATCTTTCACTTGTTTTTGTAATGGTTATACCAAAAGTTGTCATGACAAAGAAAGTTTCCCACTTGGATTAATGCTGCTACTATTCTGCTAAGAATGGGTACAGTGTGACAGATTTGGCTTACTGCTGAATTAGAAGTTACAAAAGGGAGAGCAGTTATTAAGATGTACTTGAATGTACCCACCTACTGGTAAAGAGGTCTGGGCTGTTCCTCTCATGGTGCTAACGTAGTATGTTCCCTCCAGCTCCTCTTACTGCGAGGGTATGCTTTCAACCATTCTGCTGACTTTGAGACTGTTCGCATGATCAAGGAAAAGCTCTGTTATGTGGGATACAACATTGAGCAGGAGCAGAAGCTGGCATTAGAGACCACTGTACTAGTTGAATCCTACACGGTGAGTGTTCTGAGATGGTTTTTCTTGTCTTAAATGTCACAGGTTTAAAGTCAGGTAGCTCTAGCTTTGATTCCTTCTGATTTTTTTTCTTGGCAGTAGCTCACTTCCCAGACACATGAGTCTGTAGAATCAGTTTACTTGGTTCTGAGAGAACTTCTAAAACCTTTCTTTTCTTACCAAATTTTCCATAGGACTTTTATAGTCATTTTATAGTCATCGTTGCCATTGTAGATCCTTGACATCGGAATATCATCGTTTGGGAACTTGCTAGAGTAAGTTTGCCTTCTCCAGGATGTTGTTTCAGCTTCATCCCTCTAGCAGTGACACATATGAGACAAGAATGGTAAACTTGCTCTTAGTGGAAACTTCCAATGATCATGCAAGGAAGGGAACTGCAGGAAAGCATTACTCTTAAATAGATATTAGGAGCTGTATTGCAAGGAAGTGTTTGGAAAGGCAGCATTGATGTGTCTGGTCCCTGATCTAAGTAAATTGCATAATGATTGAAGAATTTGTATCTTTCCAGTAGTACTGAATGACTTCTTGCAGTGGTGACAATTATCAACAATTTCCTGGTTTAAAACAGTAGGGAACAATGTAGGTCATTTCCTCTTGGTTTATTTAGTATCCAAGTGGCTAAAAGTGGTCTTCTAAACCATGTTTTTTCTTCACTAGCTCCCAGATGGCAGGATTATCAAAGTCGGTGGAGAACGGTTTGAGGCACCGGAGGCTCTTTTCCAGCCTCACTTAATCAATGTAGAGGGGGTTGGTGTGGCTGAGCTGCTGTTTAACACCATCCAGGCAGCTGACATTGATACCAGGTAAGAGCAGAACACTGTCAGGGTGACACCAGAACTGCCTTCAAACAAAATAATCTCTTTTTGCTGTCAACTGTTGGGGGAGTAGGGAGTCAGTCTGAGATGACTCCTCAGAGCTTTAATGGGTTATCTGGAAATTTGACTCTTTTGGCATGAACAAACAAGGATAGGCTCTCCAAAGTGCAGTATTACTTTCTACTTTTGAGATACCTGGAAAAGCAGAGGCAAGTCTGCTGAAGTGACACAAGAGCTGTTTTTTGTGTGGTGACTGTGGTTTGGTACTTACTTCTCTGGCCGTGTGGGTTCCTACTTGTGCTACAGAGTATGCTGGATGACACTGGGGGTTTTTAGAAATGCTTTTTTTTCTTTGTCAGGTCTGAGTTCTACAAACACATTGTGCTGTCCGGAGGGTCCACCATGTACCCGGGGCTGCCTTCACGACTGGAGCGGGAACTTAAACAGCTCTACCTGGAACGAGTTCTGAAGGGAGATGTGGAAAAACTCTCGGTAGGTACCGAGTCGCTGCTTTATTGGCGTGGGGCAGAGGTTTATCCGGAATATCCACTAGAGGGAACCAAGCAGTCAGAAATGACAGAAGCTGGGGTGGCCCTCGGTTCAGATCTCAAAGCTGCTGCCTCTTGGCTCTTCACACCCCTGTGTTTCGAGTAGGTCGCTTGTGTGTATGTGCTTACAATAAAGCCACCTGCACTGTGCTGATAGCACGTAATTCCTGAAGTCTTGGGTTAGTTTGAACGTAAAATGGGCCGATAAGTGCTAGGGCACAATTTGTAATGTAGATTAAATTAAGCTAATGAGGTTTTGTGCTTTGAAGTCATCATTAAGCATTTTTTTTTTTAATCTGTGAAAGTTTTTTGGTTCCTGCTACCAGTGAAATACTCAAAAGTGTAAGAGGCTAGAGTTCTCTCACACCTTCAAGTTGAACGTATTTCTCTCGTTCATTGGCTACTATGATAAGTAGACAATGGCCACACGCAGGTTACAGAGGTAACACTGCATCGTAATGCTATCTGCTTTTCAAGGAGGAGATTTTTGCAGAGAGAATTCCTTTTGAGTGGAGTTCCTAATGGTGAACTGAATTGAACTTCCCTGGTTCTAAACACAGTAATCTCTGAAGAACTTTTGCAGCTACGTGGAATGACTCAATTGTACAGAATGTTTTAAGTCTCAAACCATGTTTCATACAGAGCTTTGACTGTAGTCATTTCTGCTCTTAAAGTTAGCGCTTTAGCATCAAAGAGTATAAAGGAATATTAATTAGTTAAGCTGGTCCAGATTGTGTAAATTTAAATCTGTTCCATCTGTCCTTCTACAACTTGGTATAGTTCTTAAAATATTTTGTGTTTGATCTGGTAACTTTTATTAATTTTAGCCATCGTGGCTTAGGAAGTATTTCACTGTGTTCATGAGATGCAAAAATACAGTCTTTGCTTTTGCTTCTGACTCCTGGGCTTTTTGTGGATACACTGAAAGTATAATTTTGGGAAACTGTCAATAGTTGACTCTCATTTCCAGTGCAAAGTAGTTATTTTACTTCAGTTGCACAAGCTGGGAGCTCCTGCAGTGCCCTGTGCTAGCCCTGTGCGGTTTTTTGGGTGCATTTTTCTCACTAAACAGTTTCCATTTCATTGTTCTGGTGGAAAGCAGGATTTTATTTTGAAAGGCTGTGCTTCAAGAATCATAGTAACTGTTTCTCTGTTGGTTTTTTTTCTTCCCCTGTAGAAATTTAAGATCCGGATTGAAGATCCACCTCGCCGAAAGCACATGGTGTTTTTGGGTGGCGCGGTTCTAGCAGACATCATGAAAGACAAAGACAACTTCTGGATGACCCGACAAGAATACCAAGAAAAGGGAGTGCGTGTGCTGGAGAAGCTTGGTGTGACTGTTCGATAAATCCCAAAGCTTGTTCCCATCACATGTCTAAAGCTTTTTTTGTTTTGTTTTTTCTTTCATTGCCAATCTCTGAACTCACTCAGCTACATGCTATGGAACAGCCTGTCTACGGCCTTTTGACCCAAAGGTCAGGTTTTGTTCTGGTTTCTTGGGGTAGCTTTTGTTAAATGTTTCTTAATGTGGCTAAATTTGACTATTAAATTTGACCACTTCCCTGCAAACAAAACGGAGCAAGAGCAGCCTGTCTACTTCATTGTTCCTTCTCAGTAGGCAATTGGGTAATTCTGGTAGGCTTTTTCTTCTGGGTTTATTGCTGTAGTACTGCTAGCTTTTGTCTCTAGTTCACAAGGGGTTGTGTGCCTTTTTTAGCATAAGAAAACCGTTAAACAGGAGTTTTTGCTATTGGATCATTGTGGTGGTTATCTTTGCATCTTTTTGCCTCTCTCTACATTAAGATTTTTTTTCTTTCCTGGAATTAGGAATTTTGATTGAACAGCGTTAGGAATTAGTTTAACTAGCTGGAATGGCTTTAACACACTGTTTTGATGTAATGTGGTTCCATAAGCACTGCTGCCTAAAGTGGCTTCTGAGATGGTTTATATATCCTTAAAGGTGATGGTGGGGCTTTCATACTGTATTTCTCTAAGTGGACATGTACACAGTTGCCACAAACAGAGAAACACCTGATATTCTGGCAAATGTAAATTTGTGGCCTTAGGTGTCTTTTTCTGGAGGGAGGAGACGGGTGTGAGCTGTGTTGCTTTTCTGTTAAGGGACAACTGGGGGTCAGTCTGACCAAAAATGCCTCTTTTTATAGCTAAATTTTGGTACCATGTTGTCTCAGCATAGCGAACAGGAATGTTAAATTAGCTATTCTGTAATTTTTGAGAAACTTAGATATGCAGAGACAGGAGCCTCTGAAGAGTTTTAGAACTTACAGAAACATTTGTGAAAACTGTAACTATACGTAGTAAACCCCCGAAAACTAAGTTTGAAAAGTCTGTTTTAAGTGCTTGTATGTACATTAGAAGCACTTCCATTAAACTTCACAAGTATATTAACCTAGTGCCAAGTAGTTACTACAAATGAATATTTCAATGACCAGTGTTTATTGCAGCAAGCAGATATTTATAAACAACCGCTGGCAGTAGGTTATAAAGAATGACCTATATTTGTTCCAGTTAAAAATAACATTGGAATACGAGATGTTGTTGGTTGATAAATATCCTCAATTCTTTTTGTCCAGTCTTGATTTTTGATACTTAACGTGGGATGGGGAAGGAGGTGAAAACCAGTGATGAAAATGCTGTTCCCAGAAAGTACATTAAAGCTGAGTTGTTCTGAAAAAATAGAAGTTGTCACTAGTAATTATCAGCCATCTTCTCTGAATATAGTTGCCTGTATTTTCTTCCTACTAGCAGACTGGTAACTATCTCTGCAATAAAACCTGCCTTACATAAAGCATAGCAAAAACTGCTTGCATACGAATGCCGGTTAGACTTAGTCCTACTTCGCTTTTCATGGAAATACTGTATCAGTTCTTACTGGTTTTCCAAGCCTACCATAACATTTAAGCATAAGGAAGTTAAGCTCTGCTTTTGACTTCCAAACTATGGAATGTATGAGATAGACTTTCATATACTTGCCATTCGTCTGCGTCTTTGCATTAATAATTGACCCCAGGAACATGGAAATATTAAACTCCCTTGGATTCTTCAAATTTGCTTTCTTTCTAAATGGAGCAGACAGCTTCCTTTTGGCTGAGCCAGCCAAACAGGCAGAAACCATGTCTGCATTTCTTTAATAACAAGACAGTCGCTATAGTATTGCTAGTAATGACCATTTAATTATAGGTGGGTGGGGTTTTTTGCAGCTATATTTACTCTTTAACTTGAACAATATGAATTTACAGGCATGCCGGTCATGCCTCGGCGCATGCACTTAAGCAGTTACGAGATTTTTGGGGACATGAATGTAAGGGGTACTCTGAATTCCTGTAGTCTTCTGAACACTTAATACACACGATTTAAAAATGCTGTGGGCTTGCTTTAGAGCTATGGTTTCTCATGTGACTGTCTCTGGGCTTTTCGGACAGTATTGAGAATCATGGAAATAAACCAAAGAATGACTTAAAACCCTTTTTTTGAATGACAATCTGTCATGTGATTTTTCAAATCTAGGCCTTGACCCTGCAACCCCTTTTCTAAACCATCTTCTCCCCTGTTCATGGGCTTCAGTTAGGTATGTGCATGTTTGAGTAAAGGTTTTGGAATCTGGCCCTTTCACTAGAGAACTTCACAGCACCATGAGTAATAAATGTCAGTTGATTGTGCAGAATCTCGAGTTTCCATGGAAACCATGTGTGTGTGTGTATATATATATATATAAAAAAGCAATTAGCATTTTAAATTACAGCTATCATGGATTCAGAAGAACGCATACATAATCCAAATACTGAATGGGGTGTTCCAGTTGTGCTCATTGTGGTTCTCCATGTGTGTGTTTGCACACACGAGAGTGTATGTGTGTGTTCTCTCAGCTGACAGCTTCAATATTGCTATGAAAGCAATCTGGTTTTAAAGTTGGTTGGGTTTTTGGGGTTTTTTTTAAGACCAAATAACTTGAGTTGTATTTGCAACATGCTTCAGCTCCTATAAAATTAGAATAGAAGATGCTGCATAAGTTGTAAGTTTCTTGGGAACATCCTATTTTTAATGTTAAGCTGCTTCAAACCCCTCCCCCCAGTGTTCTAGGACATTAACTGATGTAACACAAATGGCTTTTTATACAGTTCTGAATAATGTTAACACACAACACTGGTTGGGACCATGAATGGAAATAAACATCTATTTAAAGTGACAGGTCTTTTCAATACAAAATAAAATCAGATTTTTTTCAAAGTAGATCATGTTTGGTTTGTTTCCTTTGGGAAATCGGCTCTGTCAGTTTTTCTCTAACTTAACTTCCATCCCGAAACTCTTCTGAGCTCCTTATGTTGAGGAAATCTGACATGACAAAACACATTCCCTATTGACTGCTGTCACAGAGTGAGAAATGCACCCCTACTCCATTCTCTGGCCAAGACTCCAACCTAGTTCCTTTAAAAAGAAAATAAAGGCCTTTATCCTGGGACAGGAATTTTTTTTTTTTCTAGTTCAAGCTTTCTACTCACTACTGAAAAACTAGAAGAGCCCTCAACTTGT
The DNA here is from genome assembly GCF_964237585.1 of Gallinula chloropus. Classification (NCBI taxonomy): domain Eukaryota; kingdom Metazoa; phylum Chordata; class Aves; order Gruiformes; family Rallidae; genus Gallinula; species Gallinula chloropus. Next base: position 68,200,725 of record NC_140087.1, read on the forward strand.
CAGAGATGCTGAAGGCAATACTAGGCTCAGAAGCCACATAATGATGCTCTGTTTAGGAAAAATCTTGGCATTGTGACCTCACATGCTACTACAGCTCCATCTCTCCTTGCACCTGATAGAAGAATTGTATAGGGGTAATGTGTAGCATTTAGAAGGATGCACTGGTTTGAAGCAGCTCTTACCCCCTGAAATTTGGTAATTCTCACTTTGCCTCTGGATTAGTGGCTAGTCTACTACTCATGATGCATTTATCTGGCTTTTGGAATGAGCTTAGCCAGACTTTTCACTCTGGGTGATTGTACATGCTCTTCCCTACGTGTGTTCTCCAGGCATCACGTCCCCAGTATGATAATGGCTTTGTTCTCCTTAGGGTGAACCGGTATCTGCAGTTTGGCTCTGGGCACATCTGTCTCAGTGGCTAGGTCAAATACAGGCCATCTTAAGTACATGTAGACAGGCTTTAAATAGCAAAAAACCCAAACCCAAAATCTTTGTTCCATCACTGTGCATTCTGTGGGGTGACAGGGGTGGGAATCAGTCAGGCTTTACCTCTGCTCAGTAGTTCACGTTCCCTACTCCTACCCACTGGCTTCTTTGCCTGACGTGGCTTTTGTGTGGAAAGGACTAAATACAGCTCAGTTGACATTTGCTAGTCAACTTTTTCAATAGTGAATTCCTCCCTGCGGGCACTTCATCTGTTTTCCACAACAAGCTTCATGAGCTGCTTCAATACTGTGAAAAATCAAGTTTGGGGCTTTCTGTTTGGTTAGTTGGTTTGGGTTGTTGGCTTTTTTAAAATCCAAATGTATCTCTTTCTGTGTTCTAACAACCTGGAAAACGGTATTGTAAAAAATTGGTTTGGACCTTTTCAGCAAGTATTAAAATCTAAACTCAAATTTTGCTTTACATGAGCCTTGCCATGTGATACTTCTTCCTCTCTAATGGGTTGATTTGTTGTCCTGGAGGTGGAAGTCACTGTCACTTTGCCACTATATGCCTCAAGATGAGAAAAAAGTATTTTCCATTCAGAGTAGGCTAATTTTGCCTCTTCCCTTCACTGCATTAAAGCCCTGAGGTTGGCTTTAGTATCCTCCGTGTAAACAATTCACCTTTCTATAACCTGTTGTTGCAGCCTATTGTCCCCAGTAACAACTGCACGAAAGATGCTTGCAGTGCACGTCTTACTGCCCAGAGAGCTGGGGAGGGGCTGCTTGCCTGCCTTGTGCTCTGCTCTGGTGGTGCTGAAACAACAAGCAGAGAGGTCCAGGGAGGAGGGGAGTGAGGGGCTTTGCTTCTGGATTTTATTTTTTCCCTTTGCTCTGCTGAGAAGGACCTGGGTGTCATGGTGGATGAGAAACTTAACATGAGCCAGCAGTGTGCTCTTGCAGCTCGGAAGGCCAATGGTATCCTGGGCTCCATCAGAAGAGGGGTGGCCAGCAGGGACAGGGAGGTGATCGTCCCTCTCTACTCTGCCCTCATGAGGCCCCATCTGTGTCTGGGGCCCGCAATACAAGAAAGATGTAGAACTGTTGGAGTGGGTTCAGAGGAGCCACAAAGATGATTAGAGGGTTGGAGCACCTCCCCTACGCGGAGAGGCTGGGGGAGCTGGGCTTGTTCAGCCTGGAGAAGAGAAGGCTGCAGGGGGAACCTCATTGCAGCCTTCCAGTAGCTGAAGGGAGCAGAGAAACAGGAGGGGAATCAACTTTTTAAAAGGATAGATAATGGCAGGACAAGGGGGAATGGACTAAAGCTGAAGGAGGGAAGGTTAAGATCAGATATTAGGGGGAAGTTCTCCACAGAGAGAGTGGTGAGGTGCTGGAATGGGCTGCCCAGAGAGGTGATGAATGCCCCATCCCTGGAGGTGTTCAAGGCCAGGTTGGATGGGGCCCTGGGCAACCTTGTGTAGATTGAGGCCTGGAGATTGGTGGCCCTACCTGTGGCGGGGGGGGGGGTTGGAACTCTGTGATCCTTGGGGTGCCTTCCAACCCAGACCATTCTATGAATTTATGATTCTATGAAAGCAATTCCTTAACATTTAAGATTAGGGAAACAGTTTCTATTCTGGGTGATGAGTAAAGCATAATAGAAGTCTTAGCAGAGACTTGGGATGATGCTAAGGGGCATCTTCCAACCGCAGTACTTGTGTTCCTTCCATACCTTTTTTTTTTTAAATAATAAAAAAAAATCTCAGTTCCCCAAAGCCTAGGAATGGTAATTAAATTGTAGCTGCAGGAATAATGACAGATATGGGCCCCTTGCCTACACCTTTTCAGCACCGCGCCCATCTCCCATCTGTTTTTTGTTTGCCCTAAAGCTTAAGTGGTTTCAAGATCCTCCTCTTGCATGCATGTTCTCACCATGTGCCCATTTTAAATCTCTCCAGGTATTTTAACGAATTAATTAATTGCCAGTTGCTGACCTCAACACAAGTACATCCTGTAAGTCCTGACTTGCACCAGGCGCTTTTCTTAGCTCAGCAGCCCTTCTGGGGGCTACTCCAAATCTCAGACCTTTGCGCTGTCCAGTAACTGTTCTAAACCACACTGTGTAACCCTGATGTCAGCTTTCCCTGCCAAAGCAGGAAAGGCAAGGGTGGCATTAAGGACATGAAAGGCAGTATTCCGGGAAGCACCCAACCACATAATTTCCTTGGAGTATTTTAGGGTTTTCCCATCGCTTCAGACCACGCTGGGGCAAGGCGGGTAAGAGCAGGTGGCACCTGTAATACTGGTAGACTGTCCCCTGGAAGAAAGATTTCTTGTAAAGGGGGTGCTAGTGCTTCCCATAGCCTTTCTGGGTAATAACTGGGAACAGGAGCCTCTGAAACATGGTCAGTGCTGGAATCCATATAGTACCACGTGAAAACAAAATGCTGTAATGATAATTGCTCATTATCTAATTATACAAGAACTTACAGCCCCGGAGGGCAAACAACTAATTAAATGGTTGTGCGCTTTTAAAACAGCAATGAAGAAATGAGGAATATTCATTCTTTTGGCTCTTGTTCCAGTACTGTTAGGGAAGTCACGTGTTCCTCAAAAGGTGAATGAGGCAGTCCAGGAGCTCTCCCCATCCTGATACTCTGAATGCTGTAAGGGGTTATTGAGGCAGGGAACTTGCTTTTAGAAGAGCAGACTGCTTATTCAAAGGCAACTCAACTTTTGAGCTGCAGCTCCAAATTAAGGAGGATTCACTGACCAAGGTTTCGCAGGAAGGCAGATGATGTGGGACTTCAGAGTGGTATGGGTCGCCTTTTAATTTCAAAGAGTTGCTTGTGCAGAATTTTAAAGAGAATATATCTGGGGCACTTGGTCCCTTGGTACATATGCAAAGTGCTGGGAACAGGCTTTGGTTTTACCCCACATTGGGGCATGCTGTTGCCACCTAGGAAGAGAGATGCCTGTCAAAATAAAGCAGCATTCTCTGTACAATTAATACCCTGCAGCTTCTCCACCAGCAGTAGTATACCTCTATGCAGAGTGCTGAACCCACCACAATTAGCACCTTAAGACTCTTTAATTTAACTTTCCAAAAAGTACCAGACAGCTTCTACTTCATTTTGAGGCATGTGCCTTCCTTCTGAGCCCTCATTCCTGCCTCTTAGCAGGTGTACACAATTGCCCCACTTGCAAAAAATAACAAGAACCTCACTGATTAAACTAGCACCACCCCCCAACCCCAACAAATTGGTGGAACAGGCCAGCCTCCAGAGCTGATAGAACATCCCTGACCTGCTGTGCTTCACTGTTGGGGGATGCAGTGCCTTCTCCTGGCAGTCAACAGGGCTCTGCAGATCGCAGCAAGACAACATGCTGCTCGTGTCACAGCAGAGCTCCAGCAAGTACCCGGTGCTGGGCCTCTGTGGGAGCTGGAAACAAGCGTTGCCCTGCCTGCCCTGCCCCTGAACCCCAGCATGGCAGGCATGCAGCCTGTAGGCTGTAAAGCACAACTGTGCGGTTGTGGTGCTCCCTGGTAGCTCCCCGCGCACACCTGCGACACCGTAGAGGGTGGTTCGGAGCCGTTGGCCTTGTAGCGGTCCACAAAGCCCAGATACTTACCCCACCAGAAAAGCCCCTGCAAACATGACCACCAGACACAGAAAGCAGAATTTGTGCCCTTTCCAGACCCGGGGACTAATGATTTTAATCAGAAAGGCATAACTGTGGCTGGGAATGAAATCTCAGGCAGTTTCTGGGGAGCAGCTGATGTGCTCTTGTCCACATTCTTGCAGTAACAGGGGTGTGTACATTTTTGGGTTGCTGCTGATCGCAGGGCTGTTAGCTGGATGTCTTTTATATTCAAGATGGCTTTTCCCCTACTTTCCCCAAATACGTGGTGCAAGTTTCTGCTGTTAAAGTGGGGTACTAACTTGAGAGGTAGGTTGGTCCCTTATAAATCAGAAATCTTGCTATTTTTGGAGGTTTTCTTAAGGAGTGGAGTGGGTCAGAAGGAAGTGACTTCTTTTTTTTTTTTAATTTCCCATCCCCCCCGACATTGTAACACAGTTGTTGCTTTCAGGAATATGCATGGTCTGTTTTCTTCAGACTATTGGCTTGTCTGGTAAAATAATTAGCTGTTAGGCAGACAGAGGGAAAGGATCACATCTGCACAAGACAGGAAGACTGGGACAGTAGAAAGGGGAAAAAAAAATCCCCGCTTGAATCACAGCTGCCCACCATGCATAGTAACAGAGCTTGCCAAGAATATTCAAATTGATTTAGGGAGAAAAGCTGAGGAAACTGTTTAACCCCAGCCTGCTTGGATCCATGACAGTGTCTCCATGGGCTGCTCCCCTCCCTCTTTGGGCCAAAAGAAGGGTTTTCAGGCCATGTGTTTCACCAACCATCTTTTCTCCATCCCCCTTCCCCTTTTTACAAGAACACAAAACACGGACTAATTGCCAGGCATGAGGCTGTGAGCAGCTTTCCACACTGAGGAAATAACCAAAGGTGGGAACATTTATTTCATATTGATGGGATTAAGTTGTAATTGGATCATGTGATTAAAACCAAGAGCCAAGAAAATTATTTGTGACTAATTTCAGGCAATGGGAACCTTTTTGCTGCCTGCCCTACACTCTGAATTAGGCTCCTTCTTAAGAAAAGTGGTCGGCATGTGGATCATCTGCAAACAACCTTTTCAAGTGTGCTAGTCCAAAATTACTTGCTTGAGAGTTTCTGAGCACACACACATCCGCTGCAGAGTGTTTGCAAGCAGTTATGTGGATTTTGTATTCAAACAAATAAGAGTAGCAATTAGTTTGGACATGCAAGTCATAAAATGAATCCCTTTCCCTACTCAAATGCATCTAATATCCAGAACATGTATGGATATGCTCATTTAATGGTTAAAAAATAGGGCGTTTGGAGTATTTGTTCTTAGAACCTGCTGCTTCAGGGACCATCGTTTCCTACAGGAGTCCCAGGCTGATTCCCCACAAATCTCCCTGGGATTAATCCACAAATGCACAGAACCGTGCCCAAAGAAAATAAAAGCTGCTATAATGCAGGTGTTTCTATACTTGATTTCAGGTGCTGGTGCTCAGGTTGAAATCTGGAGTCCTAAACACCACCTAAGCTGCGGGTGGGACTTCCTTGCCAGCTGGAGCAGAGAACTCCAGTGTTCAGTCCCTCCAAACCTCTGCTCAGCTGTAACCTTCCTTACAACAGGAGGCCTTTGGCATATAAGCTTTTCGTCAGTTAAAATACAAGTTCCCTGGGTACCTAAATGTGTGCTGGGAAGCAAATGCAGATCTGCTGAGACCCTGACAGCACCGAACAGCTATGCGCTGTGTCCATGCCTAAACCACAACAGGCCTCACCAGCAGAGCGTTCTCCATGAAGCTTGCCCGTGGAGCCAGGCTGGAAGATGTGTGCACAAGATGTTTTTGGATCAGGTCTCCCACAGAGACAGCTGTGGGAGGAAACGGGCCCAGTAGTCAGACCACATTCACCATTTATATTCATTTATGCACAAGTACTAACACGATCATAGATGACTTCTAAAGGAATGGGCCTAAATACCTCTGGGAAGAGACACTTCTGTGCTCTGGACAAATGATTTAGAGGCCACTGAAAGGAAACCAAAACCCTCTTCCTCTAGGAGAAGGGCCTCTCTTGCAAAGAGTTCCTCCCTATGCATCCTGACAGGGAGGAGACATCTCCTTATAGCACAGGATGAAGCACCTGAATGGCTTCAAGGGGCTGCAGCAGTGTCGTCAGCCTCTTGTATTTGCCAGGTTTTGGCAGCTCCTTGCACACAGCTGACCAAATCCTGGAGATCCCCTGCACACCCTCCCACATACGCCAGCATGGAAGAAGGTACGTGACAGCCCCTAGCACTGGCAGCTCCCCCAGGCTGCAGGGGAGCTACACCCTTGCACAGATTTGGGTCTCCAACTGCTCCATAGCTCCTGTGGGAGAGAGATGATCCTCCCCTCCTGCGGCACAGGAGCACTAAGCAGGTATCGGATACAAATGGACATCGCAGAAGGCTCAGATGTAGGAGTAAATCAGGCTGTATCTGTAGTTAGGTGGGTATGTTTGAGGAGACATAGTTGTAGTTCAGTTGTAAAAGGAGAAAAGAGGTGCAAATCAGGATCAGAGTGGAGGTCATGACATATTTTTCATTTTCAGTGTGATTAATTGGAAACTCCAAAAATCACATCCCTGGAGCTGGCAGGAGTAAGCGTGTCAGCATCCGAAAGTATGACAGAGCCTCAAACTTACAGCAGCAAGTCAAGTCATCAGCTCCTGGCCAGGCAAAAGTGGAATAAAGAAAATAAACAGAATGGGAGAGAAACACAGAGAGGGAAAGACAGACAACAGAGAGGACCAAGGTAGATGAGAGTAGGGAAGGAAGGCAATGGGATGGATACTGCTGGCTTACTATTTGTGTCCACACAGTTAAAACCACTGTCACACATTTGCTGGCAACTGTGGGATCAGGTATAACCTGAGGATGCCCTTTGGAGGACATGGTCTGCACACACATGGTTTGTGCAAAGTGGCAACAGTCAGCATGCAGACATGTGGCACTTTGCCTTTTACAGCACAGCTGGTGCTCACCCCTGGCCAGACACCAGTCAATGACATAAGGCCTGAATGGGAGACGAGAGATGTTCACAGTGCTCATGGGATCCAAGAAATATTTTAATTTGTTCTACATTACATTTTTATTTAAATTACTTGATACATCAAGGATTACACCTTACTGGAAGCAGCCATTTCACAGTGAGCACAGCAAAGATGGAGGTCTGTGTGGTCCTCAAAAAGACAGCTCCACTTTGAGGGGCAAAGCCTAGAAAAGTGCACAAGCAGGAGGAGACGTAGACACCTTTCTCCCCAAGGTTTGCTCAAGTTCCCTACTCATACCAGAGAAGTTATTAAAAGGGTAGGGAGTGTAAATCCACTAACACCAGGAATCTATTTTCTTTCAAACCAGATTCCTCTGTGAATCACTGTAAAGAAGAAAACACACCAGACCAAGTCCCAAATCCATGTTCCTGCTTCCTTAAGGAGCCTCAGATAGATGGTTAAGCATCACCTTAAACTTACGGTTCATCTGACTTCCAATGCCTGCGTGCACAAGAGTACACACCTGCCAACTTCAAGAGACACATTCATGTGCACAGCAGGCAGGATGAAGCCTTAAATCCCACGACTAGTTACACTTTTACTGCCAGAAGCAACATTTTAATCTAAGCACGGGCTCCTGACAGAGGCTGTGTTCTGAGGCGCTCCAACATCTTTGCTCCATCTGAGTAATTGCGAGTGCCTGTCTTTAATCTATTTTCAAGGATTGTTGGGCTTTGGTTTTTTTGGAGGGTTTCTGGTTGGGATTTTTTTTTTTTTTTTAAGTACAAAAGAAAATGTTTCTGTGTGTACATTCATGGCAACAGAACTGCACAGAGACATAAACTAATGGGAGATCCATATGTTGAGAGAACATCGTATGTAATGAGAACTGCTGCATTTTTGTAAAATGTAATGGGATGGATACGCGGCAGCTGTGGGTTACTCAAGAAGCAGCTAATTTAGCAAGCTGAATTCAAGGATATTTCCCAGATCTCCCAAACAATGAATAGCAGTGTTGTTTAAGATTACCATTATGCCTTACATCCTCCTTTGACTGGAAGCAGGGGGAGGAAGCCTCTATCTGTGCTTCTGGGGCAGAAGTACATGATTAGTGCCTAGCTATCATAGGAAGCCCCAGGGGAGCAAGGGGGTCTGGACTTGAAGGAAGGAAGGAAATTGTGAAGGATAAACAAAAAAGAGCCTCAGGAAAGCAGTTGAGATGGGCAGGACTTGGTGAAAAATAGAAAGAAAAAAAGAAATGCTGAAGGGATGTGTTTAACTTCTAGCTAATAATAAACTTTAAAACAAAGTCACCCTCTTCTAAAAGAGCATTAGAAGTTTAGTGGGTTCATATTTCTATAATGCAGGTTTTTTGCAAGGGAAGGAATTAATAGCTTAAATATAGCAATAACAGAACTTTTAAGGCTCAATTACCCTTGGATTTTACTTTTCCAGGGCTATTATTCTCCTCCCTGCCCCGACCCACTCCCTCAAATAAAAAAGAGGAAGATACAGACAACCTGTATGTAGCAGATGCAATCACAGCTCCAGTCACCATTCACTTGCAGATTCACTGAGAAGACAGGGCTGGTGTGATCTGTTTTCCCAAAGTAACCAGTTTGCCAGCAGCCCAGGTACCCTGTAGCCACCCAAGAACCACAAAGTCCTTGTAGTTGTGGCTGCCCTGGCCCATTATGCAGCCCACTTAACCCAGCTGCTCTGAATCCCCATTGCAGCTGGAACCAAGTACCTTGTTTTGCAAAGGTAAATAAAACAGGGGACCCACAGCAGGATCTGCTGATTCATCTGTTAAAGTAGATTATACTTCCTCCTTTGAAAAAAAAAAAAAAGAAAAAGGGAAAAAATTAAATGTGGCTAGTTCAAACTCTTTATCAAAATCTTAAAACTCTTTATATTTTGTGGGGAAAGTCTCTGCATTGACAGTGCTGCAGTTTGCAGCTACCCTTCTGCAGCTTGGAGGCAGAGGGAGTGAGGGAGGGAGCATAAGGAGCAGCTAATCTGGAATCCAAATTTGTTGCAGGTTTCACACGTGTAAACAAAAGCAGCCAGGCTGTGTAGAGGGTCTGGGGCCTTGTTACATCAGCTCAAGGAAGATTTGTCAAGCATAACATAAAACAACCCTCCCTCTGAAAAAAACTAACCCAACAGCAAGTTAAGAGGTTACCTCTTAACTTTGGAGTTTGTTAAGGATTTTCAGATACAGTAACTTGGTAGGAGTAACTGTAAAGGAGATTGTTGCATTTTTCTGGTTTCCAGATCATGATGTTGGAATTTAGTCTTGCTGCACCATTGAGATAACTAAAGGCTCTATCTAGAAAACAAAAACTCTTGATTTCCACACAAATGGAATGAGCTTACACAAGAGAAGTACCAGGAAAATCCACCTCTCCTGGCCAAGCTCTTCTCTCCGCCCCACTGGTGGCAATCAGGAGTAAATGCCTGAAGCCCAAGACTTGCTGTGCACTCCTGGGGGTAGAGCACAGCAGAAGCCCTTGCTTTGCTGACGGCATCATTCCCACAAGCTCAGCTTCAGAAACATATTGTAGTACTACAACAGGCTCAAGACAAACCTTTTGCTTAGTTACACGGAGAAGGGATCACTCCTTCTGTTGAAATCAATGTTAAACCACAGAGTGGCTTATGTAATCAAGCATCGGGCCTCCAAAGTGTTTTATGACAGAGCACATCTGGAGTCAGCAAAAGGCTATCTTGGGCCAAGGACTTTGCTCTTTGCCATATATGATCTACACATGCAAGACTGGGGCGTAATTCTGCTCCCTGAGTCACTGCTGAAGCAAGATAACAGAGCTAAAGTAAATAACAATGGAACTACCTGAAATAAATTACACTCTAAAATAGGCATCTTTTCTTCTTAAAACTTCTTGGGCTGACCCTTTAATGATCAACAAATGCCGCTCCGCTCTCATATCTGAACAAGGTTCCCAGAGCAGTTCATTCCTTCGCAGGAGGACAAAGGCACAGCCCCTCAGCAAGAGGAGCCGGAATTTATTCAGGAGTCCATAGGAAACAGCTGTTGCATTCAACCCGGCCTCTCCTTTATCTCCTTTATTGTTTATTCATGTCTCAGTTAATACTAGCCACTGTGAGCAGGTCAGGACTCTGCACTCCAAAAACCTCCTCAGAAGCTGATGGAACTCAGCCCAGTGCCAGTAGGATGGAGGAGCTGGGTTTTACATTATTCAATTCCCAGGTGGTGACAGAGGTAAATTCCTGACTTCATTAGCTAATAGCACAGACAAGAACCAGGCTCTCACCCCAGATTTTTGCAGAGGACAAACATTCAGTGAGTTGCATGAAGGAAACCAAATACAACAAGCTGTAAATGGAGCATGCCTTTGGATGTTCCTCCCCCCCCCCCCTTCTCTAAGTTTGTTGACACTTCCTTTGTACTGCAAAAGATGTTTACTCCCCCTCGCTTCTGTAAGAGTATAGCGAGTAGGATTACACTCAAAAACCTGCACGTGTTTATCTGTAGAGTCTGTGCTGTGGTGCCATGGCATGCAGAAGCAATCCAGAGCCCAAATAGCTCAGGGATATGTCTGCAGAGAAGCAAGGAAAAGGCACAGAGGAGTGACTCCAAAGGGTATTTGCCGGTGATATTTGTTCCCAGGCAGAGGGAAGAACGGCCGTAATGAGCTCAGTGTGAAGAACAGGAAAATGGAAGGCAGGGCTCCCATGTCCTCCTTCTAACTGCCTTCATTTGTCTCTGTTTCCCAGCCAAAACGTGGGCGTAATTGTTCAGGCATAGCATGAAGCTTTAAAGACTCACAGTGGATACAGCATAGCGGGAGGACAGCATGATGTCAGCAAGAAGCAAGTTGTTTTCCTCAGTTGTGGAAGTATTATCAAGGTAGAAATCGAGGGATGTCAGGACTTCAGTCCAAATTGGATAGATCGTTATTGCTCACCAGACTGACAGGGGACAGAGGGACACCACTATGCTCCCCTTTGCAGAAAAGCTTATTGATTTTCCTGAGTTACGAACCATTCAGACCTGTACATTCACTCTTTAAAGCTCTGCAACCCCCAAAGCAGCATCCCCACGGGGAAGAGAAGCAACATGAGTTTGCCAAGGAGAAGGGCAGAGGAGAGGTGAATGCCTACTCATAGAGCAGACCTCTTCTCAGTTAACAGCAGATGACAGTGTCACTTATTTTCACAGACAGCTATTTAACAGTCAACATAAGGAGGCATCATGAATAGAGAACAGCAGACAAGGCATAAATTATACAGCTAACTAAAGAGTATGGTGCCTACTCTACTTTAAAATGCAGGCCAGATGTCTTCAGATAGAGTTGACTGTTAGTCGGCAAGGCAAAGCCCTTTCAAGACCAGCTAACTCAAGTCACAATGTGTGCTTGATTCGCTTGGCTGAATGGGGATCTTCCTGGGCTGCGAGCAGGATCTATGCGCAGCTGAAAATACGGTGGGAATGAGTCAGTTCCTTGGAGCTTGTGTGGGAGGCAAAGACAGAACTGTGGGTGGCTTCAAAGTGTTAAACAGCCTTTTAAATGCAGGCCCGGTTTCTCAGAGGAATAAGGAAACAGAGATATTCACCCAGTCTGGATTTAGTTCCATGCCTTGGGTCAGCCTTGAGAAAATGTCTCTCTGATAGTAACAGCCACTTCCCAGGCGTGCAGGTCTGCTTGCTCCTGAGCCAGTTCGGATGTAATCCTCTGGAGTTTAACAGCAACCCAGTTAGTCCCTCACCCGTAACAAGGCAGCAGCAGCAGCTGGCCCTTTTCTCCTGACATCCACAGGCTGCCTCCAAGGCAAGGCAGACCTTCACCAGCTCCAGGTCAGGCATTTGTCTGTCCATCTTTGCTTCCTTTTGCTCAAGCTGCCTGGGATAATAACTCTGCCAACACAGGCATCTTGGGTGCCCACTCCCTGGGATGATGAAAAGCTGCTTCAACCTTTCCAGCTCTGTATTGGCAGAGAGTTTCCCTGTCCCACAGTCTATTATACCACTTCTGGCACCAAGAGCTTTGGGATGCGGTCCTACCCACAACCGGTCTGCTCATATGGGGGAAAGGGTATGCTGTGGGTTAAATTACCTGCTGCATTGTAAATTCAGGCCCCATCCTGTTACCTCCTGCCAACTCTTTGCCATCAGCCCTGTTCTCCTAAAGTGCAACCGGAGTCTGATCAGCTCTAAAGAGGATTTATTGCTTTTACTGGATCAGGCTCACCCTTCCATTTAAGTGGATTAATGTGGGTTAGCTCTAACTTAGCTCTACGCAGCATTAGCCAAGTCAACATAAAGTTCCCTACTACTGGCAGTGTTGCTGTTTTTTCCCGGTCACGATGAATTTTTAATGGCCTTTTGTGCAAAAGCAGCTTTGCAAAATCTTAGGGTCCTACTTTCCAACTTAGATGATTTGCCATGTGAAGAATGCAATGAATATTTAAACCTGTAGTACGGCACAGCCTGCGCAGAGCAGCTAGAAACCTAGCCCAGGTCTTTCGTGAACTTGCCAGCAACCATGCGAAACCCCAGCCTGGAGGAACAGCATGGAGAACTTGTGAGGATACATCAATCTTTGGCGCTCAACAAAAAATCACCCTAACCCATCATTCTTTAGATTCTTTTAATTAACCTCAGGATTCATATGGAGGAGCTGTACGTGGGTGGAGCTGGGGTTATTTGATAGATGACTTGGATCACTCTGCCGGTCGTATTTCATTCACGTGAGAGCAACTGTTGAAGGCTGTTATTTACCACAGGGACCAGGGTCCCCGTCCCAGTAGACAATGTGCAACCATGTGGTAACAATCTCTGCCTGGAAGATCTTACAATCAAACCAGATTAGACAAAAGGGTCAAAAAGGAAGGGACCCCGCTTTTGCCCTCCTCGTACAGACGGGTGAACTAAGGGCTCGCACACACATTCAAGCAGCCACCAATTAAGGGTTTACTGTAACCCCTTTGTATGCAATTTAGCCCACAGCAAAATCAAGGCAAATCGACTTAGTTTTATCGGCTGTAAAAGGGCAGCCGGTTCAGGAGCCATCACAAGAAAACCTCCATCATCCGCTTGAACACACAAGGATAGATGCTGGAACTCAGCCAAGACAACGTGGCTTTCATCTTTTACATGAAAGGGGGCTCCCTTTGACATTTTGAGGCCCACTTTTTTAAGAGCTGTTATGCAAACTTTGGCTCACATGAGCTTGAACAGTGAGGAGATGTGTACAACCAAAAGTTCCAAAGTAAGCAACATTTCCACATGCTGGACCCTGTTCTGCAAAGACGTAGACAGGAATGGTCCCCTTGACTTTTGGTACCAATGTCCCCTGGTTTCAGTTTGGATATTAGCATGGAAAGTTGCAGATTTCTTCAGAAATCGATGTTGCTTTCTGTCTTGGTGTAGCTTTCTAGAAATCCCAGATCTAAATACTTGCCATTCTCTGCTATTTTAATTTGTGAAGCCATCAGACTTCCTGCAGCCAGTGGCCCTCTTCACACATGATCATATTTAGGAGGTTTCATAAGCTGGTATGTCATTATGTCAGTGTGTTAATTGATTAAGTCTGGCCTACATACAGTCAGCTGGACTATTCCCTTTGGATTATTATTATTAGCAAGACCCAGACATGAAGTCCAGGAATCTCTCTCATCATGCAAGTAGAGGCCCAAGGAAATCTCTTGGCATCATTGACTTTCCAGCTATAATAATTCAATTTTGTAAATGGAAAGGTATCACATTGATGCTCAAGCAAGTGAGGAAAAAAGGTGAAAGCAGCCTTCAATCTGGAGACAGCAAAAAAAAAAAGCCAATCATCCACCTACAGCCCTTCAAAGACACAGCCAACGCTCTCAGATGAATTAAGGGATTGTGAAGCTGACCCTTTAGCAGCAAGAACCAGACTGAAAAAAACCCAGGGCATTACTCGACACATTTCTTTGCCCTGATTGGGAAAACATGTCACTTCCCTCCTAGATATCACTGGTATCTGTTAAAACAAGTACTCCACAAGCGATGAAAACAACAGCACTTGGTTTCCAAGGGATGTGTCTGAGCATGACTGGTGTTAGTGTGAAAGCAAAGCTGCTCTTGCAGGTGGGTGTTTAGTGTCCAGTATGGCATGACTGACAGCTGAATTTATCCACAGATAGGGCATTCATTACACAGCTTTTCCCACAATGTTTTCCTGGTGTTGAATCAAGGATGAGCTCAGCAAGAGTACCAACAGCTCTCTGTTTCACCTAGCTGCCTATTCTAAAGCCTGTAGGAAATTAATTTCTTCAAGACCTCAGTCTGATTTTCACTGGCCATGTGGCTCAAGAACCATTATGAGAGTAAGAGAAGCAGAAGATTAATGGTGCAAATTCAAATCCGTTAGGAACCAAGTGAAAGTTGAGTTTCTGTGTGTTGTTTTACTCCAAGCTATGATAAAATTCAATGAGGCACAGAACTATACCTATTCTTTTCAGTGGTCTAAGACCCAATTTCTGGAGATGCTGATCATCAGTAGCCCATGTTGAAGCAATCAACAGTCAAATGAGATGTCTCAAGTTCGGATCCAAACATCAACCATTGAGTTTCTGCATCAGAACCACCGAGTTTCTACTATTTGGCTGAATTGCTCACTTGGCCAGGCCTTGCTTTAAGCAAGTCACTTGTTTTCACTTGAGACTAAGGCCAAAAATATTACCCTTAAATAGATTGTGGTAGCAACTCAGGCTGCAGAATTTTCCTGTATTTCTTTATAGGGGATGAGAAAGTGCGTAGAAGACCTTTGCAGAAATAAACAAACATGAAGAGGCACTTTGGTATTATTCTGTGTATTAACCATGCTCTTACAAAAATAGATGCCAATAATTAGTCTCTTGTACTTTGTGGGTGATTATATTTTACTGAAGCCACTGGGATGTTTGCCATTGACCTCAGTGGGGGCCAATGTTTTACACCTACCCATCGAGGAAATCTTTCAGGTTTCAGGAAGAAATTAAGACCTGCAACACCTCTCAGAGCAAAGCCGTTTGTACTTAAGAACCCAAATACGGACTTGACACCTTCATCTCTGGCCCCCAGTTCACCATAGTTTATATTCACAGCTACAGCACAGCCGTCTCTGACACTGAGTCCCAGAAAACAAGTATTATAAATCCAATATCCAATTCTCAGTGTCAGCAATCTGACAAATAAACAAAGCAATAAATGTGCTGTCTTTTCACTACCCACCTCATATCCTCAGTCAGTTTTGTGTCTTTTGACACATAAGAGGCTTCAGAGAAACTGTACAACAATAAGAACACAGTGTCATCCCAACAATAAGAATATTAAGGTTAAAGGATCCATAAAAGGGGATTAAAAACACTTGCCAGGAGGAGGATTTGGAGGAGGAGACACTGGCATTTGCAAAACGGTTGCTATAGGGCCATAGCTCCTGAAGATGATCACGTTTGCAGGGCTATCTGTAAAAAAACATTTCTAGGGAAAACCCCTCAAACTATCACTTCAGCACTAGAAGAATCTCCAGACAAAATGGTGGAAGGGTTGTTGTGATATTTCAGGGAAATAAAATACAATTAAAATAAAAAATTGTTAGGTTTAATGAATAAACTCTCATCACTGTCACATTCAATTGGATTTGTTTTGAAGAGGCACATAAACTTTCCTCTTTGAGGGGATAAATCAATGACAAATTGTCTGATGTTGGGAAGAAATTTCCTCTGCTAGCAGATGATTCCAATACAGAGTTTCTTGTATTCTCTCCCTTTGAAGTATCTGGTACAGGCTGTGGTTAGAGACAGGATATCAGCCTGACGAACCCCACAGACTTTTTCATGCAGCTCAGAGTTCAGATGGTCACAAACAGCAGTTGTTCTGGTTAGAAAAAAGCATCACGCGTTTGCTGGAAGTTCAAAAGCTCTCTGCTCAGCACCTGGATTTTCTGCTCTTCATGCCACATCTTTACAACCACTTCCTTCAGGAACTGGCCATAAAACGTGCTCTGATGGTGACAGCTCTTAAAACGTTATGTATGTGAGCGGGTTTGAAAACACAGTCCTTTTGGGTGTGCATCTTTGTTACAGGTCCTTTAGCTCATGTAGATATGTACATAAGCACCCGTTCAGCCTTTAAATCTTTGGCTGGAAATTCAACCTAATGTTGAAAGAACTGCTGCCACCTCAAAGCCCTACGAGCTGTCAGAAACGAGTGAAAGGCAGCTGAGGGAACATCCCTGCCAGTTTGTCACCTTTTTAAGCAAACACATACCAAAATGTTATACAACACATAAAAATGGTATACCAAAAACATTACTCTTTTTTTCTTTTCCAAGTTGGTTTGTGAAGGTCCAACCTGGCAATTGGGCACAGGAAAAAAAGGTGATGGGTTAAGGCCAAAACCATTGATCCTGGGTTCCAACAAAGCCCGCCCTTGGCTCTCAGCAGGCCACTCTAGCTCCTCGCTCACCTACTTGTAACTGCAGGAGCAGAAAGTGGCTCTATTTCTAACACAGCCCTTTAAAGACAGGACTGGGAAGCTGGTGTGCTGTGTAGGCAAAGAAATCCCTTTTCATGGATTTAGGCTGTCCTTGTACCTAGTGTCCCTTAGGAGCATGGGGTAGGGAGACGACCATGGAAAGTTCACCTTAAGAAGTTGCCAGCGGAGGGCCTACTTTGGGTGCCAAACCTTGAGATACTGGCATCCAAATCCTGAAGATCCCAGGAGACAAATCCTGGCTTTGCTTAAGTCTATGGAAATTTGCCACTGATTTAAGTGGAGTCAGGATTTTACCTCAGGGAACTGGGGAATACAATCTCCTGCCATCGAACGGTCTGTTCCTCTCAAGTTTTCTCCTACCTGATGCTGGAAGGAGTCCATGTGTTCAAAGTCTAGGGAAGCATGAAAACAGAATATAGTGTCTGGGATGGGTGCTAGAGTTTTGAAATGAGATGTATTTGCTGCTACTTTTCTGACATATTACAGCCCTTGGAATCTCACTGCAAAGACATGGAGAGGAAAGTGTGAGGATTTCCCTCAGCCAGAAGCCTGCTCCAGGCCTGTGGTGCTTCTGGTCACACATGGAAGTACAACTGTGTCTCAGCTCTGTGGCAGCTGGCAAAAACTGTATCTAATCTGTGGCACCGGCATCATTGCAAGGGCTGCCTTGCTCTGGCTAAACGGTTTGCCCCAAACCACTCCCTTTCAGGCAGATGAATGAATGCACAAGCCTTCCTACTCACCAAAATGCCCGTGGTTCCCCCAAGTGACAGCAAAGCAAAGCCTCCTCTGAGCACAATACATCTCTCTGCTTCATCCTGTCGCTATTTCTCCTTCTACTTTGGAAGGCTTCCCACTTCTGTGGCTGCTTCAACCACTCAGTGGGGTTCTGGGGTTTTCCCCAAGATGAGGACGTTCACTGAGGTCTATTCACTAAGCAGACAGAGAAATCCTGCAGCCATACGCAATCCTTGGGGCCACTGCACAGAAAACCCCATTCATTGTTGCCAAGCCACCAGGGTCAGCCACACAGCTGGAGCTTTACCTGTTTATTTATTTATTTAAAGGGTAACTATCACTTGGGTTTTCAGCTCTTGCTGGTAATTTCAGACTTCTAGTCCTAAAGGCTACACGTGCATGCACACACACATATGTATGTGTATATACATTTCCTGCTTGGCTTCCTGAGCTGCAGTGTTGGTCTGAATGCTCCTCTCAGGGGCACAGACCATCTGCCCATGCCAGCAGGAATACAGGGGGGCAGCTGGAGGGGTACATCAGGCCCCATACCAATACATCACTGTGACCTTGGGACCCCAGGAACACCTCAAAAACCAAACCAACCAGTCGTCCATCCTTCCCCCCCCCCCAAAACCCCACTGTATTTCATATCTGGGGTGACCCATATATCCTATACATACACAATCTGTCCTGGCTTCTACTTTTTTTTTTTTTTTCCCCTTGCTCAGATTTTTCTGAAACAAATGGCTTGGGATTTGAATTTTGCCACATTCAGACTCCCAAACAAAGCCAGCAGCAGAGTGTTGCTTCTTTTGGCTGCGCACATCAAACTGCTCTCTGTTCTCAGCTGTGGCTAGCGCTTTTGGAAACAGTGGTTGAAAGTTATACTTTCTAGCCTGGCTTTTATCATGGTCCTCAGGAAGTTGTAAAGAGCAAGCACTTTTAAAGTGAAATCACTTGAGCTCAGTAGTTCTGGAATTGGGCTTTTTAAGGTTGGAAATGGCCCTCCAGGGCACAGGGACATTAATGTTTCAAATTTTAGAAGTGTCTGAGCTTTTAGTTTCTGCATCACGTCAGAGCTAAACATAATCTGAATACCGGAAATCTCAGATTAGAAGATAGGGTACATTTGGGAACACATCAGACCTGATCCTTCAACATCAAGGATCTCACTGTTCATACTGACAAGTTCCCTATCCCTGTTCTTTTTTTGTAAGATCAAAATCTCACAAGAAGAGCTCACACAGTTAATAAGCTAACACTGGCACAACGCTGAAACATAGAAATTAAGATTATGGAAACCAGAAAAATGCTGGCACAAAGTGCTAAGTCTGACACTGGTCCTGTCAGTTCTCTCAAAAGATGCTGGTCAATTCTACAGCTCGTCATGACATCACACCATAGAAAATGCAGAAAAAGAAACATAATTTCATATTCCACTCTCTATAGATTTAAGAATTCTAGATAAGAATTAAGTTTAAGACTGTGTATGACTTTGTGTATGGCTTTAGTCATCCCAAAGTATGTGTCATTACATGAACTATATTGAGTCTGAAACTGATTTTGTGCTTTCCTTGCCACCTCAGAGTACCTATACATTAGGGCACAGGGCTGTGATGAGGCATGCAGAGAGCTGGGATGTGCTGCCGTCCTTGGAAAACTTTCTCTTTACAACTAATCAGAGTGCTGCTGCGAGATCCTGTCTCACACGACATTAGGCAGCAGGCTTGAAATCTAGCAGAAGCCAAACCAAAGTCTGTCAACTCTTCCTAAATGAATTTACAAGTGGGGAATGGGGGAAAGAGATGAATGGCACGGGATGGTTGTGCCCAAGTGCAGGGAAGCAACTAAAAATATTTGTAGAGATCTAAGTACCACCCCAAAAATACACACATACTTTCCACCATTTAAATATCTTGTCTCTGGGTGGAAGCCAAACATTTTTCTATTTTTTTCCACGTATGCCACCAAGATACTAAGGAATTTAATTGCCTAATTCAAAATGTTAAGAAAATACCAGAAGGCTGAACATCCTGGAAAAGGACAAGGCGTTAGGAGGATGTTAACTCATCTAGCTTTGAGTGCTGAAGCAAGGACAGCGTTTCCGGTTGCCGGTGTTACAAGCTCACTCTCTGGTTTGGGAAAAAGGCTGAGTTTGGTCTGCAGGAGAAGCCAAATTCTGCCTGTGATAAGCACTGCGAACACACACAATGACGTTTGTGCTCCCTGCCTCCAGGATCCTGTAGGAACACAAAACTCCCAGTTAATCTTCAGACAGAGTGATGGGAGAGACAACCTTTGGATTAAGACAGTGAACTTGTGCTCAGGATACCTGAGTCACAAATTCCCCACGTAACATCTTGCAGGCCATTCAAACTCTCTTTGACTTTTTCATTTTCACACAGTGATAAGTCCAGGAGGCCGGTGAACCCTCCTCACGCAAGAATTCTCCCCCTGAAGGTAATGCTGGGCAGCTGCAGTCCTCAGAAACACGTGACACTGGTAATGTGGTGCCTTACAGGAAAATAGAGCCGTTGTAGCTGGAGACACCCTCAGAGGCTGGTTATCCCTCAGTTGCTCCCCATTCCCCCTGCAATTCCTGATCTGATAGTGCTTCTAAGAGGAGAGGCTTCTTGGAAGTGTTTGCAGGTTTCCTGAGTGAGCACAGCCAAGAAAATCCTCTCCTTGCCCTCTGTTTCTTCAGTTTCATAGGCTGCAAGGTGAAAAGCTTACACAGGTGTGACTGCTGTGATAACATTTGTCTTCACCCAAGGATGCCTTCCCAGGTGAGAGTCCCGGTGCCGAACTGGGCTGGCACCCTCCTGCTGCAAAAGCTGAAAGAGGCTGGGAGAGCTATTCTGATCCAGGCAATGGCAGCAGCACATTTGGTGTCAAGTCTCTGCTATAAAATGCCAAGCCACAATTGTCAGCATCTAAAACTCAGCCTGGGTGAAAGGACATTATTCTGAAGTGCAATTTGTATTACATTTACTAGTGAAAGGTTGTTTTTTTAAGACCCATAAAATATTCAACACTGTTTCACATGGTTGCAAGCTTACAATATCTATGTCCTCTCCAAACGATTTCCTTGACTGCATCTTGCCAGGAGGACAGTAGCTGTCCCAGATGATCAGCAGGAGTAAGTCTGGGACCTCTGCATTGATCAGGAGGTTGATTGCCTTTCAAGGTGCCTTGTATCTTGGTGGTGTTTGCATTTGCCATGGATCCAGGGTTCGAATGTACCATTTACTGGTTCAGTTTAGAAATCTCCAGGTATAAGCAACCCCTTTGATTTGCAGACAAAAGGACACGGGAGGCTGCAAGAAAGCTTAGCCAGGCCTTCCATGGGACAAGCTGGACTTGAAGTCTTCCTGCCATAGTTTAAGTAAAGAGAGTATGACAAACTGCAAGCAACAGGCTATTGGAGTCACTTTACCCTTGGCTTTACTGCGGATGGAGCGAACAGCAATGCAGACTGAAGTATCTTCTGTACAACAGGAGTCTTCCTGAACACACCTTGTAACCCAAAGTGCATGTGCCTCTCATGAAGGCTCCAGTGTCTTTCTTAAATTGTATCAAGTACTGTATCATAAAGGTAAACAAAATCTCTTCTCTATATGAACATATAATGTTTCTAGAAATATGTTAATACAAATATAAACCAATAAAAAGCAAACATACGTTCAGGATCTCAGCAAAGCACTGAAAAATTCAACTGTCAAGGTTACTTACACAACTGGCAGGTCACTGCATGTGCTGGGTGGGTGCAGATGATATACTTACATATGAAAAGCACCTATCCCCCACTGTAGCAGGGAGCAAACCATTTATCCAAGTAGCATAGTTTGGCCTGCATGCTCTTTGCCTCCCCTCTTACACACCATTCTAGGCAGCTTTGTTACTCAGCAGCACAAGCTGCAGCACATCTTAAAAAAGGATCAGTGGCTTGTTTTATCAGCTTGGTTATCACTTACCTCTAGAAAAACACAGCAGTGTTGGGTTCACTAGCTCCCAGAGGAAATAACCATAAAAAATTCAGATATACTCACTGGTTTTCTCAATCAGCTGCAGTCCGGCGTCCATTTGGACTGGGTTATTCCTCTTCCAACTTCCACATGAAACCCCTCTGAGCAGGGATAGCAGTGTCAGCTGCCTGAGGCATCTCGCCCCAGCAGCAGCAGCAAACTGCAAACTCCCACTGTGCACCTCAAAGAGCAAGGTTGCCCTCACTTGGCAGCCATGTCTGCCAGCCTTTCTCTCCATTTTCCCCTCAAAAGCTCAGCTTGGGTACAACAAAATAAAACTGTCTACATGACATACTTAGCCCAGCCCAAAGCAGCACATGGGACCAAGGTCCAGGGAGAAGGGAAGGGACAGGAGGCGGACTGCTATTGCTGTCATGGCCATTGAGGCCTTCAGGGCGCAGCACCACCAAGCCAGGCCACCCCAGGGACATCCTCTCACAAACTGTGTGTAACACCTGAAAAACACCTACGAACACTTGAAAAACATATGTACCCCCATAGTCCCTGCTGTGTTTGGGCAAGTATGGCCTGTGACAAAGCCCAACAGCACCCCCCACCAAAACCAGTAAAATGAATCCGTTTTTCCCCTCAGGAACCCCGAGTGGGAAGGTGGCTCTAGCGATGGCCCCTTGTTTACCGGCACCATCTCATTTTTCCCTCGTTTTCATGCCAGCCGAATAATGATAAACAGTGTCATTTTGATATGATGTATTTATATTTACATGGTACATTTTAAAGCAATAGCTACACTGATCATACATATTAGAAACAATAAAAAAAGAAGTTAAGAACTAAAATGTACATCATACACTTGTATATATATTTTTTTTTACACAGAGGTAAAAAGGCTTATAAAAATCAATACAACAGGGTTTTAACTTTTAGTATATAGATACAATAATGATGAGGCTTCAGGCACTTTAATTTGTTAACGTGAGCGATAGCTTGGAAAAAAAACAAACAAAAAACCCCCTTTCCACAACAGGAAAAAAATAAATTGGTTAATGTTTTGTTACCACAGATACAAAAATAAAATCTGAATAATTTCTCTCAAATGATTCATGTCAGTATTGCAAAGCTGACTGGGAGAATGCTACACACTGTTCAGCAGCAGTGTGGAAATTAAGGAGAAATATTTACAAAAAAACACCCATTTCTATCATTGTGCCCTTACACCACTGCCTTCACAAACCAAATATCACACGTAGCAAAATCTACAAGTATTAAAAAAAAGAGGGAGAAAGGGAAGAAAAAACTTTTTAAAAAAAGAAAAAAAAAGAGGGATTTTTTTTTCAAACTTTTATTTCCAGACATACAGAAAGGCTTGGAGTATGTCTACTTCACTTAAATAAATAGGGGCACTTCAAGACCGGACAAAAAGCTGTAAGATCTTTTTGTAGTGTTGTGCTTTATAGAGAGAAGATCTTACAGATGTTTGTTTACATGAAACAACTTTGAGAACAGAAATGAAAGGAAAAGGTTGTTCCATTAATTTTTTTTTTCCTAGAGGCTGGCTTGATGTTTACTAGACACCATTGAGAGATTTGTCAACTGCTATTAGGCACAAAATATTTATATTTCATTCAACAAACCCAGACACATCACCCAGAGTGTAACACTCCATCCCTTTTCCACTATCATTCTTTTCTTTTTCCCCCAACCGAAAAAATCCCCAGCAACTGCTACGAATTAAGCCTACCAAACTCTATAGTGTATAAGCACATTGCATACTTAATTCACGGTTGACTAAAAAGCTGTGATTAACTCTCAGCAGAACCGTTGGGACATTCCACCAAGAAAAGAATGGCAAGCGTTCCTTTTACGTTTATTTGGCAAATTAATTAAGAAAAAAAAAAATTCCTCTCTTTTAAGACTGATGTCAATGTGCAATAGAGGGAGGGAAAGGACATGCGCCCACTGGCAATTTACTGCAGAAAGAAATTATGGCAGGAACAGCAGTGCCAGCTTTGACAAGCCAATCCCTAGCTGCCTCAAAGTATTCAGATTGTACTATGCTAGTTAGAGCTCACTGCGCTAAATCTTTTTTTTTTTTAATAAAAATTATTTGGCTATTCCTTGTAATATATTAGAAAAATACTCTTTTTCCAAGCTAATTACAAGCCTTGTACACAAGACAACATGACATTTTAAAAAAAAATAAATTTTAAAGTAATCTTATCCTGCTGTATGCACCTTATGCATCCACTTGATAAATCTGGGTGGTGAACTGGGGAGGGGAAAGTCAGGGAGACGCTTCAGTCTGGCTCCTGCAAAGACTCACATACTTAACCCTACACACAGACTCACAGAAATGCCGATCGCACACGCAATGCGTCAAGACATGTGTAAGCATCTGGAGGACCGGGACCGCAGGTCAGGAAATGGAAGTGGCGGTTAACATCCTGGCTTCTGATTTTAAAGACCTGTTCAGACTGCTAAATGGAGTTTCCACCGTGGACGCGTATGTTCTCATGCTCATGTATTATACAGAAAAACAAACAAACAAAGACGATTTTCCATATAATCCACCACTTAATGCAGCATTTCCCCAGAATTGCCATAATAGTGCTTCGGACGTTGCATTGTTAGTAATTCTTTGCATAAAGACAACTTTCCTCATCTGGAACCTTAGTGTTTTATTCACAGATCATTACATGGCTAGCTAACGAAGAAGTTCCCTTCTTTTGGGCAGAACTCTGAAAACACAGTTTTATTTTTCCAATGTTATTTAGGGAAAGAAGAAAACCCTAAAATTTAAGTTTCCCTTTCAAGTAGTGGTCTGAAATGATTACAGGTAAGGAGAACTACCAGATTCTCAATGGTTATGTGACTATGGTAACTGAGCCTTGCTTTCTGTTCACAGAGCTTTACAAACAGAGAAATAATTTAAGATGTTTGCTGAAGGAAATGACGATGGACTCTAGAAGAGAAACTGCAGCTTAGATGGCTATTTTGGCTTTGGAAAACAGAACAAAAATCCCAAAGAAAACCAGTGACAGAAATACTGTGTTGTGGTACAAGTTTGTTACTAGCACACCTTCTATACATGCACAATAACTTGACAGCAAGTTAAAGTATCTTCCAAGTGAGATTTCATTCACTACACCACCCCCTTTCTAGAAGTGCCAAAGCTTGCTAACATGTTGATGGTACCGCACAAGCGGAGGCAAGACGGACACAACCTGGAGATGTTCTACAATCCACCACCGTTTAAAGCAGTTCTTTTCTCAAACTCACTTTTAACTGAAAAAAATAAAAATAAAATAAACATGTACAAGACAGTCTGTTTTGATTACAGATTAATAATACAAAAGTCTATGCTGTAGGTTAGTTAGTTAGAACACTTGATGAGCAAATCAATGCAGTGTGAGCCCCAGACGATCAAATGTAAAGTGATCCGAACTGGTGGTTTCTGGATGCTGTTGGGCACAGTGGCTGCATCAAAATGAGTGATCTCAATGCTCCAAAACCAACGTGTTCCTTGAATTACAGGAAAAACATAACACTTTGAATGCATCTGTAGTCATCCAGCAGCTTTGTGTTTTCCACCACAGCACCTGCACATGACCCCACAGTGGTAACAAGCCCGAAGCGGCAAGTAACAGCACATACATGGAGCAATGAAAGACAAGGCGATAAGGGCCATCCACCGGAGGCAAAACATTTCATCACTGGTGTCGCACGAGCAAGGATCCGTATAGTCTCCTTCCGGATCGGACATACAGTGATAGAGCATAGTGTCTGCGCACCACATACAGCTCACTCGATGGATGCAAGTCTTGACGCGGTCTGGAGCATCCTGGCATTGACCCCGTTTGTTCTCCTCATGGTTGAACATGTCCCTGCAGTACACGCACCGCGACCTCTCACCATCTTCCTTCCGCCTGGGCTTGAACTTGACAGGTTGAGTCTTTATCACAGCACCCTTGATATCTTCACTCAGGTCAAAGTCCGAGTTGTCTATGTAAGGATAAGTGTATTCGTGTTTTGAGGCCTCGCTTTTGGCAAAACGTACGTAAGAGTCCATGTCATCAGGATCAAAGTTCTTTCCTCGTGCTGGGGCATGGCGATAGTCCTCATATCCAGTCATCCAAATCTTCTCCCGAGGATTGATGCGTACGATCTCCTCATCGTCATCTGGAAAGTTGACATGCCGGTAGGATCGCGGTACTGACTGTGGAGGCAGGGAGGGAGATGAAGAGGGAGAAAAGATACATCAGCTCAACTTTTGGTATCAGCAATCACTGTCTCCTTTCCTAGTGAAAAGTCAGTATTTAAAAATGTTGTCTTCCCTTCTTTGTACGCCCTTTACAGTGCCCCATCATAGTTTCAAGCCTTTGGCTCAGGAATGAGTACAACTATCAAAGACCTACAATGGTCTGTGTGCGCGTAGTACAACACAACACACTAAATCACAGTGTAAACCCTTTTTATTATTTTTAACAATTAGAAGCAATTTAAAGCTAACTAAGGAGGAGAGGGGCAGAAAGGAAGGGAGCCATCTGTCAGGGATGTGGGGGGAAAACCAAAGATCAGTCCTAGCTATGGCAGACAGAGCCCTTTAGGTGGCAACACTGGGAAGAAACCTTACTTGTTCTAGATGGTAGTGGTCAGAGCTATAATGGTCGTGAAGGTGCCCACGAGTGCAAATTCTTCGATGTTCGCAGGATGCAGGAGAAGCCAGAGTTCGCACAGGCTGTTCCCTTTTTTGTGAGGAGTTAGAGGAGCTATCTGTAGCATTCTGTTTTAAATAGAAAGGGGGGGGGGAATCGTCATACATTCAGCTGTTACTGCACACGTATTAAGAGAGATGTTTTGCCACTCAAGACTGCGCACACCTGCAATATTGACAACACCTGACGGCAGGCAGCTTCATAAAGTTTCACATAAAACACTTGAAAGACGCAGCTTGGTTGCCAGGCTATAAAAGCTGCCACCACACAGAAGGAAAAATAATATTCCATAGCCTACCCATGACATTCACCAAGGCTACTTGTATTCGCTTGGCATGGTATTTGTTATACTGGGCACTGCAGGATGATGAACGTTCACACTTCTCGATGAGCGGAGTTAAACTACGTTAAATGATGCAATCATGTAAGTCATGCTGGCAGACTCAGAGCGAGCATCTGTGCACCCGGGTGTACCCCACTAGTTACCCAGGCTACAAAAATACTGGCAATTTTCTTAACCTACAGGCATCCCACGAAGCCAAAAACTCCTTTATACGTTCATCTCCAATCAGTCACTGAATTCCAGGTGATCACACGCTACCTGAACTACCACCTTTCCTTTAAATCCTTTGGGTTTTTTTCCCCTCATTCTGTCACTGATCTCTAATGTGCAATGTCACTTGCATTTTTATACCTTCCAGGCTCTCAGGGACCACCTTCTTGAGGTTAGTAAGTTACATCATTACGCAACAACAATCGTGAAAGGGTGAAGTATCACACAATAACACACTGTTGCAAATAGCCACAGCTTCTTAATACATGTACTTCTACTCCTGGAGAAGCACATCGTAGGGTACCAGACCTAGCCATCCTCTCTCCACAGCTCTGCATTAGTAAAACAGCTTCCATACAATAGCTAGACATTCTGTATTTTCCCCACTGCTTCTTTTCATAGATTGGTTGGGCTTTTTCATGTTGCCATGAATATCAGAGGACAGCCATTAAACGCACAAACGGATCAGGAACAGGAGAAAAAGCCTCCATGCACAGCTATCAGAAGAGCTGTTTTAGGCATGTGCCTAAAATATTGGTGCTTTGAACTAAGAAAAATGTCCAACCCCCTCCATCTAACAAACTGTGCTGCAGCTATGAGGCCAAGGGAAGGGTTTCCATCTGCCACAACTGTCACCTACAGACACCCCTGAAGAGCAGAGGGAAGTTGTATCAGTAGTGAGAGAAGACTGGTTTTACCTGAAAAACCTCTCCTTGCCAAAAATGCGCTCTCTAAATATTATTTTCCAAGGGATCGTACTAGACACATCTCTTACTCAAAGAACACAAGGATGCTCATTGTGTGGATCTGTTTTTTCTCAAAACAAGGCTCTGCAAGACTGTCCAAAGGTAAGCACACCTTAAAGCTTTGCAACATAAAATAGATGTCAAGCCTCTTTAACATGTATAGCGCTTAAAAAGCGCTGAACTCCCAACTTCTTTTGCTGAAAGCAAACATACGTATCTGTTTGCAGTGTGATGTAAAGCCAGGCTGGGTTATCTGAGGGGTACAACAAGCAGGATGTGTTCTGAATGGCTGAACCACCCATTAGGAACAGACTTTTAGAGTACATGAGTTGTTTGGTTTTTTTCACGAGTACTAGAAGCACAACTACTACCCTTAATATAGTTACCACCACCTCTAAAACACAACTGCACTCACATTCAGGCTCTTTTAAAGAGCTGATTTCATCAGCTCAGTGTTCTTTGTACCTTACTACACAAAGGCACTTCAAATCTGGGGTTTAAACCCTTCAAAGCTGATTCTTGTGCCTACACCTCGGAGCTCCTACAATATCTAAAATAATTTGGGGATATTTCAAAAGAAAACAAGAAGCTTCTACAAGTATGTTGTAATAACATTAAGGTTCCAGCCTATTTGGAAAACCAGAGAAGAGTCAGGATGTAGTTACAACAGCCGCCTCGTACAAGTTACCCTTTTGCAGTGCTGTACATGGTGCAGACCCGGATGCTGAGCTGTAATTTAAGCTGCTCAGAACAACAGAAAGGCGCACACACCCCACAGCCTGGGCAGCAGTAGTCCACAGCATGCTCTCAAAGTTAAACTTTGACTGGCACAAAGGAGAAAAGAGGCAGGGCCTTAACACGGTGCCATGCCAGACCCTTTCACCTTCACTGGAACTGCGTCCGAGCCCTGCTGGGACAAGCCTTGCGTGGATACGCTCCCAAAACATCGTGGGTGCTCGTGGTCAAAATAACGAAGCCTGGGAAAATTCCCCAACTGGAGGAGGTTGTGCATACTGGCCTGCAACCCCCCTCGCTCTCCTAGATGAAAATAAAAATCCCAAACTGGATATAACTGCTAGATAATCTCAGCGGGGCAGCTGGGAGCTATAACCAGCCCTCCGAGCAGCGTGCTATTTGCTGCTGCTCGGGGAAGGCAGTATTTCTGCAACAGGCAATTGGAAAAGAGGCTGTAGTGATTTTTATCTTGCCCGATGCTTATCTACCCTTGCTTTCCTCCACACCTTATTCTCCTTCAGACCTGGCAGGGCGAGTGAGCCTCTCCTCCACATGTGTTGACATGGCTACAAAACCTGTTTTCAGCATACCACAGAGGCGGTGGGCTCTGGCCTCCGCTTTCACCTTATTAAAAATTGCTACATTTCCATGTTCAATGTCCTCAGATTAGAGAGGCAGCGTGCCAACACAAACACTGACTCTAAGCGCCCAGAAAGGGAGAGAGTAAGCTACTCGGGACTAGGTCTCTGCTAACTCTTCCGTAAAAAGAGTTTGTGCTGCCTCGTGGTTAGTGATTTTGAGGGCAACTGGTTGACAAACGCAGTGTTACCTTGCTGACTGGTGGCTGGCACAAAGCACTGCTGCTTTCCAACAAGGTCCCTCACCAAGGTGTCAAGCTTCTGTAGAAGAAAAGGCTCTCAACACAGGAATGAATGGTTTGAAGACTGGAAAAAAGGGGTAGAAAATACCTCCCTCTCTAGCAGAAGGTCACCAATGAACCTTATGTGTCTATACCTGTTCTGGTGAGCACACTCATGGAATAATCCTAAGAGGATGTGAACCACAAGGTGACACGGTTTTCTGATGAATTTTAAGTCATTTGAGAGAGTAAAAATGAAAGCTGACCCTGACAACTTGCATAAGAATCTCATAATGCTGAGAGACTGGATGTTAGAAAACGTAATTACCACTAAAGTGCAAAATGACAGAAACACCATGATCCAACATGTACAACGATGCATGCTGAGCTTGCTATTGCTGCTTAGGAAAGAGGTCTTGGAGTTTAAAGAGGCAGCCCCATGGCACTGTCAGCTTGGTGGCTCAGCAGCAGATGAAAAAAGCGTCAGGAAAAAAAAAGAAGCAACAGTCATCATCGTTGTACCTATCTGCTGTGCTTCCCCAGTCTGTATGTGGTTCTGGCCTCCCCTCCCCACTGTGTCAGTAAGGGTATTTCAACTATGGCAAACTCACAGAGCAATGGTGAAGACAATCAATGATAGGGGATGGCTTCTCAAAAGCACCTAGCTAAATAGCCTAGATCTCCCCAGTCTGGAAGAGAGACGACGGAAGGGACCATCAAGGTGGGAATGGACACTACAGGACTGTGACTCACATGGGAATGAGTCAGATGTAATTATTATTCTGGCGTCCTTCAGAAGAGAAGGATCCATAGCATTCACTGAAATAGATAAGATTAAAAGATAAGGAGGTACTTCCATAATTAAACCACAGTTCAAGAAGCCACATGGAAATCCTCAGAAGAAAATACGTGACCAAAGGTCAAGGGCATGATGCTCAGGCCCTCAAAAGCCTACTGTTTTCTTGGTCCTGCTCCAGCGAGACTGAACCTGGACTTGGTGACTGGCAAAACTGAGGCATGTTCTCAAAGAAAAGGTACTCTCATCTTCAGCCAAGCGTCACTATACACACATGATGGCAAGACTTTGTCAGTGATGGAAGCAGGGAACGGCTTCAGTCCCCCATGACAAGACCAGGTCTTGGCTGGAATTTTCACCACCAGCACAGGGGAGACACGAGAGGTGTGTTGCAGGTCACCCAAATACAACACACTTGCCTACAGGAATGCATTTAGAAAGGATGTGATCTCTGGAGCCAGGCTATTTCACTGATGGAAGAACACGTCCCACTCCATTGAGCTACTGTCAGAGAAACAGTGTCTCCTCTCAAGTCTGTTGAAACCAATCCAGATCCACTATTAGTTTTTGAGGGGAAGCTACTGAAAACATGCCCAGTCGCCACATAAAGAGAAACGAACCCAAAACTAAAGTTGTTGGAACAGGAAGTCCGCTAAGAAACGCTGTTCCAACATGCCCTCAAATGCTCAATTAGGGAAATTTGTGCCGCACGTACCAGGGGTTTGTGATTGCTATGGCGGTCGTGAAGCCTTGTGGTTTCATTGCTTGGATAACAAAATCATTAACCACGGCCATAAGAGTCATTTCATGAAACCCATGCTACACATTTCCTTTTGCAAGTTAAGCTGCATGTATCTGAGCAAGCACACGTACCGCATGCTTAATACGGCTGGTTTGAGAACCAACGCCGCGCTTCAACATGCAAACGACTGCACTGTGATTATTAAAAAAAAAGCGTCCCTGTTTCCCCCTCAGACTTTCAGAAGTGACTCATTAAATTAAAAACCCCTAGTCATTAGTAAAGAAGATTATGTTAATCATTTACTGCAGTTTACTTCTCATTGAAATGGATTTGTTACACAAGACTGGCCGGCTACTCAGGTGCCTAAGCAATATTCTGAGATAAGCATCTATCATAAAAACCAATGGGAAAGAGAAGCCGCCTTCTGCTCCGGAACTGGACTGATCACCTTGCCCGCCTCTAATGGTTTTACAGAACAGTCTCACCCTGTGTGATGCAACATCATCCAAGGGTGACTATGGAAAAGAAAGATTCATCTCAAAACTATGAAGCAATACAGTCTGTGGCAGCTTGTCGGAAATCAGCTGGTGGAGGGAAATTATGGAGCTCTGTCACTTGTAACTTCCAGAAGTGCTCTCAGCAGCTAAAGCATTCTCAAGTTTGCTGTCAAGAATAATTGTGGGTCAAGAAAGACAAGATGATTTTTATAATATCCCCCCCCCCCTCCCCCCGGACTCCAATGGTTACATGAAGTGGAGAGGATGAGGGGGAATAGAAGTATCATGATGTTGAACAAGTAGTTTCCCAAGTCCTAAAGGAAACAAAAACCTGTGCCAGCCTGGCCTTTGCAAATCTACAAGCCATCCTGCTCTCTACTGCCACGCTCCGCTTTGCTCATCTCCCGCTCACTGTGTCACCTGTACCTGAGGGGGACTGTCAACACGCAGCACAGAAATGCAAAACCTGGCGGGGCTCAAAGTCTCCTTTTCACCAAGGCAGCCTTCTGCAACAAAGCTACTTGCAGCAGCTCTCATGTTTG
Organism: Gallinula chloropus; assembly: GCF_964237585.1. Lineage (NCBI taxonomy): Eukaryota > Metazoa > Chordata > Aves > Gruiformes > Rallidae > Gallinula > Gallinula chloropus. The sequence continues at coordinate 68,232,206 of NC_140087.1, forward strand.
CTTCAGGACACCTGGACACGTTAAAGAGGAGCCCATCACCACCTCATCATGTGACAAGACACCTCCACCATCCCCAGGACAAGAAACCCAACTCCCTCAGCAGTTCATGAGGATGAGCCCAGAAGAGTGACAGCCAGCAAGCTGCATCCTCCCTGACCCGTAGCACGACCACCTCCAACTGAGAGCCATGCAATGAGCTCCCTTCACAGGCAGCCAGAGCCCTTTGTTTGTGTGCTCTGCCCAGGTGCAATCCCTTGGGAGCCCCAGCACAAGCCAGCAATTCTTCATTTGGCCCTCTTCATTTGTTGGAATAAGGGAACACACAGCTGTGCTATCAATATGGAAAGGAAAAATTATAAAAGCAGTCAAAATGATACAACAAGTGAGCAGTACTGAGCTAAACCCTAATCTGAAGTTTATCTGCAGAGCCTCCTCTGTTTATGAACTCCACAAAGAGGAAGTCCGAGAGCTATTTTGGACACATAGCAAAGAAACTTCCACCTTTCCAAAGAAATTAAGATAAAATAGAGTCTCCCAGAACTCCCTCAGCTTAATCTTGCCAGAACAAGTCCTTCCTTCCCCTCATTCCTTTTTTTTTTAAGCCTGAAGAGATACAGCACTTTGAATTTATGAGGAAAAGGAAGAGCAAAAATCCTCATTTTTGTCTCGAAACACATTTTTCTCTCTGTTCAAAGAAATCAGAAAAGGAAACAGCTGACATTTTCCATCCACCTCTATGAGTGTCCCGTATACCCAGGACAGATCACTTCAAAGGCTCCTTATACCAAGATTACCTAAGAGGAAGGTTCAGTGTGAAAGACTTTCAAGGTCTGAGACTCCTGTTGTCTCCTGAGTACAAGCTTTTTGTTTGTCATGGCAAGATACAGCCACAGAAGAAAACAGTTTGTCAAATTTCTGTTTGTTTCCTGTCACTGAAGACAAGACAAGACAGAAATTACACTGAAGTAAACCGCTTCCATACATCGTGGCCGTGTTTCAACACTCTCAGCCACCGAGAGCTACCGGAGCAGAATCTAGTCCACTTCCCTAGCAGAGAGACCGAAAGAAAAACTTCACGTTAGATCGCATTCCAGCACGGTTCAAAGACAAACTGGCTGTACACAAGCACTACAAGCAGCCCAGATTCAGGTTTTTCTAAAACCAGAACAGGACTATAACTTCTCCAATGTTTGGACTGTTCCCTAGTCACCACTTACACAAAGACCAGTACTGAGTGCAGAAAGCTGGTAGTTTGACCACTACCTTTTTTATTCTTATTTTGAAGTTCTGTGGTTATAGCTGTCAGTGCCAGAGAGATGCTGGTGGATGTGTTGTCTTAAGTCAGCAAAACTTATGGAATATTTACAAGGATTTGGTGCACAAGATCATCTCCATTAAGGAAATGCTAAACCTGCCTCCGGCATCACGGGTCAGTTCTGCATGGACAACAGATGTGGCTTAACAGCTCACTTTGAGGGGCAGAAGGAACATAGGAGAACCAGACATGGTTAAATGCTATGGCAAGTGCTCAGATGTGCCAAAGGGGAAACAGTGAGGTTCTCCTGTTTCAGTACCTGCCAGTGACACAAGGCAGCATCTCTGAAAAATCAGGTATTTGAGCAGATACAAAGAGAAACGCGGGCAGAAGTCAGAGGACTGGAGATGGTATCCCATTTTACTTGGATGCAGCTCAGGACCAGAGGCTGCAAGTGGGACCACACAACGTTTCTTTCCCATGTGGTACCCCTGGCCTTGCCCTTAGTGCACCACTGCACTAGTGCACCACTTCAATGGAAGGGAAAGCCTTTGCAGCAGGTGCATGTAAGGGAAAAAACAGAATGTTGCAAGGGGAAAAAAACCCAAACCGCAAGCCCCAGTTACGGGACCTGCTCCCTGGGGAGCACAGCGATCCCAGGGAACAGTGCTTGAGTGGGACAGCTCTGCCTACGCACAAAGCGCTTGTGTCCTCAGCAATCTGGAGAGCTTCTCCTTACCAGGACTCCTACGTTTCCTTCTTCATTCCTGTAACTCCTTGCTTTGGCCCGACTGGATTTCTCCATGCTGAGATGAGCTGCACTGCTTCAGTGGGATCTTTCCACCTAAGCCTGAGAACTGTTTAAACCAACCAATCACTTAAAACCATCTAGGGAGAGAGGCAGGCTTTTCCTTTTTGCATGAAGGGCTCTGTTAATCTGTTTATGCCTTGGAAATGACATCCTGGTGCAGATGACGGCATTGTCGGGATGACCAGCTGCCCAATATTTGTGTTCGAACGGCTCTGAAGATTAGCAAAGCCTCCCTCCTCTAACAAGTAATATTAGCCACGATACCACAGCTGTCCTCTGCTAAGGCTGTGACAGACAGCCACCGAGGTCCATACTCCTTCCCATCAGTCCCATCACCAGCTCTCTGCACATGTTTGGGTGGAGAAACACAGGAATTCAGCCCAAAATCATTTTCTTATCAGCTCCCTCTCCCCAGCTGACCACTTGCAGAGGCCTGCATCCTGATGGCAAAGCAGAGGGTGCGGACACGAGGGGTCTAGAGAGGGAGGTGGGCGCCAGCTCCTCTTTAAAGTCTTCCAACTTCGACCTGCTTGTCATCAGCATAGCTGCGACTGAATTGGAAAGAGCCGGCTCCTAATTTTAACTTAGCATGTGATATGCTGCCGAAAAGCTTCTCTTTTGGAAGATGGATACAGATGCTAGGAAACAGAGCTCAGCCCAGGGAGGGTGTTATACACTGGACGTGTGCAGGGGATGTCGAGAGCCTGAGCTGCTGCTAAGCACAGCCGGGAACAGATGGTCCCACATAGCTCACCACTGAATCTCAGCTCTTCTATACACAAGTTTCCAAGTGCAGGGTGGGAAATAACATTGGGGAGGGAGAAAAATGCTAATGAAAAAAGTAGATTAGTTAAGCTAAAAGAATCAGTGCACCTAATCCATCACCAACGTCTTTTCTAGGTACAAATTCCACACTTCAGCCTCTAAATTCAGCAGCGCTCCTTCTATATAATACATCAGGGTACAAACACAGGGGGGGAAAAAAGCAGTTAAATGCAAACTTCCTACAGCAGACTGATACGATATTTTAAGAAGTCAGTTAGGGGTCATTTATTCACACAGTTATGAGCATCCACATTATTTTAGTTGGAATTCATCACCAAAATAGAACCCAACAGCTGATGCAAACTTTTAAAATACCCTCTTCACATGCACTGCAAATACGTCAGGCTCCGCTTAAAAACGGTGCTTATTTACTTCTGCCTTTCCTTCTCCTTTTGCAGACAGAACCAGAGATAGATGAACTGCTTCCTATAATCACTTCTGATTTAATTTTCGTAAAATATTTATGAGATACAGGGCAAGCAGACCCTTGGCAAAACACATTAGGCAGGTGAGGGAAGGAAACAGGGCTATTTAGATGCAGTTGTTTAGAATGCATTTCTGTACTGGGCAGAGGTCCATTTTTGAGCTCCCTGGACTCTTGTGTTCTGTTGTTCGTCCTCAGTTACTACCAAACACATGCCTGGGGGCAGAGGGAACACCGGTCAGAAGGTTGTTTTGTTTTTCTTTAAAGGAGTGACCGGAGAGGAGCCTGCCACTTAAAAGGAAAATCATTCTTGAAATGTAAAAGCACACTTCATTGTTTAGCTTTACCAAACTCCTCCTTTTCCTTTCTAAACTGTTAAAAAAAGAAAGAGAAACCCCCAACAAAACAATTTCAGAGGATACAACCAAATTATGGTTAGACTAGCAAAACTTGGGTGCGCATTTCAAGGAGCCCAAATTTTCTGTGTTTTGGGTTTTTTTTTTTCTTTTCTACCTGTTACAATGAGACAAGAGACTCAATCCAGATTTGCCAGTACTTAAACAGCTGGTGGAAATGAGAGCTTCCCTCCCAAAAAGAAGCCTCATGGCTCTGACTCGGACCCCTTCATACCACCGCCAAGACGGATGCTCCAGCTCTTGGCACCAGGAGCCAAAGGTTTTCCCCGCTCTGAATTACGCAGAGGCTGGATGCTGGGGCTGAGCACAGCTTTGCCCACTTGCTCCAGACCTGCATCGCTCCATCCCCACCAGGCTGTGCGCCATGCAGAGATTCCTTAAACCCTCCATGTATGGAGTGGGAAGTTGTCAATCATCACTCTGCCTTCTGTGCCTGCCTGAGGTTGCCCCTTTTCAACCCTGTTTACACCCTGCATGGGGTCTGCTCCTTCTCAACTTCAGAGGCGGTGACCAGGGCTGGGTGAGACACCCCAAATCCAGCCAGCATCCCTGGTGCTGTCTCCCACGAGCACCCTGAGGCATAGCATTTTATTTGGATGCAGCAGCCAGAGAGACTGACGCTTACAAACCTGGCTGCTTGCTGAGGAAGACTTCCTTGGGTTGTACACTAAATAAACGGAAAAGGCCATTTTCTGCCTTAGCTGAATTTTCAAGCACTGCACAGGTGAAAGGAAGGATGATATGCTTCAAGGGCTAACTGCAGGGCAGGGGCTAAAGGAGGAACCAACGGAAAACTACAGTAATATTTTCAAGTTAAAAGGATGTTACATCTGGCTGTAACATCCCCAGTGACACTGCCTCAGCTATCCCACCATCTCCTCGTCTCAAGTGAAGCCTGAATCTGGCAGTTGCAACACGGGGGAGGAAAATGCTGTAAACAATGATCCCAGTTCAGCCACAAGTGCAAGAACCACCTTACTTGTACCCCTGGCAGAAGCACAGGTCTGCAGTGAGGCTGCCTTGCAGAGGGCTGTGCATCCACAGCTGGCGGCTGTGCAGCAAAGTTCAGTCGGCATGGTGAGTGTTAGTGAGGCAGTGGAGGTTTTTTGCAGTCTGCTTAGCTGATCACTCTTACAGTTTCCCTTAAGCCAGCACTTCTGCTTCTCCAGCCCTACAGCAAGCTGGCTTAAGGAGCTAAACCACCGGAAAAGTATTGACTTTCTTTTATGGGACTAGTTTTTGGTTCACTTCCTTGGGCTGGCGCAGTGTGGGGTCAGCCACGGTGGTCAAGAGGAGGACGGCAGGAGGACCCTCGCCACTCTGCTAGCTCTCAGTGGTACCAAGGCTGAGGATGCATCAGTCGAGCTGTGTCCCTTGGCTGTGGTTTCACACATGGTGCTAAAACAACCCCTCTAACCTCAATTCCTGCGCCCCCATGCCGGCTCTGCTCCTGGCACGCTTGGGCTGCAAAAGCAAGGTGGGGAAACCAAGCTGGCTGGAGAATAACTTGGTTTTCATGGGCATCTTGCCTCAAATTAGGTCCCCCTTAAGTAATGCTGAAGAAATGCCTGGGGAACCACAGCTGAACAAAAGCAAGGCCAAAGAGGGAAGGCCACAAAGCGGGAAGGCCACAAAGCCAGCCTGTGAGGCTGAGGCAGGCAAAACCACTGTGCTGCAAACACAGAAAACGCAGGCTGGACTCACAAATGCTCCTCCTGGCTGAGGGCAAGGGATCAGAGCAATGCCAGGGGAACAGCAAGGGCCATGGTGGCTACTTTTGTGGGGTAAGAGCAAAGCCCGCTTTCAGGAAGCTGGAGACAGCTTTGTCGGCAGCCAGCAATTCCAGCTCCATCTCTGAATGCTCACCCCCTGCATCCCCCTTTACTTGAGCTGCCGCTGTTGGCTGTGGGGCCACGTGCTGGTCCAGCTAGGAAACTAATCCAGGTTAAAAAATAATAATTTTTTAAAAAAAGTTTTTTAAAAAATGTTTCTCCTTCCATTTTACTGTACATTAAGAAAGGGTGATTTCATCTTGGCCATGTTTTGTTTCTGACACATTTGTGCTTCAAGCACACAAAGGCACTAAAGCATTCAGCTCCAGATTAATTAAAGGAGAACACGCTCACAAACAGCTTCACACTTTAACTCATCACACAGTTTAAGTACATTACTAGACAGCCAAATTATTTTTTCAGAAGACAAACTTGCAGCTAGTTGATCGCAAGTGTGAAACGGTGCTACAACGCTCTTACATCACAAACCCATCAGCTCAAAACTACACTTAGGGAGTCAAGTCACCTTTGGACAAGGAATCTTACAGGCAGGTTTGCCAGCAAAGCCTCAGATGACTGCATGTGACAAGAAAACGGGCTTTTGGTAGTCCGAAGATTGCTTGTATGAATGCAAGTCTAACAAAATAATTCAATAGAGCACAAAACTGGAAGAGCCAGCACACTAAAATATGCTACCACAGCATCATCTAAGCACATGGGAAGGGGAAAACGGGTGTTAAACAAAAAAACCTGGCACCACCACCCCACCAAAAAAACCCCAAACCAACAAACCTCCTTTGAATCACTGCAGCAAACTGAACAAAACCCAATACTGAACTGGTGCACAAATTGCAACACTTAGAAGTTCTGGCAAGACACAACCATAAGGAAACTTCCATCACGGCAGATGATCATGTTTCAGTTTCCTGCAGGATATATCCCAATCCCAGCACAGGACTGACTGTGTTTACATGCGGGAATGGTACAGAGCCAGAAAATACACTACAAGAACAGTCTTGAGAGGAAGAATTGTGACAAGAGAAATTGCTTACCCTCAGCAAAGCAGCTCAACACAACCAAGTCGCTACTGTAATTAACTACATAAAAAAAACCTAGATGACAGCAAGACTGGGGAGTATCTGATGGCAATACAGGTATTTTCTGCTTAGTTAATTTGTTACTGAATGACAGATGCTCCTCGCCTTGTCTTCATAGACACTCTGAACTCCTCAAGCTCTAAGGAGGCTGGTGTTTGCAGGGAAGGACCTGCTTCCCGTACCTGGGCTCCTAACGAGACCAACAAGAAGTCCTGTTTTGTGACAGCAAATGCTTTTCTCATTTCTTCAGAGTGCACACCGGTGATCATGACCGAATTTCCAACAGTTCCCATCGGGGGCAGTGACTGCCAGACCTCTGGGAAGCACAGCAGTAGTGGCTGGGTGATCCCGACCTTTGCCAGGGACTGGAGTCTGTAGGCTGGGTGCAGTAAAACAAGCAGACTGACAGCTCCGTTTAAAAACGGGAGGAAAAAAAACCACGGAGAAGGTTTTACTATTTTAATGCCTTAGACTGAAATAGTGCCAAAGCAACTGAAGTTCAGCACACTTGGGAATTGTGCTAAACTGCTTATTCCTGATCTCTAGCAAGGAAAAGCCTGTTTTGTCCACCAGAGATTGACCCGAACGCAAAAAAAGAGCTATGATAAATATAACAGAGCAATACATAAACTGTGCAAGACCTCTCCTTCCCCCTCCTTTCTTTTAACAAATGTAAATAAAGCTTCCAATCTATCCCACAGTTATCAGTTCCCCTTGGCTCTTCACTTGATTTACGTCTCATGAATGCATTACGCACGTAAGAATAGATTCTGTGTGCTGCATACCTCCACACCAGCATGGCTTTTGTGCTTCCTGCTGTCCAGGGGACAGGCTGCGGGAGAGGAAGGGCGACCTATAGTCTGAAATATGTAGTAATTGTCCCTACAGTTTTGAAGGACTTGGAGAGCAGCTGCCACCTCAGGTCACAGCAGCGACACCTTCGTCTCAGAGACAATGGTATCAAATTATGAGAGTGAGTATAGCTTTTTTGTGTCAGTAGAGTGTAAGAAAACAAAGGGGTTTGTTTCCAGCATCACCTAAACTAAACAAAGGGTCTTGAAGGAAGAAACACAACACACTACGAAACCTGACAGCCAGAGAAACACTTTCCACTTGACTTCTACAGCTGAGAAACCTCTTTGAGCATCGTTATCCATACCCACTAAGGAACATGAACTTGTCATGGGCAGAGTTAATCAGGAAAAAAAATAAAAAAAGGAATTAGAAAAGCTAGCCTTAAAATAGCTGCATCTTCAGGACCTTTCCGCTACTTCAGGGGCATCTCTCCTGCCTTCTGACCCCTGGCAAAAAAAGCAGGAACAATTTCACTGAGAAGCCAAGACACCCTACTATTAATGGCAGGAGGAAAAACCCAGTTAAACTAGGGATAAACCAATGACTTCAGACTCTGGGACTACCTTGGTAGTATGTCTGCTGGAACAAATCAAAGCAGATTCACAGTGCTGGAGGGGGAAGAGTGAAAGCCATGTTCAGACGTGAGCAGTGACTGACAAATCGGTGTTCACTGACCGAGCGCAGGACAGGATGAAGATGCCCAGAGCACCCTGTACAACCTGAGAAACCCAGCTATAAAAGCTATGACTAAATCTCAGTCCAGTTTATTGCTCGGAGCCAGGAATGGTTTTTTCTGCTTGTTTTTCTGGTGGTTTTTTTTCTTTTTCTTCTTTTTAGGGAGGGATTTGAGCCTGCTGGTTCCTGTGTATTTCCCTCTTCTTGGCAAGTACTTTTTTTTTCCTCTTAAAATCTGAATTAGAATAGCTGTGGTTTACAATGCAAGCCTAAAATCCAGACATCAGAGGATGTGGCTAGCAGCAACAAACCCTTCGGCCGTACATGCAAAGCACAGCTGGCTGCTGAGCAGGAAGAATAACAGAGGTAAGGCCATCTAGTCCTAACACTGGGACAATCCTCCAATCCCTTTGCTCAGCCTTACAGAGCAAACAAGGTGGATTTGCTCACTATGACAGCCAAAGCACTGCACCCCAGCACCCCGTAAAGAGTTCTGCTCCTCCAAAAGGCATTTCTCTTTTCTGTCACTTTATCTCAGCCTTAAGAAAAGGAAATTGCATGCTCTTGCTGCTCCTCAGTTCCTGAGTGCATCTCGTGAAAGAAATAAATCTTGCAACTTGGTGCTTGACTACTCTCAGCAACCTCAATTTCCACGGAGGGGTGGGATAGGAGATGCTCCAGAACCACATGGAACTTACAAAACTATTCCAAAGGAACTGGACTGGGTTTCTACACGTTAAAGAAAGAGAGCTATAGTGGTTCTTTAAAAGAACCATCTGAATGTGAAACAACCAAGCCAGCAAGAAAAATTAGATATAGTGTTTATCTAACTAACATAAATCTTATAAATTTTAATAGTGAGGCTGTAACACGCTTGAGGCCCACATGGGAGATGAAAGTAGGGAAAAGGTTTCATGGAAAGGCAGCAGGGAGAAATCTGTTTTTTTAATTAGGAAACCAGAAGAGATGCAAGGAGGACTGTTAACGCTAACATCTGCCACAATCTGGACCTCTACGGCAGAGAATGGGTAATTGTCTGTCTCTTCAACTACTGTCAGCAGCATCCAAGCCACATGACAAACTTCCCAACTTGAACATCCCCAAGGCACAGGAACACACGTTCACGCTGAGAAAAAGGCACAAGGAGCGCAAGATCGCTCCCAAACACACAACTTCGTGGTGAAAACGTGAGTCTGACAACTTCTGCTGGAAGCCTGGGGTGAATCCCAGTGCCAGCACAGAGAAGTGGTGTCAGCAAGATCTGCCTATATCACCTTACTGAAGCAGGAGAATATTTTCCCTGTCGTCTAGTTGAGGCACCAAGGCTTTTAGCCAGGAGGCTGCAAGAGGAGTGATGGATCCAGTCTAGGAGTCCTGAAATGCAGCCCTGTAGCTCAGCCAGGCACCTCGAAACCACGCCTGCTCCACCTGCAAAACCCTGCAAGTCTCATTTTGAACAAAAATTAATTTGTTTTTTAAGAAGACCGATGACATGAAGCAACTACGATTGCAACAGGCGCATCAAACTTTGTAAGGTTGAGGTTTGTTGTGTTCTCAGCATTCCCCCCTCCAGAAGAGGAATGCAGCCATTTTTAGGTTCACAAACCAGAACTGACGCGGGAGCTGTCACTCCTCCTGCCAGTGGGAGTCTTGTCTCTAGCACTAAAGCAGGCACAAGGCTGTGGATTTATCTGAAAAACATGAGCAGGGTTTCAGCTGAACTGGGCATAAGGTTTTGGAACAAACACCTTTGCCTTTTCAGATGGGTTGCTAAAAGAGACCGTTTCAGGCACTCTGCAGACTCTGGAAGACTTTTCTTTCCTTGGACTCAACTCCTATTTTTCACTTCACGGTCATGCGGGATTATTATCTGCAATTGAAAGTAAAAGTGTGGATTAAGGGAAAACTTTTGCACAAGAACCCAATTATAGGGCAAATTCTGTGGCTGAGGAACTACAGAATATATTCAGTCCTTATTAAACTTTATTTCTGAAATGAATGTTAATTAAAGAAGGCTGAAGGCACAGGCTGGATGGATGAAGACAAACAGAACAATCTCAGACCGTTGCAAAGACAGTGTTTCCCCCAGTGGAGACAGAACGGATGGCTAGTCTTACTCAGATTGCATCTCTTGAGAGGACGATTTATAACGTACAAGACAGGAGAAATTTATTTGCTAACATATGGAAAACATTTATGGGCTCTACTGAGGATCTGGAATTAAAGAAACACAACTACATATTGTTAAGTCTTCTAAATGGAGATTTCATTTAAGAAATAAGCATATTCCCCTCAAGTCAGCAACATTTCTTTCCATGCATGTCTGCTTTCTGCCCTATTAGGTATGAATTTCAGAGCACAGGTTTGTATCCATTTGCCTCGCTGCTGTAGGTCTGATCCATGGGAAGACGATGAGATGGCAAAGTCCAGTTTTTATAAAGATACAACCCATGCTTCAGAGTGACAGGTGGGGAGCAGATACGACAGCGATGGGGCAAGGGGCTGCTGCCCAGGTCATGGTCTTGGCACTGCAAGTTATACTGATGGGAGCAGAAAAGGCTACCCACAACAGGGGTGCTTCCCAAGCAAACGGTCACCTATCCACAGCTGCAGAACATTCGCCTCCTTAAGAACAAAAAAATGCACCTTCTGGTATAAGAAAATGGTCCTCCATTGAGTCACAAAGGATCACAGCTGGAGGGAGAGCTCTACCTCTGGGGCAAACCTCCTCTTCCCCGTGTAAATACCCTGCGGGATGCCCAGAAGGGTTGCATGCGGGCTGATGAGTAACAGAAACAGACAATGTACAACTTGCACGCACAAAAATACTCACAAAGCCACCGGCCCACAGAGTGATACCAAAGCTGACAGGATCAGGGATAGTCTAAAAGCCCCGTGTCAGTCACTATCCAACAGTCGGTGCCTATATGTAACGAGGGTGATTGTTTTAAAGCCGGTACCATGACACTGGTGCAAACATTGGTGCTGACGTGCAAGATAAAGCTGGGGCTGCCATCTGTAAAGCAGTGTAAGAGATGTTAAAGCCTTGGACCCGCTGCAGTTGAACAGACTGAAACATCTTCACGGAGGGGCAGGACCTCAGGCCAAATATTTGAGGCAGCAGCGACGGCTAGGATTTTCAGAGACGGGTAAATGACTGATTAAATGACTCAATCATGCAGATGCTTTTGAAAATTCTGCCGCACGCAGTTAAGTTTATTCATGCATGTGTGGGAGAGGGGGAGGACTGTGAAGATTTTAATAACTACCTTAGGAAATAAAAAAGAACAAATGTACTTTCTCTTTAAAACATGGGGGGGGGAAAAACCCAAACCACAAATCCAAACCTGAGAAATCCACTGCTGTGGCTGGGGAAAGGGTTTACAGGAAAGTTAGGAAGATTTTTTGTGTGCAAGGACGACCAAATGGACTACCATATACAAGTCAAAAAGAAGTGCAAAGAAAGAACGAAACAGAAGGGTAAAAATATATCACAGCCCTGTGAATTTCTTGCGGTCTAAAACCCTTCCACGCTTCAGGCTGTTATTTCTGGCTTATGCAGTCTTTGTAACTCCATCATCAACCAAGATTCCCAGATAAATGGGAAGTGGAGAACTTCAAAGAGTTTAACGACTACAGCAAAAGGAGACACTTCATCCAGAGAAAGGGAGGAAGAAATATTGGGGGAAAAGATGCTGCTAAAGCCTTAATTTTAGAATATGACAACACACTGGCCCTGATGCAACAGCTTTACCAACAGAATCGCATGAGCTGCTACCATTGGTGATGTCCCTCTCAGTCTGGAGAAGACACAACATCCAGAGAATGCTGTCAGGCAGGGCACAACCCAAACTGTGAACATGTCCGTCTGTCATCCCCCCAGATCACAAGAAGGCATCAACTATGGCTGAATTGAGATTCTGATGTAGCCAGAACACCAGTCATCCACCTTTCCCAGTGTAAAGCAACACCTACTAAAAGGCAATAACTTCTTCCTCCAGCTAAAAAAGCACCCTACAAGTTTAAAAATCAACACTCAAACTTCTGGAGAAAGAGTCAGGAGCACTCCCAGGTCCCTAAATGCCAGCCAGTTGGATTTTAGTAAAAACATCCTTTTCTGTTTCTACAGGCTACTTTTCAACACTATTTCCACAGCTAACCCTGTGAGAGCTGGCACACTCCCACCAGAGGCATGTTTTGCTGGTCACCCCCTTTCTGACAAGCACAGAAGAGCCACACGCACACCCAGCACGACCAACGTACCCAGCAGAACACGTCTCACCCGAAGAATCTGGGGACAAACCAGCAAAAATTGGTAAACCACCCTGGCTCCAGCAGTGCCTCCCCCTAGTGTGTCCCATCCCAGCGCCTATAAATCACTTCTGGCAGGTAGTTGGGAAGCAGCTGCTAATGATAGTTGCGCTGTGGAGCGCAGGAAGTCACCTTTTAACCCTGCCTGCTGTTGTTTGTCTCCTGGAGCCGTCACAAAAGGACAGATGCAGACAACATGCCAGTCGGTGGGATAATGTGTTCAAAACTCAGCAGGGAACCTTCCCTGGTCCCCTTTCAGCAAAACATCATCCTCAACACCACCTTTTGGTTTCGAACACTTCCCAGTGCCCCTTATCAAAGGGTTTGATGCTGGTCCTCGGTTTTCCCTCATTCACCCTAAATATGCAGGGAAGCATCCCAAAGTTGACACTGAGTTTGCTGCTGCTGTGGATGTCCCACCTTGTGTGTCCAGTCCCCACTTGCACCGTGGGTCAAGAAGATTTATAATCTGACATGTGCATGGGAGGTCTGCGAGTGAAGTGAAATGACAAAGCATTTGTTGTGAGCACCCTGTTTTTAGACCATGGTATATCCGTGATCAGATTACTATTTCATCTGACAATTTTTTTTTTTTTCAAAAAAAAATCTCTTTCAAAGAATGCAAGTCTATCAGGTACAGCAGCTTCTAATTCAGAAAAGCTCCAGAACATTTTAGATATTGCCACAAAGTAAGCACAAGCAACTTGCTCCTACTTAAGTCACTGCTAGTTAGGTAGGTAGCGTGCTACTGTGTCTTCCTCCAGCTGAAAAACAGTTTGAACGTTCTACTTCTCAAGCACAGGCAAAACACCTTTAAAGTTTGACTTTGTTAACAACTGCAATCCAAAAATCTCACTTCCTTGAGTATGAACCTGAGTAGCAGCCATTTACTCTAGCTTGTGGGAAGCTCAAGGACATAGAGAGGTATTAAGATGTGTGTGCACCACTCAGACAAAGACAGGAAATCTGGGAGTTATCATTCTCTCACTTCTCTCCCTGGCAACATCTGCTCTGCCATGCTTTTCACGTGGTGACAGGAGGCTGACACAAACTCAAGGCTTTACCTTCTGGGGAGGATACACTTCCACCAAACAAAACACACCTACTGACCAAACACAATGACAGGGAAGCTAACCCTGAGGCATGAAAAGAAAAGCCCTTCCCAACCTGGCCATGTACACTGGAGCAGAAAGGAGAATGACCTCAGGTGAGAGGTACTTACAGTGAAGACATCATCATCGCCAACCTCGGCCTCGTTGTGAAGTGTTGATGAGGAAGTTGTAGACCCTAGAAAAAAAAACACACAGCTTTTTAAAGACAGCAGTTCTACTCAGCTTGGTTTTTATTAGGCTGGTAAACATCTGGATCCTCACAAGTTTTTATCACTGTAGATGTGTAAGAATGGCTCAAATCAAGAAAGAAAAACCCGTCTGTGGGTACCTGGGTTGGAAAGGTAAAATCTGAAAGTGTTTCTTGACATGCAATTGCATGGCTGCCAATGCTAATTAGCTACGTTAAAAATAGCAGTTACCATTTCCAATTATGGAAGACTTCATTTCTGAGGAATGGTAACGCTACGTACTTATCAGTGCTTGAGACTAGATACTCAGCTGTCAAGAAACCATGTATGAGTTATTCTTCACCTATACCCTAAATCGGGGGAGAGGGGGGGAGACTATTTAAAAAAAAAATAAACCTCACTTCGACAGTGAAGAGTTGGGCTGGGTTGCTTTTCTTCTTCTAATTTTGGAAGTTGTTATATATTGTAAAGGTCTTCTCTGTTACCAGCTATTTCTCAGAGAACCACCTTGCCCCACATAAGCAAAGTATTTGAAGGGAGCTGAAAGGAGCAAAGCCATAACAAGAATGAAACACTGGGGTGTGGTTCTCATTAATGACATGGCAGTAGTCTGAAAAAAGTGGGAAATGTTATTAAAAAAACCCTTCCTCCAACCCCTTTACCCACCCCTGCATGTGACCCCCTCAGAGGCGCTTAAGAGCCCGGCCAGCACCCCACATTGCAGAAGGGCAGCAGGGAGGGTGGCACATGCCATCGCAGCACTCAGCAGGGAATTTAGGCTGTGGGTAAAAAACAGGGGGTGACAGTCCCTGTCCCTACTCTTGTCCAAGGACCCCGCTGGCCTCACCCCCCATGAGGCTGCCCAGGAGGGTGGGTGCAGCAAGATGCTCTGACAGGGGAAATAACCCCAAGTCAAAGCTTTTTCTTTCTTTTCTTTAACGTAAAGCCACCGTTAGACTGAATTAAGGCCACAGCACATCCCTGACTGAAATAGCTGAACGGTTTGTACCACCTTCATTCTGGAAAATTTTAAAAATAATGTACTTTATATAATGCCATCCGCACCAGACTCAGCCGCTCTCAGCTGCATCATCCCAAAGATGTGCAGAGCTAAGTGTGAAAGCCCACTTAAAATGTTAAGTAATGTGAAAACATTTGTGCTCTCTGCTACATTAGCTTTGAAACTAAAAATCTACAGAGCTGCATAAGGTTCCTGTACTCATGCACAAAACTTCTACACTTCTGATGCTACAGGGAACAAGCCACTGGTTAAATATTAATAATAAAGCAGTGACTGCATCAAGTGAAGCTCTGAATGCACACAGTTTGTTGTGATTAATATTACCTCGTAAATTTGATCAACTACATGAACAAAAAATGAAGGATAAATGAAATCCACTGCCTGATGCTGTGTGTGTGCATGAGCCAGTTATTGTTTTTCATTCAGAAAGCCTTATTTGGAAGTTAAGAAGGAATACATTCATGAGGATCAGCCTGTGCTCTTAATGGGATAAATATAGATTTTCTGATTTTGAAGTATCTGAGATAGAGCAGAACTTGATTTTAAGTACCTCCACTGTAAAATCAATCAGAAAGAGCTGAACAGGGAGTTGCCACGTGCTGACATCTCCAAAACACTACTTAATACAGCTATCAACTCCTCCAAACTTTGCACAATCCCTCGCCACTTACTGAAAACATTGTTTCTATGACTCAAAATGCCTCCCAGTTTTAGCAAGAAGAAAGCGCAAAGGTCTAGCTGTAACTCCTTTACGTTAATGGCACAGGAAAAAGCAAATGAGTAATGAGCTGAGAAGATCCTTCCTCAAACTGACGAGGTATTTACCAGGAAAGAGCCCTTGGGAATTACTTCTCGCCCAGTATCTACCATTCCCACGGCAAAACAAGGACAGGGTATCCACATCTTTAAGCTGTGTTATGGAGCTAGTGTCCTCAAAGGGAATACATAGACATATGCATTTAAGGTAGTATCCTCAAAAAGCCCAGTACTATCTGTATATAAAAATGTCCTGGTCATACTGGCTGAGAAAGAGAAAGGCCTCAGACCACTAAGTCCCTTCATAAAGGGCCATGATTATTAAAATTCGATCAATAATCCCCATGAAGAATCTAATGTCATTAAAATAAAGTACTACTGAATGATACCTGTATTACCATTGCCTGATTGCAATGAAAAGCAAAAATACTTATCATAACTTCAAAGCAGAGACAATTAAAATGTGGGTTGGGTTTTTTTTTTTTCAGAATTAAAAAACCCAAACCAGCAGAACAAAAGTTTTCAAGAACTCCCATTCAACTAAGAGGATGCAGACAAAACTAATTACAGAAAAAAGTCAACAAAACAACCAAACCAAAGTTTTATTCAGCTCTAGACAGGAATTCATAGGATGATTTAACGAAGACTCAGTAAGATGAGATCTGGCTTCATGTAAAGAGCCTGGGCTGTTTGAGTCACTGTCGCTAATGTGAACATCAAGCCTATCAAAAAAAGCAGCAACAACAGACTCGATGATTATTAAGGGAAGGGGGGAGGAAGTCTGGACAGCCCAGGCCAGAAAGGATTGGAAAATGCTTGTACTGAAATCCCTTCTCTCCTTAAGGGATGAGAAATCTCAGTTCATAAAAGTAAGCCTGGCCTTGCTCAGCACAGGGTAAGTGCCCAAGAGATGGCCAAGGCCACGGAATCATTTTAAACCCACCGCTCTTCCCAACCTCTTGACTCAAAGCCCCTTCCTTCCCCACTCTTCCAAGGGTCAAAGTGGCAGCTGCCACCATGGTACCTTCAATGAGGTCCTCAATGGCTTTCCTCACTCCTCTGTCGAAGGCTCTAGCGTCGGCGGGGCTTTGAAAAGTGAGCCCAAACTTTCTGTTGTCGACTTTCCAGTGGTGGAAGGTGGGGTTCGCCTTTGTGTACACCAGGTCCTTCTTCACAAAGCACTCCAGCACCACCTGGGAGGGCACCAGACCCAAAAGAGGAACAAAGTAATTTTTCAAACCCCAAGGACAGAGCCGCCTGACCTAAAAGCAAGCCAAGTCACATCTGGCGTAGGGGAACATCCCCCCACTAAGAAACATCAGACGCTGAAAATGTTCTCACAGCCACAGCACACTCATCTTTTGCTTATGCCTTGAGTAGGTCCTTCCTCAGTACACCAGGAGCCTGTTTCAGAGCCAGCGTGGCACAAGTGACGGCTACTGGGGGCTCAGGTGGAGGGAGTGCCTCTTCCCTCAATTTGCTCACCAGAAATTTCACCCGCCAGCAGCAGATTTAGGAGGTACTGTTACTCTCCCCCACCTTTCCCCCATCCCAGCAAGGCACTCATCTCAGGCTTCGCTGTGCCAAAAAACATCTCTAGGGTGATGGCTCAGAAAGAGCAGGAATGGCTTTCATGTCTTTACCCCGTCCCCTAAAACTACAAATATGGCTCCAAAATACAGTAAATAAAAAAAAGCATCCTAAGCAAAATAGCGTTACAACAGCCAGACTGCACATGGAACAGCTTTAAAATGTCAAGTCTTCCTGAAAGCAGGATTATCTCCAGCTCAAACAATGAAGTGGAGGGGGTTTTTTTTGACTCCCCCAAAAACTCAGTTTGCAGAGCCTGTGCAGGGAGTGTATCTTTAAGCCAGCCTGTATCTTCACAGGAGTGAGTTTCAGAAGAATCAAATATACAGACACGAGATAAACGGTGACATTGAAAAGGGACCCTGGAAATAGGAAAAAGGCTTTATTGAATTGATTTGTGCAGGGAAAGGAGAGCAAGCTCCTTTTTAGATAAACAGCTACCAGGAGAAAGCGAGTGCGTCGATTCATAAGAGACAACTTGTCTTCATATTCTCACTCTGCTCCTTCAAGCCTTGAACGGCACATGCAGCATAAATAATTCATGGCTGTTTTAAAGGCTTGCACTGCATTACTCAGTACAATGTGACTGGCTTCATGAGTTCTTTACACTCCAATTCACTTCTCACATACCTCTGCTAGGTCTTGGGGGAGGGGGGAACCACCACACAGAACACCAAAAACCTGAAACAATTCAGGCCCTTTCTTGATCATCAAAGGGCATCTTTGCACACAGATGTTGAAAATTTACCTGTTCCTTCCAGGTGGACGCATGGCAACCTAGATAGCAAAAGATGGCAATTCTAGATGAGGATGGGTTTGGTTTGTCCAATCTGGTGCTAGTTGCACATATGGTTTTTATTTTAAAAAAACCCAAAACACCAAAACTCACACAAGAATATAATAGCAATAGATTTGGGATAATTGTCATTGTAAGGAGAGACAAAAGTTGAATTAGGTTCTATTACCAGTTTGTCTTTCTGCCTTTCACCATGGATTAGAAATCCACTTCTTCCATTGCCCTCTGGGTACGTGACCTTGCAGACGCCAACTCTACTGAGACCGCCTCCTTCTTGTGGCAACCATCCCCCACTGGAGTCATCTCGGGTCATAACCACAGCTTTGACTCGCACAATATAGCTGTCACTGCAATGGCAACAAAACAAAAAGAAAACCTTTTGTGAGCATCACACAGCCTCATCGGAGTGTTTTTCTTGAGGGTGGTATTCAGACAGCATTGTTCTGGTCCCAACACAAAGTTTATGTCCAGGATGGAAGTCCAGCTCCATGCCAGATGGCCTTGATCACTCAAGCCATCACAGGGAAGAGACCCATCAATCAAGAAAGGAACGAACCCACTGGGTTTCTAAACCCACTGGGTTTCTAGATGTCAACATACAGATCAAACAGCACATGATCCAGGACACTCTTTCCCCTCATGCTGTTGGGGACAGTGACCAAGAGAGTGGAGTGAGCCATGCAGCACCCCAAAGCCACCACCCACAGGGAATGCACTGGCACATCAGGTCTGGAAGAACACACAGAGCTCAGGTAACCCATGAAAAAAAGTCTTTTAAGGTTTTTGTGATCAAATCAGTGAAGTGGGCTTTGAAGGACAACAGTGAAGTTCTTGTACAACTGGGACACCCTTACGGGGGACAAAAAACCAGCAGTGTGGTCCAGCCAATATCTCAGATGAAAGGAGCTGGGAATCATGTCAGCTCAGGTCACCAGGACCACACCATGTCCCTAAAATAGCTCCACCTGCACTTCAAGGCACTTTCAAAGGTGACATGTCATAACTTCACAAGAACCTATTTTGAAAGTAATGAGGGATTTGGGGCGAATCCAGGTGTTTCACAGGGGTCAAAAGACCCTCCCCGCCCTAGCAGAAGGCTTCGCTTCCATGTGGCTCTTCCCACATCCTTTTCACAGGGCAGTTGCTCCAGCATCACCAAGGAAAGGATTATTTGGGATCAGAAAGCCCACTGCAAGATGCAAGCAGAAGCCCCACACCTTGCACAGGACACACATCGGACTCCAGCCTAAAACAGGTCTCACCACAAAGCTTCTGGGAAATACCCAAATTAGCTCTGAAGGCCTCACAGAGCTCAGTGTAACCTCTCACATGTTAGACAACAATGATCCCAGCAACTGCTCAGAACAGCACTGATGGCTGTGACGTCCTCATAAGGAAGGAGGTCACCATGGCATGGTTAGATGTCAGACATGCAGAACAGCAGCACTGTCACCTGCAGAGCTGTCACGACACCCACCAGTGCTGCAGGGCACTAAAACCTGGGCAAAAATGGGAACGAGCATCAACAGGGGCTACAAGAGAGCACACACAAAGAGAATTGCCCAGGAATTGTCCATCTCTAGGCTGTGAAGCAAAAGCTCAACCTGGGTAAGTCTCCAGGAGAAGGCCTTTCAGAGTGACAGGCATCCTTTAGGGAAAGGAATTTCTCCTTGAGGAGTGCCCTCTATCCACATGTTCACCGACCATCCTGAACACCATGAAAAGAGAACCAGACCTTCCTATCCCAAAAAAGCAGCTGTAGCTTTCTCCATCCTGCACCTGTTAAGACTGCCCCTTGCTTTCACGCATTTCTGCATAATTTTTATAATCCAAATTCTAACAGTTGAAGTCTGAGTTCCCTGCTCTTTAATACTACCAGATTTTATTTCATCCCTAAGCAAGCAGCCTCACGGATCCTACTCAAAGGCAGTTTTGAGGACAGACCAAGAGAGGCAGCAAGCATCTTCTGGGCAGAGGCACCGGGGAGCAGAAAATGCCTTCTGTGGGCAGGCAGATCTCACAGAACACGTGCTGTGATTTTCTCGTCGCTGGATTTACTTCACAGATACTCTTAACTTTCTCACCAGACTCACGCAAGGGGGACAGTACGCTGGCGCTTCCGTTTTATCCCCACTTGCTTCAAGGGGTTTGCACTGGCTCGTAAAAGGCTTTTCAGCACGCTCAGATGTGCGGCCCATACCACAGCTGACCCACACAAGGCCTTCATGGAGCCAAGAAACAAAGCTTTTGAGAATATTTTTCACCCTAAGTCCTTAAAGCAGCATCCCAGGGCAGGAAATGGGGCGAGGGTGTCTATAGGGAGATCCAGTTACCTTTCGATTCTCTAATGAAACACATTTCCAGTTTTTACTGGGGGCAGTTTTAATCTCCTAGCATCCTGACACTCAGAACTAAGCAAGATCCTTCAGCTCATTTCCCACTGTACAAAAACTGAGCTGCTTCCACCCAAGATAATTTTCTTCTGTTCATCTCCCTCTACCTTTCCCATATGGTCCATAAGGACTAGCAATTAACAGATACAGAGCAAAGCAAGCCAACTATGCATTTCTACATAGTCCTCCTCTTCCTCAAGGATCCTTTCTGGACTTACTTTTAACTCCTCTTGTTTCTGGGGAACTCCCATTAAATTTTAAGCTCTCTTCTGATGTTGGAGCTGCTTTGATACCACCTTCCTTCCCATCCTCCCACAAGTCATCCACACAAACTGCTCTCCTCCTCCTTCCAGGCTTGTGTATTGCCACTGGCAATACAGCTTCCTGCGGGATTTACTGTGCACTTTCATGACAGTAGCCAGAGCCTTCGGCTGTCTCAAAAGCAACACCATCTTCAGTTATTTTGCTGCAGGAATTGTCCACTTAAAGGAAAATTAAGAAAGCAGCACCTACTCCGTACTTTGTAATTTGCACCAGTTATTTCTGCATTTCTATCACCTCTTGGGTGACTTCTCCAAGCTTGTAATTATCTTTGAATACTAGTGGATGCCTACACATTAAACTAGGTCCTCTGACTACTATCCCCGCCCATTATAAACCCAATTTGGCGGGGCAGAGAACCATATGTTTTTTATTTTCCTATCTGTGCTGATATCGTGACCCATGGCTCTTCTGACCTCTGCCACCAAGGCCATGCATTTCACCTACATGCCCATCAGCTGCATGTCCACAAGTCACGATTACAAGGGGAAGAGATGGGTGTTTCAGTAACAAAAAATACTGGTTCTACTTTTGAGTGGCTTTTATTATTTTGGAGGTCAGCATCTTGACCCTGGGATGCCTCATGCACTTGGTTCAGGGTCTTGGAGACCAACAAGAACCAGGACAGGTTTTGGACCAGGCTTTTGAGCTGGCATCTGCCCACATCCAAGATCCCCTCCTGATGTCAGAGGGTCAGGGATTGGGGGCCAAGAGGATGAGGAAACAAGATAGAATAGCAGGTTTTTGACCCAAGCAGAGCAATCTGGTAATTTGCTTTAATGGAAAGTGGACGGACTGATGGTGGGGAATAATTTATTGTCTTTTCAAGAACATGTGGTGGAGGACGAGCTTAAAGGAACGATGTTAATATTTTTCGCCTTTCCTCATTACTCACCACATTTGTCTGTCACCCCAAAATACCCAAGAGGACACCGTATAAACTGTACCTTTCCCAACCTGAAGAGCTACCTCCTAAAATATACCAAGCCAGAAAAGATAGTTTCCGTTCCCCTACCACAGCAAAAAGACCTCCACTCTCCTATTAGAAGAGGAACTTGTCGAGCAGAAGGCTTCACCTTTGGCAAGGTAAGCAGGGCTCTGGCTCTGTTAATGTAATCCCTTCACACATTGTCCTATATAGGGAAAAAAAATAAACCAACCAACCCACAAAGACAAGATAGAAAGAAAAAAAGGTTTTGAAGGCTTCTTCAGACTTGACACCTCAGGTTTGTCACTGGACTAGGACTCAGAAGCCACACAAATTCCTGCTTCCTTCAGTTTTATATGTCAAACTCTCGCCTCCCGTTTCCATGCGCAAGCCTAGAATAGGCAATGCTTCTTCCCTTCATGCCAGTGTTGATAAATACTTGGGAGGTACTCAAATATTTCAGGCCCATATAAGGCCCTTGCTTCCTCAGCATAAAAGCTGTTTATTTTCTTTGCTATTTAGTTTTACACGGCTACACCGAAGCTCTGGCCGGTTGCAAGCGCTCAAAATCCTCCAGTGCCACCTGCAAACCCCAGGCACATGTCACTGCTGAAACCTCAGTGCACCCAAGCAGCGAGACCACGACGTTCAAGCCGCCCACCGGCACTTTCAGCAGGGCAGCTGCTGTAGTTTGGCTGTTCCAGACAAACGGTTAATGAGGTACGTGAAAATATTCGGCCCATTATCGTTAACGAGATACCGATTTCCGCTGAGATTAGATAACGCCGGGCTTTCCTATCATGAAAAATGAAAGAGCTAAAGAAAAAAAAGGGCAACCTGGAGCAGCAGCAGCCTGAGCTCCCCTCTCTTTTATTGGCTTCTTAAACTTTAAGACCACTCTAATTGTTGGGTTTATGGCCTACGTGCTCCGCGTTTCATGCAAACTATTCTTAATTACGCTCTTAAATGGAATACTGTGCTATCTTAACCCTACAGATTTGTCTTCAGCAAGCCTTAAAAGCTTGGGAAGAAAGTATCTGCGGGGATTAGCCAGCTGCATGGCAGCCAGCCAGGGTGTTGCACGGCTGCTTCAGGGTGCGCGCCTGCCCCACCCTCAGCACAAAACCATGGTGAACCCGGGGAGTAAAGGTGGTGCAGAGAGCCACGTGCTGTTTTTATTGGAAGGGAAAGAGAGCCCTTTAAAAATTATAGCTCGTGGGTGTGCGTATTATCTATAAAAAAAAGTATATTAAAAAAAAAAGAGGAGTGCATGTGTAATCTCTGCGCTGAAGGGTGTCAGGAGCTTTCCTGAAGACGAAGCGCTGAGTGACTACCATCCTTCACGGAGCCGCAGGTGCATGGCTTAACTTCTGTGAAGCATCTGTGCCCAGAAGGGCAATGCTTTTGGTGTGTATTAAAAAAAAACCAAGCCCCTTCCCCCAGCACGCACAAGCCGAATTAAGTGCAGCCGACACCACCCAGGGCTGGCACATAGGGCAATGACACTACAGCAAAAATAACGGGGGGAGGGGAGCAGAGAGAAGCTCAAACCCAGGACTAAATGGCAAATAATTCCTCTGCTAGTTAAGGGTCCAATTTTGCCAGTGCCTCGGAAACAGGCAAGCAGCTCCCCTTCACTGGCCGCTCTTCTTTATCACTTTGTTTCAAAACAGCATCTGCAAATACCATCAGAGATACCTAAAAAACTTGGGGGCAGGGGAGGGAAATAGCCCAACCCATTATACTTTGTACTTTCCTTTGAGTCACATTTAGCATCTAAATCACACCTTCCATCACTCAGCAATATATTTTCCTATAGCCCGACTAACTGACCACAACACAAAAGTATAAACCTCCACAGGAACACAGCCACACAGCAATTCCATGCTTCCCCAACTTCTCAGCTTCCCAGCTCACAAGGCCAGGAGAGATCCAGGCCTCTGACAGAGAGGTAACTGCATATAATGGTTCTCAAAATCAGAGACTGCTGTCTGTAACACATCTGCCTTCCCAGATGCCAGGGACGAGCCAAAAGGACAGCAGGAACATGGCAGAGGTTGGCCCAACTGCCTCAACTGAACTGCAGATGCTGTGTGCTTAAATGTAACAAGCTACACAGATCCATGCAAACTTAACTTAATGATTACTGAGGCACAGCCTGTCTTTGGCTGAGCTGGATCTATTTCATGGTGCTTCTACTTTGCCCTCTGTTCTTGCCCCAGCAACTTCCGACAGCCAGAGTTTAAGCTATCCCATTCCGCCCAGGTCATCACTGGAAACTGCATTGCTAAGATCCTCCCTGGAGTTCAGCCCGCCACCAGAAAAGTGGCGACATTTTCATGGAAGTCATGAAAAACGGCTATTTTTACTGTCCTGCTTTCTTGATCAGATGCTTGGTTCATGAACCTTCTAGCAAGGGTGAAATACCTGCCAACATTTCCTTCTTCAAAACCTCAAGTTTGCCCTTTGTCACAAGAAAACTTCTTAGTGTATGAAGCCATGACAAAGTTGGTATTTTGATACCATTTAGCCTTCCAGCATGTTTGAAGCTTCATTAAATATCAGCAAGAAAAAAAAAAACAAGCCATGTGCAGCCCTCCAGTCAGATCCCACGTTGAGATGAAGCCAGGAGATAAACCACGGAGAACTACCCGACAGTTTTCCTTGCCCTCACCTCTGCACTGCACCAGGAACACAGAGCTACTCTATCTGTAACCCATCTCTACTACAACAAATTTTCAACCTGTATTTTTCCTCTTTTTTGTCTTTTAAATCCAATAGTGCCAGAATAAAAAGGCACCTCGGAAATTCTGGTTTTCACCCAGGTCAGAGTAAGAACAAGGCACTTCATGCTTCACTCCAGAGATGCTGGACTAGTCTTGCAACGTGCCTGGCCAGGGGCACTACATGTTAAACCAGTATCAACCTTACAAGTCAATTCCAGGACATTTCTCTCCATCTCAACAAAATGAGAAATCTTTGTTGGCATTTAGTATTTCCTGCCAGCTTCCGTCCGAAAACAGAGAGGAGTTTCTTCTTCCAACTCCCCAGTTCACATCTGGCTACCGAACTGAGTGCGGCTGCATGAGTTCAGCTCATGCACTGACCATGTCACACACACACAAAGGAGGAAAAAATGTAATATTAACTCCAAGAACATGGCTAGTGCAGCAACACGGGTGGTGGAAGAAGAAAATCCTGCCCCAAAGGAAGCACTCAGGTAAGATTTGGAAATCACTGCCAGTTAGAAGAGACACACATTCCTACCTGCACATCCCATGAAACACCCCAGAGGAGTAGTTTTATACAAAGGGTCACTGCTGAGGGTTTTCCTGCCCAAAACCTTTTAATGACCAGCAAAACAAACCCAAACCAGAAGGATGATCACTCCTATGGACTATGAGAAGCCTGCATGTGGCAGGGATAGTCAAGTGCCTTTGACCCCTTAAAAACTTGTCTTCCCGTATGACACATGCCTTCACACCAGCAGCACAGCTCCAAGAGGCTGAAGCAAACCCAGAGTACCACCTTTTCACTTTATTTTTCATTCCTTGATGCCTTTCTAGATCTAGGGTGGCCCCAAAGGCAGAATATAAAGACACTGGTTATGACCGGTGCCCAGAGCACCTGGGTTTGCTTCCAGTGCTGCAGCCCATCTGAAAAGCTTCCCTAAGACAGATTAACAGCAGTTTTGTTTTTTTTTTTCAGAAGGAAAAGGACTTCTCAAAAAAACCAAGACACCTGCAACAATCCAGCCACCCGCCTCCACATCTCCCTTAAACGCTGAGGCAACCATGAACAAAGAAACCCTTTCACCAAAATGTTTGTTAAACATCTAAAGCTGAGTTTATGAGAAACAGCTCTATTCTACTTACTGAAATGTGATTTCATAATCCCATAAATATTTCTGATACTTCCAGGATGTATGATGAAAAATTATGTTTTGTCCAGGACATTATATTTAGAGGTATTTTTCACATACATCAATACCAATATTTTTATTATTTTAAAAATCACACGCACACAAGCATTAGCTGCTGCCACGAGAGTAACTCACAGTGCATTTTTAAAGTGCAACATCCCAGATGATTTGGATGCACCAAACCAGGGGACAAGACCAATCCTCTGCTGCAGACAGGGCCCTCATTCCTTACAATCTGGGGGGGATCCTTAGGGATCCAGGGGCTCTGGCTGCTATTCGCACAGCCATAGGGCTCTGTGGTTTAGCCCTGCATAGAACAAATGGGGTTTTGGCCAGCATAACCTCTCCTCCAGCACCAGCCTTGTCCAGCAATCCCCCCCAGAGTGCCACATATGTGCGCTGTGAACTTGAAAGATGATTTTTAGGGGGAAAAAATGCAGGCCTGTGTACCTGCTGATGGGCAAGCTGTGGTCCACGTATTTTGAGGGCTATCCCCAGAACCTAATTTACTACTCAATCAACACTGAATTGAAGTTAAAAGTCTACATGCATCTGGGCAGATTAATTTACTACTCACGATTGTACTGAAGCATTTGTGTAACACACTGTTCAAAACCCACAGCAAGAGTTGCTACAAAAATCCCCCCACAAGTTACTACTTTTTTTCCCCTCCCTAAAAAGACAGCCACAGCACCACTGGGATGCATGCTAACGACAAAACTTTTAATGAAACCTCTTTTAAAAAAAAAAAATATCAAATCACAGCAAACCTCCATATCTCACTGGAGACACTGAACCCCCTTGGGATCAGCCTCCTCGCAGCTCTGCATGGTGGCTTTGTCCGTGATCGCAAACTACAGGTTTGGGGTTTATCTAATAGAAGAAAAAAACCCCACCGAACCCCAAACTAACAAAAGCACAGCACCACCACCACCCCTAAAAACACCTTACTTTTCTTCAAAGTGTTTAATGGATCAATTCTGCAATAAATCATTATAGTTGCCAAGACAGTATGTCTTGTAAAGTTGTAAGAAGCAGCAAAACAAACAAAAAAACCCAACTCAAACCAAGTTTAATAAGATAGCGTATCTAACTAACTTATCCTGCAGCTCCTGAAGCCACTGTGCAGTACAGGCAGTAGTTACACACTCAAGACTTCCTATTTTCATGCAAGGCTACAAAATATTAACAGATTTCAAGGAAAGCTAATTAGTATTATCATTTACAGTAATGAGAAATAAAGTTGTTATTGCATGACAGATGGTATTTGTTTTATACCACATGTAAGATAAGCAAAAAGCACATAAAAGCTTCACCAAACAGGTAGTTGCATGAGATCTGCATCCTGAATTGATTTCCCCCCCCTCCCTGAAAAAAGGCACAACCAACTTCCTAATTTTTCTCCAACACATACCAACCATAAACACCCCGTTACTGTCACCAATGAATGGCAACACTTAGCAAGAACAAGAAATACAACAAATAAAGTGACTGTATTCCAGCTTTAGAAGCTTTACCACCCTCCCGATTTCGTAAAGTGAAAGTAGAGATTTAATACCACTTGCCAAAAATTAGGGAGGAACGCAGTGGAGAAATCTCTCAATTCACAAGACGACGGGATTTCCACATGACCCTCTTCCCCATCCAATGAGTTCCTGCTGTCACACCATAAACCGCTGTGGTGCTCACACCGCTGCCAAACACACGGTCCAGATGAGGCATCCCACTTGCCCCATATAATTTTGCAGATTAAGTCCCACATTTTGCAGATTAAGCGCTACCAATCCTAATGCAGCTGTATTATAGCACAATAGAGAACAACGCAAGGCGTCCTTATCTTCAGCTACAGAATCAATGGTAACTCTGGAACACAGCAGTAATTATGTATGCACACATGCATACACAGAGAATTTCCAAAAAATTCAAACTTTACACAGAAAAAAACCCCCACGGAAATTGCTCACCCTAAGCAATTTGCATTTTCCCCCTACTCTCCTCCATCTTGACGGGTGAAGAATAAAACTATATTTATCCCCTGTAAACATCCTCCTTGACAGGCACGATACAGCTACAAAGGGTGGCCAGTGTTTTGAAAAATATAAAGAAAATTAATTCTGTGACTCAATTCCAGCTGAATCTATATCACAAAAGGGGGCAGGGAGGAAGCAGGAAATTGTTCTCCTAAAGGGGTTTTCTTCTGTTGCCAGGTAAATACATTTATATAAAAAAAAAAAAACCAACAACAAAAAAACCCAAGACATTCTTAACTACATTAAAATAAACATGCACGCTGATTTTGCCCTCCACCTCTCCTTAACCCCCCAGCCCCAATAAGCATCCATGGAGACGGCCATCAAGGGATGCAGCTTCCCAAGCAGCATCTATTTTCTCCTCGGTATTTAAGAGAGGGTGCATGTCAAACCATTACTTCTGCAAAAAACCTCCACACAAGATTAAA
This sequence comes from Gallinula chloropus, assembly GCF_964237585.1. Classification (NCBI taxonomy): domain Eukaryota; kingdom Metazoa; phylum Chordata; class Aves; order Gruiformes; family Rallidae; genus Gallinula; species Gallinula chloropus. Next base: position 68,260,132 of record NC_140087.1, read on the forward strand.
AGAAAGCCTGTGTTTCACAGAAGCCACCATAGAGACCCACTGACAAATTACACGTTGATGTAGAAAAGATTCAGAAGGGCTGTGGGGGCAGGCGGGGGAGGTGGAGGAAGTAAAAAACCAAACCAACAAAAGAGTAAGTAAAATAAAAATAAGAAATTATACAGAGCAAGAGCACCGGCGCTTACCTGCTGGGGGATTCCATTTCCTCTACATCTTACACCCCAATCGCACTGTTTTACCATCATTGCCACCGCCAGCCTCCCCGACCGGCCAGCGTTGGCTGCCCCGCGTCCCAGCTGGCTGCTGCCCAGCGAGCAGCTTCAGCTTCCCCCCTCCGTGCGTGATTCAGTCTCCTTGAGGGATGTGCTGCATTGTGCTGGGTGAGTCATCCCAGAGGTATTCTGCATATTACAGCCCCGGCCGGACCATTACTCATTCGCAACATCCTCCCGGGCTCAGAGAGCACAAGCGCACGCACTGACCAAAGATCTTTGCTTCCCCACCCCGGTTATAGGCTGGGGGTGGTGGGGAAATAAAAATTATTACAATACAACCACCATAAACTAATAATGGGGGTGTTTAGCAGTGGCTGCCGGAGCAAACACACTGCCGAGAGGTTGCACCAGACTGCCGGGCGCGTCACCCACTCACCCAGGACTGCAAACAGGTCCAAAGTTGAAAGCAGGCGTCATCTCCTCCGGTAACCCTGGCTGCACTTTATTACCCAAAAGCTGCTAACGCAGCGCTAGGACCAAGGGTCCAAACAGCTCAACAGGCTTCGGGGAAGCGCTCGGCCTCCCGACGTGCCTGCCTCCATCGTGGATTTCCACCAGGACTTTAAATACTTCCAGCTTGCAACAAGTCTGTATGTATAACTATCAGCTATAGGTCCCTATACACTACGCCACTGCAGGGAGCCCAAGCAACAGAAGCGCCAGCGCAGCCACATCCCTGCTCACAAGCTTTGTTACGGGTGGCTGGTCTCAAGCACTCTCCCCCTTGCTGCTCAAAAACTTTCAGAACCGCTTTAACTCCCCTCTTAGCCAGTCTGTCCCCCCCCACTCAGTGCTCATGATCATCCCTAAATGCCCTCTCATTTTTATTTTTAAAGCAGAAATGTTGCTCAAGAACTGCCTCGGCCCCAAGAAGAAGAATAAAAATTGTGACACTGGAGCTCTGAATGCAGCTTCTAAAAATACTTGCCCGGTTTCTGAACTAATCTACACTGACGATTATTAGGCAGGAGTTGGGAAGAAAGCTAATTTCAGTGTTTCTAGGCGTAGCTGCTTCTGCCTTCCTTCAATCCAAACTGTTTTACCCTTGACTTGGGGCAGAAATCCCTTTTTCCCAGGATGGAGAACAGCGACTAAGGTGATGAGGTCTGGATAGCATCCTTTAGAAAGCTACATCCCCATTTTACAGCCATAAAAATCACACACATGCTTGAAAACATCGGGCTTGAGCTCAGTGTTTGCATGGTTCAAGACCAGTGAGCGCTTGAATACAGTCACAGTGTACAGGCACCAGGCTGACAGAGGATGCAGAGGATATCCCAAGTCGCCAGGACAGCAGCTTTTCTTTGCTGCTTCGCTCCAGCATCCTGTGAGCACGCGTGCAGGTACAGCTACAGGCACCTACTCACAGCGTGGCTGCATTTTTGTCACGACAATGGAGTCGAGCTGCAGTCCAAAGCCACACTGAAGGCAACAGGCAGCATTTGAAATGTGTTACAGGGGATCAAGCGACAGCTGCATTTACCAGGTTTCAATGTTCAACAGAAAAAAGGTCCTAATTTCCTGGGCAAAGGGTACCCTGCTTTGGTAAAAGTACACGTGTGACCACTGTGTAACTCATTAGCCAGTCAGAGCATCATGCTATCCAAGTAATTAAAAAAGTATTTAAGACCAGATTTTTCTTGTACACCCCCACTCCTCCTATCCAGGTGGTGCCAGGATTCATTGCCTTGCTTTCCTTTTCAAGCACCACAGCAGTGCTGCTTTATCTCTCAAATGCTTAACGTGGTGCCCATTGGCTCTGTCCTCAGCTGTCTCCAGCAAGAAGTCAGTGCACAAGTCCAAAGCATCAGCCGCCAGAAAAATCAAATAAAGATGCCCGGCCCTTTTTTTCCCCCCCTCTAAGCCGTTTCTAAAGTTTTGCTCCCAAGGGATGGAGGAAGATGAAATTAGCCTCCCAGTGTAAGACAAAACCATCTTTGAATAAACCGTGTCGTAATCATGTTTTTGAAATAATCTGAGTGGTTACATGTCCCCAAAAGCTGCCTTGTTTCCTCGCCTTGCCCCTGCTCCACAGCCCAGGCCACCACCAATACTCCTTGAACCTCAGAGGACAGCAGCGGGTGAGATGGGCACTGAGCACCCAGGTAAGGGCTGCACGGAGGAACAGTGTCAACACATGTGATTCCAGCATTACACGTAAGAAGGTGGGTTTACATGGAAAAGTCATCATGCTGTAACACATGCATTTTGGTGGGTGCCGTGGTGTAGCTCTGAGCTCATGTTGAGATGTGACTTGGTTGGGTATTTTCTGCAAAGTCACAGAATCACAAGGTTGGAAGAGACCTTTGAAGATCATCAAGTCCAGCCATTCCCATCCTATGCTAAACCATATCCCTAAGTACCTCATCTACCCTTTTTTTAAACACATCCAGGGAAGGTGATTCAACCACCTCCCTGGGCAGCCTGTTCCAGGCCCTGACAACTCTTTTAGTAAAATTTTTTTTCTAATATCCAAACTAAACCTGCCCTGGCACAGCTTCATGCCATTTCCCCTTGTCCTGTCTCCTGTCACCTGGCTGAAGAGACCATTGCCCACCTCTCTACAACCTCCCTTCAGGTGGTTGTAGGTGGTGATAAAGTCTCCCCCCAGCCTCCTCTTCTCCAGGCTAAACACCCCCAGCTCCCTCAGCCGCTCCTCAAAGGATTTGCCCTCCAGCCCCTTCACCAGCCTGGTTGCCCTTCTCTGCACTTGCTCGAGGACCTCAATGTCCTTCTTATGGTGGGGAGCCCAGAACTGCACACAGTACTCGAGGTGTGGCCTGTCACCTGTGTGCTGGGAGCTGGGGCCACTGGAAATGCAGGGCGCAGAAAAGCTATTGGTTGCAGAGAGCTCAATCCATACAGATGCAAATAAAGCCCGGGCCTTCCATCCCCATGGAAAAGTTGTTCTGTAAGTCAGGAAGAACGCTTCAAGCCTGCTCTCAAGCATTTTCTCCCAAAGGATGCGGTTATCAAGTCACTGGATAGTTGTGAGTTTCAACTGAATCACCAGTTGGGTTTTTGCTTTTGCAAACATTCTTTAGACTTAAGGCTAAGCTAATAAAACTCAGTTTTGGGGTTGCTGGTGCTGCTGGGCTGCTTTTTTTTTAATTACTATTTTCTCCCCCATAAATACTTCTGTGTTCACAGCACACCCATCCCTAGTAGCTAGGTGCATATCGTCCAAAGTCTGTGTACAACTTCCTAGCACAGATTAGAGATGCTCTAATACAAGAACGTTTTCCCCAGTTTCCAGTAGGAAGCATGTTACTACAGGGTTTTGCTCTTAGAAATGTGAAGTAAACATTGAGACTGGAGAGCCAAGAAGGCAGCAGATCTGCTTTCCACTGCTTGCTGGCCAACTACAAGCATGGTTCAAAGAGCTGAGACTGTGGCTGGAGCAAGAGGAGCCTGTTTTTACTGTAGCTGCTGGAACAACTGTGATTAGGAGAATCAAATTCAGTCACCTCATCAATGCTGGTCTTATTAACAGGCTGAATATCTGCAGCACAACACTTGTGGAGCACACAGGACCAAGCCCTGATAGCTGCTGAATGAGGCAAAAGATGCTTCAGCACATAACTCTGGCACAGCACAGGCTTCCAGCTACCTGCAGCCCCAGTTCTGTCCAGCACACACTGAAACCTGTAACACCTCATTGTCTGGGAACACCAGGCAACCTACCTGAGGCGTGTTATTCAAGATTTGCTGTAGCAATATTGCCTAAACATTGCTTGCTGTGCTCTGTGAGGGGTAAAGAAGGGTGCTCTTCTCTGGTATTGTTTGGATCTCCAAACAAAAGACCTCATGGACAGGTGAAGCATAGCCTTTTTGTCCAACACTTCAGAGACCCCTTTCATTCACACTGTCATTGCAGCCCACAGAGTTTTCTTGACTGTAGCGATTATTCCACTCATGTTGTAGGGAAGAGCTGGAAGTACAGCAGAAATAGGAGAAAGAGCAGAAAAGCCTATCCTTAGAAGCAACCTTTTATCATGTGCTTGGTTAATATTCCAGAGCACTAAAATGTGCCTCCCAATGTACCATTACCACAATTTCCCTGTTTTTCATTAAACTGGAGCAAGGCTTTCCTATGCTGCACAAAAGTGAGGTGCTATTGAAAGGACAGCAGAACAGAGCTTCAGCAGTCGAGGAGCCTGCTGAGGGACAAGTGGTCCATGAAGTTCTGGCCATGGCACAGCTCAATTTTGCTTTCGCATTTCTCAGTGCAGACTTTACCCAGAGTTTAAGCGGGTAAAACAAGGATGTTGCTTTCCCAAAGCAAATGTACCTCAAGTACTGCAGTAAAACTAAGGAAGGAGGAAAGCTGCAGTACTTAATCTCTTGTAGACATCATCTCATCCAAACCCAAGAGGATTCAAATCTCCCCACCCCCCCTCCCCAGTCAGCTCCAGCAAGCTGCAAGCCACCAGCACGGTAGGAACACATTGCCATTCATGCCTGGCAGCAACCACTCTGCAGCTCAGGGCCCAGGCTGAGAGCCACCATCCCAGCTGAACTATTGCAGACATCCAGGTATTTACATACAGTACTATCCCAGGTCCTAGCAAAGGCAAAACCTACTTATAAATCACAGAGATGCTAAACGAGCACAGTAAGTCAGAAGCAGCATGTCTTCACCATTTCAAACTCTGCAAACCAAGGCAACGCTTCATACATCAGTTTAAGAAGTCCATCTTCAGGTGACTGGCAGCTTGCAACAACTTTCTGTTTTCTGGGTGTTTTAAAGCTTAGGTCTTGGACAGACATGTCATTCTAACAGATGAACGGACCTCTGCACATCTGGACGACAATAAAAACCAACCCCAACATCGATGGGTATTTCCATCCAGGATGCAGAAAGGTTCTGGATGGAAGCCATGTGGATTTAATTTTCCTGCAGACAGATCAAAGGAAAGCCGCTGAGAGCGTCTTAGTTGACTCCAAATAAACATCCATGACCAGAAGAGAGGTTACACAAATGACATGCACCAAGCTCCTCCGTGCCGGAAAAGCCTTGCTTGCTTTTCCTCTAATTAAACCCTTCCTCCATAGCTCCTAATTGATACCTGGACAAACAGCTGTAATACACCCCAGGAAATCCAACCCTGTACTTTGCACTCATGTAACGTTGACTCGATCATCACAGGGCAGGCTGTGAACTACGATTTTCTTGATTAAAAAACTGATAAAAAAAGGCTAGTAAAACCCTGAGAACTTCCTCCTGCCTTTTTTCCACACCTAAGTACTTAGTTCAAAAGGGAAGTGCTTTTGATATCCTGCCTCTTCTTCATTTCCACCTGAATCTGCATTTTCCTTGCACCAGCATCTCCTGGACCGACCAGATGACAGAACTCAAATGCCTCTTCAAGTCACCCACCTGAAGAGCTTGTTGCCTCTAGAGCAGACTGATCACTGCCATGAAGGGATTCGTACCTCTGGCCCCTGAGAAAACCAACTGCTCACAACATGGGTTGAGGAGCTTCACTTGGCTCTCTGCTCCTAAATCAAACTGTTGTTTCATTCCAGCTTCAACGAGACGGTCTCATCTAACAGGCACTTTACTCCAGTTTATCTGCAACTCATCTCAACTGACAACACATCCACAATATTCCTAAGGAAAAAAAAAGTTGGTTTGTTTTATCTTCTTTTCACTTCTAACCAGTGGTCCCTTTCTGCAGGATAAAACTTTTTTCCTATGCAAATATAGGGATATAGTTTATCTTTGGATGGGATTGGTTGGACTTGATGATCTTCAAAGGTCTTTTCCAACCTTGTGATTCTGTGAAATATTCCCAGCCTAACTATAGCTACACCTGACCACATATATCCACTTTGGCTTCTCCAGTTTCTTCTTTGGCTTCAAACCACTCTTGCTGCTCTCCTGAATGCTGGCACTGCCTTTGGTGAAGCCCTCACTCAGGACTCAGTGCTTTACACTAAAAGCACCTGCAAAGGCAGCAAGATACAGCAGACTGCGAGGCAAGCACCACGATATGATAACCTTTATCCACCTACATTTCTAAATCCACTGAAAGCTTCCACAGAACTGTGTTGACCAGCTCTTAATACTCCCTGTTTTGCCAGGGGCCTGCTTGATGGGACCAGTTCAAATTTTCAAGATCTTTCTGCCTTTCCTCCACATTTCAGTAACACATTATCTTGCCCTTAAAACATACCTTGCCCAGTTCTTTCTCACTGCTCTTGGGAACAAGCTGCTACTTTATAGCCTTAAAGGAAGACATTTAATGCTCATGAGACACTGCCTTGATTTTTAGTAGCATGGGAATTTTATTGTTAATTTAGGGTACCCATCCTCACAGTTTGCCTCTTAAGCAGCAAAGAAATGATACGGGGCAGGTTTCCCCTCCTGCCTAGAACACGGCTTCCCTAGCATTAACTTTCTTGACAACATCAGAAAGCACAGCTTTCAGATTACCCCAAACCTACAGCAACTGGATATTCCTCACCAACACCTTTGCTTTCCTGTGGCCAGCAGTGTGCATCTCCCAACCTCAACTTCGGCCTCCCTGCAGCCAGCTTTCCTGTTTACATCTCGGCCGCCGCTTCCCTTGCGAAGCAGAAGGGCTTTGGAAGAAGCACAAACAAACAAGCGTTTCCTCAAGCTGCAGGCAGTTGCGTGCTCTCTTCCTACCATCATCCTTCACCCGGTCACAAGCGTCACTCACACTTAACGGCTTGTACTTCCTGCGCTCCGTTTTACAGGCAGATCTTTTGAACGCGAGGCGACACGGCAGCGTGAAGTGCCTACCGAATACACCACTGGCAAGAGCTACTCTGTTGGTGTAGGGCAGAGGAGTCAATCGTGGGGGATTACCTTGTGGTCATCTGATATTCTTGTTTTGGTGGGTAATGGTAAGTTGTTCAACACGCTTCACTTTAGTGGTTTCATGCCATTTCTTTCCAAAGAAGTTAAGTTTTGGGTACATCTGCCGAGGGTCAGCCAGAGTCCTACTGGCATGCCTGAAGGTGACTGAAGCCTCCTATGACCTTTCCCTTTGGCAGCAAAGACAGTGAAGGAGCTTCTCATCCTGTTCCTGTCAGAGTTTTCGGAGCATTCAGTGTCAGCAATCTCAGATCATCTGGGTGTGCCAGGGAACACCAGAACATCAGTGTCCCCACAAGACCAAAAAAAAGTTAAGCTTAGAAAACACCTAGTAACAGCTTACGCAAGTCTACTCATTTAGCAGGCCTGATTAAAAACATCAAAAAACTGAAAGCAGAAGAAAAGTGACATCATCATCTTGCTGCAGATCCGTAAGAACAAAGTATTTACCTTTTATCTTTGAGCAACGCTCAGCCTATACCATACACTACCCACCTCCAGGAAATTTTTAAGGTAATGTCTAGGAGGGAGGAATGAGATACAACCTGATTTTTTTTTTTTTTTTTCAAACTTCCCACTTGTTTTTCACTGTCTCAAGCTGTGTGACAGCCACTCCATGACTGTTCAGCAGATAATGGAACCACAAGTGTTTATCGCAATCTAAAAAGCCTTCTTTTTTTCCTCCCTTTAAACCTCAGATTTAACTAGGGGTTTAATTCCTGTTTAGCAAGGACACAGAATCAACAGGAGGTGCATGCTTATCCCTCGACGCCACTGCTACAAACTTGGTTTTCTTTTTCCTTATGATGCTTTCATGAAGTTATGTGTCTCTGGCTTCCTTGCCTTGGATTTACCTGCCTTTGCCACTATGTCCACTAATATCTTGCTGCAGGAAGAATTTTAGGAAGGCAGAGCCTTGGTCTGAAGATAGGTCTCCACTACAGCCATGCAACAGATGGGTAGCTCTGTGCCCAGCACTCCACAGGCATGTTTTGGTTCCCAGGCAAGACAGTGGTGGAAGCCCAACGGGCCAAGACCGCCCTGCAAGGCCACGCTGTCTACTGGAAATTAATATTCAGAGAAAACAGTGATGGTGCTTTGGCGTGTGAAGGGAGAGAAATAACACACACATTGCTCCAAAGCAAGTTGAATATGAGCTTCGCTGAACAATTCACACCATGATGGTACATCACAAGTTGTCACGTTGTCTGCAAAAAACTCCAAGCAAAACCCAAACCCCAAGCCTTTCTAAGTCTGATCAAGCACTATGTACAAGGTGGGGCTATGGGGCATTCAAAAAGCTATTCCTTAAAAGTCCCACAAGCTGCTTCTCTGCGAATGATGCAAACCATCGGTTTGGAGGTAGAAGGGAGAAATTGTATCCTTGCTTCAGCCTGACCAAATGCATCTGGGCTCTAACAAGTCCATGGAGAGCTTAGGAGTTAAGTCCCCATCCACCCTGTGCATGCATGCATGTTTTAGAACTAATATATTTAAATGAACATATTTCATTCATGTATTTAAAAACTGAGCTGAGATTAACTTAAAGTAACAAGAGTTAGAAGTGCAGTGACTGAAAAGATTGCCTCCATCCTGTTACGAAAGAGAGTAGTTTTACATTAGATACAAGGAAGAAGTCCTGCCCTGTGAGGGTGGTGAGGTGCTGGCACAGGCTGCCCAGAGAAGCCGTGGCTGCCCCATCCCTGGCAGTGTTGAAGGCCAGGATGGACTGGGCTTTGGGCAACCTGGGCTAGTGAGAGGTGTCCCTGCCCCTGGCAGGAGGGTGGGACTACATGATTTTTTCAGGTCCCTTCCAACCCAAATCAGTCTGTGACTCTGCGATTATAACAAGGCAAAGCAAGAGCTAGGTGTAGAAATCAGGCAGTTGTCTGCTGACTCACAGCCAATACTCGCCTTGCTAATAAATTAGGTGGAAATCCATGACTGTCTTGAAACAAGCTCTAGATGTGGCAGCATCTCTCTTCAGAAATCTAGGTAACAAACAGGAGACCTCCAGATGCGCTTAGAACCAAATAAATGAAGTTTAGCTGAAGTAATGCTTCGCCAAAACCAACACAAAGACAAGTGACCTCTGGAATTTGGGGCTACTTGCAGATGTCCTAAAGGATGCCATCAACCAAGTCATACAAAAGGTACTTTAACCCCTGGCAGTGATTCATCTAGCTATTTTTTCTAGCAAAAAGCCTTATTACTGAGGGAGAGTTTCCTATTATTTGCAGAAAAATTCAGAAGAGAACAAGTAGATACTAATTTGCTAAAGAGACAGATAAACATGTACAGGAAATACTTCTATGAAGGTCCTGATCCTCTGAAGATTAATAATCTACAGTACTGGAGACAAAACCATGACACTGAGGAAATAAGCAAACTATAAAAACAGGAAGAAGTGGAAGTTTATTTTTTTTATGTTATTTTGAGGGAATATTTGTTTTTCTGAAGCTTAAGATACCAGCAAAAGCCTCCATCTGCAGATCACACTATTCTCTATACAAAAGCAGCTGCCAAGAGTTTCCTCACCCAGGTCCCCAGAGCTGGCAATCTGGGGAGCCCATCCTGCACCTTACAGAATAGCTGCCTCCCTAGCCAACATTGTTATTCAGTTTTCACCTTGTTTAAAGTCATCAGTAGTCACAGAAAGGCTTGTCCCTGTGTGGACAATGTTCTGTAGGTGACACCCATAAATCAAGTTCTCCTGTTGTTGCATTTCCCGCCCCCACCCAGAGGACAAAGGCATATATACCTCCATATATGCATTTTGCCAAATTTGCTGTAATATTCCAGTATGGAAGTGTTTTGCCACAAGCAAACTATCCAGAAAAGCTGTTCTGGACCCTCCCCCGCCTTGGTTTTTGTTCTGGTCAATGTAAAGATACCACTGCCATGAATGACAGCCCCTCCAAGGATGCAGAGGGGATATGCTGAAGCCAACCACCACTTCTGCTGCGACCTGGTGACACAGCTATTTTTGGACCACCACAAGTCACTTAAGCTGAACAGACACAACCACCCTGTCTGGAGGCATTAACCTTTTCTTCCATCTCAAGCATCCCACACTAGCCTATGGTGGCACCACAAGGAGCCCTCAGACTCATGTCACATCTTACATGTAAGCAGTCTTAATTAGGTTAGTCAGGCTGAAGCACAGCACTGCCCAGGGGTCTTCTGCTACTAAAGGAGGTGGGAAGAGTAGGGGACAGTGACACCACATCAATTTATCCTTGCTCAGGAACTTTTTGAAGTGACTTCTCCAACTCATTCTTGCCAAAGCCTGCACAAGATCCAGATCATTCCCACTGCAACCAATGCTACAGTGATCTACTGAACACCACTCTAAGAACTGAATTAGACTCACGTTTCTCTGCGGAGTTCCCAGCTTTAACTACAGAAATGGAGTATAACTTGAAACCAAAAAAAGAAATTATTTAAGTATTTATGTTTCTGAAATGTTATTGTCATCTTGCTCTTCAGTACTGTATACTACTGAATTATTTTTGTCCACTGGTAGTGATCCCTTTGAAGCATTCATTGCTTAGGAAATATAATTAAGTTTCCAAAATAGTTAGCAGATGTTAGTTAACTATGGAGGACAATGACCTACATTAATAAGAAATAATCCAGTGCAGTACTATCAACCTAGCTTTCCACTTGGGTTTGGCCTCTGCCACAAGTGCACTGAAGATCTAGATGTTATTTGTGTGCTTACTGTATGGCACATTTGACTAGATATATAAATATCTCAATATTGTATCAAATACTAAACATCTGCTGTTTGTGTGACACAGACTATACCAAGCCACAGGTTTTCTGATTTTGTGCATGTCAACCAGGACAATGACTGACAGCAACAACAGCATGGTCAATTAAACTGCAGTAAAATCAGAGAAGTAATGTTAGAAGTCTGAAACAACTTAAAATTTCACTTCACCCAAGTTATTCCTGTCTAGAGAAATGCCAGCGCTGCAGAGTGCATCGACACACTCCTCGATGACAACGGATAAGCGAAGGTTTGTGCTCAAAAACCCACCCGAGCCAGCCAGGCTAGCCAGTGGGCACCTGCCTTGTGCCAATTCACATTCCCTTCTCAAGTGATGACTTACATGAAAATCCTGCCAAATTGCTGCACATCCAAGTAGCCCAGCTGTTAATCTCTCCTAATTTTTGCTTTGTTTCCCATGCACACTACAGTACCAGGGTTTCACGTGACAAAACGTTTTACACCATCTATCAGCTCCTCATGTTAACTGATGGTATTGATGTGAGTTGTTTAATTACCAATTACAAGCAGAAATTGGAATAACAGCAACAGACACAGGCGGAGACCCCACGCGCTGGCTTCTTGGAAATCTCTATCATGAGCCCTATGAAAGATCAGGCTCTCCAACTAATTAAGTACTTGAGGCAGCAGTGAAGCTGCACCCATATACAGTGTGTGCCAAGGTTCCCCATGCTTTGCACCCTGAAATGTCACCCAGAAATATCATTTCAATCCTGAAACAATGCGCAGATATTCTGGTTTCACCCTTCTTTGCTATAGGTGAAGATGAAAGAACGAGATACCAAAATCAGGGGCAGTACTTCCAACAAAAACACCAAACTCTGACTCCTGCCACCAAGGCAGTTCATCAAGTGTGAGCCAATTAGCAAAATACAGCAGTCTATTTTTCTCCATAGTCCGCCAATATCCAAGAGATGCTTTCAGAAGTCATAGATGGCTCTTCAAGCCCCTTTCTTCTAAGCATATAAAAATAGCATGAAGACAAAAAGCAGAAGAAAATGATGGGTGCCTTGTCCAGGGAAGCTCTCTTGAGCTTTGGCAGCCTTGGTAACAGTGCATGCGGTGCTGGAGGACAGCTGTAAGCCAGCTGATGCTCAAAGTGTCAGACATCTCTTCTGGGGCATCTCATGGCTTCTTGGCTTTCCACAGCCCTGGCTGCACAGGGCGTTTTTGCTGTATCCATTAAATCAACCAGCGTTTGAGGTCCACGGGCATTTCAGCAAGTAAGAGACGCATGCCAATGACATCAGAATTAAAATATGAAATAATAATTAGCAAGAAAATCAAGCAGCTTAAAAAGTTTCCATAGTATTTACAGACCATGGACCTTCTTGCCAAGCAAGGTAGCAACAGGAAAGGCTGGGGTCTGGTGCCAGGGACCCCAGACACCCATCATGCCTACAATGACCAGCTGTTGTCAGTATGAAGGATGGTACGGGGACTATTCCAAAAATCCCACTCCTGGATAGCACTCGGAACTTCCTCGTGACCCTCTGCCAAGCAAGCGGCACTGCAAGCTCAAGGCGGCTCCTCGCTTGCTTTCCTGAAACGCTGCTGTGGAAGGGGCACGGGACAGCTCTGACAAGCCCATGCCATTTCCAAGCAGCAGATTTTAACAGCTTTAACCTGCTAACAGCTGGCAGGGCCACAGCCGCATCCATGGGCTGCCACTTAAGTTTCAAAGTTTCTTCTTTGATATGGAGTAATTTTTGCTCGGTGCCCCAGTGCTTGTTCAGGCAGGCATTCTGTTCACCTGGGGCAAGCATGCTCTTCAAGCTTAATTAGGTCATATCCTAGGCTCAAGAATTTAATAGTTGATTGAAACATCATGCCAACCTATGGTGTCCTCTGCATGTCTCTCATGCTTCACGTCGTGGAAGTCCAAGGGTGGGAGAGCAACTTGGGGTGGGGAGAAGGTTTAATTTTAGCCAAAACGAAGAACATGTTCAGCACGCTGCCTAGCTGAGGGAATAAAATAAAATCAAAATCTACCCTGCAACATTCCTGCTCTCTGGCACGGACAGACTAACACACACATGATCCGTAATGCAGAGGACCACTACAAGGCAAAAATCTTTCACAAAACTAGAGCTACAGCCAGATACTATCTAAATTAAGCGACACAACATGGGGAGAAAGCCTGCACAACCCGGGAAGCTACCAAGGCATGTGTGCACCCACACGCTGAAGGAGCCTATTGCAAACCTATCCTTGAACTGTTGTCAAAGGTAGTGCCTCACAGAGGCTACTGGCTGTGCTCGGGCAGGAGACTGCATCTTCAAGTTACCTCTCTGGCTCCAAACATACAGGAAATACTTTCTTAAACAGGTTTCTTGCAAACTTGCATATCCCCCCTTGCCAGGTTGTTGTGTGTTTTAGTACAAAAACCCACAAAGAGCAAACCTCAGAGACATTTCCCACGTCTTCCTGCAGACATTTGATTGGAAGGAGGACACTAACCACCTTCTGACCTTTATTCAGAACAAGGCACTCTTGACAAAATCAAGGCTAACCTGCAGAGGTAAGTTACCACATACAGCAAATATCTTCCTTAAGCACAGCAGAGGTTAGAATATTTAGCATTTTAAGTAGATCACATAAATTACAAAGCCACATTTCTGCAAAATAGAGAAGTTCCTTTATTCACGATGTTCCAAAATAAAATGAGTATAGAGACCGGGTTTTTAGCACCTTCGGTATTTCCTTCCCCATATTTAAAGGCTACAGTTTTCACAAAAAGTTAAATATAAAATAGCGAGAACATGCACAAACCTTTCAACTTCTTTTACTCAATTAAGCAAAGAAACTCTTGCACAGCAGCACTCGGGTTCCCTGCAATGCAGCACCTCCCAACGAGCCACATTTTCCTTCTCTCCCATCTTGAGTTTTCTCTGGGTTTTAAAAATTTACCTTTGCTATCAAGGGAGTTCCTAAATCCTCTTTATGAATTATATGGCAAGAGATGCCTGAACCAGGTGCTTAACCGTTTTTACACAGTTCAGGGATCAGCAGAGGTTTCTCGCTGGCAGAAGTCAGACGCAGAAGCAGAGGAAAGGGGCTGAGCATTGATTCCTTCTACCTAAGGAAACAACAGATTCAGCTAGAAGAGCAGTTGGGCATTAGCTCTTGGGAGCCTCTTTCAATTAAAGAACTTGTGAACCCCAAAGCATCCACGTCCCCCCTCAGGCTACTTTGCAAACAGTCACTCAGTGTGACCTCATGCTTCTCACCGCTTCACGGAAGACAGAAGAATCGGGATTTCCTCTGCAAGCATCATAGCAAGTCAGTACTGCCAAGCAAATGCATCCAACTGCTGTTGTTGTACCCCTGGGTCACCCGAAGCTGCACATCTGGGTCACGCCAAGAGCACAAGGCAGTGAGGATGAGCCTGAGCCAGCGGTTGGGTTGAAGCCAACAGCAGGTCCCCAGCTACCCTGCCATGCGGCTGGGCATCTGGATCCTGCCAGAAGCCAGAAACTAAGACATGGTTCTAGGCTTAACGGGTAAGAAAACAAGCCAGGTGCTCTGTACCTGACAGGAAACGCACATCCAGACAACAAGCCAAGGAAGACGCACACCACCTGACACTGAAAGTCACTGTCTGCAAACACCAGGAAGGTTCAGTTCCACTGATGAAAGAAAAACAGTCGCCACCTTCGCCTGCCCAGGTTCACATCATGACAGCTTACAGAACCACAAACTGGCAAGATCAGTACAAAATTCATTAATACGTTTTCTGCTGACCCACTGCCAATTAAGGTCACGAATTTCTCTGCCACCCCATCCTTCCCTTCTCTTTCCTTCTGCCCCCACCACCCCCCATTTACACACAGGGGTGTTTGCTTACACACACACTCCAAAAAACCCAGTACTAACCGCACTCAAAAGTGACATTGGCTGTTTACCAAGTATTTTTTAATGCATCCTAATATCTGGACTGTCACTTTCATAAAAAGATAAAGAGAGGATGTGAAAGATCTCTGATGCTCAGTTCAAAGCTGAAAGACAGTTAATGTTAACCATCTGAAGATGCAACCTCTTCCGGGCACAAGCACGTTCCCTGCAACCACCAGCAGCAGCTCTCAGCTAGACCCCTGGCAGTCTACCGAATGAGTCCTTTACAGCATTAACTGCAACAAACATATGTTATATATTGTCTCCTACTGTTCCACTGATGACCCATCAGATAACACAGATCCAGAAGCTCCTGGCAAAGCATTCATGTTTTTCTACCCTCACTTACAGGGCAGGGGTTGCTTTTCTGCTGGACCAACACTGCTTTACATGTCTACAGCACAAGTAGGTAGCCTGGGCTTGACACCAATGACCCAAGGCGGATGATCATCTGGAGAAAGTCCAACTGGGATTGCTCATTTCTAGTCCCACCTCTACCACTCATACCACAAGCACAGATATCAGATCAACTTTTTCCTTCTTAAAACATATACAGGGAAGTACTACTTGCAGTTGGGTACTCGTTTTCAGCAGGGTACCAGACTCATGTACAACCACAACCAAATGCTCTTGTGAAAAATTGTTTCTCCTAACCCTGCAGCAGTGAGGAAGCAGAAGAGGTAGAGTCTAGTACCATTTAACTATTTTTTTCTTGATACAAAGCTTACACAGAGGGAATGCGTTTTACTGAAATCTCAACATTTAACTGCTGGAACACAGGAGACACTTTCCTCTGTACCATTTCATCCCAAGACAACACATGAACCTTAGAGACCACTGTAACCCAAAGAGAAGTGAGTTGCCAAAGCACCCTGTGATTTTATTGCTTAAATCACTGCAGAATTTGGAGTGCATTTTGTCCAACAGATGCAAAACCAAGCTGCAAGTGCTCTCCTGCTCACTCTCCTCTGTTTTTTCTGTCTTTAAGTCAGCACTGAGAAGCCAAATTAAGCTCCTGACTCTCAGCTCCTTTAATCACATGAGTTACTGCGACAACTCCAGAAGTTTATATATTTTCTTTTCAAAACATGAATGGGAAAGTGTACACAAACAGCCTTCTTTCTCCATCCCTTCCTTCCCATAAGGAGGGGTGTTTGTTTTTTTTATTCGACCTTATGAAAGGTTGGGGAAGCTATTCCACCAATACTCTGATAAAGGTAGCCCACGCTTCCTTAGAGATATAGTAAAGGAAAGCAGGAAAAAAAACCAACCCCGAAACAGCTAACTAACAAACCACCCAAACACCCCCACCAGCAACAAAGCTGATAGAAATGCTTTTTCATTACTTCTGTACAGAACAGCAAGTGATATCAACAAACTAATCCAGTTTACACTTCACCATGAGCTCTCCTGACCAAGACAGCATGGAGATACATGGGTGCAGAGGCACTAACCCCAGCAGCATTTCAGTGCTCAGCAGCCAAACTCCCCCAACCTCCCCCAAAAATGCCTCAGCCAGGGGTTTTTGTGTTTCAATCTATGGATCTTCACGATCACTATTTCTGAAATAGTCCATGTGGCTGTTAACTTCAGCGAAGGGTTGTCTTCATGTTTGGGGTGGGGAGCGGGGGGGGGGAAAGAGGGGGCTTTTCTGCACACCCTGGAAATTTATTTCTGGAATCCGGTTTAAAGGCATGCATGCAGAACCAAAACAAATGAGTGGTTGGTGCAGACCTCATTAAGCTGTAACTTTTTTTCATTTGTAGGCTGTGATTTCAAAAGCCTTCTTAGCCACTCACTGGGGAAGGACTGGCATGGCTGAGGTCAACGGCCACACCAACCTCCACATCCAAAAACTGGGAGACCCCAGCTACCTCCTGGCCTCTGGGTCCACAGACATTTATGTGACTATAATAAAGCTGGAAGAGATGCAAGGATATTTTTTTATAGTGCAAACACAGGAGTGAAGTTGAACATCACTGTACTGCAAGCATGCCTATTTTAACACCATCCAGCCCAGCATCATGCAACATGGCCACGGCAATCCCAGAACCAAGAAATTCTTCAATTCTAGTTCAATCCCAGGCATTAAAATAAGGCTAATTTCTGCCTCCCCTTTGTCTGCTGCCTGTAATAATTCCTAAGCGCACCACACACATGCAAGCACAACTCCGGAATGACCCCCCCCCCTCCACGCACACATCAAGTTGAATGGATAAAATCCCCCACCCTCCTCCTGCCTCTGCCCATCCACACCAAGCCACACCACTCCATGTCTGGAAGGATTTTAACCAAACATGGTCACTTACCCAGGCGCACTGACCTGGGAAGGTTTAGGACTTCTGGGTGAGGGCAAGGGAGGCACAGACTTTTGAATGAATGATAAAAGCACAGTCAGGCCTGACAAACAGCTCAGCAAGGACAAAAGTTGTTATTTATCACAGAACTTGTTTCAGGAACTACTGTAAAAAAGCACATCACTGACCCGATAAGATCTTCCAAACTAGTAGAGTTTATGTATACATAGGCATAGGGGGAAACGGTTTATTTGGGCTCTAAGGTTCTTCCTGTAGGATGCAGTGTTTATAAAGGGTATTTCTAGAACTTCCTGAGTGCATTTGTGAGACCATGCTCTCCCTACGCCTCCAGATCCGCCAGCTCCTCTCCACACCAGCCTGCCTACCCACAACATTTATACCCAGGGCGTAGAGGGACAGAGGCTGTATATCCTGCAGCTCAGCAGGACCAAGCTCCAAGTCACTACGGTGCGTGAAACATAGGAAAATCACAGCTCTTCTTCATGTGGTTTTTTCATTGGAAAATACCGCCAGTTATCTGTGACTATAACACACAAAATTGTTTGGGTCTTCAAAAATGCATTTTGTGTCGTTTCCTCCCCCCCCCAGCCCCATCACTCCTCCTTTATTATTTATTTTTTTAAAACAAGCTAGTTAACTCTCTACATTTCCTTCGGACAACAAGCAGAAGCTCATCTTCAGCATTGTTTACTAACTTTTCCAGCCACCCCACATTCAGGCTCTCATGCAGTATACCCAAATGCTAAATACTGGTAGGAAAAAAAAACCCACTACAATCAAGCCCCAAAAAATAAAACAGGAAATTTTTCTCTTAAGCAGCTCTAGTGGTTTAATTGTACTGCAATCTTTTATTCTTGTTTTGAAACACAGACAACAAGCTCTGCAGTACGTTTTTCCCCTAGTTCAACTAAACATCAGATGCCTTTTTAAAAACACAAGGTCATTCAAGCAACACAAGCACTGGAACCATGATTTTACAAACCCCTCTAACATTTCCTAACCTTTCTATCTGCACATCCACCCAACTATACACATCCAGCAACAACATGTAAAGCAACGGCGGGCTGCAATCAGCTTAACACCTCCCATGCCAAGTTTCAGTCGAGGATGAATTATGTTGGCAGAGCTGTATATCTCCATTGAAAAAGTTTTTTGCTGTAATTTCACCAGTATTTAAAAAAGAAAAAAAAGGCACAAGTGTGCTCTGCCGAAATACCAATGCCTTTTCTGTAATTTATACTCACATGCTTTAAAAATGTGGAGTGTAATGAGCTCTGAAATATCGGGATTTATGCCGTGGTCTAACAGGGATGTCTGGTCCCTGGTTCTCTATCCCCACCAAGGCAGTGGGGGGTTTTAACAGCAGTTAAAAAAATAAAAATTAAATAATTTAAAAAAAAAAATCAGTACTAAGGAATTGTGCACCTTGAATTTTAAGAAACATGATCAAAAAAGGCACCTCTATTTCCAAAACTGTGGAGAAGATGGTAGAAGGCAGGTCTAGCCCCCACTTTCAGCAGCATACTCTCCCACACAGCTCTTCAAGAGCCAACCTGGAAGCAGAGGAGGGTGCATCGCTTGGCTTGGCGACACTGTGAGGACCCA
The DNA here is from genome assembly GCF_964237585.1 of Gallinula chloropus. Classification (NCBI taxonomy): domain Eukaryota; kingdom Metazoa; phylum Chordata; class Aves; order Gruiformes; family Rallidae; genus Gallinula; species Gallinula chloropus. The sequence continues at coordinate 68,278,867 of NC_140087.1, forward strand.
TCGCATTCGGCATCTAAGGCAAAATAAAAGACACTTGGCTCCCCATTGTGCCACTGGACTTCTGCCCCTGCGCCCCCACCCATGCAGTACAGACAAAAGATGTAGAGATGGAAAGGTCTGAGGGCTAAAGGAACCGCACTATCGAATTAAAACAGCTGGAAAAACTCGGAGCATGCTTTGAATTAGCTCGGGTGATATTTTCTGATCTCTATGTAATTTTTAAGAGCCAGACTGTTTGTAAATAACCTGCAACCCCAGACCCAGCCCTGCAGCAGCGGCCAAGTCCACTCGCCAGCTCCGCTGCTGCCTTCCAGCAACTCGTCAGAGCACCCCTTTGATTCCTGGAAAATAAAAACACCAAACCCCTAGCTCTCCAGTATTAACACCTGGATGCTTTTTTTTTCAGCTCTCAGAGATTGTGTAAAGACCCCACAAACCACCATGCCAGTGGTACCCTCCTGGTGCCTTAGCCAAGGGGTGGGGTGATGGGCTGCGGGGGTGGGGAAGGATGCATGTGAAGAGGCACTGGAGCTGCTGCTCGCTACCGGGGCATGAACCCAGCTATTCTATTCACACACACTCCCTTTGCCTCATTTCGTCTCAACTGGAGGCAAAGCACACACTCCCTTATATGCCGCAACTTGAAGCGTTAGTAACCTTATATCAGCTTGGGGGCATACCTTTCCACTCGTAAAACCACGCAAACAGCCAGCCTGCCTTCCAAGCACTTAAACCCAGACGGGAGTGTTTGGACATGTCGGCGGAAGAAATGCAGCGAGCGGAGGCGAGCTGAGCTCTCCACCGCTGCGCAGTCACTGGAAGAAGGGGGCGAGCAGGACAGGCATCTTTTTGGGCAACGGCCCCCTCACCGTGGGGACCTGCTGAAGGTGCTACAGGCGAGGAGGGATCTCGGTTGCAGAAAAACGAGCATTGCCCCCACACCTATAAAGACATATAAACAAGGCTATAGGAGAACTTTCCCCTCACATTCCCCCATCCCTTTAAAAAGTGCTTTCCACCACCAGTATGTGAATTCATAAGCAAAAAGCATAAACGGTCTAGAGACTCAGCAAAAGAGTAATTAAAAAGTTACCCAGATGTGCTTTAGCTCAGATGCTAATTGCTGCTAGTGGCATCAACTAATCCTAAGCATGGACTTAGCTGCTATAAAATCACATTGTTTAAGAAACATCTTTCCACACGCAAGGGGAGGGATGAGGAAGGAGCTGATAAGCAAGACCGTGGTGCTGCAACAGGCTCCGGTGTTTAGGGAAGAAGCTTCGTGATTTCCCACAGAGTTTTGAAACTCTTGACTGCTGTGCAAACACCTCTGGCGTGTTTCAGCTATTACAAAGGAAACTAATCTTTCTCCTAACTACACACACTGAGCAGGCAAGCAACACTGAAAAGCTCTAACGTACAGTGCAGGGAGAGAAGCTGCCTTGGCTTCAGACCCACTTTTAACTTGCAAAAAACACCCCCATAAGTAATGAGACTATCCAAACAGGACGCATATATAATTCAATTAAAAAACTAATCTAAGTGTTTCCAGACCTCCTTGGTACTCGAGTGCATGTGTGGAACACGCTCCTGTCCTTGCACAGCAGCACAGGTCCTTACAAGCAGAGACACGTGTTTCCCCATACGCTAGATCAAAAGACACTATCAGGTTTTACCACACATCTCCCAACACTATCAATGCAAGTCTCACAAAAAGCAACAGCCGAGGTGTAACAGCGACCAACTCAACTTTTCCAGTTAAAAAACCCCAAAAAACCCAAGCGGCTGCTCTCAATAAGAGAAACACACTTTTTGTTCCTGGAGAGAGATACACATGGGTAACAAGGCCTTTACTTTACACACGTGCAAACAAAAGTCTTTTTAATTGTTTAGGCAGTTCATTTCTGGCTTGCATCTTGCCTAGATTCTGTAGCACCTCAGACAAAAAGCACTAGCTAGCAAGGAAGAAGCTCCACCACCACGGTAGACTTCATGCCATCAAACACTTTTCTTCACATCTAAGTCCAAGGTCTTGGGGGTGGTGGGCAACTCCATAATCTCACCTTTGAAGACATCACAGATGGGGAAATCAGGTGATTCTGTTAAAGAGCTCTACAAGACCTCCTCCCCATGCCTGTTGGCAAGAAGTTTCCTTCCTAGCTGGAATCACCATCAGCTGTAGGGCTCAGCTGAGACAGATCCAGATCTCTCCTCTGATTACAGTTGAGAACAAAGGGGAGGGGGGAAAACCCCAACCACCAAACCAAAACACAATCCTTGAGCTGTGAGTTGCAAGCAAAGAAAGACAAAGTAAGTTAGTTATTCAAAAAGTCTAAGAACGAGCAGACTAGAGACAAAAATAGTAATTTGGGTTAAATCTCACTTAGACCTACTGCAACAGCAGTAAACGTCTTTAGCGGCCTTGAGAGCAGACTTTGTAATGCTGCTTTGGGTAAAACACAGCTGACTTCTAAGGTGAAGCTTCTACTGCAGGAAGTGGACAGCGTTTTGCCCCAGTGCCTATCTACATCAGGTACACATGATGGGAGACCACCTTCCCCTGATGCTAGGGAGGAAGTATCGCCAGAGGGTTTGGTTTGCAGCAGGAGACATGTTGATGGCAGAAATCTTGCTTCCAGACAGGAATGGTGTGAGAAGAAGTGGGGGGGAGGAGGGGGGGCACGGGGGGAGAAGAAGAAACCAAAAACTCACGAGTGCAGGGGGAAGGAAATGAAAGCACAGAACAAGAAACGTACCAGAGAAAGTGGGCAGGAAAACACAGAAACCCAGGAGAAGGAGGGAACAGCCCCACATCAGCTCCATGTGGAGAGCTGCTCCAGCCTCAGAGGCAAGGCTAAGCCTCCTGTGCTCAAGAGCCGTCCAGCTGCTGCTGGGTAAGCCTGCTTCCCTGGGTGTGATGGGTGCAGGACAGGGAGGAACCATGAGATATTTTGCTGGATGAGGGACAGCGATAAGACAAGAGTGAATACATCCTACTGGACATAAAGGACATGACCTTCCACTGCCCACCCAACATTTGTTTGGCATCTAGCTGCAGCAGGAATAGAGGCGAGGAGCATCGCTGTATTTGGGGGTATCAACTCTGTTGGCCACAATGGCATGATAAAACACCCAAAACAACTGCACCAGTGGGCAGGAGCACAGCAAAGCAATGCCCAAAACACTACTCTTGCTGCATCAGCAGGGTTCACCTCGGCTCAGTTTCCGCAAGGCAGCACCCTTGACTCACTGAGCAGAGGGGACCAGCAGCCAGCCAGGCCAGCCTTGTATGAGGAACTATGTGGGCAAGTCCAATTTTTGCTTCAAAAAGCTGATCCAAAACCAAAGATGAGTGTTAGGCACAACGGGCAGGCATCAAGCAGGCTGCTGGCATAGCCCAGCTGCATTTCTCTGTAGCTTTGGAGTATCAGGTTTTCAGTACTGAGCAAGCACCAGAAAAAGAAATGATTAATGGAAATTTGACAAGGGAAGGGGGTGGATGTGGGCAAGGAAAAGGGAAGGAAAGGAAGGAAAAGAAGATGCACAAAATCTTGGCAGAAAACCAACAGGTAAGAAACAAAACAACAACAAAAAAGCATTAGAAACCACCATCTGAGTTGACCCATGCTAAGGTGGAAAGAAAGGGTCAGTGCAAGGTGCTGAGATGCTGCACTGCTCTGCTTTGCTGCAGGCTTGGAGAAGACCTCTCTTAATGCTGCCAGGATGTATGTGACAACAGCTTCTCACTTGCTTTTGGTAGTCCACAGAAGCAGGGACCACTGCGGCTCACATCTGCTGTCAATCAACTCAGCAGTCTATCTGTGCCTTTTTTAGTCAACTGACCTTTTAAATTGTCTTTCTTTTTAAATTTATACATTGCTTCAGAAGTGGGAGTCCTCCAGAACCCCAATGCTCCCCTTCGCAAACACAGCATGTACCAAACACGCCGTCTCCAGAGCTGTACTTTTAGTTTTACTGATCCTCTATGCCCTCTTCACACCTGTACATCTCCTGCAAGAAGGATTACCCTCTTCTCTTAAAGGGGTGGGTGGAAGGGAAGGAAAAAGAAAACACTTCTTTTTTTACTGAATTTGTTGAAGGTGGCAGTTCCTACAGCTCAGTCCTAAAGCTGGTCCTAACGTTCCTAAAGCTGGTCCTAACATCAAAGCAAGAAAGAGGTACACCTCTGCCAATGAGCCACAAGATCTCAACTTCTGTGGAAACAGGGCGCTGACACTCAACATGCTGGATCAACATGCAATCCTGCATATGATGGGATGAGGCTGCCCACCTGCACTGTTTTGTACCCAAACTTACCCAGTACTTCTCTCCCAGGTTTAATATCTTTGAAGGACGGTTTATTCTTATTCTGCTGGAGGGAAGAGAACTGAATTTACCCATTCCTCAAGACTGCCAGAATGCGTAAGAAAGCAAAAAGAGGGACTGAAACCAATCGTTAAGTTGTCTCTCAGCCCTCAGCTCCTCTTTTCCAGCCTGGTCCAGAAAAAGGAGTACAATTACCAGCACTTCCCTGCAGTTTGGTGGCCAACCGGAAACAATTTTGTGGTTTAAATCCAGCTACCAGCAAACCAAGTCCATGTTAAGAGTGAGCCTCACCGCACAATGTACTTTTGTTTGCAGCCTCGGGATTTAATTAAAACGAGCAGATAAAGCCTACCTTTTAACCCACGCTCGAGGGTGCGCCCCAGCAAGATAAAAAACAGGCTGCAAAAACAGGTTGAAGACGATCCTATTGCTGATGCAGCATCCGTGCCACGCTAACATCGTTCCACCACGTTTCTTGCTGAGGGGAGCCTCATCAGGAAAAAAAAACACCCCTTACTTTCTGGCCCAAAGGCAGGTTGCTCATGTTTCTCCCATTCAACAGAGGATCAGGGTTACCCCCAAGGGCTGCCTGCAGTCATAGCGTGGACTAATATGGAGAGAAATTCAACCCTGGCTCCCTCCTATTCGTGGCAACCCTCTTCCCACTGGCCTGCTGTCCAGTTGTCCAACCAAACACCCCCTCCATCCATTTTACGCCCACCGCTCCTTTCCAAGCCATATCCAAGTAGAAAGGGTAAACTCTTATTCCCTCATAAACAGCAACTTCTCCCAGTAACCGAACAAAGCAGCCACTTACATGTCGTATTTTAAACAGGCATGTTTTCAGGCCAAGAAATAAACAGTTGTATTTTGGCAATCCTTCATTTCCTGTCCTATTTGCGAGCAATAATGTCATGACATACGGCATGTCCCGTGCCTTTCTCCCCAAGCTTAAGCTTGCAGCAGAAAAAAGAAAGTTGGCTGAATGAGACGCTTATGACAGCTACAGAGAAGTCATCAGTATTGGGCAAAAAAGTGTGATAAAAATAAAATTGGGGGGGGGGGGGGGGGTGTTTTTTCAGTGTAAAGGGCAAAACTTCAACACTGCAAGACTCAGTGTTCAGAGCAAGTGCCGCTGGTCACACTGTCGGTCCCCGCTCAGCGATGGAGAAGCAAGATTTTGGACAAGTGAAAGGACAAAGAAGGGTTGAGTCAAATTTAATTTTCTTTCCCTGGAACAGGAAAAAATACATTGCCCCGAAGCATCAGCCTGCTCTCTCGCCACATTTTGCCGTCCCACATGACATCACAGCGACTCCCTGTACTGCCCGAGACGTATCCCACTTAACCCAGCTTGTTAAAAACCTCCAGGGGACCGGTCCCACTTGCAAGCACTTGGCACACACGCTCAGGGCTCGCTGGAATAAATCAAGCACGTGTTGGCTGAGCAGCTGGGACACCCCCAGATGAAGTCTGCCTGGCTCGGGCAGGGCGTCGCAGCTCCATCCCAAGCAGCGAGAGGCTGCGGACCAACACTTCCTCGTTCTCTGACCTTTTCCATTTAATTACTTCCTGTGACTTTCTTGGAACCGTGCATCGGAACGAGCAGGCGGCAGCCTCCGGGCGTAACCGAATCACTTTAAGGGTTCGGCTCCATCCTCCTACTTATGAGTGGAAAGGAGCCAGCAGCCCACCCGGGAGCTGTCGGCAGCGGAGCAGGTCACCACTAGCAGTGGGCAGGCAGCTGCCCCTCTTCCCGGGTGCAGGCGGTGCTGCCTGAAAATCTCTCACCCCACCACTTTGGCTCAGCACTAAAGCTTTGTGCCACAGTCTGGTTACCGGGAGCGTCCCACCATTTCCCTCTGCCCTGCAATGTGCGAAGAGGAAACGGAGCGGTGATGGGGCGGGGTGGGGTGGGGGGAAGGAGGGATGCAGAACTAAAGGCTGAGATGCAGAAAGAGGCGCTCACTTTGCAATGACAAATTGACCTCTAAGTATCGATCTGAAATGGTGCAGTCATGAAGGGACCAATGAGTTTCCAGCATCCTGAGCACTATTTTCTCCCTCCTCGGTTTTTATAAATCGTTTCAAAACTCAAACCGCTATCGAGCGGTGCTCAAAGAATTTTAAAAAAGCCAAAAATGGAGGGGGGTGGAGGGGGAGGGAAGGAAACAAACACCCACATCATTCAGTTGAAGAGAGTTATTTTAAAAAGCATCCTGACACTGGTCCTTTTTTATTTTTGGTGATCTGGCTGTTAACATTTGCTCACAGTGCACTCAGTGAAATGAGAATAGCTATGCAAATTAAAGCCAGATATCTAGGGCAAATAGCACGCTATACTACCATTGTTCTGACAGCTTGAGAAAACTTATCAGGAGAGCCTGTCCTTATTTCTTTTAACACCATATATGTTGAAAACAAAACAAAACAAAAAAAATTAAATCACTTCACCCACCACCGAAATGAAAAACAACCCATGAGTCACCGGCCTCAGCGACGCTATCAATCAATGCAAGGCTGGAAGTGAGGAGCTTACGGAGGAAGCCATGGCTTACCTAAACCACCTTGCTGTGCCCTGCAAGGCGAAGGCGGCCCTTGCTAAACTGTGACAAGCCCAACTGCAGCCCCGCAAACAGACATTCGGGATGTGCACCGGGGTAAGGATCATGTCACATCATTTACACTGAAAACCAACACATCCAACCAATGCTGGGCTGCAAAGCAGGTCGGGTACCAGCTCCCCAGGGCCACCAGCACTCTCCATCTCCCAAGGACCGAAGCACAGCACTGCTGGGTTGACCCCAGGAGAGTGGGGGGACCCGAGAGTCTCCCTCCCTCCCCAGCCCAGGTAGGACACACACAAAAGCCCATCTGCCAAAGCCTCCCTTGTTGTGTCAGCGCAGCAGCATGTAGAAGAAGAATTTGCTCCAAAACAAACTGCAGCCTCCAATTAAGGAAAAAACCCAAAACCCAAACCAATCAACCCTAACCATCGGAGCCAAGCACTCACTGTTTTACACCAACCCTCACCTTCACACCAAGCCCTGCAAGAAAGCGCATTCAGAGCAACGCCTGCCAGCGAGATGGAGGTTGGAGAGCACCAGCTTAACCAGATGTAGTGCATGAAGGTTTGCCCCGTGCCAGTAAGCCCAGAGACACAGACCCACCTCTCTTCCTCTCGTCCAATTTGAGAAACGAAACAAAGAAAAAACCAAAACAAACCCCAAACCAAGAACCAGTGGGCTTTTATTGGAAATGAGTTGGCCACATTTTTCCAGCCTACTAGGTCATCCACCCAACAAAAATGCAACTTGGGGTTTTTTTTTGTGGGGGTGAGGGGAGGGAGGGAAGAACCCTAAGCGACTTCAAAATAGCCCCGATTTCAGAAGCTACCATATAAATGCGTATTTATAGCCTCTTCATTAAGAGGTGCCAAAATAACAATTCCCCGTAACAGGCGCGTTGCAGGCAGGAGCCATTTCCTTCGCCGCTCACGTTTCTCCAGTAAACAGCCTTAAAAATCCATCTGACGGTAGGAAGGTGCGTGCTGCCCTTTAGGAGTTTTTTTTTTTTTTCCCCAGTATCTTTTTTTTTTCCCTTCAGATTCCAGAACCGAGTCGGAAAAGTTGCCCAATTCCGGCGGCGCTTTCCGAGCCCCGCGAGCAGTCATTTTAAAGCGCGGCACATCCTATGGCGCTTGGCACGGCACCAGCACTGCACGCCAGTGAGTCATGGCTCTCGACTGTCAAAGCCCAGAAAAAAAAGAGATAGCCAGGAACAACGTTTGGGCTTGTAACAGCCTTTCCTGTAACGCCGCCCGAGTTCCTCCTGGGTCTGATTTCGGGGGAGGGCTGGTTTTCAAGAAGGGCAAAGAGCACCGTCGGGCATTTTGGAAGCCTCGGTGCAGCCTCCCCCGGAGGGTTGGTTTGGGGGGTGGGGTGGGGTGGGGGTGGGAAGCGTCCCCGAGCAGGGGTGCCTGCGCGGGAATGGGGTGTTGTAGAGGGGGGTGCGTGTGCGGGGGTGCAGCAGCTCCCCCCGCGGCGGGGAGGGGGTGGCGGTGAATGGGGAGGCCGCCGGTGACCGGGTTTATGAATGCGGCGTCATGTGACGGCGGCGGCGGCCGCCCTCTTATTCACAAAACGGCGGCGACCGGGGCGGGGATCCGCGACGTCGTGTCGTCGTCGTGTCCCCGTCCTCCTCCCCCAACACCACCTCCCGCCGCTTCCCGGCACCCCCTCCCCACCCCCAGCCCCCCAACCCCGGGGATGCGGGGAGGGGGAAGGGGGAGCGCACCGCCGCGCCGCCCGCTTCCGCCGCAGGCCGCCCCCGCCGGGCGCCCCGACTCCCCTCCCCCTCCGTCCGTCCCCCCCCGCACCTCGAGAGGTGGCGGCGAGGGACGCCCGGCGGAGAGGGGGGCAGCGTCCCGTCCTTTCCCCCCCCCACCACCGCCCCCCGCACCCCGGCGGCCCCGCGCCTCCCGGGGTTTTTATGAATGAAAAGGCGGTATGCAAATGAGCGCGGCCGGGGGGGAGCGCGAAATGGCGGATGCGCGGGCGGGCAGCGCGCACACGTACGCGCGTGTCCGTGTCCCTCTGTCCGCCCGCGGTCTGTGTGCGTGTGGGGGACCGGCGTGGGGGGTGGGGGTGTGTGTGTTTTGAGGGATCCGCACCGGCTCCCGCCGGGGCAACAAAAGGCGGCCCCCGCCCGCCCGCCCGCCCGTCCGTCCGTCCACCGCCCCCGCCCGGCCCCGGCCCCGCTCACTCGTCAGGGTAGGCTTCCTCGGTCATCTTCTCCCCGTCTAGGCTCATCCCTCGCCGCGGGCGGCCGGGCTGCGCCTCCGCATCTTCCTGCGCTTCACATGGCGGGGGAGGCCGCGCCGCGGCGGGCCGGGGCTGGCGGCCGCGCCGGGCCCGACGGCGCGGGAGCGCGGGCGGCGGCGGGGGATGGGGGGGAAGGGGGTGGAAAGGAGGGGGGGGGGTGGGGGTGGGAGGGGGCTACGGCCGCGCTTGTCGCCGGGCGGCGGCGGCAGGGGGCGGAGGAGGAGAGGCGGCGGTCAGCGCGCCGCGGGGGCGCGGCGGGGCGCGGCGGCGACGGCGGCGGCGCGGGGTCCGGGCCCGGGGGAGCGGCGCAGCGCCCGGGGGCAGGCGGCGGCGCCGGGCCAGCCCCATGGCCGCGCTCACGCCATGTCGGGGCGCCGCGGGTGGCGGCGGAGCGGAGAGGGAGGGAACCCCAGCAGGAAGCGGCGGCGCTGCCGAGCGGCCGCGGCCGCCGGGAGCGGGCAGGGCAGCGCCGGACCCAGGCGGGAGGGAGGGAGCCGCGGCGGCGAGGAAGGAGGAGACACGCCTGCCAGTGGCACCTCCCCCGCGGCGGCGCGGCCCGCCCCGGCCCGGCCCACCGAGCCCCCGCGGCGCAGTGCCCGGGGTGCGGCCGCCGCTGCGCTCGCCTCCGCCCGCCGGCACCGCCCCCCGCGCCGCAGCCCCCGCGCCCCGCCCGCCGCGGCTCGGCCCGGCCCGGCCCGGCCCGGCTCTCGGCTCACTTCAGCCTGTCCCGGCTGAGTTCAGCCGGGCTCGGCCCCGCTCAGTTCCGTTTAGCCTAACCTAGTAAGGCCCGGCTCAGCCCGATCTCGCCCTTCTCAGCCCTGCCGGGCCTGGCTGGCTTCAACCCAACTTTGCCCAGCTTGGCAGGGTTCAACCCGACCCAGCCTGGCCCAGCTCAGGTCGGTTCTGCCCGACCCAGCCTGGCTCGGCGCAGCTCCTCATCATGGCTGACAAGACCCCTAGGAAGGCTTTACTTTCCCGTAAGCGATGAGCGCGATGCCGTGTGCGCAGCGGGGAGTTTAACAGCCTGTTGATAGAGGAGCTCGGGGAGCTGGCGTTACCCCACGGAGCCATGGTCAGAGGTTCCTCCACGCTCACATTCTTACCACCCATCCTGCCCTCTACAAGAGCTCAAATCAACCCTCGGAGCCGTGCTCAGCAGCACTATGGCATGAGCGCAGGCATGCTTGCTAGCATCATGCAGTGATTTGTGCAGGTAATTTTAATTGGGTTTTGCCACACTGAACAGTATTGTACCTGTGAAGACTCTCTGGTGCCTCCTCAGCTACACCTTGCCATCTTCTGAGCTGGAAACTTGCCTGGTCCACAGAGGAAGGGGTGACGGGAGCTGACTTTAGAAAGGAATGTTTGGTGGGTGAAGTTGAGTAACTAGCAGTGACTTTTTGCTTCTCCATCAGGTCCTCTGTGACCTGGGAGAAGAAATCTGTCTGTGCCATGCAAACACATCACCTTGCACTTCTGGGCTCTCTGTGGGCTCCTCAACTGCAGCATCTCTTTCCTATTGTGGGTGGGGACACGTCCCATCTCTGCTCCCACTGCTCAGGGATATGCAGACCCTGTACGGTTGTGATTTCTAAGGAACCCGCTTACCGATTTGTCTTTCAAGTCTAGCCTATGGGGTTTAGTCCAGATTTTGCCATGGAAATTGTGTTTCTGCTCTGTTGGGTTTCAGTTTCTAAGTGCTGTAAATTTTCTTTTCAGGAACAGAAGTGGAAACTTGGAGAAAAATCTGTGGACTGCTAGTAAAGCGATGGAGGCAAGAGCTGATGAAAACTTTGAGGTCGTCTTTATGGGAGGTTACCCACAGGGATAAGCAGCATGTCCTATGGAGATGATGCCAGGATCTCCAGCTTTGGTGGCGTTGCACCACACTTGCCATTGCTAGAGGTTTGGCCATAGCACCAGCTCACATATGAGAGTGCTCCCCTTGGCAGCCTGTGGCATACTTATTTGGGTGGCAATGCTGCCTCTCCCTCCATCCCCTTCCCACCCATTCATTCCTCTGCAAAGCAGTTTGATACCTCCTTGGCTCTGCTAATGTACCACCCCACTCCCCCCGCCCCGCTGGGGAGTTGCACTGCTGGGTCTGCTAAATGGTCCCAGCTAAGAATACCCCCCACCCCCCAATACATCTTTATTTTGGAAAGTTATTCAAGGATCCAACTTGCAGAATGGCACGATAAACATCTTGGCAGAGCTGGGTTGGCAGCGAAAGGAAGTGTCAGGGCAGGAGTAAGCAGTTGGGAGCAAGGAAATGGCAGGAACGGCTTCAGCTGCTGTGCCATAAAAGACCAGATGTAATGATTTGACACACTTCCACCCATCCTATGTATGTTTTTTCCCCCAAATGCTGCTGGGATTGCACAGATGTCTAACATCCTTAGCATCTTTCATGCCAAAAATGTCCATGGTCAGCAGGAGCATCGATGCGCGTGAAGTGGGGAGTGTGGCATTTAGCAGTTGGCTACTACAGACCCAGAATAAGGACAAAGTTATGGCCACGTGAAAAACCCAGCGTGCAGTCATGTAATTAAAAGGCCATTATAATGCATATACCGCTGAGGAGGTCTGGGTATTAATCACCGTCTGATTAATGCCTGAGAGCTTGACTGTATGATCCGGGTGTATTGTTGTGTACGTGTGTGTGTGTGTGTGTGTACCTGCCCCAATGGCAAGCAGCAAATATGTTTGAGGCTTGGAAGCTGAAGTTTTACTCGATCTAGTTTCTTGAGTCATTTCCTGTGGATTTGCAAGATCTCTCACTTGATCTCTGCTTTCACTGCCCCGCTAATTCGGAAGCTGCCAAGCTATTTATTCTCTGAACGATTTCTCTCACCGCGCAACCCTCTTCCTTTTGCTTTCACACAGAGAAACGCTGAATTTTATTTCTCTAAAATTCAGGTTACCATGCCGGCTCTTGTGAGTAGCGCTTTCAAGATGACTGACTTTTCTGAATGAAAAGGCTCTCGGAGGTGCGATTTCTGTTCGTGCATTGTGCTGTTTGTATACAGAGCTTCTGCTTACACACAGAATAGCGCTTCCCTGCCATGCGATCGTTACGGTACCTAGAATTAATTAGCCATTGGTGGCAGAGCTTCAAAACAGCAGCTTCTGCATGCTAACTATTTGCGTGCTATAGGTATTCTGCATTGGATGTTTAAAAGGAACATTAATTTTGCGGAGTAATATTTCAGCCATTGCAGAGGACCTGCTATATGGACCTTGCTTCTGCTTGGATTGAAAATGGACTTCCCCAAAGTGGTGTTACACTTTTAGCCGGTGCTTTTTTTTCGGGGGAGGGGGTAAGAAGCACTGGAATTTGAAGCGGCCCAGTTTGGGATGGCATTTACTGCAGGGCTTGCAATGTAGCCTGCTCCCTTCACCCACTCTTTCTTTTAAAACCCATACCTTTGAGCTGAAACCTTCCACACTGTTGATTTAGGAACCTAAATGTGAATGTCAGTACTTTGTTGACTGTGCTAGTCTCAGTGACTTTTCCACTGACTCACACGGTGACTTTGAATGAGTGAGGAGTAGAAGTCAGCAGTCCTGAATCATGCCATCCTCCAGACAGTTACCCCCCTCCCTGATAATTCTTTCGAGCAGCAATCACATTTTAAAAGCAATGATTACACCCGTGTTTTCCCCCATTATAATCACGCAGAATGTAAGAGCTACAGAAATGGTCTGCAACATTTGCAGTCAGCTTAAAAGCTTTCAGAGTTGTTGACACATTTTGGGAGGTCATGGAGTTTGGAAATACAAAGTTTGGGGTTTTTTTGTTGTTGTTTTTTTTTTTAGTGGGAGTGGGATTTCAGCAGGCGGTTTAGAGAAATGTTGGGAGGATTTTGGGCACCTGCCAGGGAAAGAGGAGGCAGAGGGCTCCTCGTGTTCTTTCCAGGACATCCTTCTAAAGGATGGGAAGAGCAAAGCAGGGAAGCAGAAAGAGATCCTTGCTGCAATATGGATTGCTTTGCCCCAGAGCTCACTGTCCCACTGTTTTCTCCATTTCTTGTTTTGTGTAACAGTAACTGGTAAGAAAGCTTATGTGAGCTCTTTGCTACTGCACGCATGTGCCTCTGCACAACTTTAGAGATGCTGGGGCTGCTGGTCAGGGTGGGGGGAGAAGGGGAAGGGAGAAATGGGGAAGGAGAGTAAAGATATTCAAAACAACCCAGTGCTCACTGGTTCCATAAAATGTCTGGTTAGAGGATCAGCTTGGTGCTTTCAGCTGAAAGCAGAGGTAGAGCAGGAGCTCAAGCCCATTCTGGATGCCACAGGATCCACCTGGGCCATGGCAACATCCTGATGACTAGGAAGGCATTGACCAATGCTTGCAGTCAGCCATGAGTCACACATATGGGGCAAACCTGGATTAATTTGTAGTTCTTATCTTGAAATCATGTGATCTCCTTCACCCTCTCCCAAAAGAAAAGCAAGCTTACTGAAATGAGGGGATTGTGAGGAAAAGAGGGCTTTTCAAAACTCTTGCTTTCCTACTGGGTGCTCTCATGTCCTCTTGATATTCAGCAGTAAGTGATTTATAGCCCTTCTGTCATGATGGTTTGGTGTTTCCCTTGTGTGCATAACTTCCTTTTGATATAAAGGGATGATAACAAACCCAAATTGTAATCTCATGAGCACATGACACACAGTCTTTGTGGTGCAGATAGCAGGAAAATGTTCTGATCTTGAGTTCAGTGCTTCAGCCTCCCTCCCAACCCCCAGATCTCACCCTGGTGACGGGGTGGCACTAGCAGGTTTAGTGAGACAGCACCGTTGTCAGGGGTGATTCCTTCAGACGTTTCCTGGGAGTCCCACTAGAGCCGGGTCCCCGGCATGGGCACAACAAGAGATGGGTGCAGGACTGCTTCTTATTTTGCCGAATGCTTGGAAGGAAAAAACCTGGTACAAAACCTTCACGTGTCGCCATTGGTTCCTCAGCAGCTCTTTGCTTCTGCACGTTCCTGGTTCAGAGGATGCCGTGGACCATCAGATCGAAAAATAAGTGTGCACAAACTCTGCCAGTGTCACAGATGCACTAACAACGTCAGGATTAGTTCTAAAGCTGGGCTACTTCTGGCTTGAGGGAAGGGCCACTCTCCTCTCAAGATGCCTTTTCCACCCTTGAGAGGTTTCGGCATTTATGATACAGCTGTTTCCAGGCGCCTCATGGGAACTGAATAAACAGATGCCAAATAATCTGTTTTTACTTCAGGGAACACAAAAGTGGATGGATCTGGGAAAAAATGCTGGAGTTGTAAACACCTTTTTCTCCCCTCCCTGGGAATCATTGGAATTGGGCTTGGAAAATTAAGCACATTTTAAGAAAGTTGCCTTCCAATACTCAAACTTCACTCGATAACCAGTGTTCCTCCTCTTCTCACAGAGCTAAAACCTGCATCTCTCCTCTGCTCCAGAGCTTTCTGTCTGGCCTCAGCAGGTGTTAGAAGGAACTCTTTGGCAAAACTAGTTTTCATGGCTTGCCCTGCCTTTCTCATCTGGCATCACTGTGTGACCAGAGGGCCCTAGTTCAGTTCCTGAGCTGTTATAATCCCAGGTTTACCCAGTCCAGGCCTGGCCGTGGCAGAACACCCCCGCACAGGTATTGATTGGGAAAGGCTTCTGGAGCTAAATTAAGCTTTTGATATATGGAAATGAGGATGTGGCTGGGTCAGGCGTCAGTGACATATGGTACGCAGGGGAAACGAGTGGAACAAGCGCTGCATGTCCCTTGCTTGCATCCTCCTTAACTGAGCCCTCGGCTTCAGGGCTGCTCCGCGACACCAACCCACGCAGTCCTTTACAGATGCTTGACAATATTTAATTTCAAAGGGTAGCAGTCCACCCTCTTCTCCAGGCAGATATTTTCCCTTGTGGTAACATCCTCATAACAACTCCAGCTAGGCAAATATAGCATATGGCTTCTGAGTGTCCTGGGAGGACTCGGAGGTGGATAGGTCAAGATGAAGAAAGTTCATGGCTAAGCCTGTGTGCTGCTGGATGCCACTGCCAGGGATTAGTTGTAGTAGAAGGTTGAGAAGCTGGGAGGAGGGTTTAATGGTCCTGTAGAGAGCACCACCTTAGACAGCCATCCTCTGAGATGTTTGCATTGCTGTTCCCAAGGATTCCCATGGAAAATAATCACATGCTCCTTTTATGCCCTTGTAATCATGAACATATTATGCTTCCCTGCCCACTTCGAAGGAGAAAAGTAATTAGTCGCCCCACACAAATCTTTCAGGACTATACATACACTCTGGTATGTGTGCCAGCTCTGTCTGCAAGGGAATGAAGACGTACAGCTCTGCTCTGTGCGTGGTTATTAACAGAGGCTGCCATGTGCAGAAACCGGGTGCAAGGCCTTTGACACGCTCACCGCCAGCCGCATCTCCAGCAGCGTTTGCTGCCAGGGCTAATGAAGTCCAGAAATGCAAGGCCAGGTTATGAGAGTTTCAGGCCTGCAAAGCTAAAAGCACCAGCTCGCCTCCCCAGAGCTCGCTGCCTGCTCACAAAACTCCCTTGTTTCATGTAGAAGCCTCTCCTGTCTCTTAGCAGAAAAAAAAAAAAAATGGGCTGGTTATTGGTGGGTGCACATTCTGACCTTAAAAGCTGGAAGTAAAAACAACCCAAGATATGGGGCCTACTGAAGTGGCAGCTGAAGGGCTTTTTATGGGTCATTCTACAGTCATAGACACCATTGTGCTAAAATTGCAGCGGGAAGGAGTGGGGGTTAATTTAAGGTTTATTGTGATGAAGAATCATTTAGAAAGTGCTGGGAAACAGCAAATGGAAGACATTCTGGAAAATAAGCTTAATTTCCGCAGTCAGGGGTATTGACTTAATGTTGCAGGGAGTGTGAAGGAAACCTCCTAGATCCGTGGCAGGTAAATATTTGCCTTTGATTCTGTTTTTCTCTTGGAGTTTATAAACCCCATCATTTACACTCAGATGGACGTGCTGAAAGCTGTGTTTAGGAAGAGAATTTCATCCCCTCCTGCATGTACTTTTAACACGTGATAATTGTTTAACTGCAGCCTAACAAAATGTGGCTGGAGGGGTGGGTTGTACAGGAGGAGTTATGTGGCACTGATGGCAACTGCCTGATTCGACCCCGCTGAAGGCACCAGGATCAGAAGAGACTTTATGTTTTACCTTTAGTGGCTTATGGCAAATTCCTGCCTCTGGATTTCACACATTGGAGCTGTCCCATTGACAACACGGGGAACACGCGTGTGCGCTGGGACCACGCGCAGCTTCAGCGTCACACAGCTTCAGCGTGGGCATCCAGCTCTGCAAAACTCTGGGCTTCTCTTCAGAAAGGTTTTCAATTGCCCTACATTTCTGGGGGAACAAAGAACAAGATCTGCAGCAGTATCCAGATACCTACCTTCTTATTACATCCCCAACTTGGCAGCACTGTCTGGCATTTTAAGCATTTTATCACTTCTTTTATTTTTTTTACCCAGGGAGCTAGAGAGGCTATAAAGAAGACATTTTGGTGACTGATGGTATTTTGTTTAATGCCATTAATTTCGTCTTCATCGGACCTATCACGGAATCCAGGGCTCTGCTTTTATTTTTTGTGTCCTGCTGCTTCTCTCCTACCAGATCTGTTCCTCCCACACAGTGTAGCCTCCCAAAACTCAGGGAATTACCCTAACTGCATGGGCAGTATGCATTACATGTGGCTGCTGCTCTTCCTACCAAAGCCATCGCCACGCTACTAGTATTTAATTTGTTACCACATAAAATGCTCAGGGTAACTGTGACATTGAAAAGCTGCTTACAGATTGGTTCCTGCTCAGCTCTAAAGAGATTTGGGTCTTCTCTTTGACGTTTCTGAGTCTAAGGAAGTAACAAATGTGAAAGGTTTCCTACAAGACTTGATCAAAGGCCTGGGAGATGGCAGTCTGATTTTTGTCCCTTCTCCTCTTTGGGGTCACAGGCAAACCAGGCTAAATCTTTGTCTTCCTGAAAGAAAGATAGGTAGATTTAAAATCCTGGGAGGGTGCAAAGCAAAGGAGATTTCACCTTGCTGTTGCAAGTCAAAGTCAACACTATCCCCTCTGCTGATGGACTTTTCCTCTGCTAGTAACAGGATAAGCAAAGCAGCCTTTGAGAAGGGGCACCAGAGCTTGCTGCCTCCTGCTTTCTGAAGAATACGGACAGCAGAAAGGACTTTGTGCCACTGTTGTCACCAAAATCACAGCCAGAGCTTTACTTGACCATAAAATCTGCTGTACCAGAAAGGAGTGGAAGCTTTGCAGCAACTTACTTTGCTGCACACCATTACTCCAAAAGGGACCTTGATCTTTTAACAGTGGCACTTCATTACACAGAAGTTTCTCATATTAATTTTCCAAAGCGGGGGGGTGGGGAGTGGGTAGGGAGTGGTGGGGAGATAATCACTGAGGAACACAAGATCTTGCAAAAAGATAATCACCCAGGTAATAAATGATATATTGTAGCTTTTGATATAGTTGGTACATCTGTGTAATCATGTCTGGTCTGACATACCGATCTTCATGAGCATCCTTCACAGTCCTTTGTAAAGATGGAGAAGAGTGCTGATCTTCCCTTGCAGCAGAAGCAATGAAGAAATCACAGCCCAAGGAGATACCCAGGTGTTGGGGAGAACTCAGACTCAGGAGCACTTGGGAGTCATCGATGATAGGAAGACAACTGCACTTGAATTTAGTTTCCTGTGCTTATTTACATGTGTCTAATTGCCTGTCTGTAGTGGTATTCCAATCACCCAAGCCCCTCTGTTTCCCTGTGATTTACTGTCAGAAAGGACAGGAATAAATTCTAACCTGCTTGTGAGACACACCAGAATTACTCCAACCTTAGGAGAATTTTGGGAAGCACTTCAAGCCTGAACACCACCCTGCTTATTCTCTTCTCACAACTTGTGCCAGTGTGGATTAAAACAAAGAGCTGCCCCATCAAACTGAACATGGTTGTAATCGTTTGCCCAGTGTGGCCTGAGTAAAAGTGCTCCAGTGTGCACATCCACCCTAGGAAAATTCTTGACACCCAGATTTCCAGGTTTGAAAATAACTCTCTAGAGATGAAACGCTTTTTTCACCCTCCAAAGAAGTGTTTTCACCTACAAATAGTTTCTGCTGCCTAAACAAAAGCCCTTTCCTTTGCACTTGTGCCAACATGCAACTTGGATAAAGAATTAAACTTAGATTCTTCATTATAATGCTTCCCCCAACTTCTATTTTTTTTTTTAAAATAATGACTGTAAGACATATGCTGCCTGTCTTCTGAATTTTAATCTTTCTAATGAAGGTGTGTTTGAAGAAGGCACGCCCAACAGAAAATGTTCTGCGGTATCTTATTTGTGCCTTTAGTGTAGAGGACCAGCTGCCTTTTCAATTTTAAATGCACTTTTCAGGGTCTTACATCACAGAGGCCTAAATTAAAACACGCTTACCATAAAGGGGTGCAGCATATGCATTCAGCCAGGAAGTTGTGCTGCGACATGAAAGAGATCCAAACACTGTATGTAATTTTGAGGATGAGCAAGGCTTGCCCTTTCAGATGTCCCGCGCGAGGGAAGCACCCACATCCCGCAGAATTGCAAGCGCCTGAATCATGGAAGTCGGGTCACAAACCCTCTAATTCCCACTGGTTTGAAGAAGGGTGCGATTGCAAAAATTGGTCTTGGTGCTGAAGTGAGGGTGGCCGATTGCCTGGGAGGGTGTGAGCCTGTGTGGGAACCCCTGTGGCCAGGCACCCAGGGAGCTGCGGAGCTTGGGGATGAGGTAACTCTCCCTTTCTCCCTCCCAGCTCCTCCACACCATGGATTTTGGGCTGGGGGGTCAAGGTCTGGTGGCTCCCTGTGGTGTGAAGATTTTGGGTAGTGGTTTTCAGGCTGAGAAGGGGTGATCATGCCTGGTATGAAGAATTACCATTGAGCTCTAGGTGACTTTAAAACTACTGATGAAAATTTCTCCTCTCCAGTATGGTGGTGTGGACCAGGAGTAGCACCACTGGTGCCTTTATTTTGGATATACATATACCACGGTGAGACCAGCAGCTGGCTTTTAACATAGCTCCCGGAAAGTATGCAGCTATGGAAACCTTGCCATGGGCTGTGCATCCAGGCAGAACCACATTCCTCCTTTCTGGGTTCATATGGGATTGATGCCAAATTCATCCTCCACCTCAATGGTTCCTGGGAGCTGAATGGGTAGATTCAGAGACCACTGGCTCCATCGAATTTCTCCCCAAACTCTTGCTGGAGTGAGACTTACCTCTTCTGCCTCTATTCCCTGACAGTCTTTACCTGTAACTCATGGCTGGGGGGAAAGGTTTTGCAATCCCCTTCAAGTATCAGATACTGGCAGTTGCTCTGGTAGAGCATGGCAGTTGGAGTATCCTGGGCTCACTCCGGAGGCACACTGCTCTCCCGTGTCTAGGCACTGCAGTAAGTGTGTAGCTGCCTGTGGGGTTACCAGGTTCCACACAAATGTGCTGGCCAAGTTCAAAAGGAGGAGGAAATACGGGAATATTCACCACCAGAAGACACTGCCTCCCTTGACGTTTTCATTTGCAAAACAATGGCTTACAGAGAGTTTTAAACTGGAAGGTGGTGTTGACCTTTTTCCTTTTCCTCTTTTGACTTTTGTTTCCTGTAGGAGAGTTTCTGGATTTACTTAATGTTGTCATCAAGTCCTAGGGATTCCCCTCCCTGCCCTCTTCCAGTTGCGTTACATCTCCCAAGTTCACTGTGATGCAAAATCGCTGAGGGAGGACATTTCTGTTTAAACTGAAAGCCATGAATACAAGAGATGCTCCTCCCAGAGGAAATGTTGTTGTTCTTTCTACTTCCGTGTCCTCAAATAAATCTTAAATCTTTGCTCTGTAGCCAGGTAGGTCCACTTGGGACTTCCCAGTTTCCTCTAATTTCTGATTTACACTCTTGCTGTGTCTATGGAACCAGATACTAAATTCATCTTACTGACAAAAAGAAAGAACAATAAAACCCTAATTGAAATATTTTGCTGCAAAAATATGACAGCATAGTGATTTTTGAAAGAAAAGCCCAAGAAATATTTTTCTGCTTTTCCAAACTAGGAAAAAAAGCAAAGCATATGCATATAAACCTTTCCTTGGAGTGGAACTGGGAAGGTCTGATACGTTGTACACAGTCCTAGCTCAAGGGAGAGAGGAGGGCCTGGCTTTGTCTTTTCATGTGTATTTGTGTGGGTTTGTGTTGAATGTGGTAGGGTCTGCCTTGGGAAGGTTTGGCATGATGCTGAGGAGAAGGTGGCTGTCAGGACCTAAGGAGGCTCCTTTGGAAAGGCTGAAATCTGGCTGCCTGTTCTTAGGAGCCCCTGAACTCAACTACAACCTCAGCCAAACCACAGGGGGTCTGCACCCCGCTTCCACCTGACCAGATCCCAAAGGCTTAGGTCCATCCTGGCCTCCTAACAGGCATCTTTGGAATATTGTTTTGTCCTGATTTCCTTTTCTGGGTAAGTTTTTTTCTCCCAACAAACCCTTCTTAATTAACTGGCCTCACTCCATGACAAGACAATGGGATTCTCCCATGCAGGTGACACGTGCCTGACCCATCTCACCCTCCTCCCCAACTCTTCATCTCTTCACTGCTCCTTTCTCCCTTCAGAGTCATCACTCAACAAAGCACTTCATAATTTCACTGCATTTATTATACCTCTGTTCTCCTAGATCTCGGGGGATGAATTCCCTGTTGATCCCATGCAGAGGGAGGGATCGTCCTTGCGTGTGTGGTATCTTTAGGGTGCAGCATGCAGGACCACAGTGCAGGGATTCCCTGGGTGAAAGCCAGATGCCGCGTTCCCCTCCACCACATAAAAATGAAAGCAAGCTTGGCCACAGCAAAACCACAGAGCAGCAGTGGAGCTTCATGTGTTTGGGGCCACAGTGTAAGACACCCAAAGCTTTACTTCAGTTTTTCAGGGGGTGCAAAATGCACGGACGTGTCTGTCAGCAGGACCTCCAGAAGGACAAACTGTCACTGGGATCACCGCTAGAAAGAGCTGCCGTACGGTCGGTGTCACGGGATTTCCGCAAGCTTCTGCTTATCTTCTAGACAAATCTCTTGGGGAGGAAAAAGTCAGACACACACTCACAGGTACAGTGATCACAGCTGTCTGTTGTGGGGCTGTAAGGAACCGCCGGAAACCGCGGAGGAAGATGCAAAAAAAAAAGTGAAAAGTGGAAATGGGGGGAGGGAAGAAGCTGTTTTTCTCAAGGCTTGGCTGCCCTTGCAAACAAGAGTTATATCCCAAAAGAGACACCTGCCTTAGGCAGGGTTAGACCATTACAGCCTTTCTGTATTCTGTAGATGCCGAAATAGCAGGAAAGAAACTTTTCTGCACGTGAGTGCAGAGGTTAATGTGATGGTTTTGGGAGAGCACACCCATGAGCCGGCACAGCCACTTGCTGTGCTGATAAAGCCTGTTTCTGCTCTGGAGTCAGGGAAACTGAGTCACACCAGTGAATCAACTTGCCAAAGCCGTACAGTGAGTGTGACAGGGTTAGGAAGAAAAGATTAAACATGAACCGATTCCCCTCACCCTGCCTCACGTGCTATGCAAAGGTTCTATCATCTGCAATGCACCTTCTAGATGCTCCTGAAATTCATGAGTCAGGCAGCCCGGGTAATACCGACGCGCTTCATACGTTCCAGTTAAGACTGAGCAAAGGCAAGACACCTGAGGGTTTGGTTTGCCCCAAAGCAGATCAGTTTGCTGCTCACTCCGTGTTTGCATGGCAAGGAGGCACAAAGCAGAGAATATGCCACAGTTCAGGGGCTGAGCTGGAAAGTGGAGAGAAAAAGACTTGGATTGGGTCAATTCCCTACTCCTTCCCTTCCTCCTCCCTTATTTTTTTTTTTGCTTGAGGGAAATGAGAAAAAACCCAACGTGTTATTTTGGGTCAACACGAATCGCATGTTGAATGTAATGTTTTGTTTTGAGGTTAGTTACCCCTCTTGCTTCTCACACTTTCTTCTATTTCAGGTCTCTTTTGAGTGGAAAATGCCACTTCAAAATAGCAAATCAAAGGGTTGTGCTTAAGAGGCATTGAAATAAAATGCTGTGGCATTTACAAAACAGTTTCGTTCAAGAAATGTAGATATGTATGTCTTTCCCCCTATATTTTGGATACAGTTGAAAGTATTTGCCATGCTTCACTCATTTTGGAAGCTCCAAAATTGCATGTTTTGGGTTTGTCTTTTTTTTTTTCCTAGAAATGTTTTGGGGTTTTTTGGCCTCATTCAACTCCTGCTGAGCAATATGCTTTGGCAGAAACAAGAAAAGGGAGGCGTTTAACCTGGGGAACGGGTGGCTGGAAGCTCTACTACCTTAAGGCCCGGGGGAGTGCTTGCAACTCCTGGATGTGTCTCCAGGGCACAGGTGGAGACTCACAACAGTGCCTGGGGTAGAGCCTGGGCTATGGCTGAAGGCAAAGATATTGAAGAAGCAGCAGTGAGGAAAAGACTCGAAGCAACAGGGGATGGATGCATACAGCTTTATGGTGCTTGGTTTTAAGTGGCTGTGCCACTGGATGGTTGGTTTTCTAACAACCGGATCACTGGCACCAGCCTTTCATCCCAATAGGCTCCGGGGTTTCTCAGTTTGCTGGCAGGTCGCATAGAGGTAGATGTGTAGGGTCATGCAAGAGGCACCGGGGGCTAGTGTTATTAGAATGTACCCCATCCCTGGTGGGGCTCTGCAGGCCTCTGTCTTCCAAGGTTGGCTCTGTTGGTGCTACGAGTGTGGAGGTGTGCTCAAACTGGGAGCTTGCTTGCTCACCATCAGGCAAGGCTAGGGATGTAGAGAGAAGCAAAGTGCCTTGTGCTCACTCCTGATAAGAGAGGTGATGCTGATAGGCATGAGAGAAACATCCCAAGCAACTGACTGAAGCTCAAATGTGGTTTGCAGCTCAAGTGTTTGCCTGGCTCGTTGGCACTCTTGGGCAGGGACAGGCAGGAGCTGGTCCAGGGGAACGGTGGCTGCACTACAATGTCCAGAAGACAGTCAAGTCCTAGAGCTTCACATTCCAGCTGTAACGTCTAATGTGAAGTCAGTACCCCTTTAAAACCAGATGTATGGTAACTGGCAGCTTAAGTGACCAGCATTTCCTTCCAGACCAACAAATAATGCTGTGTGTTCTGACTAGCAGGGGATAGAAATTCTGAATTTGAGCCACTTTAAGCTAGCAAACTCTTTTTCTGATTTTCCCGGAGCTGGCTAGCTGTGGCCTTCTGTGGTTGCTCCAGCATGCAATGTTTTGTAATGAAGTGGTGAGGTCTCAGCAGGCCTTATTCTGTCACTGGAACAATGGAGCACGGACTTTCTTTATATCCTGAAGGGCATCAAATAATAAGAACAAGAAAAGTTGTCCAGCTGTGCTTCAGCTGGAATAGTTTCTTCATTTTTTCAGTCTGCCTTAGTAGACAGCACAGCTGACTAATTCACTTACCCTCTGAGAAGGATACTTTAAATGTAAATAGAAATCTGGATTTAAGGATCTCCACATGTCTAGCATGAAGACATAAGAATTACCCCTGCCGGAATAACCTTCCTTTCGTTGGGGTGATATTAAGGAGGAATTTGGTTGGCTGCTTGGCAGCTCTGCGCACAGACCAAATGGTGGCATCGTTGGTGGCTGTTATTAACATCCAGAGGATCATGGCTAACCTTGGTCACCTCAGGTGATTTGCGCCTGCAAAGATCATGCAGCCTGGCGCATTTGGGAAGGGTAAGTACAGGAATACCAACCCAAACTGCCTTCTGTCTTGCAAGGGCTGGCAGTGCTGGGCTAAGCTCTGCTTTGGTTTAACCCTATGCAAAGTCCATGCAGAGGTGAAGAATTGTGGGTGAAACCCACTGGCTGGTCCCCCAGCTTGGAGGAGTGCCCAGAGGTGGCTGTCATGGCTTGCCGGGGCTCAAGGTGTCACGGAGAAGGAAGCCAAGGCCTGTGGGAGATGTGACAGTGAAGGTGCAGGCAGATGTTTGCTGCTTGCAGCCTGTCTCCAATTTGCTTCTGTCAGGAAGGTGAAAATGAGCTCAATAATTAGAGTAAAGAGCAGATTTTGAAGGGACCAGGTTGATGGACCTGTGGGGACAGTGGTGGTGGGAGCCACTCAGCCGGCACAGCTGTTTCTCCACCTGTATCCTCACACTGGGAAAGGACCACTTGGGAGGCAAAGCCCATCTCAGCAGGGACCTGGGGAAATGGTCAGTGACAAAACAATTCCCCTGCACCCACTGAAGCTCATAAGGCGGGTAGCTCATATGTTAAGGCCATCATACTTGCTGCTGGATTTTTTGTTGTTGTTGTTGAAACCACTACAGAGAGCAGCACGTTTCCAGGAGCCTGGCTCCAACAAGCAAACTTCCCTGTGGCTTCCTGCTGGTTTGGGAAGGATTCGTGGCTGGGGATGCTTTACCTCTTCCGTGCCAACTCGACTGGAGCCATGTCTCAAGATGGCTCTTTGATATCCTATACAAAGGATTGTTCTTTGTGGCATTTTTTTTTTTCATGAAATAATACGTTTCTGCAGAGTTTAATCTAATTGAAATACAAAGATTTAGGATGGGGGACTGGGTACGTGCAAAGTAGCATTTATGTATCTGTTTCTCTTGCTAATAGATAGGCCTGCCAGTCCCACAGAAACTGAAGCATGCACTTAATGTTCCCAGTGGCTAATCCCATGAAAGTCTACTCCCAGCGTATAGACAAGCACACACATACATCTGTGTGAGGCGCAGGATGCAGGGCCCCAGTACTGGTGTGCTGGCTTTGGGCTGTTGTGTTGCGAGCGGCTGTGTGTCTGGAGCATCTTATCAGACTCAAGGATGCATAAACCCTCGCTGTCCACATCTAGAAGGTATTAAGTGGGACTTGGAAAACAGAGGGCTGGCAGGGAGAGGCAAGACGTTACACTTAACGATGCGAAATAATAGTAGAAGCCAGGCACGGACCGTGAAATAATGGTTTTGGTTGTCCATTATTTGCTTCGGCCTTCCTTCTGCCTCTGGGAAAGGCTGACGCCTGTGCTGTCACTCTAGCAATGGCACGGTCGCCATCACTTTTCTCAAACGGGCCCTTCTGTTTCGTATTTTGAAAGCAGGCCTAAAACGTACACAACGTATCAGCGTGAGGCAGAGGCAGAAGAGAGCTCAGAGATAACGCGGCCTATGCGCGTAGCAAGGCATGCGCCTTATCTCCCAGCGAATTGGTGAATCGCTATCAGCGCTACAGCAGCGTTCTCAATTACTGCAGCAACTTAGGGCCTTTGATACAAGGCCACCAGAATTTTTGTCTGTGATCTGATAACAAGCCAACCGTACCAAAGCAGCAAAGAGATTAAAAGCAAAACAAACAATTAAAGGAAATGGGGGGGGGGGGGAGTGGAATAGAAAAGTTGCAATTATATGATGTATTTTATACTGAAAGCTCTCAGCATATATTACAATACTGTCCTGAAGTCCAATGTGTCACCCATGTGAGGCTGGAGTGACTTACACCAGTGTGTAGGTACTGCTGCTGCTGTTACAGGATCTCTAGAGCATCTGAGACTGAATACTTCCTTCCTCTGAGGAGCCCATAGACCTGGATACTTGGGCAGATGCATTGGGCTTGGCTTTCCATTTAACCCGAAGCGAAAGTCAGCTTCAGGCTGCCAGATTGTGCCTGGTTTCAGATCAAACCCCTGTGAAAGTAGTGAGTTGAGTATGGTTTCCAGTCAAAACCATAAATCGGTCTTGATTTGCTTGAAACTTTGCCCAGGTTTTTGTTGCCTTTTTTTTTTTCTTCTTCCCCAAACTTGGCCCGTGTTCTAGGTTTGTAACAAAACCTAAAACAAACATCACTGGGTTTCAGGTTTAGTTGTGAAAGTTTAACACAGAAACCATTTTCCTCCGGGGGGAAGGGAGGTGCTGGCCTGTGTGCTGCAGCTGAGCTTTGTTCTTTATTCGTTTTGAGAATGACAGTGGCCGTTTGTAATTTCTACCTTGAAAGCAGCTGGAGAAGAGCATTTGGCTCACCACCTGATCTGAAGGACAGAACAGAGGGTGACCATCACATCCCAGCTTGGATCTCCAGCCTGGTTTTCCCACTGCTGTTAGCAACAGGGAGCGAGCACATCAGTGCTGTCTCACTGCCACGCCATTTAACTCAGACCAGCACAGCTCTGAATCAGGGTCAGCATTTGATAGCATGGAGGCCAAAGATAGCAGAACAGATTTTTGCCTGGCACACGGTAAGAGCAGCGACTGGGAACCATGCCACCACAAGAGAAGGAGCTGTGTAAGAAACTGCAGCTTCCAGCTCACGCTGAATTCCCATCTCACCAGGAGTGAGGCTTGTCATGTAAGAAAGCAAGGCACCATCCATTAATTGCTGGCAGCGTTCGGTCTTTCTGCGAGATAGGAGCTTCCGATTCCTCTTGTGTTTCTCCCAGCAAGCGAAGCCTCCCATTTCAGAAAGAAAAGTCCAAGCTGGCGTGCTACCCTTGCTCTGGTCTGCATGGCAGGGAAACCAGGATTCCAGCCTTTTCCCATTAGCCTAGTGCTCCATGTGCCACGTTGTGCTGTGTGAAACAGAGGTGGTTATTTTTTTTTTAAAACAAGATTACTACTGTGCCCAAGGTCAAAGACTACAGGGGTGAGTTAGCCATGCTCAAACATTGCTGCTGTCTCTGATGAGCACAGATATGCTGTGTGGTCCTTACAGCTTTTGACCCAGAGGCGTGAACGCTAACACCAGAGCCCTCTCCGGGTGCCTGGCTATAATCACAGGAAGCTCATTCATTACTCAGGTCCTGAAGATATGGAAGTCTCGGTAATCAGTTTGGATGGGAGAGGTAAATTAATCATTTCCTTTTACACTTGTTGATAGAGTAATTCATTCTGCCATGAGAAAATTTGGAAGTGGGGGGGAGGGGGAGAGTCTAGTTTCAGTAAACCGTGAGTAAAACCTGAGATTTTAATCAGATGATGTGGTCCACTTTTGCTGCTGCATTTCTCTTTATTCTTACTTCCCCCGTATCCTCACAACAGGGCCTTTTTCAGGGCAAGCCTGGAGCCACGCTTTAGAGGTAACTGGGACAGTAGATAACTTTTCGTCCAGGGAATGGACTGGGAACCGGATGAGATCTGTGAGAAAAATATCTCAAGGCAGTACAGCTGCTATTATCTCCAGTCACCAGCAGCAAAAGCAGATTAAAGACCTCCTATGGAAAGTAGAAAAGGGGTGTCCAGGGCAAATCCTTTGTGCCTCTGCCTGGCCTGCTGGGCACTGCTGAACTCTCCCAACTTGCTGTTACAAAAGGATCTGAAACAACGCTGCTCTGGTTGCTGGCTTCATGGGACAGGGGAAGCAATGCCCATCTAGAGCAGTCTGTGTCCTTCTCCTGGCAGTGCCTAGCTCTTGCAGAGATATTTTAGCCTCTCCAGAGGCAGCTGCTGAAATACTGTTGAACATAGAATTGGAAAGAGAACTGAAGCTGGGGCTGGGTTATTGCTTTGTTTTGGGTTGGGTTTGTTTTTTTGTTTTTTTTTTTTTTTTTTGCTTTAAACTGCTAATTCTAACAACATTTCAAAACACAGTCCAATAATACCACCATGTGTTTTAGGGACGTTGCTATCATGGTGGTGTTAGATGCTTGCCTATGTCCTACCGATTTTGGTGGGGTGCATACATAAGGGACTTTCACAGTACTTTGTAACACTGAGGTCTGAAACCAGAGATTATTAGCAAGTTGTCATGTGTCAAATCACTTTAAACATCCTACATCATTTAGGCACAGCAGTTGTCACAGGAAATGAGCAGTGCCTTTGCATGGCTGTTGTAGAAATTGCTGCATGTTTTGCCTAATTGCTTACCTGTCTGCCACAATCTCGTTATGCTGGGTGCACACCTTTTTAGAGCTCCTTACAGTGGCTATTTGGGAGGGTGGGACTGGATGTTATTTAAATTAGAATGGGGAGGGGGAGAAGAGCAATTAGTGTTTCCTGAGATCACAGAATCACCTTTCAGTTGCACCAGAGGGAGATAAAGCTTGTTAGTTAATTGGAAGGGTGAAACCCCAAGGTGTCAATGCCATTGCATTTAGAGGCTGCAGAAGAGGACAGAACTGCGTGCTGTACAGCAGTTTTTAGTCTGCATGAGTGTGGTTGCACTTTCCATTTACAAAACACAGCTATTACTGGTTTTATTAAATTAGTACAGGTGTGAAATGGTCTTTTTTAGACCTTTCCTCCTCAAAGCATAGGTGCTGCTTTGTTTTGAGGCAGTGAAAATGTTACATGCTACCAACCCAGCTGTGCACCATGTTAGTTTATGGAGCTGACAAACGGGTTTTAAACTAATCCAGCTGATTTGGGAGTGCTCTGATACAGAGCTGACCTCTGGCTTCATGTTGATGATAGGCAACAGAGGGTGGACCCATCAAGGAAACTTAGTACTTGGTCTTTAAGCTGAGGTAAGTGCTCCTTCTCACACAGGTTGTATTGGTATGAGGCTTTGGATATTTATGGTTAAAGCTCTCAGTGGGCAAAACACTGCCCTGGGGTTGCAGAGACCTTGCCAAATCAGAGACCTTGCCAAATCAGGTAGTACCAGCTGGACTGAGCTTGGAACAAAGTGATGAAATGCTTGTCAGTTGGGCGTTGGTAACCCCGCTGCTTGCCAAGACCTACTGCTGCTGTGAGGCAGCAGCCGCAGCTGCTCCTTTGTCAGTCGATGGCCACAACCTGTACTGATTGTGCCAAACCATTTGGTTTCTGCTCTTGTGCTGGTTCCTCATGTCTTGAGCGTAGCTTCTGTTCTTCAGCTCCTGCTCTCTGCCTTGTGTTCACAAGTGCTGGTGCCTATGGGTGCAAGCGGCGGTCTTGTCAGTACATCAAATCTGGAGGCGCAGAAGTTTCCTGCTCTGCCCGAATGAGTGATCGGGCCTTTCTGTGTGCTGGGGAGCACCATGTCCAAAAAGGGGTTTGAGAGCTGCCTTCCTGAGAAGGCAGTAACCACAGATGTGTCAGAGATAGACTTTACTCTGGCAATAGGCTGCTTTTGCCTATGGGGTTTTGGCCCTGAAATGAAGTG
Organism: Gallinula chloropus; assembly: GCF_964237585.1. Lineage (NCBI taxonomy): Eukaryota > Metazoa > Chordata > Aves > Gruiformes > Rallidae > Gallinula > Gallinula chloropus. The sequence continues at coordinate 68,308,149 of NC_140087.1, forward strand.
ATTCTTTGGTGCTATAACTGTACCTAGGCAACATCATTACTGACAAAATGATGTAGTTCAACCTTCCCTACCTCCTTGCAGCACTGTAATCCAAATCGCTGTGTTGGTAAAACAAATGGCAAAGTTACAGAAGAGAGCTTGAGCTGACCTAATGGCATGTTGCTGCTAGCAGAGGGGAGCACATCCCACATTTCTCTGCCCTCAACTGTGACTGTTCTGCTTCTCCCTTTGGTCCAGTCTTCAGCCTGCCTGGGATCCTTCAGTTGAATGCACTGAACCAGAGGCTTGAAAAGGGAAACCTAAAATGAAAAAGTAAAACCTCAAATCCACCTACACATGCAAAAGGAGAATTTTTGACCACACTGGTCAGCAGAGGGTGGAGTCCAGCACATGGGAAGGGACAAAACGCAGAGTGAGAATGAGAGCTGCCATGAGGATGGAAGTGGAATAAAGAAGAAAAGAGAAAGGAAGGAGGAAAAGGAGAGCAACGAGTTGTTATTTAAGAGCAGCCATTTGGTGGAACTTAGTCTTGAGGTGGGAGGCTTGTCCTCTGCCTTGCATCTTCATTGAAGACTTTTGCCATTTGCTTGCAAACGGGTCTAGCAGCAGCTGTGACAACCACAGCACATGTCTGTATGCAGGAATGCAGGATGCATGTGAGGGTTTGGGACCCCCTGCTTCAGACATCTGGATTAAGCTGTTGGCCCCAGCTTACCGAGCCCTGCTGCTGGACATACTCACGCACAGAGACCTGGGAAGAAGCAGGGAGTTAAGCTCTGAGGCAGGGAGGAAATGAGCTGAAATGAATGTAAGAAGCACTGTTTTCAGGCTGCAAGACATGTAATAACTAACCTGAACAAAAGCTCTCTATCCCAGCAAGGTGTTAATTATACGCCTTGTCTTTCTGGATATGTGCGAACAGGGTCTCTTTGCCCACTGGGAACAATAGGTGTAATTATTATTTAGTTGGAAAGAGAGGAAGCCCAGCTGCCTTTAATGCACAGGATCAAATGAAGGCAAATAAAGTGTACGCACACGTGGCCTGCACTCTGTGGCTTAGTGTAACCTGTGGAGTTTGCCAGTGTAATTCTAGGGTGTGGAAAGAAATCAACTCCCCCACTGCTGGCAAGGCGCTGGTGTAGACAGAGCTATGCTGACAGATGAGTGTTTCTGACAGTTTAGCGTGTCTGGGTACGTAGGTGGTGTTGCCGTAGGCTGAAATTCCCTTTGGTGGCACAGGCCGTGTCTCTGCGAAGGGGTTCAACGTGTGCTGCTTCATGGCAGTAGCTTTCACAGGATGGGCAAGGACAATTACACTTTTGTTGTAGTTGTTGTTACAGCAAGATAAGTCCTAGGCCGGAACAATGTTTTTCATGTGTTAGTTTGCTGATGTTCCAGACGTGTTACAGCGTACAGCATGTGTTTGTAACAGCTGAGCTCTGTGTTTCAGTCTCAGGCTAAGGAGTGCCATAGGGGAATGAAATCTCTGAGGCCAAAGCAGGAAAGTAATTTATGCCAGGAAGTGATGCAGAACCCCTCCGCTCTGCTGGAGGGAGGCAGGAGTCTGCACCAGGAGGACCTTGTAGAGATCCTTGAGCCTGTGTATATAACACCCTCTGCCCTACCATCCCTGAGCTAAATTAGAAGATAAATCTTAAAAGCCATTGACTGTCCAGGTAAAGACTGATAGTGCTCTGTCCCCACAGCATCTGTGCAGTTCTTCTGTGTAAGCCATCCCCTATGCAGAACAATCCTGTGGCACAGAACTGCCTAGCTCTGCTCCCTGCGACAAGCCCTTGATCCTGCTCACCACCTCTTCACCACACTCCTGTTATAGAGTATTACTCCAGCTTGCTCATTTGCTCCTTTGCTTTGGGAACCAGAGGATTTTCCCCCTCCTGGCTGAGCACACAAAGTGTGGACCGTTATGTCAACATCCATGCTGGCTCTAATTTCAGGGGTTGACTGTCATCAAGCATCAGTGTCGCCAGGGAGCTTTCTGCTAGGTATGGTCCAGACAACCTCTTGGACCGATCTTGTAATGACTTATGCGCAGCTGTAGAAGAACATGGAAACCTTCTCTGCCAGAATGCTAGAGGAATTTCTAGGTTTAACCCTCCGTGGAGTATCCTAGGCTTTGAATGTCAATAAAAAGGCATCTTCTGGTAAATGAGATTAATTTTATTAGGAGGGAAAATGTAAGAAAGTTAGAATTAAGTTTGTTCACAAGTACAGTAAGTGTTGGTTGGGAAAAAAGCATAGAGACCACCTTATGGATAGCTGAAACAACCACAGCTTACCGAAATCTGAGAGTGCAAACATAGAGCACAGATCTTTCTGTTACCTCCTCAAAGTGTAAGGACTGGGCAAAGAGGTGCTTTGATGAAAGTTTCTTCCCCTCTGCTAAATGCATGCTTTTCCTGAAGAGGTGCCATGTATAAAGAAGAAATCATGCTACAGGCGTCATTTTGTTTTCCAAGTCAATGTTTCATTTGCCTCCTCTTAGAATATACATTTCTTTGCTTATGATCTTGGCATGGCTATACATATTTTCTATTCTCTTCAGGGGTGGTTTGCTTTGTTGTCATAGCAATGCCTTCTAACTCCTGCACTCACCAGTTTCTTTTCAGGTTCCTGCAGGCTGCAACCAGTCCCTCATTGTGATGATCACATCTCCTAGCAGCTTTTAACGCCTCTTTTTTTATCTCCCAACCATAGGCACATTCAGTAGCACGATTCCAAAGAATTCTGGCCCAAACAGGTTTTCAGCTTGAAGTTTGAAAAAAAAAAAAAAAGGCAATAATGTTGTTTGTATCTGGTTTGGGTTTTCATTGTTCTGCTGATGATCTAATATTTCAACATTTTTCTTCATTCATCTTCTTAGCTTTTCTTGGACGTGAGCTGTAATTGCCTTGGTGATCTGGCTATCGGAGATGAGGTGCGCCAGGCTCAGCACTGTTGCTGGAGGACTGTTTTTCCCTAGGTCATGATCATATCAGCTGTGTGAGGCTAGGACCTGGCCAGCTCAAACAAAATTGTCTCCTTTTCCTGTGCAGTCTCTCTCAACAGTTCTTCTGCAAAGCTCCACTTTTAGAGGCTCATCGCCTCATGGGCAAAATGGGATGGGGTGAGAACTCAATTTTGGTCACTGCCTTTGGGCCCAGCTTTGCTGTGGGTTTCCCTGCCCTTGGATGAGTCAGTCCCTCCATCCTGCCTGTTGGCCCACCCAAGGCAAAAAGGAGAAAACACTCTTTCTGCCTCACAAGGGAGGCCAAAATCCTGCCAAGCTCATCCAGGCTTAGGTACCCTCATAGAAGGGATGATGACAGACGCTCTGCAAGGAGAGCACTGACTTTGTAATTTCTACTGCACATGGCAGCAAGAACTGCGGGTCTGAAGGCACTGCTCAGCAGCTGCCTGAACTAAGGCAGGGATGCTACTTTGAGCACCGTACCTAGATTTAAGTTCAAGTCTGACCTCCTTGTGCTACATCTCCAGCATGTTCTCCAGCTGCAGGCTTGACATGTCTATGGGATACAGGCGTTCACAGGATGGGGCGCTTCTACCATCTTCCGCGGCACACCTCTCCCTCATGCTGTTGGAGCGAGCCACACATCTGTGAGGATGCGTGAGGCTTCCCAAGTAGGGAGCCGAAGGAGCCATACCCTATATGCTCACCCCCAAATATTTCCTTGAGACAGATTATTACAGGCTTGCATTCCACCCTCACCACACAAAATACAAATCACAGAACAGAGATGGCTCCTGCTCCAAAGAGCTTTGTTCATCACACAGTGGCTGCGTGAGGTTGCTGGCTAATATTTTGTTGCTGTTGGAATTAGTTTCAATATGAATCAATACCCTTTTTTTCAGCGCGGCAGGCACATACGCTATACAACTGAAAGCAGTTTTAAAGGAACTTGTGCCTTAATGAAACTCCTCACAGGTTTCAGTTCCAAAGTGACTATCAAGCAGGATCATTAGTTATTTGCTGTCTTTGTAAACATTACATTCAGCTTGGAGTGCTGTTGTTGTTGTTGTTGATTTTTTTTTTTTAAATCAAAGATGTTTGAATTTTTTTTTCCTTCTCTTTCCCCAAAGTAGGAATATTTATCTTTGAATCCTCCAACAGCTTTGGAATGCAGCCTCCACACAGACTTTAATAGAAAAACCCACTTCTTCTGACTCAGGGACCATTTGATGAAATGTCTAGAGAAGCAAAAAGCAGCAACAAAAAAAGCTTTACACAGATGCTTCCCTGTGACTAACAGAACGTCCACCCAAAGTGGAGAGAGTATAAGTACGTTTGTCATATGTGGGTGTATTTTTCCCATACATTCATTTTTAAAGCTATGCAGTAGAGCACTATAAAATTACAGTTTTACAAATAAGCATTATTTGACCGTCACTGGGCTGAGCTGATGACTCACTCCATGACCTCCATGCAAGTCATTTGATTTTCTTGTTCCTCAGTGAGACTAGCTGGGAAACAGGCTGAAAAAAATAATAAAAGACAAACCCAGAAGACATTCCTGACAATATGTTCCCTACCTAAGCTTTGTGTGTCGACTGGAAACACAACATTGGAAATAACAGCTTTACAGCTGTTGGCTTGGTGTCTGTGCCCAGCCCTGTAGGAATTGTGGGTGGCCAGTGTCTCTGAAAAGCAATCTCTAAATATGGGTTGTGGTGTCTGACCTATTCTAAAACATCAGTAGTAGAAGACTGGCAGTCAGCTTCCAATATCATTATAGCATCCTGCTGTCACTGCGGTGCGAGCTGGGTCTTTTAGCAGTATGGATGTCTATCAATGCCCCTAGAACATTAGCCTGACAGGGGCCATCTCTGCCCTCCTTGTTTACCTTCTGGTACTAGGTTTCTCTTTGACCTGAAATGTACATGTTTGCACATAAACACTTATTCCCCCCCACACACACTTTGAAATAGTCTCATTATGTTCAGAAAGCAGCATAGTTGTATAGTGTTTCCAGGGCCCAAACTGTTAATTCATCCAACCCATTCCCAGCATTTTGAACACCACTGTTGGAAAGTTGTGGGGCAAACCTTGAAGAACTACCAGGCCACTTTGGATTTAAAGACCCAGTGTTTGCTGGCTGAACCTGGGTGCCTTTTCTGGCTTTTTACAGCACTCCCGTGTCATGGTTTTGAAGTCTTCTTTGCAAAGGATATCAAGAAGGAGAAAATAGCTTGCTTTAATGAGACTGGGGACTGTATGCAATCTCCGGGCTCCAGGAGCTGGGGCTTAAAGGGTGAGGCTTGGAAAGACCAGTCTGGTTTGTCTCTGTCTTTGACATATATTTCTAGTTTATTTTCCTGTTACTATTCATTGTTTTTTTGTTTTGCTTTCACTATGCTTTCCCCTCAATTTCCACCTAAGGGACCTTGATCTATTTTGAGGAGGCACAGCAGTAACCTTAAAAAGGAACCTCATTAACTTTATTTTGACTCCTTTTTTCTGGTTGCCAGTTATGTGAACCCCTCCTTCCAACCTGCTGTCTAGTGTAATTGCTACCTAGGAACAGCAGTGTTACGCTTTCCATACATAGAGAGTAACTTATTAGGTGTCAGCTCTGAAGCATCTATACCGTACCTAGAAGGCACAGGCTTGGTTCAGAGCTGACTCATGACTGACAAACCAAATCTACTGGGTTTAAGTGCCACAGCCAAAGAAATAATTGCCCTTCTTAGTTTGCATTACCTGTCCATCAGGTGATGGCATTTCTGCAGCAGGGCTGGAGAGTGGGTCTTCTTTCTCTCAGTCTTTACACCCAGTTCATGCTCTGTCACTTACATTATGTGTCTGATGAGGACAGGACAGTGATACCAGGTGAGCAAGGCTAGAGTTTCCCTATGCAGCTGTCCTGCTAGCAGGATTATTTTTCTGGCCTGATCCTGTATCTGTCCTTGTCCTTGTGCATTGTGGTCGGCTGCCTGGGACAAGACAGGGATCCCATGTGAGGGACAAGCCTGCCGAGCCATGGAGCTTATGAGGCCATAGTGAAATCAGCCCCTGGAGGGTGACTCCTCTCTCTTCTGAGCATGTAAGCTGCTGAAGCTGAGTCACAGTCCCAGCTGTTCGGAAGGATGGGTGGCTGGAATAAAATATAGCAACAATTAACAAAAGAGAAATGTACTGAATAAGAGCCTCCTCCATTTCATTTTCCTTATGGAGGTTATTGATTCATCACTCTAGCAGTCCTGGCTCCCACCCAGGATGCAAAGGGCATAATATAGGTTGTCTGGAGGCAGTGGCTAAGGAAGATAAGGAATATTCCTGTTCAGCATTTTGTACAGGGAATCTTCTTGTACGTGCCCTACCAAATTGCTTATGTAGAACAGCAAAAGGGGGAAAGGAGTGTGCTGGTTTGGATTACTGTGCTGTTTGAAGGTGGCTATTACCAGGTGGGTAGTATCAGTCACTGACAGTAGCTGATCTGGATGCAGCTGATGTAGAGAAAGCTGCTTCCCGTGTGTCTTTTTTGCATGCCTCTCTATGCAGAACCCTGTAACCACAGCCCCAGTTCTCCCCAGCACGTAAGTCTCACCTGCTTTCCTATATCACAGCGCCAGCCAGCCAAGCAACAGACACTTGTGGTAGGAAAGCTCAAGTAACCAATATATAGGCTGGCTGGTGTGTGCACGCTGCTGGGTGACCCCGGGAGCCAGATGGATGCCTGTGGAACTACACGGCCTTCCTAAAACAAGGGCATTCATTTGGAGATGTCTTCTCAGCCCAGCGTTGATTTTCATTAAGCTTGGTGAGGCTGCAAGGATACTATTTTCCTCTCTGCCAAATTTAGCTGGAATTGGCCAACAGGTTTAAAAGCCTTTGATGGGGGAGGAGAGTGGAAAAGGAGAGCAAAGCAGCAGGATCACATAAGCCTCATTTCATTAGGAAGCCAGGCTAAAAAAAGAGAGTTTATCTTCCAGCTATTAAGTTCTTTTGATTTGTCTTGAACGCTTAGCTGTACAAAGAGAGCTGGTCTTCATCCAGACCAGTTAATAAATGGGTGCCATCGCTGGATATTGTTTCTCTGTTACCTATGTGAGTGAAAGGAAGAAGGAAAAAAATCTTGATGCTTATATACTTGGAAGGGGAAACTGGAGGAGTAGAAGAGATTATGAGCAAACAGAGGGGGCAATGCTGATCATATACAGTTAAAATTATTTTTACCATGGTAACAAAAAATACCCTCCCCTAGAATGCACTTGAGTCGATGGAACCAATGTAAGCAAAGACAGCGATTAAGTATAGCTTGTTTAGAACATAATTCATGGCAGCTCCAATGAAATTCTTAATGAAGTGTGATATTTTCCTCTTAAAAGTCACTTAATCATGTTTTGAAAATGGGAGCGGTTAAACTCTTTCAATCTTCACTTCCAATGGTTGCCAGCAAAATCTGATCCAGGGAGTCAATTAGGAAGGATTCTCCCGCGCGCCAGGTTTACTTCTCTCCTCCTTGTGCGTTTAATCACTATGTAACTCTCCTAACCTCCTGCACAGAGTTTGGGATTGTTCGATCTTCTTTTCCAGAGGTATCCAACAAACATGGGATCCTACAACACAAGTACCATTATGACTGTCGTGTAGTAATAAGCACTACCTTGAGAAGGAAGGAGGATGCTTGGGTTTAAATGCAGCCTTAGGGAAAAATTCCCCCCCCCCCCAGCAGTTATGGTTTGCTGGCAAATACAATTATGTGTAAGCAGAAACTTTTCTTGGTTCTTGTGTGGAAGAAGCTACATATGAAAACAAGAGAGCATCTAAACCCTAGAGTCTGTGTCTTTCTACTCTAAGCCAGCTGTCTGAAGGGAAATGGTCAAAATCTTGTCAATCGTTAAGAAAGAATTTGTTTTCCAGATGTTCATAATAACCCTGTAAATATATTAAAAAAAGGGGAAATCTGACTCCTTACTGAGGACCAGGGCTTGCCACTCCTGTTTCACTGACATCAGCAGGACTCTTCGTGTCACAGAGGGCAAATATTTTCTGAGAGCAGATTCCTGTTCTGAACACTCCTACGTCATTTACGTTACAGGATTGCTCAGAGGCTGCTGTGGGTGACCTTGTTCTTCCCGTCTCCCCCACACTTATGGTTATATGTGTGTGAGTCTCCTGGAGTCAGAACCAGAGTACTAACACATGTGCTCTGGGCTGGATCTAGATGTTATATATGGCAGGGATAGGAAGCCTCCTCTGGGAACACGGAAGATCTTTAGTGAAAGGAATTAGTGGTATGTCTGAAAAGGGTCACTTGGCTTGGAAAGCCACTGGAGAGTGACAGTCCAGGAAAATGCTCCTTCACTCATTCTCTTCTCTCTCTGGTTGACCTGTGGAAAGATAACACCACTGTCACTTTGATGGAATTGTCCATCCAGCATCCATTATGGGCTTCAAGGACCATCTGTTGGCTGAGCTTAGCCCACCAGTTCAGAGTGTTTGAGCCAGGCTGGCTGACTGTGCCTGAAGTGGATTAGGCAGCACTTAGATAAGGTGATCCGACCTACAGAGTCAGGAAGGTGGTAACCCTCTAGCAGGCAGGAGCTGACAAGTAAGTGGGAGGTGGATACATCTTCCAGCAGAGCAGCTGTTTGCATCCCAGCCAGGTCTTTCAGTCCTAACTTGTAACTGCCTTCCAGGAGTCAACTGAAAAGGAGTGGAGGCTCCGGAGCCTAGCAAGAGACTCACTTTAAGATCAAGTTGTTGCATCTGGTCATTTCTGGGGGGGATGTTCAGTCCAGAGAGAGGGATTTAGTAAAGATCGTAGCTTTACCTTAACACTGAATCACCATAAGATGTTGCTGCATGCTCCAAGCAGCAGGAAATAGCGGGCGCCCTCTTAGATGCTTAGGCCAACCATACCCCGGGTGGCATCAAGAGAAGTGTGGCCAGCAGGTTGACAAAGGAGATTCTGCCCCTCTGCTCTGCTCTTGTGAGACCTCACCTAGAGTATTGCATCCAGATCCAGGGTCCTCAGTACAAGAAAGTCACTGAGCTGTTGGAGCAAGTCCAGAGGAGAGCTACAAGGTTAGTCATGGGGCTGGAGCACCTCTCCTATGAAGACAGGCTGAGAGAGTTGGGCTTGTTCAGCCTGGAGAAGAGAAGCCTCTGAGGACATCTTACTGCAGCCTTCCAGAGCCTGAGAGGCTACAGGAAAGCTGGAAAGGGACTGGTTGTCTGGGAATGCAGTGATGGGATAAGGGGTAACTGATTTAAGCTTTAGATTATTAGACATTAGGAAGAAATTCCTCACTGTGAGGGTGATGAGGCCCTGGCTAGGCTGCCCAGAGAAGCTGTGTCTGCCCCATCCCTGGCCAGGGTTGGATGGGGCTTTGGGCAACCTGGTCTAATTAGGGTGTCCCTGCCCATGGCAGGGCGTTGGAATTAAATGGGCTTTGGGGTCCCTTCCAACCCAAACTGCTCTGGGATTCTATTGTATAGACTGCTGGATTGGGGTATTTTGTCAGTGTCCCAAAGGCATGGTGAAAGCCAGGTTGGACTGAAGGGCAGGGGTGTCACAGGAGCAGAGCAGCATGAACTGGCCATGGAAAGGAAGAGTTTTGCAAAGCAAAACTGTCCCTGTACAGTCTCGCAGAGCTGGAGCCTCCCAGCCCTGGGTGCAAGGAGGGCAGCTGGTTTGAAGCCAGCACTTGCAGTTTAGCAGGAGCCCCGCTGAGGGGAGGCAGCCCCAGGCAGCCCTTTTCGTCCCCAAACCAAGTGCCTACAGTCTCCCTTTTCCAGCGACCGACACCGGCGCCGTGGCTTTTCCCCAGGGTCTCCAAGAAAGAAGCAGCAGCTCTGAGGGGCAGAGGGCAGGCGGCCAGCAGCCCCCGAAAGCCGACAGCCCCACGGCCTTGGAAAGGGGCGGCGAGCGGCTCCGCGACATGGCGGCCGCTCGCCCGGCGGCGCATTTCCGCGCCGGCCAGGCGCCGCCGCCAGGTGGAAGCCGGCAGGTCCCGGGGCGGCCACGGTGAGCTGTCGCCGCCACCACCCCGCCCTGCCGCCGAAGCGGTGCCGGGGCTGGCCCTGCGGGGGCTGCTCCCCCCGGGCCGCCCCGCCGGCCCCGGCGCTGCCTGAGGGGCGGGCGACATCTGGTGGCGAGGCGCGCGCCGGGCGGAGCATTCCGGTCAGGGCGCCCCGACCAGGGGGCTCCGTCCGCCGGGGCACCTGCCTCTGCCTCACCGGCTCACGGCCCCGCTCGGCTGGCAGAGCTAATTCCGAGCCGCCGGTGGAAAGGATTTCCTCCGCCGGGTCATCCTGAACGTGCTGGTTGGGCTGGCCAAGCCTCCAGCCGCGGCACCCTGCTCCAGCCTGCCGCTGGCAGCGCTTCGCCAAGCCCGACCTGGGGACGTAACGGTTCTGAAGATGGAGATACCTGCATAGGGAACAGCGGCGGGCACCGGGCCGGGCTGGGGTGGGGTGGGGTGGGCGCCGCGGCGCGGGCACACAGAACGGGAGCGCCGGTGCGTTCTCGTACCGCGTGCGGGGGATGCAGTGCGGGGCGGGAGAATAAGGAGCGTGGGCCGTGGGGGTCCCGTTGGGGAGGGGGACGCAGCGCCCTCAAGTTACTCAGCTCGGGGCAAGTTGTTCAAAGCCTTTCCCCGGCATGGAATATCTAAGTTGGAAGGGACCCGTACGAGCCCAACTCCTCGCAGGGCTACCTGGAATGGCCCCGCTTGACTGGCTGTGATTACCTAAACCCGAGCACTCGCACTCATCTCCCGCAAAAGGCCTTTTCACATCAGTATGGAACGGTGCTGGCTTTTCTTCAGGCCTTGCTGCATCTGAGCTTCTTTAGTTGCGTAAGGAAGAAGCGATCTGTGGCAGGGTGTCCTCCAGTGCTGTTACACCCCCCTAGGCTTCCGCATGGATTGCGATGCAAGCACAATGGGAGGGCCCACAAGCAAAGAGATGGGTTATCCACTGCTGTTCCGGGCCTGTGACAGAGGTAAGGCTAAAGGAAGGAAGGTGGCGGTGGGCTGGGGTTAAGAAACATTTTTGATATTGCTCTTTCTGCTACTAAGTGGTGAAGTGACCTCAAGTAAATCATATTACCTCTTAAGGCCTTAGCTTTCCCACCTGTAAAGTTGATAGCAGTCCCTTTCAAAGCACTTCAAAGAGAATAATAGGATTTTTCATTACTGAATTGTTCTACAGCCTAAACAGCCTTATTTTTTAACAACTGTTTCAGATTTGGTCTTTAAGAGTTCAATAAATTAATTAATTTTCAAAGATGATTGCTTTTATTTTTGTTTCAGTGTTGAGACAACAGCATGTATTTGCCTTCAGAGGAGGGGATGGTTTGTGTGGTTTTGCTGTTCTTTGTATTTTCAGTTTACTAAGATGGATAAATAAGCAGATGGCTCATTCTGATGTAAGATTGCAGTCAGAGTTTTACAGTCTGTGAATTAATCCTGCACATAAATATTTTAAACATTTCTACCCTTATTTGCATACATAGAAGTAGTTGCTTTATGAACAGTCTTTAGTATCGAAGTCCATATCTCCATTCCAAATAACACTACTTCCTGTGAAATATTAGCACTTGCTTTCCTCATCTATTTATTGTTACCTCCAATAAGGTGAGAAATCTGTCCTGCACAGGTGCTCAAAGCACCAGAACTTCCCACTAAAACCATTAGGAACAAGGCTGATGTTCCTGGACAGCCTGCTGTAGGTGACCCTACCTGAGCACGGCGGTTGGACAAGATGACCTCCTTCCATCCTCAACCATTATGCAATTCTGTGATACCTCTGAAGGTCGGGGCATGGATTTATCTGGCTTTTCCAGGCCAGACCTGAGAATGTTAGTCCAGAGAAACAGGACTGTCTCTTTGCTCTACCCAGGTATGTTACGCTCGGGGGAATTTGAGAATACCTGTTGACTGATGGGATGCAAGTCACAACCTTTGCTCCTGTCTTTGTACCCAAAGAGGTGTATAGGCACAGAAGTACTCAATGGAAGTGCTGAGGTCATGCAGTGCATTCAACTTGTCTCATCCTCATGTACCAGAAGGATGTCACTGCTATAGAACAGACTCATTTGCCTTACAAGGATGAAGGAGATAGGATGTGATAAAGTTCCCCAAATAAGGAATAATGTAGGATTGATGGAACAGATGATGGAATAATTTTTCTCTTTGTTTCATCATCTGTGGAATACAACTTGCTGGCACATCCCCTGTGTAGCAATGGGACTCACACCTTTGAGTCCCTGCACACGGTTTCCTCCTGTCATATCTCTGTCTCACGCATATATATTCCATATATTTCTGTATCACGCATTCAGTCCCCTATTCACTCCTGTTTTGTGAGAGCGCTGATTAGCCTGATCTGTAACTTGCCCTCACTCCAGCTTGAAACATGGGTCCAGTTAAGCCTCTGATCTTTAAGGAGCCCTGCTCCTTAAAATCAGTTTATTAAAAAGAACCCTTAAAGATTGTTTAATAGTGTTAATAAACTGGGGTTGGTTTTTTTTTGGGGGGGGGAGGGGAGAGCTACTTTTGTATTGTGATTATCATCCTGTGACACAGGACCAGCTGGAAACATGCCCTTGTCCTCTGAGGTCTCACAGGAAAAAGAAAGAAGCAGTGATGACCACAGAGGCCGTGCTCACTGTATCAGAACTTTAAAGCTGCTGATTCCTGGAAAGGATCACAGCTGCCCTGTGGGAATGCATCTGTACGTAATGTGAAGCATTATGTAGCCAGTGAAACTCATTGCTGCTAGACTACATTGAGACCAAAGCTCAGCCAGCAACAGAGAGAGAAGAAATCTTCTTTGTCTTCTTAATTAAGATAACCAGTTTCATATCAGTGTATGCTAAACGTGCTTTTTGAAGAAAACACAAAACTTGATAGAATCAAGGTGGAGTTCAAAATCAAGGATGGAGAACAGACTGTTGTTGATCTGTAGTGTCTTGTGTCTTTCCCTGAGATGACTACTGCTGCCTGCTTCCCAAGCTGGAACTGGCTAAGATTCAGTAAGAAAGTTCCTAGACCGGACTGGTGGTCTGCATAGAAGGAGCTGGTAATGTCAGTCAATCAGGCAGTTCAGCCACTCAATAGTCATTGCTAATCATTAGTATTGTCTTTCATTAGAGTGATCAAAGAGCTAAGGCCTTGGATGTGTACTCTTATCTTTTGCCTTTGGATAGCTTTGTCCAGTACAACTTCTGGTCAGATAGGAAGAGTGGAGAGACTGGCAGCTAGCATTGGAGCATTTTGCTTTGCTGTTTGAAATAGACAGCTGTGGTGAACGACTCCTAAAAGAAGGACCCAGCAGCTGTCTGGTTTGCACTGGGATGAAACCTGCTCTAGAAGCACTGTTGCCATCTTCAGCACATTTGATAGGGAGATAATGCTGGGGAAGACTTTCCACTCTCCTTGCAAGGGGGTTTGCTCTTAGCCTCTGTGAGATTAGGAATGGTCCAGTCTATTGGTCTTTTAGTCCCTTCTATATCCTGTGTTAATGGGGATTTCCAGGGACCCCACAACTTCAGAAAGATGCTCTGTGATCCCTGTTATAGAGAATGCAGCGATTTTTCTTAACTGTTCCCAGTCAGTCTGTCTCATTCTTCTTGGGGGTTCTGGATCTATTCCTTTGACAGTTTCTTGCCAGACTGCTGTTTCTGAGAATGCTCCGCCTTCCTTGGGCTGTAGTCTTTTATTCCAACCACTGCTAATCAGTACATACATAGCTGCAGAACATGAAGTAGCTGCTCAACATGTTAACTCCTTGGTGGCTGGGTTTGGGGCTTGAACTCAGCATTTTGCTCCTCGAAGAATATGAAACTATGGAACTGCCTACTTTCTACTGGGTGGTCTCTTTGGAAGGGAAGCACTTTGCTAAAGACTAAAAGAAGACCTGATTTTATGGAGTTGCCTGAGGAATATAAGTTCCCATAAGAGAGAGTAGAACAAAAACTTAGTCTCTAGTCTCAACTAGTGAGTTATTTTTGGGGAAAAAATAATTGACTACTACTAATAATCATATATAGCATAATAGAGAAAAAAGTAGCAATCCTGCACGAGGCCATCCTTCATTTTCCTTTGTGTTTCTTTTCTTCTTTGTGCTTAACAGGAAATGTTGAGCAAATCTCACAGGACTGGTGGAGGTTAGCTTCATCAGCTAGTGCATTTTGAGGGAAAATATTTTAAAAATTGTGATTTCCTTATTTCCCAGGCAGGAACGTATGTAGTTGCATGCTCTCCTCCATGTTCCATTGGAACTATCCCATCCCAAACCCTAGAGCATCCCCACAGTGAAGGAAGGTCTTTTGTCACTTTCACACTATCCTATCTACCTCAAGGTATATTTTTGGCTGTTGAGGATAAGGCCCATGGTGCTTAGTAATCTGCATCTGACTTGGTTTATGTATTTAATTATTAGGAAGGCTTTTGGAAGCTGTCCTTAGGTAATTCAGTGTGATCATGATTTTCTCCCCAGTGCAATTGTATATCCTCATGTTGTTCTTTTCCCCTTGCCTTTTGGTTTTCTAAGTGATCTAAAAGTTCCACTGCCGGGAACAAGAAAAATGAGGCCTATTTTCCCCATTCTTTGATCTCTAATAAATTTGAGCTAGTAAATTATATCTGCTAGCAATTCTTCTGTGTATCATATCTCTCAGGAAACCACTCTGAGACTTCTATAACAGCTTAAGGAGAAAAGCATGCTGAAATTCGCCTTTCATTGTCTGTATTTGATCAGAGAATATGTGGCCTCTATTTTATTTATATTTTAGTAAAAACAAATCAGTGGCTTTTCAGATCTCAAGGCAAAAGGAAGAGATAGTACAGAGAATAATAGGAAGAAAACACATGAACTGTTTTTGTTTTCTCTGTGTGTGTGTTTACAGGCAGCCCCAACAAGATGATACTGATCCAGGTTGATGTGTGACTGTGAAGGCAGAAACAGAAGGCCTTATTTCGACAAGGGGGAAAACAAATTCCACAAAACCTGATGCTGTGGGAAGAAGTAGTTTTCAGTACACAGACACTGTGGGGTGGTAATGTCTATTGCTTAGGCAGGGTGAAAAATGCACAAGACTTACTGCAGGAAGTCACAAAGAAGTGCATCTCTCTATCTTTGGCCAGTTGTCTACGACTGACTTTGTAGCAATGTGTATATAGGGAAAAAAAACCCCACAGATTTGATCCTGGAGAGGATTTTTTTTTTTTTTTTGTGTATGTGTGTGTAAATAAATACAGTTTATGTACATGTATATGTGCAGTTCTCTACATACAAATGGACTGAGCACATACATGTTTATGAATGAAAGTTTGCCATCTCAAGTGGCCAGAAAAGAAGTGTGCCACCATAATCGTAAGTTTGAAAAGCACTCAAACAGCTTGGATAGAGATTGGGGTGCTTTGGGCCAGAATTGATAAAAGATGCCTAAAGGGCAGCCAGAGTTGTATTTCAGAATGCCTGAATTCAGGGGTGCCTCTGTGTGGGATCTCCAAATTTTATTTGCCTACACATCTTGGCCATTTAAAAGAAGTGTACTTTGTATGTATATCCTTTGGGCTGTAGAAAGTAACTCTGTTTTCCTCCTGCCCTGGAAAATCTGCTGTTGAATCCAGGTGCAAGGAGCAGTAAGGCAGGTGTACCATTCAGGCTGGGATGTTTTGTTCTTCTTCGTGCTTGGCAGCTGAGCAAATCTCAGAGGAATGCCAGAGAGCAGCTGGCCACGGCTGAGTGTCATGGCTGGTCTTGCCAGCTTTCCGAGTGAATTCGGGGAAGTGAAGCGCTGTATTGGCCCCAGACCTGAAGGGTGGCACAAAAATGGTACTGTGAGAGCTACAACCTCTGAGAGCTTTCAGTTTGCTATCACTCTGCCCAAGGAACTTGCTGTTTCTGCTTAAGTGGGATTTGTAACTTTAGGAGAAATAATTCAGTGTACCTTGGCAACTGCTTAGACTTCCACTGAGGTCTCAGATAGACAAGACACTTGCTTCGCCCACAGCCTTGTGCTTGTGTAGGAGTGATAGGGCTTGAGTATTCTCCAGGCTGCGGTCACTAGATGGCAACATGATCCCACGCAGCGGCAGGTTTCCTATTCCCTTCCTTGGAAGACACGCTCTCTGTGGAAGGAAGGACAGGAAGATTGCATTCAACTTCCTTCAAGCCTCGAAGCTTTCTAAGATGGCAGTCAGTGAAAACAGCCTTACAGAAGATGTACTGTGCCTGTGCCAGCTTCTGCAAGTTCATATTGACAAATTCTTACTGTGTTCAAAGGGTCACATCATCTGCCTCTAGGGACTTGTAGTGGAAAGAAACTCAGGTCACATTTTTTTTTTTTTTCATGCTGATTCTCAGCAAAATACTGTTAAAACCTCATTTTCAACTTTCTTTTTAAGTGTCTTTCTGCACATGAGTGTATTTATACAACAATTTTTATCCTGTCCCAGCTATTTAGAAGATCAGTCCCTCTGGGCATCAAGACAAACAGGATTCAAGTCTTCCTATAGGCTATTGGCACTGTGTTGCCATGTTCTGGCTTAGCTCAGTGGGAAGGTGGATAGCAATGCTGGCACATCACAATTTAGCTTGCAGGTCAGCATATCTCCCAGAGCTGGGACATGCTGTTTGCTGGAATAACTGCACTGTCTCAGATCCTGGAGATAAGTGGACTTTATCACAGAATCACAGAATGTTAGGGGTTGGAAGGGACCTTGAAACATCATCTAGTCCACCCCCCCTGCCAGAGCAGGATCACCTTGATAAGGTCACACAGAAACATGTCCAGGTGGGTTTTGAATGTCTCCAGAGAAGGAGGCTCCACAACCTCTCTGGGCAGTCTGTCCCAGTGTTCTATCACCCTCACAGTGAAAAAGTTTCTCTTGATGTTCACATGGAACTTCCTATGCTCTAGCTTGCACTCCAGCTTGCACCCATTGCTCCTTGTATCGCTGGTCATCACTAAGAAGAACCTGTCTCTGTCCTTCTGATACTGTTATGGCTTAGCAATGACCATTGCTGATGGAGGAAATATGTAATCCACAGACTGACACAAAACTCCCATCACAACTGTGCAAAGACTTCCATAACAGCTGACAGTTTTCATCTGCATTAGACTGTTCCTGTCCTTCCCCATGCTATGGGGTCAGAATGTTTATCAACTGTGATGGTCAGTGATAATGAAATTAATATGTTTGGGCTCCTGAGGTAACTCATGTCTTTATACAAGATTAGCATTATTTATTTGGCTGAAGGCATTGGTGCCTCTGTTTTAAGATGTGACAGAATATTTATCAATTTTTTGGAGTACCACACAGCTCCTAAAGACTCTTAGACACATCTCTGCTTTCCAAAAGAATCATCAAGGGAATGAACATTCATTAGCTGTGTGTTTACAGTAAGTGGATCACAAACTATTGGCAGGGTCTGGACATTTGTGTGCCAGCTGACTTGGGAACCTTTGGTGGCTGAGCCTTTCAGAGTGATTGAGATTGATGGGAAATTATTTCTGGGGCAGGACTCCTGTCTCAGTGTGTTATCAGCTGTTGGAGCAGTATCTTCCAAAGGTGAATAACTTTGGAATAGAGGATAACTTCTCTGTGTCGATACCCTGCCATCAACCTGCAGTGTTTTGTAAAGAAAAACATCATCCACATTGTGCCATGTAAATCACACTTTTCTCTCTGCTGAATTGTTTGCCTGAGACTTTCCTGCAACTTCAGTGCAGACAAAAGACGTGCTTGGTTGCCTGTCCTTCAGTGGGTAGTGTAGGTAGAAAACGGCTATTGCTTTCAAACTTAAGCAGGTGTATTATTCCAGGTATGTGAGAAATCTTGCATTTAACAAGCCAACCTTTCTCTTTCACAGCTGCACATTAGCTTCTCATTCAGCAGAGCACTTCTTTCTGTATCTAATTAAAAGCATCTGCATACATTCTCTTGAAACCATGTCCTTAAGCATTTGATCCTTAAAGACCTGTGAAATTGAATCAGTTTGGTTGGAAGTCATTTTATATTGCAGATCATTTGTTTCACAGTTTACTGTGACGAGGTCACGAGAGCCTACTTAGGAGCTGAAGGGGTCCGATGGAGGCAGTACATCTGTCTTAATACGCTCCACCCCTGGGCCACAACTGAGAAAGGTCAGGAAAAAACAGCCACCAAGATGAAGACTCTGCTGCCTGACCTAGTGGCAGGGAGTCAAATTCTACTGCCATTCCTGCTCGCACCATTTTGAATTTCTCACGTGCATGAACATTTCCTGGCCCACTGACCTCAACCAAAGACATCATTTTCATGTCTAGTGTGAGCCGTTGCAGGGGACAGATCCTCAGTCACATCACTCGCTTACCTTCCAGTGATACATTCAGCCTGAGCTGATACTTCTTCCAGGGTGACTCAGAAACGTAAGGGAGCATAAGGAAACATCAAGGCCTGTGAAAATACAAAGTTTATCTTCCTCCTCCTAGGTTGATACCTTACTTCAGGGCTCCTGCAATGGAGAATTCATTTGAAGATCATATCTTCTTTTATTCTCCTGAGCAGCATCCCATGTTTAACCCTGAAGAGTGTTTGCTGTGCTGGCTGTTCTTTAGGAGGAAGGACTACCACCTGTAAGCCAGCTGCTGCAGCTAGTAAGTGTGCTCTTATTGCCTGTTCGAGTTATTTGATCTTTTTTTCTGACATCTTCACTCTGCATCACCTTATTCTTGACTCCAGCTAATGATAACAGGGATTAGTAAAGAAATGAGCCCTTTACGCCTCATACTTTGCTGCACCTCCCAGACACAGTGCTAACTTGGTAAATCCATTGGAACCTTGTGCCAGGAGCTGGAGTTAAAACCTGACCCAGAAGTCCCTATTTTTATTTTGCTTTATTTAACACTTCATTATAGCCCCTTAGTGGTATGTTCCTGATAGAAAGCGTAAATGCATGGAGCCAAATTCTCCTTGGAGGGCTCTGTACTACAGGAGGTGTACAATAGCATCCTTCCCATAATATCTTCCTGGAGTAATCCCACTGCTATAAATGGAATTACCTGGATGGTGTAAATAAGAGCAGAATCTAGCCCCACGGCTACCTGCAGTTATTTTGATTTGTATTGCTGGCCAACAGATAAATTCTCATTCCCCCCACCCCCACCCCCTCAGTAGCCTGCCAATAAAATAGTACTGTTTTTAGGATTCTGGTATTTTCCTGTCTTAATGAACTGAAATTGTTATTGTATTTGGGAAACCTTTTTACCCCATTTTAATTGTTGTCAGCGCTGTCCAAGGTATGGACTATCAATGCGAAAAAGCATGGTCTCTCTCGTTTAAATCTCAAACTGAAAAAGCTTGTCTGATGCTCTAAATAATTATTTTAAAAATCATGGCAATTTATTTATATCATGTAAGGGTCTGAGAATTCATCACGTGTACCAGTCAGACCTCCTTCAAAGGGGAACAGCAATGCATCATCTGCATTTGTTAATGCATCTCCTTTTAGCTGGATCCAAAGCCTGAAAATGATTCCCAGCTCTAGGGATGTGTCTCCGTCACACAAACTCAGTCTTTCTGGGTGTTGCATTTATTAGAGGAATTGCTCACTATACTGCAAGAACGACTGTAGGAGCTTTTCCAAAGTAACTTAGGAGAAAATCTTCAGTATTTTCTGTACTTGTTCAGAGGAACACAAGTGAACACAGAAAACCAGCACATTTTTCCATTAGCTTGTGCCATCAGGTACATGCAGTGTACAATGTGAAGGAGGAATAAGTGTATTTAATGCTGAATGTTCCAGAAGTATTTTACCAGGAATCATTTAGGTTTTACTCATGAGTTTGGTGATACAAAAGCCGAGGAACATCCTGGCTCCAAATGAGTTTATTTCAGAAATGAGAACAGGAAGAAAACTGTGCCCTAGGTTTCAGCTGTTCTTAACCCGTATGTCAGTGTTTGCATGCTGATGTATCTTTCCATTAAACTAGCAGGGATGATCCAAGGTAAGCTAAATTCAAAATATCGAGGGTTTTTTATGGGTTTTTTTTTGGTAAGTCTGTGTTTCATGGATAATATGCTTTCCTCAGGCTTTCAGTTTTGGCTGTGCTTCATCCAAAACAGAGCCCTGCTAGTAGTACTGTGTGGAAATCCGCTTCAGAGTTCACTGGTGCTGGGTGCTTCAGACCGGCTTTTTGTGTGTGAGGAGCTGACCTGCTTATGGCCGACACAGCTACCCCTGACTTGCTGCGCTCATGTAAGAGGCGCATGGGTTTGGTGATGACAGTCAGCAGAGATGATGCTCAAGGTGCTTGCCTCAGTTTCCCCATTGGGGACAAGAAGGTCTCCCTGACCTGCAGAGGCTGTGTGAAGTCATTCAGTATTTGTAAAGCAGCATGGGGAGGAACAGTCCCACCCTCACCAGGCAAAGGAGCATCGAAAGCTGCTCAGTCAGCCTCAGAGTCCTGTGCAGCACAAGGAAGCTGGGCTATAAAAAGATACTCAGAGTGGGAGAGCTGTGCC
Organism: Gallinula chloropus; assembly: GCF_964237585.1. Lineage (NCBI taxonomy): Eukaryota > Metazoa > Chordata > Aves > Gruiformes > Rallidae > Gallinula > Gallinula chloropus. The sequence goes on from NC_140087.1 coordinate 68,328,633, forward strand.
CTTATGGGAAGGAGATGGGGCCCTGTAGCTGTGTTTGATGTGCAGCAGGATCCTGAGGTTACCAGGCAGCAGAAACTGCTCTCTGAAGGGTGAGTGATCTGTTGTTACCACACGAACTGTGTCAGGATCTGATGAGGATGCACTTGCTGTCATGAGGAGGAAGCAGGAGGTGTTAACCCTGCAGGTCCTCTAGGTCAGGTGTGGTGCTCCTTGGGCAGGTGAGGCTACGTGCAGGATGTGTCAGTGGCTGCCTGGGTTGTGTGTTATACCTGAGCTGTGGATGTAGGGTGATCTGAGCTTGCTCTGTGCCGAGACGTATGGTGAGAATAGTTACATGGCTTTCAGGAGCAGCTTCATGCCAGAAGTGGTGACATTGCTCTTAATGAGCACTAGACTTAATAGTAAGACAAGCAAACCCATGGCAAGCAGAGGAGCCTGCTGATTCATAGCTAAATAACAGTAACAGTTCTAAATTTTATCTAGCACATTCAATCAAATCTGAATCTGTGCGGTCAGTTTGTCCACTGTGTGATCCTTAGCGTACCCCTTATTTCTCATGTTATTTGGAGTTTGCCATTGCTGGGTGTTTGCTGGAGGAGATATTCTTGTACTTTGTTACTCTAGCTATGTAAATTATGCTGTATATTCTAATATGTAACTATAAGGATGTATAATTACACAACCTTCCTACTTTGAAATAGTAACCCTCTACCATTAAGCTGCTTAAAAAAACCCCATAACTTTTTATGGCAGATCTTTTCCTAAAGAAACCTCAGTTATTTCTAAGACGTGTGTTCTTTTAGTTGTCAGGAGCTAGGGCAATATTAAATAAATACAAACAAATGTATACTCTATTTAATACTTGGGTGTCTGGTTGTATACTTAAGTAACGTTATGAAATATACATGTGGAAAGGCAAATTGACTTTGACATGTTAAACACATTGGATAAAAGCTTATCGGGGGCTGTAAAGAGTTCTGGTAATAGCAGTGGGTAGTATTATGAATAATCAGTCTTGTTTCTAGATAGCAGCTTCATTGTTAGGCAGAATAAATGATTTTGCTCTGAAATTTAATACTGTTGCTGCACTTTCTTCATCTCTCTCACTATATATATATCTCACGTTGATTGAAAGCTCTGATGAATTTTACTTGATTCTTCCACATGGTAAAAATTTACAATGGTATGAAAGTTATGAGAGAACACTTTTACTTAAAGGAAAAGTCCGAATGATAAATGAATTAATTGACAAGCAGATGAAAATAAGTCTTTTGGTCATCTGAAAAATGATATGCTATAAATGCAACTGTAGTGGCTTTTAGCAAATGCCAAGCTAATGTGAAAAAATGTCTTTGGGTTAACTTCTTGCAGCTCTACAAATGCAGAATACAGGCTCCAGCATTTTGCTTCCCTTTAGCTGAAGGGTAGAGTGTATTTCATACAGAAAGAGGGTACCAGAGCTTGCAGTCCTTCTCTTAGTTTCCAATGCAAGTTTAGCCTCTTGTTCTGCAATCCCATAGGAGCTTCCATGCTCTTGTGAACACACGAAAAGTCATACATGCCTGTGGGGGACTCTAAACGCCATGAGTGCTTCTGTGTCATCCACTTCTTCCACTGCCTTTTGGTGGTGGTCACATCCTGCTCCCAAGCTCTGATTGCTTGAGCAAGGAAGGAATTTCCCAGATGTGATGACGAGCTAGGGAAAGTAGTTTATCTTCCCTCTGTCACAAGTCCCAGCCTGTAACAGGAGCTGGGATGACTGAAGCCCATAGTGCCTAGATCTGGAGCTGGCAAAGATGGAACAGCCTCGGGGAAGAAGGCTGTCAGAGGGGAGGCGGGAAGGGGATTTATACTGGTGCCGTTCCTGCTGCTAGGTTTGGGGTTTTTTTAGAAGGCATGGTAGTCTTACAGACATCTTCCCCTGCCTTTCTTCCTGGAGACAGCGGCTTACTCTTACTGCTCTGTGTGATACTGTCTCTACTATTGCTCTGTCGGTATTTTGGATCATCTGCGGGTTTTTTTAACACTTTGGACAGAAGGTGTTGAGAACATTGACTCTTCCTTTCCATTATAACTCTTTCTTTCATTCCACCAAGTTGCAAACATTTGTAGGTACTCTGTTTTTCTAGCTCATGTCTGTTTTCTACCATCTGCAATCTCTGGCTTGTTTGAAAATCTATGTTCCTTATCATTTGAGGACAAGACTGGACACAACCAAAATTCCTCACAGCACCCCCTGAGACACATCCTCCCTGCTCTCTGCTTGTAATCCTTTGTTTATGGTATTTCAGCCAATTCTCGATTCAGGATCACGTGACAGTGTGTATATTCAAACTGAATGCAATTAATAAGTGTCAAAACGTCATGAAATGCTGTGTGAGTTGTGTGCTAAAAGACAAATGTTCTATATCTAGGCCTTTCCCTTTAGGCACTAATTAGATAATATATGTTTGAAAGGGTTGAGTCTGTCAGTCAAGCCATAGATCTGTAAATCCATGTTGAAATTCATATGGCAACACTCATCAAAACACTTAAACATGTGCTTAAGTCCTTTCTGTGTTCAATCAAGTACATAAGCATGTGCTTAAGATTTGGGTCTCCAGGCAGACCTATTGAAATTAATGAGAGAAATGTTTTTCATCTCTATGCACCAGATCTCCATCTTGCTACCAGGAAAACTGAAGCCTTCATTTACCAAGAGCAGAGTCATTCTGAATCTGACACTTCAGTAGATATTTAGTGCACTTATTTAAAGCACTGGAGCTATTTAAAATAATACTTAGGAATGTAGTTTCTTTCCTCTCTTTTAGAAGTAGTTAAGCTCCTTTAGTGTGAGTAATAGGACTCATCTACAATAACACTTTTCTGTGGCTCTGTTTCACATTCATGAATATTTCTGAGAGTCTTTTCCACTGACCTCCATGGTGAGGTCAGTGTGGTCTCTATGTGGCCTTTTGGATCCCATGAGTAGGAGAACAGGAAGTCCTAAGCAGGGGCTTAGTATCCTTTGTCACTTCTGACACTGCAAATTTGCAGAGGACTTCTCAGTTCCCAGAAGTATTTGGGCATTTACCTGGGAGCAAAGTATCAAAGGACCTTAGGATATTACCTGTATTGCAAAGGGCGGCCTTTGAGTCACTCAAGACCAAACCTGTCTCCTCTAGGGATAGTTAGGTCTGCTCGTGCACTGGCCTGACTGCTGTGCTTGCTTAGACAGGCTGCCTCTGACACAGGCGGGCAGTTTGGTGGCAACGTCCAGAACATCCTGCACTCTTGCAGAGACTGTCCTTTCATTGTTCACTGAAGAACAATGGCTTCCTGCCTATGACAGCTATAAAATGACTTAATGTGCTTTCTTTGGTTTTGTTTTTTTTTTTTTTTTTTTGGCCTGAAACTAATGTTTCTTTTCCTCCAAAAAAGAACTGTCTAGAAACACCCAACATTTTTCAGTGGGAAAAGAGTAAGAAGCACAATAGGTTAATATAGGTAGAAGCAAATTTTTTCTGTTCTAGAGGGAAGAAATGGAAAAGGGAGCTTGGCTGGGACAAAAGCTCAGGTTTCCAGTAAACCAACTAATGACAACTCCTGAAGAAAGGCGGAGCTGCAAGTCCTGAGCAGTTCTGGGAGATGGTATTAAGAAAACCAGTTTGAATATAGTGATCCACCTCCGGAACACCTGTTATTCTTTAAGCTAAACTAATATTATAGGACAACCATTCTGAAATCTTAACTCCTGTTCTGCCAAAGCTCACTTGACTGCTTCTCCAAACAGCAGAATTAATTGATTTACAGGCAATGGGCATTACATAGCCTGCCAACACATCCTTGGCTACTATTAAAATGAAGCAATGGGAACTTGCTTCTGCTTTCTGGTAGTTCAGTATTTCTGCCAAAGGGTAGAGGGCACCAAAAATGTGTTAACAGGTAGAAACGAAAGCAAGTTCCAGATTGTCTTGCTAGTCCTTTCCTGGAACTGTCCATATTGCCCCCAGGGTGCTGGCATTATAGTGCTAAAAGAACTGATGGTTTAAAGTCTGAGGAAGTGCAAGTTTGCATCCTGTAGAAGCCCTTGACTAAAACTCTGAGAGAAACGTGTATTCATGTGGTACAGTGCTATGCTGTGCCCAGACAGGAGTGAAGGTGATCCATGGGAGTTGAAGAACCCATCAATCAAGACCAAAGCGTGACTGTGAAACAAGAAGACAAAACCCATAGCCAACATTTCAGAATGAGATGACAGGTCTGCATTAGCTTGGAGTGACCTCCAACATAAATTAAGGGTAAGCCAACTGTGATCAGTGGTGTAAAATCTAGTGTGTGAGTCCACATCTTGGTTCCTTGCATGACTGTTGGCTATTCTAATCTGATGTGAGGGAGTAGGGAGTGGAGCTTGACCCAAGGCCCATGTTAGCCAAGGCTTACCCATGTCAGCCTTTCTAAGCGCTCTGAGCAAGCCCTTGGGGGCAGACCTGGCTTTGCCGTGTCTGTTAGTGCCCCAGCATGCTCAGAAGAGACGTTATGTTCAGTTGAGTGCTGTTAGCAGCAAGGCTGGAGGGCAAACTACCAAAACCCTTATGGCAGTCAGTTGGCAAACACCTATGAATACGTGCAATTTCCAGCATTGGTTGAATCTTCACTGGCTTGGAGGCAGGCCCATCTCATGTGATGGTGAGTAACCCAATATGATTTTCCTGGCAAGTGGCAACTCGATGCCAGCATTATGAATTATCCAGGGCAAGACAAGGTCAAGTGTTGAGGTAACACAGGTGTTCTTGAATGTCCATGGACCATGAGTACTTCTTGAGATTTCTCACCTTCTTCGCCTCCCCCTTATTTTTCTGTTGCTTTCATACTTCACACAAGATCTCCCCAGCTTCTAGGCCTAGCTCCTGGAAACTGCCAGCAGCCTTCTCTATCGCACACAAGTGGACTTGTCAATGGACGATCACAATGAATCAGCAAGTTGTGTTCTCATCCTCCTTACTCATAAGGACCTCCTGGATTTCACAGCTTTCCCTTCTTGAATGTTTGTAGCCACCCTAAAAGAAGGTACTATAGTTATCAAGCAACATATAAGTGGCTTTTTTTCTTCTTTTGTGCAGCAGAAAATAAATGCAACCCAGCAGCCAGATCAGTACAACTTCCAAGAACAGGACACATGCAAGAAAATCCAGCCAAGTGGCATCTTTCCTGAAGCAACCATGTTGCAACAAGTTGCACCTTACTTAATCTATCCCATTGGGCCAACCCTTTTTTTTCTGAGGATATGACATGTTCTTGCATTTACTTCTTGACCTGATGGACTTTTATCAATTTCTTTTCACACTCTGGAATTAACATTATTCAAATCTCTTGAAATCAATTTACTGTCAAGACAAATGAAAAATAACGGTACTAAAAAACTCATGGGGCAAGTGAGGTGATCATTTTAAAGCTTGGGCAAAATTCTGTCCACACTTAGTTGCTGAGCTGCAGTTTTCTGGATGTCATTGTTCCTGAAAGGAGGGAAGGCATGTTGATGTAATGGCTGATGAGAGGCATGTCAGAGGCTACCACTGTGTCCAAAACCCACTGTGAGAGATCATGGTTTCAGGTCCCAACACTTGATCTGAGAGGGGTGACTGAATGTTGAGGCAACGCGTGCAAAGAAGAAATCCTTCTTCCATATCCCCACACTGAATTTCAAGATCAGTTGTAAAGTTAATTCTATGGGTCTTATGTTTTCCTACTGCAAAACTTCTGCTCCATGGTGGTCTACCTTGGTCTTCTGAGCCCTACCATGTTTTCATGTTCTTCTTTCAACATGTATTTGGGCTAATTCCATCATTAAGCAAAAATCAGGATTTTGGCAGAGTGAAAAGTCTGTAAAATCCTCTATGGGAACATGGAGTGATAAGATAGAAAGATGCTTCCACTGCCTTCCTGTTTGTTTTGAATAATGTTTTGTTCAGCGTTTATCAAGTTCATCAGACCCAAAAGCAGCTACTGAGTTCTGAGAAGGAAATGTTGGGCTTGGTTGAATTGTGAAATGGAGCTGCTGTACAGCATAAAAAAAGGAGCTGGGGCAGGTAGGGACAGAAGGGTAACATCTTGATTTGAATAAATTCCCAAATTGGCAGAACCTTTCCATTCCATAGGGAAGAGTGGAAAGCTTTCCTCTGTTCTTTAGATGATTTAAGGACTTACTGTACTTACTCTTCCTGTTTCTCTTCATCTTCCTCCCCGTCCTCCCTTCCTCCCTCCCTCCCTTTCCTTCAGTGCTATCTCATGAGTCAGAGTGGGTGTACCACATGTAATTAGTCTAGATTGCTGTTCATGTTAGAACAGCTACCTTGCAGAACTATCTTTCATCAAGCAAAAACTGCCAAGCGAATGACCTGCAGCAGATAGCTAGGTGACCTATTCCACTCAAGAGACTACCGCGCCGTTTGATGCTTGTTGGATTAGGAAGTGTGACCACAGTAATTAGCAGGAAGTTTCTGGATCTGGATACAGCACGTTAAATGCAGGCTGGCTCTTAGAAAAGTCTGACCTTGGTAAATGAGAGTGGGCAAGCAGGGCTGGGGTACAGAGGCGGGGTGGGCAGGAGAAGATTTGAGAGATGGATTTGCTGTTGCAGAGCTTGTCACAGGTTAAGGCTGGGCATGCTTTTTTCAGAGGCTGCAAAAAGAATTGCTTGCAGCTCAGAGAGAGAAGGGTATGAGTTAAAACAGATTGACTTTCCTCCTCCAGCACACACGTGCTCGGTAAATACCAGGGGAGTACAAAGGGAGCAAGTCTTTAAAAAAAGATTTGTTCTATAGACTGCAAAGATGTGCGATTACTAGCAGTTGTACAATTTATGGGAGGCAAATGTGCATGTGGGGCTTTTATGAAGTGCAAGTAAAGCAAAAAGATAGAGGGAAGGAAAAGGCATGCTCTCCAAATGCCCATCTTTTCTATCAACAAATGTTGCCTTAGAGGCAAAAGCTTGGGTGTTTCTTTTTCTCTCAGTGTTCTGTGTGCTTGTATTAGTCACACCCATTTATTTTTGGCATAATTCATGCACTATTTGAAACTTGGCAAGAGTAGGGATGTTATGGCCAACAGTCAGTCTTGCTTCAGGAGTTTCTATGAATATGAATGCCTGAAGTTCACATAAGCTTACTCTGTTGCTATAGCAACAGATTTGTTGTGAAATCCTTGTATTTTAAAGGCTAGATTCTGTAAATTAACTTCATCTTCAGTAGGATGTGTGATGCTAGTGATTTGTACATGTATTGTTTTCATTGAAGTTGCAAATGTTAGGGGAGCGGATAGATTTGAGGGTTCAATGAAATTAAATTTAATCACAGACAATTCCAGCACTTAAGATCAAAGTAAACTAGTTTTGTGTCCCATCCGGAGAGGGGCTGAGTGCCCTCGACTCTAGAAGGGTTCAGAAAGAGTTGAAGGTGCTGATCAATGCAGCTCAAGATGCTGCAGAATGGTGCCTTACACATAAACAGTGCAGACCCCGCCGAGCATCCAGCACCTACAGGGACGTGACCACTTGTAAAACAACAGGATAGGAAGCATCTCGTAGAAACAGAATATATCTGCTAGACTTTTTTCATATATATATATAATTATTTTTTTAAAAGGGGAATATTAAAACATGTTTTGGTTTTTCTGCTTGCTCAGGGATGTTTGAGCCTCAGTTGACAATGAACCCTGTCCAGGCAAACCCCTGCACTGAAGGCCATATGTTGTGTGTGGAAACAGGGGTCATTGCAGGTTCAGGGTCTTACTGCCTCTTTGTGAAGGGCCATCAAATACACGTAATAAACTAACTTGGGAGTGGGGAGGAAGTAGGAGCTATTTTTTTTTTCTTCCTGCTGTTTTCTTTCAGTTGGACTAATCAGGGTGTAATGTAACTGTAATAGGTTAACAACCCCAACTCCCCCCAGATGCAAATGGGCTTTCCATATAGATGGGGTCCTTCTTAAAGAGGTAGTAGAGCCTGATTTCCAGTTTTTCTGTAAGTCCCCAGGCCTCCCAGTGTTTGCAGTTGTTGAACTAAATGAAGCCCCATGCAGGGTGTAAAGCTAAACCTAAATCTGTGCTTGAGCCTTTGCAGGATCCAGGTCCAGAAACGGCTCCGCCAAGCATCTAAAAAAGGGAAATGAGTGCCAAATTAATGGCTTTTCTTACTCTTTGACTTGGGTGCCTCTGGTATTTCAAGGGCTTAGAGGTTTATGGGATGCTGGGTCATTCCCATTCTGCTAACAGGAGTGCATGAGAGAAGGGGACAAGTCCCTGCAGGCCAAATGACCTTTTTGCAGTAGCTTAAGGGGATAGCTCTCTTTATGGAAGTAGGCTGATTTGCAAAACTGTATTTTTATACAAAGCTGTTTTCAGTTAGACCAGTACATAAAAGTATCGGAAACACAAATCTTTGATTTTGTGGTTGCAGTCTTTAAATATTTAAAAATGACCAAAAATCCTTTTAAGATTTGTTTCGCCTTCACTTAAATACTGCTCCCCCAATTCCTGTCAGGTTTTTCTTTTTATGATGGTTTTGCAGTCAGGAATAAAGTAAATCTGGGAGATTTGGGTGTGGGGAAAAAAAAAAAAAAAGAGGGTGCTGGGGGCAAGAAGATAGGATTAACAGTCTCTGAAAACTTAAAAAAAAAATATATATCTTTTCTGGAGATTTTGCAATCACAGTGCAATGTGCAGTCTTGCCAAAGCAATTATCTGAGTTCCCTGTTAGAGTACAAAACAAACCTAGTATCAAGTTCACTTCTCATTTGGCCACTGCCTTTGGGGACAGTTCTACTGTACTAGGTCCATACTGCTTGGTTACGTCCTTCCCACAGAAAGATGTTTCCCTCCTTTTCCATTCACTTTCAGTGAATCTGTTCAGGAAACTGGTTTATCTGCAAGTTAAACACCTATTTTTTCTCTGCTTGGTGTGGGCTATTTTCAGCTGTGCTGGCTCCTTACTGGTTCACATGTATGACCACCAATAACAGTGCAAGGAAGGAGGCTGGATTATGTGACTTGTGTTACAGAGATGAAGATGGCATCAAAACAGGCTCGAGCTAAAGCTACTGTGGACCCTTATCCTCAAGCCTGGGTGCTTGAAAGTCACAGTCCCCAGTTAGAAATGTCCCTCAGAGTGCCAGAGAGATGGGTAAAATGAGAGAATTTGAGCATAGTTTTTCTTAATGTGATACCCAGTTACTTGGGGCACATAATAAACTGGAGTTCAAGATGAGTCTAATACCAAAGGTCTTACACAAGTCTGTCTGTGGTCTGCCTGGAGTGTGGCTACCTGCCTCTGGGTGCAGGTAGAAGGTAGGAACTGAAACTTGGAGGGAAATCCCAAGGCATCCTTGGCAGTGCTGACTGCTTGTGTGAGTTGGCTGAGAGCCATACCTCACCGTGCTCCCAGAGCAGGGGCATTTGCTGCTTTTAGGCAGTACCAGAGGAGATCAGTAGCTCAGCCCCTTGCTGGGACAGACTGTTCCATGTTATGTTGTGTCCTTTAGGTTTCCACACAGATGGAGAAACTGTTGACTTCCCAAGGCACAGACCTTGGCCTTGCCTTGGAGTGTCTGATAGGCAGCCTGACCACATTCACTCAAAGATGGGGGTGGCGTAGGAGACTTCTGGCTCCCTTGAAGGAAACAAACGCAATGAGGCTTTAGCATAATGACAAATTACTATCAGGATCAGGAGGCAGGCAATGCTCTGCATAGTATAATGTGGTGTAAGTAGCTTGACTGGCTCCTATCTCTGGCTTATTTTGACATATCTGGCAAAGCAGCACTGTGTTCTCCCCTGCCCCCCCCTTCTTCCCCTTCCCCATTATTTGCTTTGTATATTTAATTGGTAAATTGGAGCAAGTGTGGAAGCTTGGAAGGTTGTTTTGCCCAAAGCTTTGGCTTTCTAACAAACAGCTGGCCCCAGCTACAGGTCCAGATAGTTTGTTCTGGACACTTGAAGGAAATGCATACTTTGCAAGTAGTCCATTGAATGTCACTCTGATGCTCTGCAGAAATTCAGTTCTAATAAGGTTTGTCTGGTTGCAAACAAGATGAACAGAAAGCAGTTTGGAATTGTCAAGTAGGTTTGGTTGGGTTTTTTTTTTCTTCTTTTCTTTCCAGTTTTGGATGCTGAGCTCATCTCTTATTCTAACTTCATTTTTAAAGCACAGAGATATCTTGTCCTCACTCTTTTGGATAAGCAAGGAAATAATACCAGTTTAAGTGGCTTGCCCGATTTAGCTTATGGGTTTCTTTCTTTTTACTTTGGGACAGAAAAAGCTCCACGGAAAAGTATTGCTGACTCACCTGTTTTAGGATAAGTGGTGTCTTTACAGAGAAGTAAAGAGTAGCATTACACAGGACTTGCTGTCACTGGACTTTTAGTATCGTCCCTCACTGTATCTAATTGTCCTCCAGAGGAGAAGTGAAAAGGCCTCCCTAAGGTTATGTAAGAAAAGTATCTGAGCAGTAGGAGGTACTGGATCCCCTTGTGCTCCTGCCCTACTCATAGAGCAGTACAAGGAGTAACTGAAGTGATCAAGAGCAAATGGACTGCGAACACAATGCCCGTAATTAGTGAGACAAGTATTTTTTCACATGACTGTTGCTGCTAATGAGATGAGGTTTTTTTCTCCACTTCTTGAATTGTAAGTTTTGGGGTGGGGGTGGGTGAGAAGCAGCTAAAAAAGACTAATCAGTGAGCAAAGGGAGAGAGAGATTTTTCCTCTTAGGTGGTACAGGCTTGTTTTGATTCTGGGTTCAGACTTTCTGATTCACATTTTGGGCTGGTACTGCCAGGGCAGAAGAGGCATGCAAGTGAAAACCACAGCCAGCAGCTGAAGCTTTCCAAGACAGGTAGTTATGCTGGCTGAAGGAGACTCTCCTCCTGGCTTCCCAGCAGTTTAATACCTGTGGCCCCAATGACAGGGATCCCTTCCCTTCCCTTCCCTTCCCTTCCCTTCCCTTCCCTTCCCTTCCCTTCCCTTCCCTTCCCTTCCCTTCCCTTCCCTTCCCTTCCCTTCCCTTCCCTTCCCTTCCCTTCCCTTCCCTTCCCTTCCCTTCCCTTCCCTTCCCTTCCCTTCCCTTCCCTTCCCTTCCCTTCCCTTCCCTTCCCTTCCCTTCCCTTCCCTTCCCTTCCCTTCCCTTCCCTTCCCTTCCCTTCCCTTCCCTTCCCTTCCCTTCCCTTCCCTTGTGCCTGAGGCCTGAGACTCTCTCATCATACAAAAATTAGGAAAAATCTGTGGCAGGCAAGCTGTCTTTTTGCTGTGCTCAATATCAGGCCTCAGTCCTAATGCATACCAGTTAGTACCACTGGAGTATGGAGTTAGCACACTACATCCCTTTGAAGTTCCATCTACTGTCCTCTTGGAAGCATGAAGAACTCTGTCCACGAATAACATCGAGTCCATGGTGCATTTTGCAGAGCAAGGGTCTATTTCTCCTCACCTTTGTTGAACACTTTGCTGATGACCACATCACTGTGCAAGAAGACAAGAGTCCTGGTGACTACCCTCCCCCAGCCCATCCAATAATGTAGAAACCCATTTCTCACCTGGGAGGAGTGCTGGAATATTTTCTGTCACGGGATTTCAATTTTCTCATTTGCCCAAGAACAGAGTCCCACCAAATTCTTCACTGGTGAAACATAAACCACAATATGAGCAGGGAACTGTATGATCCGGAAATCTCATGCTGGAGAAATCCATCTTGACCAACAGACCTGGTAAGGAGTGGCCTGCTTTGTCACATTCTGCACACAACTTTACAAAACAGCACTTAAAATTCTTTATGACCTCAAGAGCACTTTGCAAGCATCAACTAATCCTGGTAGCACCCCTCCCCACTTTGTTGCGAGACAGTAAAAAAAAGTGGTATTATTCTTGACTTAAAACGAAGAAAGTGACCTTAATGTAGTTTAGTGGGGTAACCTAGGGACACCCAATGCAGGTACAAACCTCGGCTCCTGCCTCCCTATTTGACCACACCCTTAAAACTGGTATTTGTGCCTGCAGCTTGGATCGGGTAAGTACTGCAGGTGAGAGGCCACCACCACAGGGACGGGCAAAGCTCTGCAGGGGCCATTTTGCAATACAAAGAGAGGCAGAGCCCCGTTTAATACCATCCTGTCCTGGTTAGGTCAGCAAAAGCAAAGTCTCCAGCCAAGCCTGTGTACATGATTAACTGCTTTGAAGAAGTGAAAGCCCACTGTAGCCTGCTATACAATAAGCCTCCAGCTGGACTCTAATTAGCCAAATGCTATTCCATATCAGCCCAGAAATTTGGGCTCAGCGTGGATTCAGTTCTTTTTCCATAGAAGCCAGATGAAGTGAAATCTCAGGCTTAAGGCTGGCTGAAAGTCTGTGTCTTTTGGGGCTGAATCACAGCTTCAGTCATTAGAACAACTCTTTTTGACCAAAGAGTTTCAGTGACACCATCTCTTTCTGGAGTCAGTGTAAAAATATAAGAGGAAACAAACCAAATTCAGCTCCCGATTCAAGTTGCAATTTCTTTTTTCCCCAGAGGATGGAGGAATCTGGGCACATCAGCTTTTTGGCCTGGGAGCAACTGGTGATGTTTCAACTACGCCGACACTTTTCCAGTTTTCGAAGAAGCTGTGTGTGGGTTGGAAAGAGAGCTGACTGCCTCCGACTGATAGATGAGCTTCGGAAATTCTGCCCTTGTTTTTAGATATTTTCAAATATTTGGAGACCAACATTAAAATAAATGACTGACAAAATGATGATTACACTTTTCAATATTTCCATGGTTGCACAATAAGGACGGCACATGAAGAAAGAGCTGGAAGTTACATTATCGTTGTAGGAGCAGCAAAAGTGTCAACATTGATTTAAGAACAAAGTCACACAGACGATTTTATTTGTTCCTGATCCTCCTCTGTGATACTTCAGTCTGTTTACAGAGCGTTACCCAGACTGACATTTCCTATGTGTGTCCAAATTAGTTTAATTTAAAATTGCAGTGCATATTGAAGACAGAGAATTACAGCTCGTATGCAGTAATCTTCCAGAAATTCACCATTGCTACTGATTAGCTTTTATTAACACCACTAACAACTGAATTCAAACAGAATGTTATTTCAGATCACATTAAACTGATGATGAGCGCAACATTTCTATTGTTTGGAGCTGACACAGATCCACTGGAAAAATGATTCCCTACGTGGTACAGATGAATTTTTCAGCAAATCAGAACACAAAATGTGTTCGGTTTAGGCTCAATATTCTAGACCAAGAAAATACCCTGAACTGTGTCACATTGTCTTTTAAAAAGGTATGTTTCCAAAATCGGGAGGGGGGGAAGTATTCTGGATAATAAATAAATCCTTTCAGCTTCAAAGAGCCCACTGTGGTAAGGATGAATGAAAACACAGAGTTTAGGAATATGAGGAAAGTGGTTTAAGTAACAAGACTGAATAGCAAAGCCCATCAAAGCCATTAAGGCATAAACCAACAGATTTTAAAAAGTGAGAGTTGAAGATTATTTAGCATGGTGTGGAGGCTTTGCAGAACCCATTTCAAATGAGGATGGAACAAAAGAATGAGCAATTGCAGCTTTAGGGGAGATTTATTTCAGTGGAAGGGAAAACACTTGCTCTCTGATACCAATTAACCAACAAGAGGACGGCGTCACAAGCCCCCAATATTAAAAATGTAAATCCCAAGCCCAAGGGTGCCTGAAATGCAGGTCATACAATTTGAGGAGAGAATGCATAAAGAGATAACGAGACTTGTATTCAGACCACATCGGCTGCCTGATTATCTCCTTGCCTTCTGCCTATTCTGCCAGCTTACAATAGGAGAGTGTCAGGAGAGAGGGGCAGGAGGCTCCACGGGTGAACAGGATCACCTTGGGAAGTGGGCTGAAGTTGATCAACTGTACACCACAAAGGTTAGGAAAACAGAAGATTAAAACCTGATATGGTGCTAGGAGGCAAACAGGTGAGGGAGAAGCAACATAAAGGAGTCATGGCATAGTTTTTGTACCCTACGACCCTGGGGCTTTGTGTGGGGCTTTAAATCACAGGTTCCCAACAGAGGGCACAACAGGAGTTTTTTGGAACCTCTTGGAGAGTTAGGATGCTTTTACTTACTCTCACAAGGGGTCATGACCTCAGCTGAGTCCACGACATCTTCTGGAGGGTTTCAAGGGTGTCATGAGCAGCATGGGAATCCTGTTGCAGATGTGCGGTTTGCAACTCAAAAGGCAGAATGAGCCAGATGGAGCACAAGGATTCCGGCTGGGGAACTTTGGCCCAGCTGCTTGTCATGTTCAAGGGGGCTGTAGACTTGAGCGGGACAGCTCAGTCTAAGCATCATTATTAGCACTGATGCAATTAGGGCCCACGTTGTCCCTCTGAGGATCTGCTTGAGCTGAAAAGCTGGATCTGGAGTCTCTCAGGCCTTGGGCTTGAGTCCAAGAGATGCAACATAGGCTATTTTGATAATACCAGGTCGTTTCCATGCTGCTGCAGTAAGAGGTGAATGGCGATGGGCAGATGATCTGAGGTTCTAGCACTAAAGGATTTATATCCTTATTCACTACAGGTTACCTGGGATTTGTGTTAAAGGGAAAAGGTTGTTTGCATGGCTTTTAATGTAGTTTATGTGTAATTGCTGGGGTTGATAGTGACAATCTGATGCTAGAGAAGAAGGGACAATACTGCACACTCCAGAATATAGCCTCGAACACAGAACTGTGTTGCTATAAAAGAAGCTTGGATCACGGCAGTGCTATTTTTAACGACTGTAGGTGTTTCTTCATTATATTAAGTAGACATGTTGGCGCAAGACAGGGCTGCCTTTGATTTATGGTAAAGAGATTGTGGTTGGAATTAAATGAAAATTCATAGGAAAAGGAATCTAAATAAGAATAATTGAAGAGATTCATGGTTCATTTACGCTTATATTCATCATGCCTATTGTCTGAAGAAATACACTTATTTAAAGCCAAATGACAGATTATAATTTACTAACTTTGCATTCATGACATCACTGTATTGTCTGTTCCATAATCAGAAATGTTAAGCCCGAGCAGTAATTTTTGCAAAATACTATTATAGAGTTATAAATGTCATTAAACAATAGACTGAGGTACTGCCTTGTAACTCCAATCTCTGGATTAAAAGAATTACCTGGAATGGAAGCATTCTATTTAAAACTGAAGCCTTGGCATTGTCTTTTCCATTGCTGAGAACGCAGGAAGCCCTTGTTTAATTCATGTCTATTTCCCACTTGGTTTAGACTCTCACCCATAACTTTTATTTCTTCTTTACATTTTAAAAGTCATCTTCTCTGGTTCTAGCAGAATGTAATTCAAAGGTCTGCAGCCCTTCCTCGGAGAATGCGAGAAGTGGATTTACAGTGCTGCTGGGCAATCAGACGTCTGTAAGAGCAGGACCTGCAGTGGCTCGGAAAGCCTGGCTGGTGGGCCTGTGCTGGTGGGCCTGTGCTGGTGGGCCTGCGCTGGTGGGCCTGCGCTGGGTTGCGATAGCTGCGTTTACCTCTCAAAAACGAATCGGATTTAATTATTTATGCAGAGCCCACAGCCATTTCATTTCTAGGAGCACCATTTTTGCTGCCCTTGGACTCCGAGCAGGTGCTATCCCGTACTGCAGCACACCGCGTAAGAGCTTCCAGAGCTGGGACTTTGGCGGTTGCAGCCGCGCGCCTCTCCCCGCCTGCGGTCACTCCGCGCCGGCAGAGCCACAAACGCACCGCGGCCGCCGCGCACCCTGAGGCGGGGCCTTCAGGTGGCAGCTCGGGGAGGTCTGCGAGGGGGATACCAAGATACTCCAGCCTGCACTCCCCCCCAGCCCGGTGGCGAGATGGCAAAGCTCTGAGTGGCAGAGCAAGCGTTCAATGACCACCGCTTGCAGCTCGCAGCTTGTGCCTCAGAGGCGTGCGGGCGGCCGTGCGCGGCACTGGAGGCGCGGGTTATTCTCCATACCGGCCGCTAGAGAGAGCGAGCGGCCAAGGTAACGCTTTGCCCGAGAGCTGCGGCACGTTTCCGAGTTGACAAGAACACAGCCACCCCCAGCCCGGTCTATCAAACGCCTTTTGATGCCCTCCTGGTTTTCACATCTTTTCTCTTCCTTAATAGGCGGGTGTGGCTTGGAGGCTTCATCCCAAATGATTAAATCTTGCTGTTTCACTGACCAAAGCCATTGATACTGACACCTAGTTTTCCCTTGGACGGAGCAATAAATGTGTCAGTTGTTGCAATACTCTGAGCACGGGCCATTGTTCCTGTGGGCAGCACTCACACTAGATCTTAGCAGCCTCGCTGGAGAGATGTGAGGGATTTGCTGGTGGTCTGCAGTATTTCCCAAAGCATGGTAGAAGGAATGTGTACATTTCTGAAAGTGAGGAGTCAGAATGCTTTGGGTTGGAAGGAACACCAAAGCCCTTCTAGTTCCAGCCCCCTGCCATCGGCAGGGACAACCTCCACTAGCCCAAAGCCCCATCCAGCCTGACTTTAAATGCCTCCAAGGATGGGGCTTCCAGAGTCTCTCTGGGCAACCTCTGCCAGGGCCTCACCACTCTCATAGTGAGGAATGTCTTCCTAATGTCCTACCTAAACCTCCTCTCTTTCAGCTTGAAGTCTTTGCCCCTTGTTCTATCACTACATTCCCTGGAGAACAGAGGAGATAACACACCTAGGTTTTTAAAGATTTCTGTGATAGTTGCACTTGCTCATGTTATTATATATGTGATAAGGTTCTGTTGTTCACACTCAGTGCTCAGTTGACAGGGGCTCCTTTCACTAGGGCTAATGTGCTTCAGAGGTGGGTGTTCTTACTGCGAGGTCCCTAATCAAGAAGCTGAAGAAATGGGTTGAGAAGTTTAAGGGAAGCCCTCGCTCATTGAAGTCTTAACCCACTCTTTAATATCCAGCTGGGATCTCTTCTTATCGCAGAAACCACATTTTACAAATTATTTACCCTAGCAAATAACCAGGCAGGCACGTTAAGAATGGCTCTAAGTGCCACACAAGAGTGGGTTGGGAAACAAAGGAACTCGCCATTGCCTGAGAACCTGTCTCAAAATTGTAATTGCTTAGGGAAAGTGATTCTCTACTTCATAAAATGTTATGTACTGCAAAGTGAGTGACTCATCAATATGGGGATATTACCACTAACTGTTAATGCAACTCTCCCCTCTAAGGGCAGAAAAGCTGGGGCCTGATTCTGTTCCCATTAGAAGTGATGGAGCTTTGTAGATGATTTCAATGGAGATCAGATCAAACCTTGGCTATTTTTATGGGCTAAATGTCCTATGCATTCAGGGTTTATGCCATTACAAAGACTTATGTTTGTAATAAGAGACATATTGCTTTGGATATAAATTCAGCCATGAGTATCAAATACAAAAAAAAATATTTAAGCACATTGAGCCAAATTTGTCCCTGTAGCAGCTCCAAAAACATAATAGAACAACACCAGGGATAGCACAGGGGTAGTACAGTGATGTAAGTAATCGGTAATGGAAAAAGTTTTTAATTGTCCTAATCTAACCCCCTGTCCCTCATTCCCAAATTTACTGATCGTGAGCATGAGTACTGAGAAAACCAGCCACCCTGGTTGCTGTAAAGGGAATGCTGTAAAGTCTGACTATGACTAATACAATGTGACATGACAGAAGATTCCTTATGGGTCCTCATGCATGGGGAACCCAAAAATCAGTTACTATTAAATATGTGCATATGTTTCAAAAGATTTTCCTGTCACGTGTTTTGCAGTGTCCCACTTTATGACTTCCATTCCTACAGTCTCTGAGCAGCCCTGTTTGCCCTCACAAATACCCTTTGAAGTCCTGTGGTTCTTACTGTGCAAGGGAGGAATTTAAGCACAAAGAAACATGAGGATGAGATTCACAGAGGACCTCACCCTAAAGATGTAAGTCCAGGGAGGGAAAGTCCCAAAGCTTACGTAAGCTGCTGAACAGAAAGTCTCTTGGAGCCCCTGGACAGGGAAAGCAAGGCACGGAGATGCAGTAGAATCCAGGTCGGCTGAATATGGTCGGTGTCATCCAGGCAGAGAGCTGAGGGAATGGGGGACCCATCCTGCCTGGTGTTACGCAGCCTATAGAGCACAGCTCTCCCCAGTCCAGTGGGCCTCAAATCTTTTGTCCTTAAACCTGAGCAGCCAACAGATTTGAGAATACAGGTGAGTCTCTGTTAATCTACTTTAATTTTGAACAGACCTCAGCATTGCCTGTGTGGAGGAATTGTTTTTAAAGCCAATTGCCTATGGGTTTTGCTGATCTATAAAGAATTTAAAGCTATATATACAGGAATGGTAAATCCTCACATGGGTCATGAAAGTTAAGGTGCAGAGGGCAGTTCTGAAATTTTAAAAAAGCTAGTCTATCTTATTTTGAGGGCTCGGTGGAGTTTGGGTATGACATCAATTTCGTTAAGCTGCTGTCTGCTCTCCCTGGAGGAGAATATTATGTCTCCATCCAGATACTGGCATATCCCTATTTTTGTGCCAGCTATGCCAGAGTTACAAAGTTTTAGTCAAGCATGATGAGACATGACAGGGCACACTTTATTGAATAATAATGCCTGCCTAAGTGCATTTTTCTATCTGCATTTCAATGCAATGCATTTGAGGTAAAGCAGCAATTCCAAAACATGTTTTTCTGTGTCTACAGCAATAGGTACCTCATCACTGTTTACATGTCATGCAAATTAAGGAACAAGAAATTGAAAGTATTGATGTTAGAAAAATACCCAACTGCTGCAAAAATCAGTCCTCAGCAGAAACTATGATAACTTTGTATTTGGAGGGATTTTTTTCCCCCTCAGCATTTTCCCTCCCTTCTGTATTTTTAAAGCATTTATATTATTTAAAATGGATCTTTATACACTAGAGGTCTTTAGGAACCTGCAGGAGACGAAAGCCTGTAGGAGCCCTTCCGATGCTGACAGTTTAAACCTAAGAAGCTCTGACATTACTGGGAATCCTTTTGAAGTGGCTGCAGCTTGAGGAAAATCCAGCTGTTCCAGAAAAGGAGACTTTTCAATTAAACAACATCTTCCTTTCGATCAAAGATAGATTTTTAAAGACTTAAATTGGCTTTACACTGTTGGTATTAAGGAAGGACTGGATTTCACCTCTTGCCTTTCAGGGCTGGAGAGCCGAGACCCACTTGGGCTTTATGCCAGATGGTTAGCAGACTGGAACCAGAGGGATGGGTTATTTCTTTTAAAGGAGGAAAAGGAATTGGCAGCAGGAGTGAGCTTATTAAATTGTCTCGGTCTGCTTTTATTAATGCATTTGCAGAGTCGGCAGGTAGACTCACAACTGAGAGAGTATCACCAGCAAAACAGCCTGTTTCTAGTGTGGGCTCTCTTGGTGTTTCCAAGCTCCTGGCTGGGCTTAACGCTTCCTTCTTCCTGCCAGGTACAGAGGCCCTTTTATTTTCTGACCCCAAATTTGGTTTCTGTCTTCCAACTTACTTTCAGCTCCTTGTATGTGTTTTACTGTGTTGCAAAACCATTAACATTTCTACTGTAGGTAGCTGAGCCAACTCCTCTCTTACACGTCCGCTGTCTATTAAAGTGCCATTTAAAAAGAGGTAGAACACTTCTGACCACTTTTTTGTTGGTATTTCCATATCTGCCTTGAAGGTATCTACATAAACATGACCACAGAGGAGCATTTAAATGCCTCTTCCTTGTAACTGAAGGACAGAAAGATTTTTCCTTGCATTTTCTCTGTGCTCCTTAACCCTATCTTGCTTATGCACATTTCTTTCCTTCCTTCTCTGTTGTGATAGTGTTATATTCCCCACCAAGCTTCTGAAGAAGACAATACCAGGAGTCCTTTGCTGTAGCCTCTGTTCCAAAAGGCAGAGTTGGTGTGTGATATATAGCCAGAAAGGGAGGGCGCAGGAGAAAGATGGGTTCCTCCTACAGCCTTGGACACTGGAATTAATAAACATCTTTTTTCTTTGCTGTTGTCCCTCTCTGCGGTTGCTCGAGGGTATTTGATTTCAGATGTGCTATGCAATGTTGTAGCAGTTAGCTGCTGAATTGGATGTCGTGAGTTTTAAGAGTGACTGAGTGAGTAGTAGTAGTGACTAAATGATTCACTGACACAGGCTACCCAAAAGGTAGGTCTGAAGCCTCTTCTCACAGCAAAGCATAGCAGGGTTTTCTGGGAAGACCAGTTTCTCTTTCTCTTGAACTTGGTGGTTGGCTTCTTATCTCTGTGTCTCCTCAGGAAGAGCTCATCCCACAAATTCTCTATAGCTAAAGAATTGCTCCTGAACTGAATGTGGCAGGCTGTTTCCTGCTGTGCAGCAGGTCCCTGCTTCCGTCCTGTCTTGCAGACCCCTAAACCAAATAAAGGAGAAGCTATTACTTGACAAGCAGTTTCCTTTTCAGATGGTGGCACAGCCCATTGAGTGCACTTTATAGCTATATCTGGGGAATACTGACCCTTTTAATTTGCAAAGAAGTTTACTGAACAGTTTGCTTAGGTACTGAGCTCCATCTCTTAAACTGAGACTTCAGCTTCCTTAGTCTTTAGGTCTTGGCAAGACAGATTGTCAGAAGGCAGGGCATCTCAGAGAAGTTTGCTATGTGCCATGAGCGTTAGATTTTTTGGTAGCTCCAGTCTACTACAGAGTCTGGAGTGGGGAAAGCCAGTCTGAATTTGCCTGGACCCACAGGAGTGCTCAGGGAGATGCTTCCCTGATGTGGTCCAAGGCAGTACAAGCAGTATTTGTAGATAGCTTTGTAGTTTTATGAGTAGTTTTGTGATCCCTGTATGAGCCATCAATAAATCATCTCAGCTGCAGGGTTCTTGGGGGCCTTTCATTAGCATGTATCCACCATAGTCTCCCAATTGTCTTTTGTATTTTCCCTTCCTTCCTACTGAATGACCACTGTCCTAGCCTTTTAGTATGAGGACCTTCATCAACTTTGATTGTCTCACAGGAGCAAACACAGAAGAAAAAGATCTTGGCAAAAGTCTGGAAAGTTACCTGTGCAGAATGGAGTCAGGATCTTTCTGATTTGGGAAAGACTTTTCTCCTCCTGACAAAAGGGGATCAGGATCTCAGTTTTACACCAGATCTCAGTTTGCACTGATGGAAGGATCTATTGCTGTACACCCAGCGTACATCAGCAATGGAACTGGACAGCCCACAGTGCTCTTGCAGGAATTAAGATTATGTTGAATTAAGAAATGTACTTTAATCCCTGGTTTGCCTTAGCCGCAGACCTTGGCAGGATGGTTTGGCAACACACAGTTGGTGATGAAATTTATTGCACATGACTGCACTTCAGTGAACAGAGAACTTCCTGCAGTCCCCCACCCCTGACACTTCTCCCCATCCTCTGGCTTGATGATCCCATGGGTCTGAAGCTCATCTTTGGAAGTAATTTTTTTTCTAGTGGGATGCTTGTCAGATCCTGTCAGCTACAAATTGCTCTACTGAAGGTGCAGAAATAGAAAACCTTACTTGTTACTTGTGGTGGTGGGCTTTTTTCCTCTCTGAATCTTAGGACAATCATTTGCAGCAATTCAGCAACTCTCAGTGTGATTTAACATACTGGGTGTTTTTTAGGTCTTTTCTCTGCACCATCAGCCAGCAGCAACTGATTTGGAAAGGTGTTGCTGCCCAGTGCATTTTTAGCAACGGAGTGTGCTGTTTGAGGTGGGAGACATCAGAGCACGGTGAGGAGAAAGACACAGAAACTTCATTACCATGGTAGGAGGGTTAATATTTTGAAGAGGTTTCCACTCAATTTTTCTGCTTGTTCTGTGTCCCAAATGCATCTGGTCTTAATAAAAAGGAAGAGAAAGAACTGTGCTATCTACTCATTTATTTTTCCTTGGGGTGACTTTCAGCAGAGGTATAACCTGTGCAGCATATGCACAAGGGCCAGTTTGGTCAGCTCGCTTGGGGAAGTGGCACAAGGCTTCTGTGAGCATGGAGGAATCTAGGAGAAGTGTGTTTGATTATGGCCAGTGTACACAAACCCAAAGCCTTCACTGGGGATTTGCAGCACTCCGCAAAGTGTCTGACACACCAAATGCATGTGCTGGTAATCCCCAGACTTTTATTCTTGCATACAATCCTGGCAGCATAACCAGCAATGCAGCTGATATTTGTCTTACATGTGTGGAAGTGTGAGGAGGTAGAGAGGGGACTCCAATGCTGGCAAAACATAAGTCATTGGAAAAAAAACCCAATTACAATTACCCTTGTGTTGGATATTAAAATAGATAGGCAAAAAATTCTGTAGGCTCATAGGATAAATAGGAAATATAAAGGAAAAGACTGAAAAACCTTCCTAAAGCCTTATATTGCTTTGGAGTACTTCTGTAGGTGTTCCTCCAAACAGGTCTGCTCTGGTTGTGGCTTTGCTTCTTTCCAGTCATGTGCTGGTTTTTGCTAGGATACAGTTAATTTTCTTCACAGTAGCTAGTATGGGGCTGTATGGTTTGGATTCATGCTGAAGAGTGTTGATAATACAGAGATGTTTTTGTTACTGCTGGGTGGTGCTTACACAGAGCTGAGGCCATTTCTGCATCTCATCCCATCAGTGACCTGGCTGGGGATGAACGAGAAGTGCAAGGTGCACCTGCCTGCTGATGGGAGGTGGGGAGTGAATTCCTTGTCTTGCTTTGCTTGTGCGGCGGCTTTTGCTTTACCTATGAAACTGTCTTTGTCTCAACCCATGAGTTTTCTCACTTTTACCCTTCTGATTCTCTCCCCATCCCACTGGGGGAAATAGAGTGAGCGGCTGCGTGGGGCTTCATTTCTGGATGGAGTTAAACTGGGACAGGTTCTCAGGTAATGGCAGCACATCTGATTCAGATGTTAAGGCCTGGAAACCTATTCTTCGGTAAAAATGATTGCTTATTGCAAAGGGACTGACTCCAGGCCTTGTAGTGAGAGTGTTGCTCACTTAATACTGCTGCTGTTGTGTCCAGGGCTTTGCAAACAGCTGTGAGCATTCCAGATGTTGTTTCCCAGCGTTACAACTCTGTCTGTGAAAGGGATCATAGGCATTGTCCCTAATCCACTGAAGATAACACCAGATGGATTGGTTTAAATTGGGATTGTTAACCAGTGATCAGCTGATTGATTATTTGGTTAGCAAATGATATTTGAAAATAGATCAGACTTCTCTGAAAGTGTGCTAGGGGCCACATCCAGGCAGGGTGATGTCATCCCTCCAGGACACAGAAAATACCTCAGGGAATGAGAGAGTTTGCAGTTAACGTCTTTTCTCCTTGTGTGCCCAGGGGAGTATCATGGTAGTTTCTGCCCAGGAACTCCTTGGATGGCAAAGGGCTAGTGAGGTGAATTTTTGCAGCTTGCCTCACCGAGATGGTTTCAGGCTTGGAGTGCCACTGGATAGAGATTGCTGGAGAGTAGGGTAGTCTGAATGTATGTGTGGTTGCGTGCTAATATTGGGGGTGGGGTTTGGAAGCAAGGTGAGTTTGGCAGCAGATATGAGGAGATTGCATATGACACTAGGAAAAGAGAGGAGGAGAAGTGAGGAGAATTGAGCTGAGCAATTTGACCTTGCTGGATACAGGTTTGGGAAGAGTTTACATGATAAGCCTCCTTGCCAGTGAGTATATAGAGATGGGACTCAATTCCAACAAGTGAGTAACAGACACTGAGAGATGAGAATGTCCCCATATGGCACATCCAGACCTGGAAGAGGGTATTTGCTCTAAACTGGTAGAATTTGGGCTGGACTGTGCTGTCATGAAGAGCCTGATGATCTCTGTGCTCCCCACACCTAGCAATCTGAGGTTGTTGGAAGAGTATAGTGATGTGGACCTGACTATAACAGACAGAGACCCAGGTCACAGAGAGATAAAGTGCCTAGCCCAAGAGTGGAAATCTGTGCAGTGTGAGAAAAAAATGCTGATCTCCAGAACTTCAATTCCGATCTCGAACTAGCCCTCTTTCCTCCTGGGCAGCTGCCTTCTATTGGGATTCCCTGTCCACGGCAGGGTGAATTTAATCAATTAACAGTGGTCCTCTGATAAGTAGAACAGTCAAAGAATGAAAGGCTCCTATAGGAACAGATGGTAAAGTTTCAATTTACCATTTTGCAGCTTTTTATGCTTTAGTGTAGAGTTTTTGGAGGTATCACTAGGTTTTATAAAGCCCAAGCTAGCGCAGAGCCTGTTGTTCTTGTGCAACAGTTACTGCTGGGTGCTTGGGTGCGGAGAAGTCTTCTTGTCTGCTAAGAGAAGGACAGTGTTGTTTCTGTTTCACCTTCAGAAGTAACAAATCAGATTGATAAATAAAAGATGAAATGTTGGGCTTTTGAAGGATGTATTTTTAAAAGTAAGGAGTGCAAATCAGTGCATCCATTAATATGAGGGATGGAGCACCTCTCCTGTGAGGATGCGCTGACACTTGGGGTTGTTCAGTCTGGAGAAGAGAAGGCTCTGGGGACACTTTATAGTAGCTTTTCAATACTTAAAGGGGGCTTATAACAAAGATGAGGACAAGCTTTTTATTAGGTCCTGTTGTGATAGGACAAGGGGTGGTGGTTTTACACTAACAGAGGGTAAACTGAGGCTAGATATAGGGAAGACATTTTTTACGACCTAGGTGATGAGACACTGGAACAGGTTGCCTAGAGAGGCAGTACATGCCCTGTCCCTGGAAACATTCAAAGAAATACCAGAATGTTTACAGCAGAGTCAGTAAAACTCTGCAGAATTAGGCCCTTTAAAACTCATTGCACTCTAACAGACATTTCAGATCACCTGCAAAACCCACAAAGCTGAAAATCCAGCCTCATGAGTATGGAGAAGAATATCAAGGTTCTCAAATCCTGCCCTTAGTTGGTACATGTAGCTGCATCGCCTGATGCCATGTATTTCTCCTGCTCCCACGGACTGAAGCAGGGGACTGGCTCTGGATCTTCTTGAAAAGCTGAGTCTGAAAGTCTCTGTAACAGATTCGACTGGTCTCCTTTCAGCTGAGGTGAAGTTCCCATTGACTGGAAAAGGGTAAACATAGTCCCTCATTATTAAAAAGGGAAAAAAGGAAGACCTGAGGAACTGCAGGCTGGTCAGTCTCATCTCTGTGCCCAGCAAGATCTTGGAGCACATCCCCCTGGAAACCATGTTTAGGTACATAGAAGAGAAGATGATTGGTGACAGCCAACTTGGCTTCACTGATGGGAAAATTGTGCCTAAGAAATTTGTTGTCCATCTATGATGGGGTGACAGTGTTGGTGGATAAGAGCAACTGATGTGATCTACTCTGACTCTCAGCAGCCCTGAGAAGGATTTGGGGATGTTGGTTGATAAAAGCTCAACATGACCCAGCACTGTGCACTTTCAGCCCAGCAAGCCAACCGTATCCTGGACTGCATCAAACCAGCATGACCAGCAGGTTGAGGAAGGGGATTCTGCCCCTCTACTCTGCTCTGGTGAGACCCCATCTAGAGCACTGTGTCCAGCTCTGGGGTTCCCAGTACAAGAAAGACATGGACCTGTTGGAGCAAATCTAGAGGAGGCCACAAAGATGATCAGAGGGCTGGAGCATCTCTCCTGTGAAGACAGGCTGAGAGAGTTGGGCTTGTTCAGCCTGGTGAAGAGAAGTCTCTGAGGAGATCTTATTGCAGCCTTCCAGTATCTGAAGGGGCTACAGGAAAGCTGGAGAGGGACTGTTTGTCAGGGAGTGCAGTGATAGGACAAGGGACAGTGGGTTTAAACTAAAAGAGGGGAGATTTAGATTAGACAATAGGAAGAAATTTTTTCTGTGAGGCCCTGGCACAGGCTGCCCAGAGAAGCTGTGGCTGCCCCCTCCCTGGCAGTGTTCAAGGCCAGGCTGGATGGGGCTTTGGGCAGCCTGGGCTAGAGCCATGGCAGGGGGGTGGGACTACATGGGCTGTGAGATCCCTTCCAATCCAAATCAGTCTGTGATTGTCTTGGTCTTTCTGATCTTGAAATGGCTTCTCAGAGGCCCGAGCACTCCATCCCCTTCTGGAGACTGAGTAATAGCCAGGTAGATGGACTTCAAGCTAAGCAGCAATTTATAGGTCAAAATCAGCTCCATTACACCTCCCCTTCATGGAAACTCACTGGCAGGCAGTGCAAATTGTAGAAGAGGAATAATTTTCTTGGGAACTTGTGCATAACAATAGCATGTTGCATTCTGTTTCCATTTCAAAGCGAGTTTAAGTGTAGCCTGGGGTTGGTGCGTGCTCCATACACATAAAGCAAGCTTATAGTGACGTGACAGAGGCAGGAATAATGGCAGTGAGGCTCTGAGCTGGTGAAACCATTACACTTTTTCAGCCATACATAATAAGGGAAAAAAGGGAATCCTTGCTAGTCTTGAAATAGCTGAAGAGCCATCAGAGCCCCAAGCTGCAAAGTACAAAGTACAGGGAAGATGGAAGATTCAGCCCTTGCTGTATTTCTTAGTTTACTTTGCTTCAGCTAACCATATGGGTTGTGTGCTAGAAGAGTTATTTCTTTTCAATAAAATTCACCCTGTGCAGGTGGATGTGAGGAGTGTTTGGGGGTTTTGTTTTGGGGGGGAGGGCAGAGCTACACTGGAGGGCCTCTCAGAAGCTGAAAATGTTTCTCTACCCATGAACTTGATTTACCAACCATCTGTATATCCTTACCAATGGGTATCAGGTGGGTCAAGTGTCCAAGGACTGCATCTGAATTAAATTCCTTTAGACTTCATCTGTACTACTTGGGTAAATATGGGAACGCTAAGAGGGAAGAAGCACAAGACTCTAAAAGGCACTAATAATGGAAGAAAATAATGTGTGTGTATGAAATATTTTTAGAAGGCACAATATCATGGCTTTTATCCTTTCCCTTGTAGTATAACGGTGTTTGTGGTTACTTATTCAGCCATCATTGCCGTTTTTGCTTTGGGAATATAATCACCTAGTAATGCAATTTATTGCCTCGTATATTTCTCTGCCAAGAACATTATCCCTTAAATAGAGGCTTTGTAATAATAACCTCTAATTTCCACAACTTCATTGTTAATTTCCACAATTCCTACCTCACAAGTATTAAAACTCTAAGCTCTCCATGAATCCCTAGATTGTTTTGGCTTAATGACAGTAAATCCGATATTTTCTTCCTGGAGATTTTAGTCCTTTAAAGGGCAGAACTCCTTGTGTCTTTGCTCAGCACACTTTGAGGTGCACTGCAGGGAGCACTGGAGTCTTCTCTAGTCTTGCTGATGATTGCACTGCATGCCTGTTAACGTTCTGGGAACAAATCCTTGGTCATTGGGATGTCCATGAGGTCAAAGCTTCCTTAGCAGAAATAGGAGCGACACAACTCAGCAAGTTTATGTCTCAGAGATCAGAGGGCTGAAGGAACCTCATCAGTACTGGTATCAGTACGAGCTGGGAGGTTGACCCTGTGCAGTGATTGATCCTCTGCTTTTTTCTAGTTCATTTCCTCAATTTATTTCTTCACCAATCTTTGAGGATAAAGGTAAATAAGGAGCCTTTGCAGAGCTGTTTTTTATGTCCCAGAGGAAATACAACACTTCTTTCTGTGGCTTTTTCACATCTCGTCTCTATGATTGTTTTACCCTGGAATCCGTTTGTTTATTATCACTTTTCATGCCAGAGCCAGAAAGGATGCCAGCTCAACACTGTCATCAGCTGTACAGCTGGCGTTGTTCTCCTGCATCACTCACAGGATGTTGTTCCATCCATCTCTAAAAATGCTGAGATAGTGTCTGTCTTGTTTGTTCTGAGAAACCCTGGGAGTTGAGCTTGGTGAAATGCTTGCAGGACCCCCAGAATTTCCAGGGATTTTCTGCAATAGTTTGATATTTCAGTTGTTGCAACAGAAATGTTTTGCTCTTTGTCACAGCAGACAGCTTGCATAAACAGGTTGGGATGCAGTCACACCCTCCATGGTAGAAAAGCCACATGGCAGGGAGTTAAAGGGATGTTCACCTCTCCCTTGGAGTCGGTGTCTCACACAGACCATCTGAAAGCCTCTTATTGTGAAGATTACAAGACGGAGAGTTGTCTTTTCCACCTCATTGCAGGTCTTGCTGTTTTCAGAAGAAATTTCAGCATGGATTATTGTTTTTTGCCTGCTTGCTGAAATCACAAAACTTCATGTCCAGTGGGAGGAAATTTCCCAGTCTGGTCTGGAGAGACGCTGGACATGAGTGATACCTCTCATTACTAATGTTTTTAACCCCTTCTGGTTTCTGGGACAGGTCCCAGGTCCCTGCTCCTGCCTTTTTGTCTCTGCTTTATACACATGATCTTTGCAAGTGAGAGATTACTTCCTTGCTTGCTGAAAGGCAAATTGGACCACTGGATATTGTCACTTCTCCCAGTACTATGTGGGCAAACAGGCAGAAACAGCCAGCACTGGGGGAATATTGGAGTAATGTTCTTTTTTTTCCTGCTTAATTACCTTCTGTACTTTTACAGATGCCATTTGGCAGCCTCATGCTGTCCCTAGCTGGCCTGGTTTCAGTGGGTGGGCTTCTGACCTGTCCATAGTATGTGAAGCTTGGAAACCATTTGGAGATTTGTCTCTGTGAAAGGCACATTATGATACAACCCAGAGTCTTCCAAGCAGTGGCGTGTATCTCTCAAGCCACTTCAAAGTAATTTGTGCAGAGCAGGGGCTGCCATTACTGAATTTGTTACTTGCCACCACTGATGGTCATGGTATCCAGCAATCTCCATACTGCTCCCCAGAAAAAGAGCTCCAGAGAAAAGAACAAAAATCCCACACCCAAATCTTTTTGTTTAAAACCACTGTGTAATCATTTGTTTCTTTGGTGTGTCTCTCCAGGATCTGTGTTCTTTGCAACTGCTCAGAAAAAATTAGATTTTATCCTAGTTTTATCTATTGGTTGTAACAGTCAAAGTTCTGTTTTTCTTGTAAAGTAGCACAACCTACTGATTCAGGGCAACTGCATGGATGGAGATGAGATTAGTTTGGCTCATTTTTCCCCAGTGAGATTATAATTTGTTTCTCTAAGTCATGAGTTATTAATCTTCCTAAAAATTATTCCTTCTACTGTGCAAAAGGAAAAATAAAATGGAGCCGAAATATGCTGGATCATAGCAAAATTCATTGGAAATAATTTTCTTTTAAATAAGTTGCATATGTGTTTCCCTGTTTAGTATTCACAGTGTACGGCAGAGACGCTTTCAGAAATGAACTCATTTAAAAAAAGAGATAGATTTACACACACCACAATGAAAGCAGTCACTGGCAGTATTGTATACCATATCAAATCAGTGACTGTTGTTACATATTTGAAGTTAATTTGACACTGAAGTAAACAAATCAAAGTGTGTTTATAGAATAATTAGACCATATTCTCAGTATTGTGGCTACGAAATTTTGTCACTGCTATTGAAGTACTCTGTGGTTTTATTGGGTTTGTTTACAGAATTCCCTAGCAACACAAAGAAAACTGTCAGAATTACATAAGTATAATTGTAATGGTAAAACCTGTCTTTGCATCATAGTCACAGACCAGCTATATAAATCATAACTGGTGGTGTTGCTCGGTTTTGTGCTTATGATTCTGGAAGCATAAGTAGATATATTTGTGAGTTTAAAAGAGTTTGAAAAAAAAATTGCAAAGATTTATTTTATCCAGCTGAGAAAAAACCCCAAAACTCAAACTTTCTGTCAATGTTCTATGTATTTTGTTCTACAACATAGAAACAAAACACTTTTATATAAATAACCATTAATATATGGCCATCTGACCACATACATTTTCTCATCTGGTGTTTTCCAGCCACGTTATTGTGTGGTTTTGCATCCTTCAAGAACAAGTGACTGTAAAGACAGACTAAACTGATAGCAATGAATGGTTCTTTTTACATCCAACCCCTTCCTGAAAATGTGCATATAACTGTGGTTGAAGAGATGATAAACGGTCTAGACTATTACAAAGCTGAGAATATACCTTTTTTTTGGTTTTTAAATCAGGTGAAGAGACCATCCATTATTTTCATTCTCCTCTTTTATGATTCATAGGATAATTTGTCACTTTTGCTGCCTCTCTTGAATGCAAGGCAGCTGCTTTTAGTTAATTTAGGCCTAATCCTGCAAAATGTATGGGTTAGTTTGGTTCAACTTGGGAGTGCTTAGCTCTTCTCAGAAACTGTTCTCAGAATTATAAAGCCTTCTTCTTCCTCTCCTTACACATGGCACAATAGATTAACGGCGTGGGCAAATCTGGATCTGAGAGTAGGTGTTCCTTACCCATATAGAAAGAGCTGCTATTAAGAGAAACAGAAGTAACAAGAAGAGGTGGAAGAGTAAAGAATTAGAGGTGAAGTCCAAGCCTTTTTGAAACCAGTGAGAACTTTGCCACCAGCTTCAGCAGATTTACCCACCACTGAGTCTGTTCTGTGAACTGCTGCCTACCTTTATGGTCTCTGATCTCTTCAGGATATATTTCCTCCCTTAATTTTAGTGTAAGGATGCTTGCAGTAAATATTTAGTGATGGGAGTTGTTCCCCTAAAGTGACATCATTCTCCAGGCAATTACTTCAGAATCACATTCAGGAGTACTTCAAGTGAAAAAAATGTTCGGTTGTTGTTCTGTGTGCATGAGTGGGGGAGCTTTATTTGGAATACAAATGTGCTATGCGCCTCTCTCTGTGTCTGCCTTCTGCAGATCTAGGATTCCTGTGTCCTATTTTTTCCAACACTGGACATTCCACTCCAGAAAATGATGTGCCCGGCTGTCTGCTCAGGTTGCAGGCCTTCATGTGTTGGCAGCCTGTAGTACAACCCGGTGTCAGCCTGGGGCTGGACCCTCTGCAAGTGGGTCTCTCCCATGCCCTCCTACCTTTCCTTCTTGCAATGGGTCTGAACGTCAGGAGGTATCCCGGCATGCAGCAGTGGACCCAGTGCTGCTGTTTGAACATCACAGGTCTTGTTTACCCCAAAGCCCCTTCCCAGCTGCAGTCAGATGAGGACCCAGGTATCCTGGTGGCTGGTTTTGTTTCTGAGTTTCTCCCATCTGGATTCCTAGTAACGCAGTATCTGGAGCCTAGCTTTGCTCCAGTTCTCCCTTGCTAGGAGTTTCTGAAAGCTGACATCATGTAGTCTTCTCCTACAGGTGGCAAGTTTCTAGGGTTACAGAGTGATAGATGAAAAGAGTAATTAACAAGTGACTTAATTGTCTCTTAACCCTTTCCCTTTATGGAGAAGAAATGCTGTAAAACCATAACTGGAATCTCCTGTGTTGTTTACTTTGTTTATCAAGATTATATATATAAAAAAAATCAATATCTAATTTTTCTATTACACTTTAGCACTGCATCTTCCTAGCCCTTCAGAATCATATCCTATTGATTCTACCTTTAATGACTTTGAAATTTTCAGTGATTTGTTTGTGGAGAATACTGTGCCTGATATAGATTTCCCTGTGTTAGTTTAAACGCTGGTAGTATACTTGGTGAATTAATGAAATAAAAATAGCTTTGTCAATAAGCAAAAGTGAAGCCACTTCCAACGTTTGTTCTGTAACCACTATTTTCTGCAACTGCTGCCTACACAAAATTAGTTGGTGGGATTAAAGAATATATTCCTCTTTTATCCCATGTTTGAGTACTTGATCACAGAGGCATAGTTTAATCCAAACATCAATAGCACCTCATCAATTCAGTCAGATGCAGCTGTCAAAGTGGACTTTTGGTTTGTTTAGAGCTTTGCGATTTATCCTTTTTTAAGGTCATAGAATATTTTCTTTGATTTTTGATGCTGAAATCTTTCTTAATCTTCTAAACTTGAGAAACATCTGTTAAGATTTAATGGGGTGACTTTTGTCTTAAAATTGGAGTTTGTCTTGCAAATCTCTGGTTTTGCAAAATACAAGAAAAGTACAAACATATATTCCTTAACAGTTATAAGCCCTCCTTGGTCAGCAAGCGATTAAACTAGTTAAAATGGAGCAGCAGGCAGCACAGTTGTTTTTAAGCAATGTTTCTGTGGACTGTGATTTCAAATTTGTTCTGTTTCACATTGGCATTAGCCATTTCCCTTCACCATAGCGCTTAGCTGGGGATCTGAGTGGCGGATTTATGAGAGCTTTCCAGTAATGAGACAGAGTGATGTAACTGAGTGATGCAGAAGCAGAAGGAAATTTAACCTGCGTTCTTAAGCTTCCGAGGTTTGGAGTGCTGTGGAAGAATGTAGTAGTTAATATGTTTGGAGGTAAATGGCATCTAAAAATACATGCCCCTAAAAAACATACAGACAGCTGTCACGTCTTACTGCTGAATATATTAGTCATTATCCTCATTAACAGATGCAAAATCATCCCTGTTTTCATAATGTAAGCATTTCATATCAGGTAATTTGTAGTAATTTTTAATGGGGCTGGATTCTTCAGCTCCCGTGCGAGGTGATGTTTTGAAGCAGGATTCAACTGAGAGCTACAGGATCAGGTCCAGACATCTTCCCCTCTGCCTTCTTTCACCTTCTTACCTACTACAGCCCAAGATTTTCCTTGCCAGCAATCTAACACACAGATGTTTTTTCAAAGAATAACATTGCCTCATCCACATTTTTTGTAGCTGATAGCCATGAATGTCTAATATGTTTGATGTGAGGTCTTGTCTTCTGTCGTCTTCACTTCCATTTCAGTGGCAGTATTACCTGGATGAAAAACACAGGATGTGGCTTTCTGGATATAAATGTTCTTTTTTTTTTTTTTCCAGCTTATAGAGAAGAACATGTTGTTCTATAATTGCAGAGACAGTACTGGCACAACTTGTAAACCTCTGCAAAGTAGTGCAGAGCTGCCATTCATAAGTACCAAGAACTAAGTACAGCAAGAAAAGTATGTGGGCCTGCCAAGTTCCTTGCCACTTCCTCCCACCTCTGACAAGGTTTTCAATTAGCAGCTTGTAGAGGCCCAGCCTGTGGTCCTCTTTTCATGCAGGACGCGTAACTTACTTCCCCAGAAGAGGCTGGAACTGCAGAGGAGGGAAAAATACCCATTTGTAATGTCATAGATTGGAAGAAAACAGGTTACTAACAGCGTGATTCTGGGAAGAGGAAAGAAAGGGGAACAACTGGAAAAGGAAGAAATGTCTAGAGTGGGTCTTCAAAGCAGCAAAATCTCACAGGATCTTATTTTCTTAGAAAACATAAGAACACAACACTTTTTTTCCCTGCAGCCCTGGTGTAGTCTCTGTGTAAATTTAGTCTTAAACAGCAGCACCTTGAGGAAGATAGATGCAGATTCCAAATTAAGTCCCACGTCTGCCTCAGTGCTCCACACAGCAGATATGCTAAATTAACACTGCTTTATTACATTGGGCAAGGTTTCCCAGGGTCTCCCTATAATGCAGTCGCTGCAAACAGAAAAATCCTAACCTACTGGGCCACACAATTAACTAGCACAGGTCCTTGCTGTGCTGTCCTTTCTCCAGGTAATAACCAGTGTCTCATAGTCAAGGAGGTCAGGTTAAAGAAATTGCATGAGGTGAGTACTAAATACATCCCTTGAAAAGTGGGGCCAAAAAGTGGGGCTGCTATGCTCTTACTCCGATTTTGGCTTTAGCGATCCCTGATGTGTCTGTGCGGGGACTACAGTGTGGGAAGGCATCAGTGATATGATAAGAGTGTAGGTAATGTTAGGTCTCCATTGGCAGGCAGGGAGGAAAAAAACCCTCCTGAATCCCTGCTGTCCTAAGAAAGTCTTAAACCAGATGTCCATCCATGAGCGGTCGTAAAAACTGAGCGAGGGAGCGTGACCATGGCCTGCTGTCCTTTGGGAACTGCTGCTCAGCATGTCTAGAGTGGGTTGTTTCCTCAAAGCCCAGGGTGGAACCACAAGTGGGTTCCTCTGTGTTATGCCAGGACGATCCTGATCTGTTACTAGCCGCTGTGCATGGAAGTACAAAGGCTTGTGGAAGATGCATTTACCTTTCCCTCCCTGTCTCTTTTCCTCTGCTAAGAGCTCCAGTGGGAGCAGCGAAGCTGATTTATGGCAAATGTATACACAGCTGCAGTGGAAGCCTTGAAGCAAATCTGGAATATTCAACACAGCTACAGTGCTGGAAGTGGCAAGAAAGATATGAGCTATGTGGACGAGAAGTTACATTTGTGATGTGTAGGTGCAGCTGTGGCTGTGAAAATTGGCCTCATCCTCAGTGATGGAATGACCAAAACTAAGCCTTCACCCGTTGCACTGGCATGAGACCCTCTAGACAGCTTCCCTTGTGCTGGACCATCTGTATCTCTGCATACATCTGTTAAAAAAAAATGCAGCCCTGAGGGGATCGAGTAAGATTCCCCCTCGACTGATTTTAAGGAGCCAACTGCAGCCAGTTTCCTTCCACCGTCAAGAAATGCCAGAGAGGGAGAATGGATCCTCCACAGGGCAATTCAGAGCATCTGCCCATCATCTCCTGCCTGAAGCTGGGCTCTCTCTGGAGGAGAACACTTCGCACAGGTAGTTCAGCGAGGTGCTGAATGGGTTTTCTGGTCCATGGAAACCGGGCTCAGCATGCTGGGCTTTCTCTGTGCACCGGAGAAACATCCCCAGTCCACCTATGGAGGGAGAGTTTTGGAGAGGTGCTGCTACAGGGAACAGTACGGCTCGGCGAGAAGTTTATCAGCACTTTCCCTGTACTCCTCCAGTAAAAAAAGGAGATGTTGGGAATTTCATACATAAAAGGAAAAGTATCACATTTTCCCCAAATTCTTCAGGAAATTACTCTCATATACAACCCCAGAATTTGGCTGCGTTACAGAGACAGAGTGTCATTTGCATGCCATTACCAGGCTGTAAAACCCTCGCGGTGACTGCCTACTATACATTTGCGATCTTTAGGGATCCTATGAGGGTCACCCCTGAGGTCAGGTTTGTTTAGTCTGTTCCATAACGGTGTAAAGTGGACTTGAATGTGTACTCTGCTCAAATAATACACAATCTGATTGATACTTAAACATCAGTAAGTGTTGTATATATGTTGCAGTTTCTAATGTTCCGGGCAGAGGAGAACCATGTATTTGCTAACAAATTGTTCCTACAAACAACCTGATTTTGAAAAGTGAGTCAAATAGGGAATGAAATGTACCCTCAAAATTATAATAGAGAAAATCTTCATTTTTTTTCTTTCCTTGAGAAAACCTTTTTCTCTTTTTTTTTTGGAAAGCCCCCTTGAGCCCTCCCTGTATTTGGAATTCTTCCTCCTGTTTACTTTTAATTCACTCAACGTCCATTCACTGATTGCCTTGCAGTTCAAAAGCCAGGTTCCTTACGGTGCATTGTTCAAAGACAGCTTAATTAAAAATAGATCACATCTTCTGTGTTGTGCTTAATAAGCGTTGTGATGATTGGCTTGATAGAGACCTGGATGATATTTCAGCCTTTTGCAGATCTTTCAAAAGGAGTCATAGAAAGAATGGGAGGGGGGGGGGAAGAAAAGAAAGGAATCTGAGTTCTTTTTCATCCTTAATATGTCATGATTTAGAAGGCAAGAATTATTACTCAACACAGGCTTAGGAGAATAAAGAGTAGAGAAAAGCTGATATGTGAATGAGTTTTGCTCTATCTCTTTGTTTTTAAAACACAGTAAAAGTATGATCTGTTATGAAGTCTAGCCTCACTGTATTTTCCTAGTGCTTCTCTTTCAAGAAAACTTTCATGATGAAAATGTAAATAATAAGTGAGAAAATTATACAGCTCAGCACAAAACTGGCTCAGGCAAAATTTTCTTATTGCCATTTTTATAGCTGCGCCATAAAATTATAACCAATTAATTAGTAAGTTTTCTCCTTTTAAAATTCTGTTGTGCACACAGCTTCAGAGAGGTATTCCCTCTGTTCCATCCTTTGCTCATCTCTGGGTCAGTAACATATCTCTGGTGCAATTTTTCATTTGATTCCTTCATGCATTAAGAAGTTTAATTGGTTTGCTTTACTTAGTAAAGAAACTGTTGCTAGAGAACAGCTACAAGAGCACACTTCTTTAGAAGTAAATTATAGTTCTGGATTAAACCTGGCTGCTGCAGAGGCAGGAATACAAGGGAAAATAGAAGAAACTGTTTAGTATTTTCCCTTCCATTCCGGTAGCTCACAAGGACTCTGAGCTTTTCTGCTAACTCACTGTGATAGAAAACTCACAGATAGCCAAGGGTGGAGTTTATCAAGGCAAAAAACCTCCAGGTTTTTTGTTTGGAATTTTTGTTGTGGCTTTTGCTTGTTTGTTTTGTTGCTTTGTTTTGTTTGGTTTTTTTTTTAAAGCAGTAGTAGTACAAAATAAACTGATAGGAGCCAGATGACTGCCCTCTTTTATTTTGCAGGAAGAAGCCCAATGCTCTGATGTTAATCGGCTGCTTCTGGCCAGTCCCAGCTGGATATAAAGCTCTCAGGAGGCACAGGAGTCCCTATGTTTCTGAAAGAGGGTTTCAGGTGCTGTCTTCCTGTAGAAGTGTGTGCTCTGACCCAGGCTCATGTAAGTGTTGAAAGACCAAGTGAATGCTTCCTGAGGTTGGTGCTCTGTGCTGTGACTCTTCCCAGCAGTGAAGCTGCTCTCTATTGGGGTAGCTCAGGTGTCCTTGGGCTGTGTGTAGCTCTGCAGTGTAGACCCATTCCCTGGGACAGGCTGTAATGGATCAGGAGATGTGCGGAGTTATGGTCTGGGCTTGTTTGAAGAAAGCAGATGTGGAGTAGTTATTTTGTCCCCCTGTGCTTTCTTCTCCACTGCCCAAAATCTTTCCCATCCAAAGCAGACCTAGGCTCCTTTCATCAGCCCCAGCTAGGCTTAGTTCTAGTTATCAGTGCCTCTGACTCTTGGTGGGATTTTGCCTTTTCATTTGTTTCTGGACACAGTCATTTTATAGCCTTTATTCCTTCTAGGATCTAGTTCAGGAGGAGGATGTTGGATTTGACTCTGAACTGGCAAATCCTGACTTTTCTGTAACTTTCAAAGCATTCCTGTGGAGAAAGACGACATAGGGAGTCCCCTTGCCAAAATGTAATCATGCAGAAAATGCAAGATTGAGATCACCACATAGATTATTTTATAATGTGGTCACATGAGAGTGAGGGGCATAGGAGCCAGAAACGGAGCAGTCAGTGCAACTAACTCTAGATTATTGCAATTTGATTCACGTAAGGGAATTGTGTTAGCTTTTTGGCTTTGGTCTTGGTGTTCTGTTTGGAAATGTATGATGTCATTGTACCAAGCAAATCACAGCAAAAGGCCGCTTGTATTTATGTTGGCTAAAGGTTTAACCAAGTGTACATGGCAGGCTTAATTTATTGCTACTTTAACTTTGTTTAGTCACTAAAGGGCTTTATTTATGCTGGTAAATTCAAATAGTGGCTAACAGTGACCACACAGCTAAAGAAATGGCAAGAGTCGTTGTCGTTAAATCACTTTGTTGCTGAGTTCCCTTAATTAAGCAGGGGGAAGAAAAAAAATTGAATCCCTGGGCATTCAATAGAGAATAGGGTGCTAAAAGAGAGTGATTAATTGATACATCAGTTGCTTTCCTTAGAAAACTGGATTTCTGTATCCTTCTAATGCAAAACAAGAATGAAAATAAAGCTCGAGCGTTGTCTAAGCGGCTGAATTAATTGAAGACATATTAAAAAGTTTTATAGATACTCTATAAAGTAAAATAAATAGCGAGAAAGTTATATTCTTTATGCAAACATTTTTCATTACAGTACGTGTCGGTCCCTTAGTGAGAGCTCATTAACTTTTTAAAAATTACCTTTAATGGGCTACTCATTATCATCACCATCAAATGCTTCACTTGTCCGACATTCTAGCATTTAGAGCAGATTAAAGCCAAAATTACCCTCTAGATACAGGGCATATTCAACTACATAGGAAAAAAAATAATCATTCAGTAAAGTCATGTCTTATAAACAGTGCAAATTAGGAATGTTGAAAGCAGCCTTTTTTTAAAGCTCAGAAATGTGTCTCAATGTGGTAGCTGTGGTTTTGAACAATTAAAAAAAAATAATATGAAAAGGTTCCTCATTTTCAAGCCCCTCATTGAAATGATACTTGGTTAGACATAATTGTGCAATGGGTGCTCTGAACCTGGTCTCCAGGGCTTGGGTACAGCCTTGTTTGGCTGTTGTTTAGCTATGAGACTCAGACAAATCACTTCTTCCTTTGCCTGAGGTAAAACTTGTGGGTAAGGGGATCTCCATGGTCAAGGACCACAAACCTTTGTGTGAAAGCTGCTTTAGGAGATAATGGTTCCATTGTTACTCTTCCCGCAAGAACTCTGTGGTATCTAAAAACCACTCTAAGCAGAAGCAGCATCAGATCCAAATTTTTAAACTTGTTTAAATTGGCTGAAGCTTCTCTGTTTCAGTGGAAGTATACTCATTTGCACCAGCAGCAAAATTGGCATCCACTCTGGGGGTTTTTTTAGGGTGGTGTTTGGAGAGAGGAAACTCAATGTTGATTAAGAACTACAGACATCCTGGCATGTTTTGATTTATTGGGGACTGCAGTGCTCAAATGAGCTACTGTGATGAATAACAAGGTTCATCAAGGTTGCTTTAGCAAGGCAGCCCCAAAAGCATTTCTGTGATGGCACCTTCATTTACTCCTCTGAGGTGAAAACCAATCTATAAACAGGGCTGATTCTTCAGCTGACTCCGATGTGTGTCAGCCATGCTTGTGGACCTCACTTTTCCTTTCCCTGTGTTAACAGAACAAAACAGCAGTTTGCCTCTGTCACCAATATTCAAAGGTACTCTTGGGCTGTGGCAGCATGGAGGCTGAGGAAAATGACACCACCCTTATGCAGATGAGACAAGGTCTTCCCACAACCACCAAGGGTCTAGCAAGTCACCATAGTTAGATCTTTGGTGGTTGTGGGAATCGGAACAGATCAGAACTGAAGACAAGGTTCTTCAGTTTAAGCATGCTATAGTGACTTGCTAGATCCTTGGTGGGTGTGGGTCCCAAGAGTGCTTCCTCTGTCAGTAAAAAGATCCTGGAACTGTTAAAATCATCTACCTCTGCACCTTTTCAACTGTTTCCTCCAAGAATTCTAGTTTATTTTTCAGAGCTATCGAACTGCAAATTATAGTGCTGTGATACACAGCCAGGCTCTTGAGTTTAATTGGAATAAAATCTCCCTGGTGATGGGGTTTGGTTAGAGCCCTGTGTCAACTGTCCTTTGTTTAAAAAAAAGGCATTGTGAAATCTTCATGTCTACTCACAATGCTCTTTTGATTTCTTCAGATGAGAAGATTCTCCAGGTATTTATCTTCTGGTACTGTAAGTCTAATTCAGAAGTACCTGAAGATGGGTGAAAAGCTTCAGGTGTCCTGATGTGAAACAAAAGAAACTTCAGAACATCAACAATGGAGCTGGACTGTTCCCCGGATATCCCTGAGATGGTGCTGGTAAGGTTCATAAGAGCAATCTATTTAAAGCTTGCCCCAAAGATTTTTAAATATGTGCCCCTGTTATTTCTGAAATATTTAAGCCTGTAAGTTTGCATATACACTGGTAGGTCCTCAAAGCATCAAGATTCAGATGGTCTCTAAAAAAAAATGCAGAAACCAAATGAAGGCTTCTCAGTTAGGTGGACTGATGTAGTGCCCTCATCTCTAAAGAGAGCTGCCTTGCAGGTAAGCTGAAGGATAACCTAGCCAACTCTATGTGCACCTCTGGTGCCTACCAAAGCTGAGGCATGTATATTTCTTCAAATTAAAAAAAAAAAAAAAAAAAAAGATCACCCCTATTTACTTGGTGTGCAAGTCTGCCAAATTAATATCCTGCCATGAGTGTCAATGCCTTTTGGTGGTCCTGGTGGAAAACCTAGGGCTCCAAACTCCAAAGTGAAAAGAAAATAAAAATAAGGTGCTGAAGGATATGCAGGTCAGAGATTGTTCCTTTTATTATAGCCTGTAGCAGTGTTATCATGGAGAAATTGGAATCTCACTGGGTTGTATGCAGCCTGAATCAGCCCAACATCCTACAGGACATTTTTTTTCTTAACAGCAGAGAATTTGGTCCATGGGCTGACTGATTTGTCTCAAGCCACACAAACTTTCTGGGATGATCTGTTTTTCAGGCTGGTTACCCAACAGAAAGCATCTCCTTTTCCTCTGCTGGTCAAGTCAGTGTAGACCTTCTTGTAACTAATACCTTCTTTGTAGCTTCTGATAATGCTATTTAAATGCTGAGATTAACCTCAATAAATAATTCCTATAGTTCCCTCAGCCTTTCAGACAGTAAGTGGTGGGTTGACCCAGGCTGGAGGCCAGATGCCCACCAAAGCTACTCCATTACTCCCCTCCTCACTGGACAGGGGAGAGACAATAACAAAGGGCTTGTGGGTTGAGATAAGGACAAGGTGAGATCATTCACCAATTAACATCACCTGCATTACATGCAACTTAGAAGAGTTAATCTGATTTATTAGCAAGCAAAACAGAGTAGAGACATGAGAAATAAAACCAAACCCTGTAACAGCTCTCCCTTCTTGAGTTCATCTTTATTCCATAATACTCTTACTTTCCCCTCAGTGGCACAGGGTGATGGGGAGTGAGGGTTAGAGTCATTTTATCACATGTTGTCTCTGATGCTGCTCCTTCCTCCTCAGGAGGTGGACACTTCCCATACTCTAGCATGGGTGCCCCATGGGGTCACAAGTCCTGCCAGCAAACCTGCTCTGCCATGGATTCATGTCTCCATGGGTCCACAGGTGCTGCTAGGAGTGTGCTCTGGCATGGACTGCCCACTTGGGTCACAGACTCCTTCAGATGTCTCCACCCACTCCAGTGTGGGGTCCTCCATGGGCTGAGAGGAATCTCTGATCCACATCATCCTCCGTGGGCTGCAGGGGGGCAGCCTGCTTCACTACGGCCTTCATGGGCTGCAGAAGAATCTCTGTTCTGGCACCTGTAGCGCCTTCTTCCTCTCCTTCACTGACCTTGGTGTCTGCAGAAATGCTTCTTGCATCTTTTCCTCTTCCTCTGACTGTAAAACCTGTTGCTGCTTTACTTTTTTTCT
Organism: Gallinula chloropus; assembly: GCF_964237585.1. Classification (NCBI taxonomy): domain Eukaryota; kingdom Metazoa; phylum Chordata; class Aves; order Gruiformes; family Rallidae; genus Gallinula; species Gallinula chloropus. The sequence continues at coordinate 68,369,668 of NC_140087.1, forward strand.
TCCTCAATATGCTATCACAGAGGTGCTACCACCATCACTGACTGGCTTGGCCTTGGCTAGTGGCAGGCCTGTCCTTGACCTGGCTGGTATTGGCTCTGTCAGATGTGGGAGAAGCTTCAAGCAGCTTCTTGCAGAAGCCGCCCCTGCAGCCCCTCCACTAGTAAAACCTTGCCATGCAAACCCAAGCCAGGTCCTAGCTATCTTCTTAGGTCCTAGATATCTTCTTAGGAGTACAGTCATTAAGGATTTCCACTGAACTGCCAGTTGTAGAAGCCAGCATATTTTGGTGGGAATGCTCCTGAAAGAATCTGTCCCCTACCTACTGGCTGGGGGGTGGGGATTGCCCATGTTTCTTGGTATCTACATTTAGCAGAGACCTTTACCACTCCCTGAATGAGGTCACTCAAGTCTCCTTGCTTAGGAAATGTCTCTGTATCACATTCTTTTATTTTCCTCCATCACTGAAGCTTGAGAGTCTCAATTTTAATCCTGAGTTTTTTAGTTCTGAAGTGTATATTGTGATTTCTCTTGCCTTACTGTGTCAAGGGTAGTACTGTCGTATCTCTCAGGAATGCTGAGATGATAAATACACTGATGACTTTGAAATGTTTAGGCTGAGATTCATCTTGCTTAGTGTAGATATTTCCAGTGTTTACAGCTGCACTTGTCACCTGTGGCCCTGAGGATTTGCTGAGAGGAAATAGATGCTTTGGGGAGTGATTTAAATGGCTTATTTTAAATGTCTAATTCATCTGAATGTAGGTCATTATTCCAGTGACTCTACTGAGCAGATTTCCTAACAGGCCTAAGCTGAGGTGGAAGGACACTTACAGTGAGGAGAAAGAGGAGAAATACCATCCAGTGTCTTGAAATTATTCCTTTTTACCAGCCCATTGCCATCTACACAACCCCCACTTCCAAGTAATGTATAGCTCCTCAGGCCGCTCCAGCCTGTATTATTTGAATGCATCCCTGGAACTCACAGGCAAATGTGAGAGTTGTGATATGAAATAGCTGTGTGAAATGGGGAGCACAAGAGATCATGCTCTCAGCTGCCTGAGTGCTTTCTCAACCCCACCTGTGCCCTCAGGGATAACATTTGAGTCCTTCAAAGAGAGCAGAATGGTGTGATTAAATTGATGATTAACAAAAGCAATCATCAGCTACCAGCTCTAGCTGGGAACTGAAATAAGCAGGAATAACTTGGGGGAAAAATTTAAGTTGGGTTGCTTTAGAGTGTTTTAGGGATATGGTCCCCACTAATTAAGCACTTGCTCCTTCAGTGTGCTGGGTAGAAGTGGATAGGAAATGTGAAACTATTTCCTGTTTCAGATTTAGGTGAGTCCCTCATGAAAGCTGAGGGATGAGGAAGATGCACACAGGTTAACAAACAGATTTCAGGCATTTTAAGGCAAAAAAAGCCTTGTATTGCAGCACTTCTCGCAAATAAGGAAAGCTTAGGGTCTCTACTCTGAACACTTCCCTCCTCTGGCAATTAAAAATTTACCTTGGAGAGTAAAAGCATTCCTAAGATGTCACTGAAAGTGGCACCCTTTTGAAAAACCAGCTGTCTGTAAGCAAAAGTAAGCTTCCTCATAAAAAGCAAAGGAAGCCACCAATCATCTGTTGCAGGCAGTTCAGGACCTGCAGCATGCTAACAAGTCCCCATGGCATCAGCAGCCATGGATGTCTTGTGACATCACACTCTGAAACTGAATGATGAGATATAACTGTGCTTAGTGCTTGGAAACACCATCAGGTCATATGCTGGTGGCTCAATTCATGCTTAGTTCTGAGCTTCAGGGTGCTTTGATGGGAAGCTCTGATAACCAAGATAGATACCCAGCAATTAAACTATAAAGAAGCAAAATCACTTGGTTTTTAATGGTAGTATGGGATTTCATAGGGAATACAAACAGACCTGGGAGACTCAGGCCTTTTTCTGCCCTCCTCTGTGACTGTTCAGTTTTTCACCAAACAGTCACAAAGCAGACAACTAAAGAAGGTGGCTGGAAGTGCTGGGGGGTTGCCCACTGATACCTTGTTCTCTTAGGAAGTCTTTGGGAGGAAAACCAAAATTTCCATGCAGGGGGTTTTCAGGCCTTTATGAAGATCAAAAATGAAATTTTGGGTGCAAATGGAAACTTTTTTGATGTCTTTGAACCAAACCAAAATTCTATTTCTAGTCCATCTGACTTCTGTATAGTGGTGAGCATAGCTGCCTTCCAAGCAGTTGACCCGGGTTGCCCAGAGAGGTAGTGGATTCCCCGTCCCTGGAGGTGTTCAAGGCCAGGTTGGATGGGGCCCTGGGCAGCCTTGTGTAGATCCAGGCCTGGAGGTTGGTGTCCCTGCCTGTGGCAGGGGGGTTGGAGCTCTATGATTCTTGGGGTCCCTTCCAACCCAGACCATTCTATGATTCTATGATTCTACGATCTGCCTGAGCAGCTGTCCTGCCTGGCTGCAGCTAAATACTGTGCTCTTGCGTGGGCCAGGCTTTGTGATGAGCTGGTGTCTCCCACTGAATCAGCACAGTGCCCCATGGGACCAATAAAACTGTGGCTTACACTAAGCAGTAGGGAAGGCAGTCCTTTATAACTGATTGCTGAAATCTTGACCAGGAATGGATCTTACTGGTCCGTCTTGCAGTTTGTCCTCGGAAGAGCTACAGGATGGAATACCCACTCTGTGGTATCATCATGGTACCAGTGATCCTGAAAACACCTCAGTGCAAAAACAGCCGTTCTCCTAGATCATCTCTGCTCATGTGGATGTACTATGTCAAACTGGCTTGCTTGAATGCTGGCAGAGGACATCTGCACCAGCTTGGCCAGACTTTCTCAGCAAGATTTTTGCAGGCTGATAATTTGTCTTGGTCACGGTTTGGACTCCTGGAATGAGCTGGTTTTCAAGCTGATTCAGAGAGACCTGCTGGGTCTGCAATAACTGTAGTGGAGAAATACACTAGAACCAGTTGAAGTTACCTCATTGCTGCCAGAGGTTTGGCTTATGAAGGTCTGGTGATACCTCCTGAGTTCTCCCACCCCTATTCTGCACCCACTGTGCCTCCCATGTGCTGATCATGGCAGCATGTGTCATGCCTGGGGTGCCCCAACGTTGGTATGTGAGGGAAGCAGTGGTGCACAGAGCACTACAGTTCATTGGTGTTCTCTATTACTCTAGCTGTACCTAAACCATCAACAACAGCAGCTAACAGAGCTCTGAACTGTTCTCCTGACATTGTTTCCTTCCAGCCCACTACTTATTTGGTAATATGGCTTCATAGGCCAGGTGGATAATTTCTGGAAAGCAGACAAACATGTAATTTTTATCATGCTAGTACATTCTCTTGCTGCTGCATCTTTGCTGCACTTGGAAATGAAGACAGTGTAATTACCTAACAATTATCTTGTCAGCTTGTAGCAGAATGCGGAATTTGGATTGAGGTAGGGAACGAGAGTGCATTTAAACGCTGGGCTCTTGTGGTATGGCATTTATTTTTCCATGCTAGTTTTGGGGCTGGGTAATGAGGTGGATGTGTGTGGATCAGCTAAATGCCCCGGAGTGGCTGTCCAGATTGCAGGACACTAGTTGGCCGCATAAAACCTCTGTGTACCTCGGTATGCTGCTGGAGCAGGGACAGACTCCCTGCACTGTGTTACCTGGAAGTGGAGTTGTGGCTGCAAATATTTCGAGGCAGCTATGCTACCTCAAAAGAGGTGCTCTCTTTTCCATGGGGTGGCTGATGCCACATGCCTCTAAGTGTATGCTCATTCTGTCTCGCCCTTCTCTGTCAATCCTGGCTGCGATTTAACCCAAACAGTAGCAGATAAAGAATGGTTCCTATTCTCCAGCCCTTCAGTTCTGGTTCTTTGATTTGCCCAGGTAAATGCATGCTGGAAGCTTCCTTAAAGAGGGCAATGCTGGCTGGGATACATTATAATCATCCACCATTGTGGACAGACATGTTAAACTGCTAGGTGCATCTTTGGAGAGGAAATGGTGCTCACAGGGTTTAAATCTCAGCAACATGAAGCATTGTTCCTCTCCGAGAATATGCTTTTGGGCAAACATTTGGCCAGTGCTGTTGTATGGGGTAGATAGTGTCCTCCTGTCTGTCAGGAAAGACAGCCCTTTCTTGAGGGAGAGGGCTCTGGGAGCATGACAGGTCTCATTTCATACCACAACAGTTCCCTTACAACCAGTATGGCCACAAAATCCAGCTGTTCTGCACTGGCACAGCAGAGACGCTGACTAGGCTTTACTTCTCACTCTGATCAGTTTACAGCTCTTGTCTCTCAAGCTATGCAAGCCAGGAGAGAATCTTAGCAAGTACCCAGTCAACACAGAGAGGAGCGCAAGAAGTGGCTTTCAGCTGACAGACTGATGGGCCCTGATCTGGTATCAATACACTTAAAGAGTTTTCAAAACAAATGCTGTTCCTGTCAATGTGACTCTGTTAACACTTAGGCGTTTCAAGGCCTAAGCCTCCTGCCTTTCGTAGGTAGTGTGGGATTTTAGAGATTAGAAGGCATCATACTCTGGGTTGCCAAGTGCTTTGCATTTCAAAGTCAGCTGCAAGTTAAGATGTATCTTGGCAGAAGCATGCAGTGAATGGGCCGCGCTCCCAAAAAAAGTCTGGGCTGCCTGTTGCGAAGGGTTTATTGTTCTGGTGCAGGCAGTTGGGTTGCACTGGAGTGCTTTGCATGGCTAGAAGGGTTTAATGCATGGCTGGAACAGGCAGTTGCATCTGCTTCAGAGCCAGCTGCCACCTGCATGGGGCAGTTCATGGCCACTTCCCACACTGCCCCTGCTGCAGCCCCAAGATGCTGAACCCTACCATGTGTGTACAGTGAGGCACTTGTGAGATCATCAGGTGCTCATGCGTGTGCTGAGTGTTCGTGTAAATTGGGTGCTCATCTTAAGTGTAGTGTGCAATCATGCATGGAATGGTCAGCTTCTCATGCATGAATTCAGTGATCATGCGTGACCTGATTGTGGAGCCATGTGTGAGCTAATGGGGGGTCTTGAACCAATTGGATGCCCATGTGTGAGCTAATTGTGTGCTCAAGCATGCACTCATTGTGCCTCCATGCAGGGACTAATTGGATAATCAAGTGTAAATTTGCAGGGCAGTCATGCATGAACTAACTGGGCACTCATGCATGAACTACTTGGGCTGGCATAAATCAGCTTGGCACTTGGTGTAAGTTAATTGTGTGCCCACATTTGAATTTATTTGGCACTCAAGGATGAACTGATTGGACCCTCATGTAGTAACTGATAGGCTGCTCAGCTGTGAATTATTTGTATGCCCATGCATGAACCAATTGGACACTTATATTTATTGGGTGCTCATGCATGAACTTACTGAACATATAAGCATGAACTAGTTGGGCATCCCTGTGTGACTTTATTGGGCACTCATATATGAATGAATGCAGTAAACCCTGCAATTTATGCCCTGAAGGGCATAATAATACCGTATGTGTTCAGGTTGTTATAAAATTAACCTCTACAGCCTGATCCAGGGGGTGATGGTTGGAGTTTGTGAAGAGTATGTGATAAGACTGACCCCAATAATCTTGTCCACAAAGGCATGGGGTGGAGTTTGTAACAGATTAAAGTTCAGACTGTGATGATGACAATAACCCTTGTAATCTGGTTCCCAGGGGGTAAGAGGGGGATTTTAATAACTGCATGTGTACTTTGCTATGATATTAACTCCACACAGTCTGGTCTACCAAGGTAGAGTTTGAAGGGGAGATGTTCTGACTGTGTACACGTGGTGCTTAGGAATGTGGCTTAGTGGGAGGCTTGGTAGTGCTAGATTAGCAGTTGGACTTCATGATTTTAAGGGTCTTTTCCAACCCAAATGATTCTATAATATTAGCCACTGTAACACAGTATATAGGGCAGGGAGCAAAATTTTAGAGTGTGTCTGTACATCTTGCTAAGACATTAGTCCATACTGTATGTTCTGCCAGAAGGAAAGTATGAAATCTGTAACTGCTGTATATTGGACTGTAAGGAAGTACAAAGCAGACTTTGTAACGTTCTTATGTTGAAACAGCTCTTAAATATGTGTTTTGCAGAGGTAAGGGGTGGTAGGCATTGAGATTAAATTGCAGAGTTTACTGCATTGGTGCACGGGCACCTAATTAGCTCACGTCTGATCTCCCTCTTTGTTCATGCATGAGTGCCTGATTAGTTCAGGCCTGAGCAGGCATCCAATTACTGCATGCATGAGTGACCAATTAGTTCATACTTGATCACTCAATTAGTGCATGCATGAGTGCCCAATCAGTTTGTGCATGAGTACTCAATTAATTGCTGTTCAGAAAAATGCACAACTAGGAACCCTGCAACTGAACCCAGTTAGTTCATGCATGATCTCCCAATCAGTTCATGCACAAGCGAGTGCCCAGTTCAGGCATGAGTGCCCAATCAGTTCATGCATGAATGCTCAATTCATGGCAGTTCGGAAAAGTGACACTACTGGGAACCCTGACACTGAACCTGGTCATGCATGAGTGCCTGATTGGGTCACGCATGCACGAGTGCCCAAATTAGTTCATGCATGAGCATCCAATTAGTGCATGCTTGAGTGCCCAATCAGTTCGTGCATGAGTGCTCAATCTCCGTTCAGAAAAGTGTCACTACTAGGAACCCTGCAACTGAACCCAGATGCAAATTAAAGCAACACCCCTTTAAGGCCCTCTGGACAAATTAATCTAGGCTGAAAACCATTCCTTTGGTTCAGATTGAAAAGAGATGAAAACCAGCTTTCATTCTACACCTGGATATAATTAGTACAACTTTAACTTGGATTTTTTTTAGGACCCAGAAAGCAGCTGTGTGGGATGTTGGGTTTCTCCAATCCCAGTTCTAGCTAATCCAGTTTTTCCGTTGCCATATGGGGTTTTGTTTTGTTTTGTGCACTAATCATTAAAATGTAATTTCCCATCGTACAGCTTCCTCAGCCAGTGTGAAATGTCTATACCTAATGCCCATGGAAACAAAGGAGTTTTAAATGAAAGAGCAAAGTTAAACCAGCAGAAAAATTCAAGAGACAGAGCAGTTCCCAGTCTGTTTCAGTAGCAAGCTGTACAGCGTTGTGTTACCACTGCCAGGGGACAGTCTTCAGAAAACAATTATTTTTGTTAATAAAGACCTGAAGGAAGGGATTTTTTTTTTTTTTCTGTCTTACTTAGGCTGTGTTTTCCTCTTACTTTTCATCTTTCATGACTTTGATACCAGTTCCATCATCTAATTTCCGTTTCTTGGAGATCTCCAGTCTCCCATCACTGGCTTCTCTCTGCTGGCCAGTATAGTTCCCCAGCTAATGTGAAACTGCCTTTGGAGGTCAGTCACAGCTGGTAACAGTGCTGAACCCTCAGCCTGCAGATGTTTACTTGTGGGGTCAGGAGGCACTCAAGGGGGGGATTCTGTTTTTAAACTCAACCTGTTGATGCTTCTAAACTGACCTTTCTTATCTCCATAGTGTCCTTCTGGAATCTTTAACATCTGCAGGTTGCTTGTAGCAGGAATGTGAAATAGAGTTTCACCACTTCACACCACCTTTGGCATCTGTCCATCCTTAGAAATGGGTGAAATGTTGTTTTGTCATATATGACCACACTGGAGCTTGTCACCCCAAAAGCTCCTGGTCTGGGAGGGAAACAAAGAAGCTATCTTTATAGCTTGACTGGAGAATGAACAGGAGACTTGTCCATCTGCCACTTTTTTTTACTTGCTTTCCACTATATAATGCCTGATGTATGCAGAGAACTATGTATTTGGGCTTTGTTACTGATTTTTTGAACCGTTCTCATTGAAAGTGGAGACCACTCTCTGTTCTATCTATGGTACCTGCTTTAGCAAAACAAAATCCCTGATGTAGTTCACCTGTCACTGGTTTCAGTATTTGGATAGTATTGGGTTGGTTATTTTTTTTAACCATGGAGAAACTGATTTTTTTTAATGGTAGGCTAATTGGGGGTAGGGAGGGAGCAAAAGTGTTGGACGTACTTTGGAATCTCCTGATGTGAGTTAAAATTCTTGCTTCATAGAATCATTTTGGTTGGAAAGGACCTTTAAGATCACCAAGTCCAGCCACTAAGCTAGCACTGCCAAGTCCACCACTAAACCACGTCCCTAAGTACCACATCTGTGTTACATGTCTTAAATACTTCCAGGGATGGTGAATTGACTACTTCCCTGGGCAGCCTGTTCTAATGCTTGACAACTCTCAGTGAGGAAAATTTTCCTAATACCCAGTCTAAATCTCCCTTGGTATAACTTGAGGCCAATAGCTTTTGTCCTATTGCTTGTTACTTGGGAGAAGAGACGAACACCCACCTGGCTCCAACCTCTTCTCAATTCTAGAGTATTATATGCTGCCCTCAGCATCCTTTTTCTCTAGGCTAAACAACTCCATTTTCTTAGCTGCTCCTCATGTGTGCTCTGGACCCTTCACCAGCCCTTCTTTGGACAATCTCCAGCACCTCAATGTCTCTCTTGTAGTGAGAGGCCCAAACTGAACAGAGCATTCAAGGTGCAGCCTCACCAGAGCTGAATACAGGGGGATGGTCACTGCCCTAGTCCTGCTGGCCACTTTGTTTCTGACACAAGCCAGGATGCTGTTGGCTGCCTTGGCCAACTGGGCACACTGCTGGCTCATGTTCAGCCAGCTGAGGATCAACACCCCCAGGTCCTTTTCTGCTGGGTAGCTTTCCAGCTGCTCTTCCCCATGCCTGTAGCATTGTGTGGGGTTGTTGTGACCCAAGTGCAGGACTTGACACCTCAAAACATGTGAATGACAGGTTAGAGCTGTTTGGGCCTGAAGATGTGGAGAGTAAATGTTTTGTGTTCCACGAACTATGAAGTACTGTGCTCCATTTTAGCTTGAACTTGTCTCAGGGTGGTGTACCTGATTTAGAGCATGCTTAGCAGGTGCAGTCTGACTGGAATGATGCAACAGAACAACAAGCTATGAAGGGATAGAGAGGAGTTGGTGGTTTAAAAAGCAGGCACAGAATGGGTTACTGAGCACACAACAACATAGAGGCATTTGCAGACTCTGTGGCTCTTTCGGAAAGTGTTTCTGGTATCTCTACTGTTTTGTTTTAAGCTGGAAGCAAAGGGATATATTTGTGCACTCATGCTCCTTCCCAAGTGGAAGGTGGTCATTTAAGTTGTCTTAGGTCTCTTTTGAAACATTTACTCACAACATGACCTAATTGTACCTCTGGTGATGCAAGCTTAGGGACAGTGTTGGATTTCATGCTCTGCAGCGTTGTGCATAGTAGCAGCTCAGGGAACAGGGAGGAAAAGCTCCTGCTCTTCTTCAGGGACATGAGGACTCCGTGCACTGTTCATGCTGTGTCTGGCAGCTAACCAAGAAGCTGCATTAGCATCATCTTCCCATCAAACTGCTGGAGTTGCATCGCCCTCTTGGGCATTGAGTTCATGCCAGTGTAACTACATGTAAGGAAAAGATATTAACTAAGGATGAAGGACTCAAAGCTTCCTCTTCATCTTGGGCTGATTCACCTTTGCTGCCTAGCATTAATGTTGCAGAGTAGTAACTGGATGGGAAAAGGCTGTGCTGCCCACACACTGAACTGAGGTCTTAGGAGAGAGTGTGGGAAGAAAGACCGAAGAGGGAAACGTCTATTATAATTTCAGCTAGTAAAAATTTTATTGCACCTTTTACATGTTCCAGGGGATGCAAGGCGTTTTAAATTGGGCTGTGTAAACTGCTACAGCCTGAAGACAAAGAGTGCAGCTCTGATGTGGTGTTTGGATATACCTTTTTCATGAAGAATGAAAGAACAAAGCAACCTTCAGTTTGGGTCCACAGTTTGTTCTCTCCCTGTGCCCCCAAGTTAAACAAGGATGGAGGATGTGTAGGTCTTAGAAGTCCTCTTTCTCTGCTTTTTGCTCTAGCTCCTCTCCCTGCAGGGACTTAGGATGTATATGAGCTGGCTTCTCAACACTAAAGAAAACAAAAAAAGATGGTCACAGAACAGACTGAATTGCAGAGGGTTGAGAACTTAGTTTCCTCAGCTGAGAGGTGACTTTTGAACCTTGCTGTAACAGGCACTGGTTTTGCCTTCAGCAATTTTTCTTTCCTTCTACCCCAGTCTTGCTAGAGTTTACAATGAGCAGAAGTGGAGCAGAGAACCTGGTGCATCAAGCCCTCTTTTCTGTCTCGTGCTCCTTTCTGTGAGTAGCAGTGAGACAACTGATGTGGGACCTGATGAAAAGGAGCTGTAAGGCTGGGACATCCCTTCTCCCCCCTGAAGTTTAGCTGGCTAGGTCTGAGAGTTTAGCTGTCCAAGGTGAGTTCCTTCACTGATAAAAGCTGTCGGGAAGAAAGCTAGATGAGATACTCTGCACCTCCTTTCCTTTGGGCCCTGGTTTTAAGCTGGGGCTTCACTGCCAGCCCCCTCCCGTGCTCCATTGCAGCCTTGCAGCAGCTCTGCGTGTGACAGACTTGCATTGCCACGGCTCTGACCCGACTTGCTGCCTGGGCATGCTGGCCTGACGTCAGACCTGCCCCATCACCTCGGGGTGATCACTGGACTGTGTCTGACTGGTTACTGTTTCACGCCTTGATCCTGACCTGGATCTGCCGATTTCCATTCCAACTCCACCTTGGTGAGGTCAGTGCTTGCGCCTGCTTTGTTATCCTGCTCCGTTCTTGGTTTCCTGTCCTTTGCAACACAGCCAGCCCTTACTGCTCCCTGATGCTTAGCCACGGTGGGGGGGTCACTGGTAAAGCCCCAGCTTAAAAGCTGTTCCCAAGGGAAATGAGGGGCAGGTTCTTGCTTCTGGCTTTCTTCACAACAGCTCTTGTCAGTGATGGAGCTGACCTTGGACTCAGCCAGCAAAGCTCTCTAGCTTAGCCAACTAAATTCTAGAAGGGGGATGTACTCTGGGCCCTGAGAAGAGTGTCGTACATAGATGAGCACCAGTGCTCTCTGCTGTCTTCTCCCAGCATGTTCTGGCTGGATGTCTCTGATTCACTTGCAAGTCTGCGTCTTCCAGCTCCATTAGTCTTTTGCAGCTGCATGTCCCTTGCTCTGTGTCCAGCATTGTCTCCAGCTCTTCCTGTTACTAGGATTCTTGTGGTCCCAGAGCCACTCTTGCTCTCATTTCAGTCCTTATTGAAAAGTTAAGTGTGCTATATTGCTTGTTAAACTTGAACAACCCAGAGTCATTATGTGCTGCCAGCGAGATCCCACTGAATTCCAACCCCTCAAGCCTCTAAAATGCTCCTGTGCCCCACTTGTGTGTGAGGGCTGGGGAAATTTGGTGAGCATGTTTCCCTGCAGAAGTGGAAAGTGCTGTCATCTGAATGTACCTAAGGCATGAAGTATCAGCTCTTGCAGGAGGCTTGCAGCTGAAATGTTTATGTTCTGCTTCATTGCTGAAGCTGTACTGAAGGCAGGGTTTGCTCTGGTCACTGGTTTTGAAGGGTGGAGGGGAGAGACAGATACCAGCTTTTGGATGTAATCTGTGACTGGAAGAGGTACAGCAGTGACTGGGCATGGGGAGCTCCTGTGACAAGTAAGGAGATTGTCTCAGACTTTTTTAATTTGATGTTGCAAACCTGACACTGTTCTCTGGAGAACTCCCATCAGCACAGCAAACCCATCCTTATTTCTTTAGTGTATACGCTGTAAAATGTGGGTTATTAGGCATGTTGATAGAATTACTTGGCCCTGATATTAACGGTATCTCATGTCTCCTTGCTTGCTTTGTTGATGTGTTTAACTGACAGATACCTCAAACTTTTGATCTTTTGTGGGAAAGACTGCAAGTCCAAACTGGGCGATAAGCTCAAACAGTAACTGTGAGGAAAGTAGATTTAGTCTCACTTTTGATGAGACATGTACAGCATGTGTGAAAAGGATGCTTCCTCCTCTTTGTCCTCCCTTTACACCGCATCTCCCTCCTCTCCTATTCTATGCTGCGCTCCTAGGTGCCTCATTGTTCTTCATTGTAGCAGTTGTTTTATCGTATCCTAATGTACCTGCTGATTCTCTGCAAGACAAGGAGATGGCATTTTTCTTTGGAGACTTTGTTATTTGCATTTTTAGGCATTCAGGACTGTGGGAAAATGGAATTTGTGAACCCTGTAGTTCAGGCACAGTTTGAGATGATAAATCTCAAAACACAAAAAGGATAGTTCAATTAGTACCAACGCTTTTTTTGGGGAGGCAAAAGGACTGATTTAGAAGGAGATGAGCTCACTGAAAAGATTGGTGGTTAAAAATGGAGCATCTGGAAGTGAAGGGCGAGGATGAGGATATGGCAGTAAGGATGAATGTGAGGAGCAAGCCTGTCAGATAGACATAGTTTAGCTAGCTTTAAATGAATTAGTGACAGCAGGGGTAAATTAGTGTGCCCTGAGCTCCACACAACCTCATCTACAGCATCACCTGCACTGGTGAGTTTTATAGCTAACTCAGGTACCCCGGCACTACAGACATACCCTGAGGTAAAGAGAATATAAAGAGGGTTGGAAGGCAAGGGATGGAGCAAGCAGCCAGTCTGCAGAGGGCAGAGGAGCTAGGATCAAAACTGCCACCGCTTCTTTGAAAGGCATGAAAAGCCAGAGCCTTAGTTCGCTCACACAAGCACAACTCCTCTGGGCTTCAGGGAGAAACACGTCTGAGCGGCTCTCAAAGTACATGTGCAGAGCCAGCCTTGTTGTGCTAAAAAACAAGTTCTGATTAACTGTGCACGTGGCAGGAATTTTGCATCACCGCTAAAGCAATAAAAGTCCTGAAAGGTTTCCATTACATTAATTTTAGTTCATTTGAGATAATCCACATAGAGCTTAAATAATACATGAGATTTATGCCGTTGAAGATAGGCAGTGTAGCTCAGCCTTAGTGAAAAGAAATCTGCCTTGTTGACACCAACCAGCCAAATCAGGAGACAGGACAGAACTAGTTTTTCATCGGAGTATTGCTGCCTGTTTCTTCTCCTGGCTTTCATCTCTCTCCCTTTCTTTCCTGCCTCCCCCCCCCTTTTTTTTTTTTGTTGATTGGTGTCACCTCACATGCTTAGGATGTCTGCCTGTCTGCTCAGAGTGTGAACACATTCCTCAGAATGCTGATTTGCTCGTTTCACACCAGTGTCAAAATGACTTATTAAATTCGGCACCTCCTGATACTTGGTGCCTGATGTGTTGCTATCCAAACATTAAATGACAATAAGCATATGCAGCTGCTGGGCCTAGCAAACTCATTTAGTTTGATAAAAATGTCATGGCAATATGCTTTAAATCACTGTCCTTTTCATCATTGTTAATTGCTAGCTGTAGACCTCTTTCCTGTGCTTAGTGCAAGTGTTAGGATGCTGCTCCTTCTAGCCTGATTAAGCATTTTTTTCTGACCGTAGAAATCTTTTTCAGTGGCAGTGTTATTTCATCAAGAGATGGATTTTGCTCTTAATTAGCCAACATGCCACCAGGGATACTTCAGAGTCATGGGTGTGAAAAAGCCTCCAGGAGGGGATCATTCTCTGGGATTAAAAAAAAAATAATGTATCAGTGACTTGGGAATAATTGGCAGCTTCGGTGACGGTAAGTTGGCTCCAGCAGTGACAATATGTTCTTGTGTAATATCAGTACCTGCTTCTGTCTGCTTTCCAGTTGGCTCACCTCAGACTCAACAAGAGGAGTTCTGTATATAACAATGTACAACATACAATCCTGGGGGTGGGGAAGCATTCTCTGCCTTTTCTGCTGTCACCAGTGAGCTACACAGCTTTCAAAAGGCATTGTAAACATGGGTTTACAATGCATTTCTTCAGCAGAAATGCACCTTCTTAGGCCATATTCACTCATCAATAGAAAGTTTGCAAAAATGAAATAAATCTTTGTGCATTTAAAAAAATGGGATCCTGCTCCCACCTTAAGTAATTGGGAAGCATCTGTATGTCTCTGAGGCAGGATCAGCTCTGCTGGTGCTGCTCTAGAGACAGTAGTGTCCTCAAAGGCTGCCACTGGCGGAGCCTCTGCTGTTCCAGGCCGCGGAAATCTGTTCCCAACCTTCAGTTTCCTAGCCATTAGAGCCATTAGGCTTCAGGTTTTCTTCTCTTATTCTCTTGCGCTGAATCTTCTTCGTGGCAAGCTAAGCATACAACTTCTTGACCTATCTGCCACAGAGGAGATGAGCCCCTTCCTGTTGCCAACAGTCTTTTTTGCATTGGCAGACTGTTATCCCACCCCCTTCAGTTGTTCTTCAGACTTGCCTGTCCACAGGTTTTCCTGCCTTTTCTTAAAGCTGCTTTTTTTTTGTAGATGTTGAGCTCGAACATGAATGTACCTGTTTGTTTCATACACTTAATTTGGACTTTTGCTTGATATTTGTCTTTGAGATATACCTCTGCTGCCGGGAAGGTTTGATGTACTGAATCCCTGTCAGGGTTTTGCATGCCTGAAGTGTCCAAAGCTGGCCTAATTTTTGATGCATGAAAGGGATTTCTGCCCAAAATAAGAGAAAAAGGTCTTTTAAAAAAAAAAGTCAAGTTCACTGACTTCTCCTGTTCCTAGGGGATACAGGGTTATTTGTTGGGATACGTCTGGTGTGAGAGAATAGAATTTCAGAAACCTCTGTGAAGATACCTATTTCACACTCCTGGGATGACTTTATTATAAAGCACCTTCAGACCTCAACCAGAAGTAATATCTGAGAGAATAACAGCCTAGCAGAGTTTAAAAAAAAAAAAAAAAATCCGTCTCATAGAAATAAGAATTTAATTAATGACATATTTTTGTTTGATGTAACCAAGCTTTAAAAGGGAGGCAATTACATGTGTGTGAGACAACCCATCCTGCTTAAGGTGTGAAAGTCTGAGAGTCTGTAGATTACGTTGTGCTGCTATCTGAGACTATTGCAGCATTTAATGCGCTCAACCTAAATTCCTTGAAGAAATCAAACCCAAACAGTCTCATTTGGTAAATGCATGCTCAATCTAAAGCTCACTGAAATCAATGGCAAGTCTTGGGATGTGATTCTAATTGTCAAGAAGAACTTGCAATTACTTAGCACATCTAGAGACAGAGAGATACGATTTCAGCAGTTAAAGATGTTCTTTTCCAAATGGAATGAACTCTAACACATCCTTCACACTAGGAGTATGTCAAGTTGTAGTAGAGATATGTGATGAGGCATTTGGAGGTGCTTGTCTTGTAACAGCAGAGCAGAGGCTGTTGTACTGGTGTCAAGTGGAAAGAAAAGATGGTGGGATTTTGCAGGGGCTATCTTCTCCAGATAAAGAGCCAGTGACCTTTTCACATCTAGCCTGGAAAGAAGGATCTGGTTGAAGATGGTATGCAAAAGTGTTGGCAAGAAGACTGGTTCATTAAGGCTGAACTCCTTTCTCTCACCGTAGGGAAGTAATTTAAGCTGTGTCATTACATTGCTGTATCCTCATAGGGATGGTGGATTTTACTTTGAAAGCATAAACAACAGGGAGAAGCATTCTGAGATGCTGAAGTGATACCTTCCATTTGGGAAGTTATTTTTCCTCTAAGCTTTCGAATGTTTTGAAAGTGTTTTAATTTCACGTAAGGAGGAGTTAATAAAAAATGAAATGGAATGTTTTCACTTCTTGTACTGATCAGTAACACTGGAGCTATATTTTGATATTTATTTTCGTTTGGTTAGCTGAAATCCAAATTTTAAAAATAGAACACTTTTCATCGCAATTCAGTCTACAGGAGAAAACACTTTGCATTGTTGCTAGAGGGAACCCTCTATTTGTCAAACTTTTTTTGTGTGGTACCCCACCAGGCAGTGCTGGTTATAGGCAGATCGATGTGTTAAAGAGCTCAAATTACTCACTTAAAAAGAACGTGCTTCTCTTCAACCATTTCAAACATCTTTTTTTAACTATCTTTCTACAGGTAGTTTGTCCATGATATAGTAGTTTTTTATCATTAAGTCTTTCCACTAATGTGTGCTAAATGTGGTTTGCAGTGTGAATAAACACATTGGGTTGTATAATGCAAAATAACTTTGTTCAGTTATTTTTCCTGGTTAGCATCAGCCCCGATGACCTCACTAGCCTTGAATGATGTGTGGGAAGGCAATTAGAATTTGCTAAGAGGTTGCATCTGTGTGTACCTGATACATTACTTACACCTGAAATGGCAGAAAAGAAACACTCAGCATCCATTTCTCTCATGCTCCAGAAATTGGGGATACTGTTGTGATCAACTTGGGAAGGTAACACTATCTTAACACTCCAGCAAACAGTAGAAAGAAGGAGAAAGGAAGAGGCTTCAGGCAACTGTTGACATCTTATCTTGTCATGTGAATGGAGTGCATTTTCCAGGCTTGTGAAAAATCTTGTGAAAAGGAAGAACAAGCATGACAAAGGTCAGAGAGACAATAATAAAATAGGACTTTGCAGAAGATATGTTAGGGTCTCTGATAACAAGGGAGAAGATTTTTAGTGTGGTTTTTTGGGTTTGTTTTTTTTTTTTGGTGTTATTCAAGTAGTATGTTAAAGCCAGTAATGTATTGTTTTCAGTGTTTTACAGACCAGATGGGGAAATAACTAAATATGCTCTTGAGGAGAAATAATGGAAGGCTCAGAGAAGACATCAAAGTCTGGTAGGAGATTGGGACGCAAGTGCTTTTGGAAAGACTACAACAATAAGAGCTCTTGAGTTAAACCAGTGCTGACTGAATTGAGATCATCTTGTGTGTCTCTTTTCTGGTGCGCAGCAGTAAGACAAAGTGTTGAGAGTCTTCTGTGATGATACAGAAATACACAAGAGGCTGCTCGCTTTTAAATTCCCCTACCACATCCATAGTTCTTAGTTTTTGATTTAATTCTTCTCATTCATTAGACCGTTTGGATGTTGTATTTGAGAGGGGAGTAGTAAAGTGGAGTGAAAATACTCATATTGAAGAAGATACTGAAAAGATGTGGAAATTGGGCCGAGTCAGGTTTCCATAGTTAGAATAAGAATCCCTCAAATAAACAAGCAGAAAATTGTTCTCATCTCTGGTGCCTGTGAGTCTGTTAAAGTAAAGTAGAACTGACAGAGCTACTCAGACTCTCTGTGCTTGAGTTAACAGTGGTGCTATTCAGACAATGGACAAACTCTTCTGCATACACATATTTTTGGGAAGAATTACTTTTGCAGAAACATCATTAGAAAAATATCTCTAAATAACAGCCTGTTAGTGATGTTGAAAATAATGTGACTATATCTATTTGCACCAAATATTGCTTTAGCTCAAAGCACTTTGGAATAGAAAGGGATCTCAGGGAAGGTCTTTGATCGAAATAAGTGTGGTGAGGGTTGGCAGTGACTAGTAAGGACAGTTTGTTGGTTTGAGACGAGTGGTAAAGAGTTAAGTGAAACTTGAAAACTGTTAGTTTGTGGCACTGCTGCTGTGCACTGTATTCTGGTTAAAATCTGTTGTCACAGCTTTATCATCCGTGTAATCAGGTGTGATATTGGCTCTATGTAGCCCCTCCTGCCTGCTTTCTCCCAGTTTATGCTGGGAGGAAGCAGAGCGGTAGGAGAAAGAAAGGGAACAGAAGCATTTACTTGGTCTGAAGTGCTGTTAAAAGGACATCTATGGGCCTCTTACTTCATACGGTTTCATTCTGTAAATGCCACTTGAACTAAAATATTCACTTTCATCTTTCTGACAGAAATATGACACAGTAATTCTTTGTGAAAATGTAGATGATACGCTGCAGTAGTTACAGTGAGTTAGGATTAAGTGGCAAATGCCTACTCCTAAAGGCTTAATTAAAGACACAATAGCTCTGGGAGGTCATTATTATAATTACAGCACCGTCTATATTGTTGTAGCCAACTACATGGTTGTAGTATCATGTTATCTCTACGTAGCGTCCCAGTTTGAGTCAGCCATTGTATATGTTCCATATACTATCATTCACACAAGCCTTTCCCTAGTCCATTTAAGCTTGAAAACCTGATTCTGGGCTCAGTTTACCTTTACCGGTTTTGTATGGGCACCATTCCATCAACTTAAGTGTGACCACTTTAGATTTTTTTTACCCTGTGTGACAGAGGAAAATTAGGCCTCCTAGCTTTTGCTAAGATCTGTAGAAATTAAGGAAAGGGCTGAAATGTGACTCTTCTCCACGCTGTGTGTGTATTTAAAGACATGAAGAAGAAATAACAGTTCTTACCCTGACTTAAAACAGGTGATTTGAATGGTAGATTCACAACTGAGGGAACAGGTGATCTGTGTAAAACTAATTTTTGAAATAAAGGAATGTTAAGGTCTCACAACAGTCATTTTCAGCAGTATGTTTGAAGGTTGTAAGGCTGTTCAACATACTCATCTTTCCTAGAGGCAAGATAGGCTTTTCAGTGTTCTGTCCATTCTTATTTTAAAAGCTTCAAGCAGTATGACTATTGCAGCTTACTGTGATAGGGAGCTACACATCTGACAAATCTCATGTATTCAAGTATTTTGATCTGAGTATTTGGAAAGGCAATGACAGTATCAATAATCTAAACAAGGTTAAAGATAGTGTGGATACTGGTCCAAGTGTAGTTAGAGCAAGATAGAGCTCAAGGAGCTCTCTCTGCTAAGAGTAGGCCTGCACGGACTGCTAAAATGATAGCTTTTTTTTGTACCCGTGTTTGTGGAACGAAATTTCAAAGGAGTTTGAGTTCTTTCACAGACATGTTGTCTCTGAAAAGACTGAAAAAAAGATGAAACCAGGTATCCAGACCTTCAGACGTCTTCTATAAAAGCTGGTGTTTTGGTTTGGTTTTGTTTGGTTTTCATTTTTGAATATCCAAGCAGGGCCTACAAAAGAGAACTTGTTCAACAGGAGAGGTGGAGATACCCCAGAAGACTCTGATGGCTGTTTTGGCAGGTGGGAGGCTGAACTTCAGATCACCTCGTGAAAAGGAAACTATTTGAACACTTGCAGAATATGTCAGTATCCCATTTTCAAAGTTATTGTTTAACAATTGGTCACAACTCTTTCCTTCCTTGGCTCATATTGAAAGTTCCCAATAACAGAAACAAAAGCTCATTTTGAATTTTAAGTTTGGTGTAGAATTTACTTCATTTCAGCTATCTTAATGTGATTTGTTGTTGAGAATAAAGCATATTTATTTTATCCATTTGTAGTATTTGCAGGTTGTAGTCTCGGTATTTAAACTTAAGTGTGGATGTGCCTTTTGTTTTTGTTAATTCTCCCTGAGGGCATCCTAAGTCATAGAATCACAAAACGGTTTGAATTGGAAGGGACCCCAAAGCCCACCTATTTCCAACCTCCTGCCATGTGCAGGGAGATCCTCCACTAGCCCAGGTTGCCCAAAGCCTCATCCAACCTGACCTGTAACACTGCCAGGGAGTGGGCAGCCACAGCTTCTCTGGGCAGCCTGTGCCAAGGCCTCACCACCCTCACAGTGAGGAATTTCTTCCTAATATCTAACCTAAATCTACCTTCCTTCATTTTAAAGCCATTACCCCTTGTCCTGTTCTCCAGCTGTCCTGTAGGCCCTTTTAGGTACTGGAACTCTCTATAAGGTCTCCCTGGAGCATTACTGTTGCCTATCCAAGCTGCAGGCATTCCATTTTCCATCTTTCTTCAAGATAGCCTCCTTAGTTCCCTGATTGCTTCTCTCCTCCTTATAATTAATAACTGTCCTTCTAGCATCATACCCACAAATTAACGTAATGATCCTGGATCTGAGCTACATAAAATGTGTGGCTTATCAGCTTTGTGCTCTCTGCTGGGATATTGTCTGCTACAAAATACTGGCTTGGATTATGTGCGTACAATAATATTGCCTTTCAAACTCAGTGCCAATTATTACTTTTCCTCAGAAATATTAGTATTTCTTGGGTTTCTTCACAGTCCTGGTCATTTTTAGGTTATATTCCCTCCAAAGTCTTCAGCCTTACCTTGTCAAGGAGTAACAAGGTTTCTGACAAAGACCCACAGTGAGGAAGACATAAAATAAACATTTGGTATTAAAGAGAGTTTGAATGCATTGGACTGTGTTCCTATTCTGGAAATAACTCTTTCTATAAATTTTTTTTTTTGTTTTTCCTGTGTGGATTTTCTTTTTATTATTTCAGGGGTAAATCTGTTCCTCAGTAAAAGTGGGGAGGTACTAAATTCCTGCAGAAGACAGGTTTGTTAGGGCTTGAAATAATAGCATCTGCGAAATGAGGGGCAGCTGAGAGAATTATACATTCATCTCGTCAGCCCAGCTGAATGTGGCGCTCAGCTCCGTAAACCCGAATTCATGAGTAATTTCTAGCTGTGGTGTCCATTCAGGGCATATCCATTTTAATGAGACTGCCCTATAATGAATTAAATTAAGTGCCAGTACTGGTAGGAAAGCTGTCCCTGCATGCTGTGGTAGGAGACTGGCAGAGAAAATTTGGATGTTACTTTCACAGGTGGGTTTTTTTCCTTCCTCCCTCCTTATTTTTTCTCCTGTCTTCAGTGTGATGAGAAGGTGAAAATATACGAACTCTGAGCTTAAATAAAAACTGATAGATCTTTCTCATACCTATATACCTGACAATTAGACTGTTAATATTATTGGGCTATAATAAAGTAAGTAATGTGCTTGTGAGTATGACTTATTCACTCAGCCAAAGCAAGGAGAGCTGCAGTTGCCCCCCTTTGCTAAGTTTATCTTTTTATATAGTGATAATTTTAAAAGAAATCTTCAAGCTCTATGGACTTCTAGATCACAGTATCTCTTGCCAGTGCTGCCAGGATCGCCAAGGCTGGTCTACTCCAAGCTGGCAAGGAGATCAGTGTGAGAAGAGATGACCATTAGCAATGGTGTTTAATTTCAGCCTGGGAAATATTGCTTACTCTGGCAATGCTTGGAGCTTGAAAACTTAGGAAAGAGATCTGATCTGTTCTGCAAGTTGTGTTTATTTAAAATATATCTCTCCTTTTTTAAAAAATTAAAATCTTCAAAGGCTTTTCAGTTTCTAAAACTTGAGGAAGATGGGACTCCTTTAGTTTTGCTATTAGTTGTTGGAGGCAAAAGAGATGGAGGAGGAGAAAAGAGGAACACAGACTTGAAGATGAAAATAATAATTTTTAATAAGAAATACTGTCTCAAATCCCCATTGAACATGTGTTTTGCATAGGTATTTCTTTAAGAAAACAAAAGATTATTCATTGAAAAATGAATGAGCTGGGAGAGCACAGAACAGCTCTGAGTGCTCCACTTGATCACTGCCATATGTCTGGGAGAATGGAGTGCACTCTCCTTGTTGGCCAGGACAGCCTCTCTGATGCTAGCCAAAATCTAATGGGACTACTGTTGTCTTTTGCTATTTTCATAACCAGAAAATGGGAATAGACCGAAAGGGCACACTTGGGTCCCAAGTAACTGTTTACAAAGTATATGCAAACATATGAACCCTAATGACAGCTATGCCTGTCGTGATTGGCTTCTGGCAGTTTTTCAAGATGTAAGGCGAGCGCTAGCACATGATCTAAAAGCTGTGACAGAGGACACTCCATTTCTGTTCTTTATAGTGATTCCACTGATAAGTCTATGACAGGTATGTCTGATTTCTGCCAGGAGTTATTCTGTTGGACATTGTGCTTTTACACTCTTGTGAAACTCGAAGCGCGCTCTGTTCTTCTGCTAGCACTGTGTAAAAGTCAGGACAGACCTTATCTCTTTCTGTGCTCTGTGATGCTTTGTAGATTGCATCAAATTACTCCATGTGGCAGAAGGGGCAAGTTCATTAGAAAGCAAGAATGAATGTTTAGCTGGTGGTATGCCCACACTAGAACTTTTTTACAATTCAAATATTGCCCTGAAATGTCACCTTTGCAGACTGCCTAGGACTAAATTCTGCTTGCAGCTATTCAACCTGTTTGAATTCGGAGTTCGTCATATTCTGGGTTGTTTATGAGTTGCATAACACATAAACAATGGCTTAAACACTTCTAAGATCCAGCTTTCTTTGAAGCAATAGTGAGACTGATTAAAAGATTTCTCATTGCTAAAAAATCTAGGCATTATTTTCCGAATTCAATGAACAAAGCTAATTGAGAACTCAGCTGTTGCTTCAGCCTCATCTGTGTTTCAGATGCTAGAGGGGAACTAAGTTGGCATTCCCACAGAAGAAAGCTCCAGGGAGATCTCAAGGAAGGATTGCCAAATGCCAGGCTCCTTTGCTCAAAACTTCCACTCTGCCTCATGAATCCAGAGTATAAAATTTGGGTACAGAAACACTTGTTCCATTTTATGACAAGAATCCCAAGTTTCAGGTAGAGTATTTACTCTAGTCAGTGGTCTCTGAATTCAAAGTGCCATTGTGTGTTCGTATTCATGCTGTATGCTATGGATCTCCAGCTGCATGTAAAGTCTTCCCCGGAGAGTAAGAATTGGAATTGCTGGAGAAATTTGTTTCAGGGGAAGTTAGTCCTCTCCTCCAAATCCCTCACTGGCGCCTGCTTCCCCTTAATGCAACTCAGTTGGACAAATTGCTCAAATTTAAGTACAATTTAAAAAATAATTTATTAATAACAATTAATATGAAATATAATGTGAATACTAAAGATCACTAGTGTTAAGACCATTACTGTACATTAGAGTGCTATGAAATTCTGGATATGCAAAATGAGGTGCTTCCCATGAAAATAAAGGCAATTGGATCTGGATTGTATCTTAAAGCCAGAGATGTGAAATGGTTATCATTAGGTAGATCATCACTTGCTTCCTTTATTGGATGAGTTTTTTTCCAATCTTCCTTATCTGAGAACGGATATAAGCATGTTTATCTTGCCAAAACATTCAACACAGGTCCAGATGGGGCTATATCAGCCTTTTTCACGCCCTCATTCAAACTCTCCTCCTTCTACAGTGCTATTGCCACTGCCTTTTCTGTGGCCAGGTTTTACAGATACTCAGAGCTCTTGCTACAAGGTCAGTGGTTTTGTCTGTAGAAGCACTAAGAGGTTCAGTTTATCCCTTTCTACCTCTGGCTCCACAGTGTTTCAGGTCTTAACATAAAGAGTTTTGCTTTTAACTGATTTTGCTGCTTTTCTTCATGTTACCTCCTTATCACATTATTTTGCCAGTGTCTGGTCGTGCCATTTCCATCAGAAGGATGTTTTGTTCAGCCAGGCTAGCCTTTGGACTCCTCAGCTGTAAGTTTTGTGTCTAGCTCAGCACACATGACTGTACCAGGCAGCAGGTTTGGGTTGAAGAAAAGGTTTTCCATAAATTTTCGCTCTTTTTCCTCTCAGTTATTCCTATGCAAGCACACACTTTTGTTTGCTTCACGTTCAGTGTGATAGTATCTTATACTTCTTAAATTAACATGCTACTTCCAGGTAGTAAACGCCATGCTACCTGCATGCAGGCTGTTCTTGATCTCTCCTGCTCTCTTTCTGTAGATCTAGGCCTTCTCTGGTAAAGGGTGAAAGTCCTCTAGTGCTAGGAAATAACTTTTGGAGGTGCACAGTTATGGCTAAGTATTTTTTCTGTGAGTATGCAGCAGTCTATGACCCAGTTACATCTTTTTATTTAAGTACTATTTTCCTATGGAAACACAGAAAAATTTTAACAGAATCTGTGGAGAAAAGCTACTTTGCTTGGTGTATCTTCTCTCCCCTTTGTTATTTTCTGTCAAAATAAGTACAAAGACTATAGGGCAGTCAATTTTCACAGAGGATGCCATGTAAAATAAAAAATGTATTATATGGTAAAAAACCCCCCTGATTTTGCTGATCCCAACATTCTGCTCAATTGCTCATTATCAGACTTTTCCAACTATGAAAAAACCCACCCTGTGTATGAGGAATCATTTCTAAAAACTCAGGATATCACAATTTACCCGTCAGTGCTAAATGAGGGGGTTTAATGAATTCCAACGCAAAAATTCCTGGAGTGGTTGTACTAACAGCAAGTTGCATTAAAAGGACTATTTTCCTCTACAGGGATTTCGGTAAAGAGACAATGTTTATTTTTTTTCAGTGGAAAATTGATTGTAACTAAGAGGATACTTGGCTTGAAAGTGGGGAATTATCATATCATATGATTAAATGAAAGCTTACCTTGTTATAAGGTAACTAGACATATCCCAATAGAATTGAGACAATGTTTGATTAAGCCAGATTTTCCTACTTTATATTCAAGGAACAAATTAAAGAATAATTGAGATCCTTTTCAGATCTTTTATAAGCTGAATATATAAAGCTGCAGCTCCAGGTGGCAAAGCAATTAGCTGATGAATAAAATCAACCACACTGTCATTCGTCAGATGTTTAAATTCTATAAGCCAGATAAATTAATGTGTTCCTTAAGCCAAATAAACGGTCACGCTCTTCATGTTACCACTGAATTCCCCTGGGAATGGGCCTGGGAACATGTTGATAGAAAACCTAGGAACTGTCTCATCAGAAGGGTCATAATTAAGTTGCCTGGTTTTGCATGTCTAAAATAAATGTTCCCTTTCATTGAAAAGATGGCTGTAATGATGTGCTGTGCTTTATCAAATGGGAGGGTAAGAATTTGAATCAGAAGTGGTTACGTGCATCTCTTGCTGGAGGTGGGGTTTTGGCCTCTCAGCTTCTGGTTAAGGCTGGGAACAGAACAGTGCAATCCATAGGAGAGTTTCATTTCCTTGTGCTGGCGCTCGGTTTGGCTTTATCAGTAATCCTGGGACAGCCGAGTGAGACTCATTAACCTGGAAGGGCCTATTTATCTATCAGCAGCTGAACTGGAGCTGTGTGTTTTAACTGTAATGCTTTTTTGTTTTGGTGGTTTTGTTTCGAAAGTGAAGTGTACAATGTCCTTCTACTTGCACTGATGAGTCTGTGGATGCTCAGGCTGTGTGGTAGTCAAAGGCCAGTCAACAGGGCCATGGTCAGAGCCTGAAGTTTTTTAATACTTCTGGCATGTAAGCTGTCAGACATTATGTCTTTCCATACAAACCTGCTGTCATAAGTGATTTTTGCAAGCAGTTAGCCCTTAAGAGCTTTGGTAACAGGAAGGAGATGGATCTTACTTAAACCCACAGAGAACATGTAAAATCTGGCATGTTCTGGTTTGGGTGGTGTTTGTTTTTTTTTTTTTTTTTTTTTTTTTTCTCTGAGGGAAGAAGTTATGATCAAACAGCAGCATTTTCTTACAAACTTGGTGGCTTAATATTTGGCTGGGTCTTTGGGATGGACCTTACCAGCTGGACCCATGTATTTTAACCCTCTTCAAAGAGATCTTTGCCCATTTTTTTCTTTGCTGCTTATGTTGTATTAATCTGGAGTTGGGTGCTTAATCCACTTCACTAAAAACCTTGGGGTGATTAGTAACACAAGTACCTCTGAATGTGTGCGAGTGGGGTAAAAGCAGGACTGCACTGCAGAGTGACCTCTAGTGAAATACTACTCTTTGCAGGGATAAATCTGTATTGGTGTATGTCTATTGTAACTTAGTGCTGGAACACTTGATACCTGGTTTGAAGCATGAACTGATGTTTGGGGGTGGGGGGGTGGGGCGAGGGTATTTATTTGCTTTCCTTGAGTGTTTTACAGCCTGTTAGCTGGTTTCTAACTAACAGTGAATACTGCTGTTCCTTGTCAAGAAAGAATGCTCTGAAATGGGATATATATTCTGTTCTAGATGCTTAATTTCCACTCAAGCAGTGTTTATTGCAGAAAAATATGTTCCTCCTCTTATACGATTACCTGAGTTAGTTTTTGAAGGTTTCCGATTTTTTAGATATTTAGAAACAAGAAATAAGAGAGGACTTAGCCTCTGACTTAGATTTAAGTAAACCTGGAGATGTGCTGCTGACTACTGTGTGCAAAACTGCATGATGAAGCTGCTGTCATAAATCAGTTGAGGCAGAATGAGTGGTTATTTGAAGTCCACTGAAGCCCAGCAGTTCTACGAGCAGCTAGTGACTGACTTTGGTTTGATTGCTCAGATCTGTTTGATGGACTTCAGCTCTTTAACACTGAGCAAAGATAGTTAATCTGCATTGGAAATGGTATTTTTAAACTTGTATTTAAACATCTAGTACTCCAGGCAACTAAAAGTGGCTGTAGGAGGTATTTATTTTGAGAATAGTGAGATGTTGGCAATCAGTGTAGAACAGCAAGTGTTGACAGACTTTATTTATGGGCGCATGTCACAGAAATTTGGTAAAAACTTCAGTGAGCTTGTCAGTTCAGCGTCTGCTCTGTGCAGCTCAGAGTGAGACTGAAGTCCCAGAACTTTCGCTGAAAACCTTTATATCTTGCAATAAGGAGAAAAGAGGATTAAAATAACTTGGGTTGGACCCAGATGATCTTTAAAGTCCCAACTCAAACCATTTAGTGATTCTGATTTTATGACCAAAAGGGAAAGGTGAAGTAGGTTATGCGAGTAGTATGTGTTGTTTCAAATTCCTGATCAGCTGGGAAACCAGGAAAGGGTCTCAAATTGAGCTATTTGATGCTCACCCCAGAGAAGTGAGTGCCCTGGGGGGAAGAGTTCCGGCCTGCCTTTAACATCTGACAGAGCTAAAGATGAGACTACTTTGTGCTATAGAAGCTCTGAAGAGGGGAGTCTTGCAACTTCTGTGTCACTGCAGCAGTTGAATGTGGCTTATACTGAGCAGGAATGCAATGGGCAGGAAGGTTGGTGTATAATGATGGTGATGAGATTAGGTGTTAGTGTCTGAAAAGGGACCTTACCATCCAGCATTTTTTAATCAAGAAACACCCAATAGCTATTTCAGTGACCGACAGCATTCAACTAGATATATCATTATAAAGTTTGTGACAAGGAAACAGTTATGTAGGTGAGAGCAGCAAGAAGTTCTTTCTAGTAATGAAATGTGACTGAGGGATCCTGTACACCGGTAATTTTTATATACATGTGTCATAGTTTTACCTGTATCCCAAAGACAGCTATGGCCCTCATAGCCATGTTCCATAAGACCATGCCTCTTTGGAGTAAAGGGGGTTACTTGCATGCATTTGCTGAAGTACCTTCTGTCCTGGTGCCTCTATAACTGCTGGGGGTACTTCAGCTGTTGTAGTTGGTATTATCAGTGATGCTAAGATGAGATATGGACATCACTGTGAATCAGCCAGTGTTCCAGAACCTGAAATAAAAAAAGTGGAGAGGAGGGAAAACAGGGTGATGAGTCAAGGTTACCCAAGAAGGAATATGGAATGTGAAGCATACAGTGGCTTGTTTTCTGCTTGTCCTGGTGCTATTGTAATTCCTCTGACTAAAATTGCATCTGAAGTTCCAGGCCAAATGTTTCCCTTTTTCTATTTTTATAAAACATACCCCTTTTGTACTGGTGTCAGTGGCAGAAAATTGTGTCCATAGTCAAGATCTTTGAGCATTTCCTTTGGACTAATATTTATAATAAATGATGAATAGGCACGTGAGAGACTGACTAGCTTTTGAATATACAGATGTGATACTTTTATTTTTAGCATTTAGGGTAAACTGAAAACATGTATTGCAAATAATGGTCACCACAAAGTAAGGTCTTTAGGAAGTACTGTTGCTGTAGATGAAAGATGTTACAGTCTTATTTGCAGGTTTAAAAGGAAATCTTTTGGTAGAAAGCTTAACTATGCTTGCATGAGAACAACACAGAACGTGGTCATCATCTCAGCATCAGTAATCACTTTGAAGAAGAAATCTGTGGTTTTAAAATTGGCACAAATATGAAAACATTTGGCCAAGTGTAAACAATCACCTCTCACAGGACTTACTGAATTAAAGATAAAAACAAAACAAGAGTTTTCCTCCTATCACAGGAGAGCAGTTATAAGAAAAAAGATTACTTTGAAATTTCTTGTTTGGAAAAACAAGTGACTGGAAAAAATAATCTTTCCTTCCACAAGTTGAGTACAGTTGTGGATTTGTGGGTTTGAGGAAAGAGGGAAAATGGATGATAGCCCCCATATTAGTATTTACTCATGTTTCACATCTGCTCTCAGTCATATGAGTGATATCAATTAAAGAAAAAACCCCGTATTTTCAAGGCATGCCTAGCTTGAATCTTCTGACTTCTTGCATGCGTGTTTGCTGAGATAACATTCCTGCTTAACATTTAAGAACCTGTTCAAGTACTTTGCTGAATCTGGAGTTCATTGCTTTATGAAAAGAACTGAAAACAGAGAATCCGGTTTCTCTACTTACACTATTTAGGAGCTGTGAAATGTTCTGGTGCCACTATAAAATTTGACTTTGCAGGTCAGATATCACTTGCAGAAGTTTTGCATATCTCTTAGGGATGAGCAAATGTAAAATTCAGTCTGGTGTGTGTTAAAATTATTGTCTTACTGTATTTCTCTCATTTGCTTCCCATCTCCCTCCCAGCTCCTGTAACAGGCAGATATCTATAAGGGAAGTTATAAATGTTCAGCTTGCATGCCATTTGGTGCTTAGCCAAAATCTGCTTTCTTTCCCCCAATGAATAACCCAAACATTACTGAAGAGTTTTCCCACACTTTGCAAAAATGTGTCTTTTAAGCAATATTTTGATGGCATTTCAGAGGCCAATGTAAGCCCCAGATGAAGATACTTTTTGTTTTTTCCCTTCTCCTGCCCCCTCGGAAGTTTTCTGCTACTGAATAGCTGTTGAACAGAAGCTGCAGTGCAGCTGTTATCAATTCTGTATTAAAAAAAATTGCAAGAAAATGAGGCCCTGTGTTATCATATTAATAATATATTAGCATGTATGTGGGTATCCTACAGGACAGAGAGTAATGTACAGTGTGAGTGGAAGCAACAGAAATAGCACTGTCATGGGACAAGCAATTATATAGCTTACAAGCAGCAGAGCAAAGCAGGAACCGCAGGGCAAGCTTCTGTAGGAGAGATGGCACAGGAAATGGTTTATATTCGTCCTTATCTCCTATTTTATATACATTCTCTTTGCTTCCATGATTAAAGATATACCTGTGTGCCACAGGAATGATGCAGAAGACTGCACTCATGACAGATTGCGTTAATGTGGAGTTTCAGAGAGCTTTTGGGCAAATTGTTACAGCATTAAAGGATCCTTTCTTTTATTGCCTCAGTTATTTTGTGTATTGCATACAATGCAGAGTCGCTCCACAGCAGGTCCATGGTGGGGTTAGGCACAGTTCCTGTTGACCTCCACCGAGGAGATGACCTGCTTCCTAGTTCGCTTTGTGCCATGGTGTTCAGAAGAGTACCATGGCAAGCTGAGACAAAAAACACCAGTGCGACGTAACCTGAAGTGGTTTATTTTCATTTTAGCTTTTCAGGAGTTTATTTATTGTGGCTGAAAATGAGAGACCTAAAGAATGGTCTTAAATTTTGCTGTCCTTGCTTTGTTTTTTAAGGAAGGCAAAGAATTCCACTGTTAATGGAATGAATTGAATTGACTTAGTTGTGTCAATTTGAGTGTAAGATAGAAAGAAGTCACTTCCAAAATGCTGATTTCTATTTATCTGTCACAGCTGGTCCATGTTAGAAGGCTGCTGAAGGCTTCATTTCTTCACTGAGGGTTTTGCTTTTTGGGTTGGGACAAGATGCTTGCTTAAGGTGCTGCCCACAAAACGAAGGTGCAAGTGTCTGCCCTGAGGAAAAATGTACACAAAGCTGTTCAGAGTAGGCAGCTGAGAGTATTTGTGCTCATCCGAGAGGTCTGACAGGCATACAGAAGTGTCTTGCAGTTGTATGGATAACGGCTTTCACCTAAATGAGGGGAGATTTAGATTAGACAGTAAGAAATTCCTCATTGTGAGGGTGGTGAGGCCCTGGCACAGGCTGCCCAGAGAAGCTGTAGCTACCCCCTCACTGGCAGTGTTCAAGGCCAGGCTGGATGAGGCTTTGGGCAACCTGGGTTAGTGGAGGGTGTCCCTGCCCATGGCAGGGGGGTGGGACTAGATGGACTTTGGGGTTCCTTCCAACCCAAACCACTCTGGGATTCTATATGTTGGCTTTTGTGGGTTTGGCTGCTTGGTAGTGCTGTAATAAAGTTCGCGCATTGTGCCAGGGAAGTTGTCTTCCCTCAGCTGGCACAGCTGCCAGGTTCATCTCTGTTTAAACCTCTGCTTGCGGCCTGCTTTTGTAGATGTAGAAGGATAGGAAAACATTTCCCAGCATTCAAGTGGAAAGTTTGGTGACAGTGATTTCTCCATATCAGAGGGAATGAAGGGGTGCAGCTGTTCCTATGTGATTGTGGTGGTTTAGCCCTGGCGGGAAACCAGATGCCCACCAAAGTCAGTCTATTACTCCCCTTCTTAGTTGGGCAGGGAAGAAAATATATATTAAGAGGCTCAGGAGACAAAATAAGGACAGGGAGAGATCATCCTGTCATCGAATGACATGGGCAAAACAGACTCAACACAGAGTGAAGAAGAGAGAAACTACCTAATTTATTACACTACACTACAAAGAACAGTGAAAACCTGAGTTGGGAGTGCGACCAAATCTTAAAACACTTTCCCCCCACTACTCCCTTTTTAGGAGACTCTAGTCAGGATTTTGCTCCCTTCTTTCCCCCGTTCGCAGTACAGGGGGGCAGGGACTGGGGAAAATAGGGTTCTCGGTAGCACCTTCCTCCCACCCCTCCATTCTAAGCAGACTTCCCTTTAGCTATGATCTTGCTCCCTTCTTCCCCCTGCTAACAGCACAGGGGGTCAGGGACTGGGAAAAAATGGGGTTCTTGGTTACTTCTTCATGAGCTGTTTTCCTTTTCCAGATCTTAAAACACCTCTAACCTCCCCCCCTCCCTGCTCCCTTCTTAGCAGACTTCACTCTAGTCATGGTTTCACTCCCTTCCTCCCCCCGATTGCAGCACAGGGGGGCAGGAACTGGGAGATGGGGGCTTCGGTCAGTCCCTTGCAAGTTGGTGTCCTTCTCGGCCGGGGGCGGGGGAGGGGGGAAGGCATTCATTCCACAGCCTCCCCCTGCTGCACTGTGGGGGTCTCACCCACGGGACACAGTCCTCCATGAACTTCTCCAATGTGAATCCTTTCCCACAGGGCTTTATCTCTTTATCACAGTGTCTCTCAGTCCCAGTCCTCCACAGGATTCCAAGCCTCCCTCTAGCAACCCGTTCTGATGCAAGTATTTCTCTCTCATCTCTGTCTGTGATTCTCCTCATGGCTGCGAGTGCTGGCAGGGGCTTGTTCCAACATAGGGTCAGAGCATCTTCTCTATGTCTCCACCTGCTCCATCCAGCGTGGAGCCCCTCCACGGGCTGCAGGTGGGTTCTCAGCCTTTTCCATGGGTTTCTCCACAGTCTGCAGGGGCATCTTTCTCTCCGGCACCTGGGTCGCCTCCTCCCCCGCCCTTGGTGTCTGCACAGCTCGTTACATCTTCTCACTCCCTTCTCTGGTGGCAAAATGCAGCTGCTTCTGGGCTGTTTTTTCCTATATGTGATTCTCAGAGGCGCTATGACTCTCTCTCGGGCCACGACTTTGGCCTTGAATTGCTCGTTGTTTATAGTTTAGGCTGGCAGAAAACTGTAACTGCTGCTTAAAAAAAAAGTCTCAGCAGCACAGCCTCACAAAACTGCAACAGTGATTCAGGAAAAATTGCACTTAGAAGGAAAAGGACTCTTCTCCATCTCTGTGCCAGTTAGTGTGCAGCTGAACCAGGGGAGGAGAGGAGAGCGGCTTCATACCTCTCCTGCTGCTCTGACTCCCTGCTCCACCTCTCTACTGGGCCTTACCCTTGGTGTAAGCCTCTGGGTATCAAGACTGAAATTTGGCATGGGGAGAGAGGTAGTCTTCATGTGACAAATGTGTGCGGTTCCCATGTAACATCCTCCTTATCCTACTCAGTAAACTGTATAACAAATAATCTGTGGTGGCAATGGGATTAACACATTTGACCCTTAATGGCTCTGAAGGAATAATTGTGATGTCTCGGGTCAATAATTGTGTGAACTAAGAAGGATTTGCTTGATGCACCATAACGACTCCTTCAGAGCCAGTCATCCCCTTTGAGGGCCTATGAACCATTTGAACTTCTAAGTCTGTGTTCATTATGCTCTGTCCTATGTGTGTGTGCGGTTAAGACCTGGTACGTGTTACAAGTAAACTCTCCACTACGCTGACAGATCCTCTGATTCAGTTCTAAGATACCACGTTTCTGTCTGATTCACAAATATCTTCTTTAATTGGAACGAGGCCTGCAAGCAATCTGAGGTGATATGGTAACAGGCTCTGGGATAGCTATCGCTTCCACAATCCAATGGGAATTGCCGTTCCCTCTCGCCTTCTCCATGCTGAACCAGTCTGCTCTGTTTATAAGAGCTGTCAGTCTGCTGGCTTTCCATAGAAAGGAGAAGGGGGTGGGGAGCTGGGTAGAGTTAGCTTTTCGGGTTTTGTTTAAGGCTTTTTATGTAAAGCTTGTTTCTGTATGGAATTATTTCTCTTTAAGGTCTCTCTTACTCCCCCTGTCCCACCCCTCCTGTCTGTATGACCCTCAAAGAAAAGCAAATACCTTTTGAGTTTGACTTTAAGGAAGATAGGTCTTTCTGATGGAATAGGTTAAAAAATGTTTTTACTCTGAAAAGTAACAGCTATCTTCACCATCTGTTTGCAGATACAGTTTGAGACAACAGTTCAGTACACTGGGAAAAGTATCCCCAGAATTAATGTAAAATTAGCTGTGTAAAACTCAAAGGAGTTAAATCTCATATATTTACAGGAAATTCTGTTGGCTTAACACATTTGAACAAGTTTATCCAGCATACAATTATTTTTTCCAGTAATTTTTCTACTGTAGTTGGCATTAATGGTTCTGATTTTGTAATACCTCTGTCTGTCACCTCAGTAGATGCAAACGTGCTTCGTGGATTAAATATTTCACCGATTAAGGACCCGATTCTGGAAGTGTTGTCTGCTGGGGTAGTTTTTGGTCGTCGATTATTGACTTTTCTCTCATGGGAGGGAAATATTTGCACTCTTGCTAAAAATGTTTGCAGCATTTGGGATTGAATCTTTGTAGGAATCATATCCGCTGCCTGTGATGTGTGAGAACAGCAGCCAAATGGCAAATGCTGCCTGACAGACTATCTCTCCGGGTGCCGACGTGCAGCGCTTCTCGTGGAAATCGGTGCTGCCTCGCTGCAGCAGGTGTGATGCTGGTTTTTACCCCGTGTGTGAAGCAGACCAGCTCTCTGATTTCAGTCTCTGAGAAGAGGTCTTGGTGGTTGCAGGAATCTCTTTACTTCAGATGTGGAACGGTCAGCCTTGTGCTAATTGCTGAGTGTTGGGTGGTTGAATGCCTCACTAGTCAAGGGAACTTTGTGCTGGCATTGACATTACAGTGGATTAATAAAAATCTCTGCGTGAGATTTGCCACTGTTGTTTTTATTTTGTCAAGAGAATGCATAGTGCTATCTCAGAAACAGATGAAGTTCCTGGTATATGCAAGCAAGGACCAGGAGTTTCTCTGTTATTACAGTGTTGTTTCAGCCCGTTCTCTGTTTTCTGCAGAAGCCACACGGGAGCAGTGTGGTCTAGCCTTTGAGAAAGGCACTGCTAGTCTTCCCTCTGATGACTGAACTGATCTTTCAGAGGATGTCTCAGTCTGAGATATAAGAACACAAAACTGATGACAAGTAAAATATTTCACAGAATATCCATCTTTCACCTTGCAAATACTCCTTTGTGAGAAATCAGATTGTCCGTAAGGACTACTCAGAATACTTACTATATTGAATGAAATAAGGAATAAAGACTATTTTTTGCTGCTGCATTCCATGATTGGATAATATGAAGTAAAAATGAAGAAAAGAATCCTCCAATTATGATGATTCCATTAGCTATAATCAGCTCACAAATGGAAGACACCAACGTATCATTTCATATCTCTGACAAGATGTAGTTACCAAGAAAAAGAAAAAAAAACCCCAAACCAACAACAACATGCCTTGGGAAGATACTTTGGGAGCCTTAAGTGTGAAGGTATGGGTGTGGATGTTTAAATGCACAGGCATTTTGTATACTTAATAATTTTGAAATTATCTGATATTGAGAATTGCTGTAGAGGCTTTGCATTATAATTGTTAAAGGAATGCACCCGATCCTTTCGTAAAGGCAAGATACAGCACAGAGGAAAAGGTCTTTGTAGTATTGTTGGTTCCTAGGAAAAGAGAAGCAAAAGGTGGTTGATGCATTTGGCCCCGTCATGTGGGGCCAAAAAATGGGAACACTGTTGTGTAGGGGAAGACTTGGCTGCTAGATCTAGAAGCACAGGTTGTTTGCCTCGGGCTTGTTACAGAGAATGAAAGAACTCTCCTGTCCAGCCAGCCCTGGAGTTAGTCCTTTTCTTTTGTCTCTGTAGGCATTGGCCTAGAGGCACCCAATGCTCAAAGTCCTTGCAACACCTTCACAGGCCTTCCAGAAGAAGCTGGCCTGCAAGCCAAAAATAGCGTTGAAAATACTCAAGGGTGGTTGCTGCTGTTTTCTCCTTGGCTGGGGAAGGTAAACTGTGGCATCGATGAAGATGGCTTTCGCTGGAAGAACTCAGGACCAAATGACAGGTCTGAGGAGGTGCTGGCATTTGCTGGTTTGGAACCTTAGGGAAGATCACGGAGACAGTAGTGTAGGCATCATAAAATTGATATCCACCTAGACTGAAATGTCAGAGTTGCAGAGCACATTTTTAGTTTTAAAATAAAAATCTTTTGTCTTGTTACTTGCCGTTCTCAAAGCCCAAAGCAAAGACACAGAGTGAAATTCATATTTAGCTACTCTGTGCCTCATCTGAGCTGCCTAATCCCGAGTGCTTGACCAATAGCAGAATTGACATGACTGGACACTTATTTCTTGCTGTAGTTCCCTCCTCTCAGAAACAGTGAACAAGGCGTGTGGCTCTTTGCCGAAATGAGGGATTTTATTTTAATGGTCATTAATCCTTTGTCCCTCTTTGTTTATGCGTAGAAAGGAAGACCTCCTATTGCTTTGGTATGACGATTAAGGTTGCATTTTAGGCTGGTTGTATTTGCCTCATGATAAGAAAGGGTACAAGATCTGATGCTTGGTATCTTCTATAATGTCCTAGCTTCTGGCATTGTGTGATTTTTATTCCTCTCTGCCCCCCCTCCCCTCATTTTGGGTGCCCCTTTTACATTAAAAAAGGGAAAAGATTTTGGGTTTCCATTCATCCAGGGAAGAAGCACAGGAAACTTGAGGGACTATTTACTAGTAGGCATAAGAAATAGAAAGTAAATAGAAAACTCCAAACAAATATAGAGGCGATTTTAAATTGGTGTCTCTGTTTCCAGGGCAGATTGAAGGGTAGCGTGAGCAGGACTGGCTGAAGTCTTTCTCTCTTATTTTAACCTGAAAAATGATTCAAGACCTTTGTTTCTTTGACCAGATGATAATGCTGAGACTGGTAGGAAAAATGCAGCCAACTGGGTGTCTAAGGTCTTCACCTATATAAACATAATGATATGTAGATGTTTGGTGTAATGGTGACTTTAAGAGAAACTTTTGTGCTTTCAAGTCTGTTGTCAAACATATGTAGAGTGGAACTACAAATCTGAGGCCTTTCTGTCCATATAGCCATGACTAAGGCATAGCTCCCTTCTGGATGATGAGCAGTGTAAAGAAAGGAAGAAGGGAAGTGTGACTCAGGCCTGTATAGGGGACACCAGTGAGAATTCAAAAAGGAAAAGAAGAGTTGAGCAAATTCCAAAAAGGCTTTAGATGACACCTGGTGCTTTCCTGAGCAGAGACAGACTGATTTATTAGGAAAATGAATAAATGATGACACCAAACGTGTTTGCCTCAACTGATGCAAAATGGTAACGTCCACTGGACACTGTGGGGTTGCCCTAACAAATGAAATACAGACTGTCGGTCCTCTTAGAACTTGACCCCCTCTCAGAGTAATGTTGCAAACATCATCTCCCCTGACCACAGTGTTAAATAACACTTCTCAAAGCACTGGATCCCAATTCAGCAGTTTCAACGGAGCTGTTTAAATTCTGACATGTAATGTACATTAGGGAATTTGCAGCATCTGTTCCTGTTTCCAACACTTTGAAGAAATAACATATTTCTGAAAGAAGCAACCAAATGCAGTTATTGTATCTGCAAAAGGAGCAGCGGTGGCATACAAAACAAATATAATGTCAACAATTCTAGTCCAGGGGATTCTGAATTCAGAAATGGGATTCTGAATTAGAGGATTCAGAAGTCAGGTTTCTCCTGATTCAGGAGAATCTTCCTCCTAAAGAGGAAGGCTTCAGGGTGTCCTAATGCTGCCCCTGTTCACGAGAGGACTTGGGCAAAAGCCTGGCTTGAACAGGGACCCTGGGATCAGCATTTGCAATAGGTATCCTTGCATTACTTAAGAGGGCTACCTAAAATGGTGCCGCTTGCCTGCAAATCTGGCCAGTTTTGGTCATGTTCTCACAAAACTTATTCTTTCAGTAATTCCCCACTCCCCCTTTTTTAAAAAAAAGAAAGAATTCACTTTATTATTTTTTCCCTTATTGTTCTCAAAGTGAAATTCCAGCCAAACACCAACCCCAGCAGTCTGATGCTTAGAAAGAAAGCAGTCCAAGGTGCATTATGGTGACTAGGGGTTGCTGCTGGATAGCTATTTTGTGGTTCCGAAGTGCTCTGTTAGTTTGACTCGTAATTACAACTGAGGCAGACTCTCAAAGCCTTTAGCAAGAAGATCACTGGCAGACAGCAAGAGTTTCTTCAAGGAAAGGGGGCTCTCTTGTTTCAAAAGCACAATATTCTCTTAAGGATGACGAGAAAATATACAATCTGTGAGAATACACAGGAAATACGATGTTTCATTACAGGTAGATTACATTTATGTCACCTTGCATTTAAAAAGCAAGGCAGGGAATCATAACACAGTAATTTAACAGAGACAGTGTGAAATTCTTAGCATGTGACCTCATCTACTAATTTTTTTGGGTAAAGCTCAGGTTGGTGGGGCAGGTATTTGAATGGGACCATACTATTCTTCCACTCTAATTTGCAAGTATTGTGCCGGTGTCAAATACAAAGAAACTTGTCCAGGATTAGTAAGATCTCCTTTAACATCTTTACATACAAAAATATCTTGTAGTCAAGCTTTAATGAAATGCAAATCATGTTAGATAATCTATCAAGAATATGGAAGATACACAAAACATATGACTTGATATTTTAAGGGTTGAATCTTCTCTTTGTTGAAATTGGCATAAATCCACCAGAGTCAATGGAGGTATCTAGATATACACCAGCTGAAAGGATCTGTTCTCAATTTTCTTCACAGTTTTTATGGCATTTTTCCAGCCTGAAAACAAATACAGAAAAATAATGTAGTGCAGCGTTATTAGGCTGTGTGTATCGCAGTCGGCATCAGGAAAATAGCTGCATAAACACACGTAGTGTAGGTGTGATGATCAGAGGGGAGAAGGTGTCCCCATGAACCTTGTTAATTCTGCGGCTGTGAAGTCTCAGTGCGTGGCTGAACATCGCGCTTTGGGCAAAACGCACGGGCTTATCAGCATATGGCTAATGCTGCTTTCCATGCGGGGCTTCTGGCTTCTGTTCAAGCGGGATCCCTCGTGGACAGTGGGAGAGTTGAAGGCAAGGGAAATCAATCCAGCTGAGTCTGCTGGCGGAGAAGGCGTTTGGAGCCATGGAACTCCCCCGGAAGCAAAGACGTTGAGTGCTAATGATGCGTTTTAAGCTTCAAAGGTTGTGGGAAGAAGCAGAAGGGATCTCAGAGGCAGCTGACGATGAGATCGATGAGATCGTGGTTAGGGGGAAGGAGTGGAGGGGTATGCTTTGGTAACAGGTTTGGTGTAACATTGGCTGAGCAGGAAGGGAACCAGCTGGACAGAAGGAGATGGAGAGAGGCTACCTGAGCCAGAGAAGACAACATATTTAAGGAAAGAAAGTTCTTGAACTACTAAGATGAGTTTGACCTACACCTGAAAAGTGCTAGAGGCACAGGAATATGTATGTGCGTGAGTTAGTTTGGCTGAGTCTCTAGATGAAGTGAAAAGGCATGTGCCTTTTGCAGCCATTAGAAATGAGCGTGTCTAACTCACTTCGACTGCATGTTCCTTGGGAAGACAGCTGTTCAGCCAGAGCATCCGTGAGGTTGGGAAAGAGCATTTCTCCACTAATGGGACATCAGGGGTGTCAGCATTGGTGTGGGGAGTAGAAAGACTTTAAGGCCCTATTGTTTTTCAGGGTAACAGATGCCTGTCCACAGAGTGCTTCAGAGAGGCTACAGAAAGAGCATTTGTTACAGCCAGCTCAGAAGGAAAGTGAAAAGCACACGAGGCTGTGTGGGATGGGGCCGAAGTGCAGGAACCTCAAAGGAACTTAGTAGTGAACGTCTTCCAAGGCTGTGTGGAAAACAGTCAGCTCTGGTGCAGAGAATGGCCTGAGATGTGAGAAATCCACATTTGGTTCCTGGTTTAGCTCCTCTTCAACAAGTCACTTCAGTTTGGCTGTGCTGTGCTTCTGAATCTGCAGCATGAAGGTAAACCCTTTTCTCCTGCTCTGTTACTTAGATTGAAAGGTCTTTGTTTCTTTTACAATGGGTGTCATGCCCCATGGCTTTCCATCTGATCCCTCTGCCTCACAGTGGAGGGTCAGTTATAATGTGAACAGCAAGAAATAAGCTGGTGGAACAGGTACTTCTGTGTGGAGTTGCCTTGCAACTTTTCTAATCCTGAGCTGATTTGTGATGGCCTCGATGCTGGTCCAATGCTGTGGAAGAGGCATGGGGGTGTCATGGTTGTGGGTTGCCTGCTTTTGCGGCATATGGGAAGACTCTTGAAAGGGTATGGCAGTGTATGGGCAGAGTAGTGAAGACCTTGGAACTGCTTTACTTTTTGTGTTTGTTTCCCTTTAACAGTAGGTGTCTTCCTAAATATAAATTCCAGCTGAAGCCTGGTCTCCTTCCCTCTTTCCAAATCTGTCCCTTCAGGTCACATAACAGCAGATGAGGTTTTTGCTGTGTTGGGTATTGCAGAAATGTATTCAAAGCGCAATGGCAGGACAAAGACTGGAATATGTCTTAGCTTAGGGAAAATTCCTCACATCATTTCATTTCAGAGGTAAAAAGAGGATCTGTGGGAGGTAACACCACTGACTTCCCACGCTTTAATTAAAGCTTATTTCCACAACTAGGACGCCTAGTTGGAAGTGACCAATTGCACATAGTTGTGCTGCTGACCTTACTGAAGTCTGCTGAGATGGGAGGCAAATAGCATTTCTCAGTAGTGTGTCATTTACTTATTCCATCTCTTTCTTCCTCTTACTCCCCTGTGGCTGGAGCTAATATTATTCCTGTGTCTCCTGCTGGTCTGTTGTCACCACTGGGAGACAATTACACAACAAATCCTTGCCTGTCCACTCCTGACATGACCGTGTGGAGCACTGGTGCTTTTAGAGCATCCACGCACCCACCCAGGTCCTTGGACAGTTGGCTTCCTACTGACATGCT
Organism: Gallinula chloropus; assembly: GCF_964237585.1. Lineage (NCBI taxonomy): Eukaryota > Metazoa > Chordata > Aves > Gruiformes > Rallidae > Gallinula > Gallinula chloropus. Next base: position 68,409,119 of record NC_140087.1, read on the forward strand.
TCTGCATGCCCTTAGGGGGGGTGAACTGGATCTAACAAATCTGAGGTTTGTGCTAGCCTGTGTCTTGTTGGAGGGTTGGCACTGACTTGGAAGTTTTGCACTGTGACACTGAGGATCTCTGACCCCTCTTTCATGTTTTCTGTGGTTTTGTTTTTTTTTTTTTCCCAAAAAGTGAACTGAAGCACAGACTTTCCCTAAGGAGCTCTGAATGGGAGGGAAGATAGCTGGTGTGTTGGGTTTTTTTATTGTCTTCTCTACTCCAAAGCACATCTGTGGGTTTTTTCCCCTCTGTAGCATACCACAGTCTGTTTCAGCAAGTATTTTCTGCTGTTTGATAGCTCTATTAAGCTGCTTCAAAAGTAATCCTCCTGGTGTAGAAATTAGTGTAATTCCTCGGTACAAGCGAAATCTGGGAGTATGAGATTTCAGTGACTTTAATGGATCTTTCTACATGGATTTGTCTGTGTGCAGGCAAGTGCATACATGTAAAATCACACTGTTACATGGCTGAAATTGTGCTTAATAAATGGGGAGAAAGTATTTAATGCTTTGTTTTCATCAGTGGCTTCATCTGAAACACATCATCGTTAGTTTTATAATTTTAATTATACTGAGACTCCTATGATGGCCTATTGTTTTATTACATTAGTCCATTAACCTGTGGGCCATGGAGCAGGAGAGCAGGTAGAAAGCCTGTTTCTTCCTCTATCCCCAATAATTTAAAGTACAGTGTTCATTGTAGGCTTGGGCTTTTTCAAATCACTGGCACCTAATGTGACTCCTTTTCCTCATAAACTTCAGGGGCTGTGAAAACATGTATCCCAAAACTTCTGTTAGTCTGAAAAGTTTTTTGTTTGAAACACACAGAGTGGCAAAAGAGCTTCAGAAACTACATTTGATGCTGAGAATCTGTGGCCACATGGCTTTGATCTGGGTAGAACAGTTGTGAGGGGCTGTGTTTTTTGCTTAGGATTTCCAGCACGTCACCATTAATCAAATGTTCTGACAGGGCTATATGAGGAGGCTGATACATGCTTTGCTTTCTAAAAAGTACATCTGGCACACTCCTGTCGAGGCCCAAGATGCAGAGATGTTCACCAGTGGCTTTTCTGGTGATCCTGTATGGAAAGCCATTGGACATCACCAGTAACAACAACAATATGATCTCAAAGGTAAGTGATAGGTCAGCTGAACAGACGTGTTTGTCAGCTTATTAGAAATACTGACACACTTGCAAGAGGAACTAGGTATTCCTGGTGCTTATTTTTCACTCTGGGTAAGTTGGAGTTTAGAAACTCTTAGCTTCCTATTGGGATTGTAAGCTGTGGGGATCTTAAAATGGAGATCTTAACCTGAAAGGAGGTTATCGAGAGGTGGGCAATGGTCTCTTCAGCAAGGTGACAGGTGACAGGACAAAGGGAAATGACATGAAGCTGTGCCAGGGCAGGTTTAGATTAGATGTTAGGAAAAAATTTTTTACTAAAAGAGCTGTTGGGATGTGGAACAGGCTGCCCAGGGATGGGTAGATGAGGTACTTAGGGATATAGTTTAGCATAGGACAGGAATGGTTAGACTTGATGATCTTAAAGGTCTTTTCCAACCTTTTAATTCTGTGATTCTGTGAGAGGACCTGACAGGGACAAACAGACTTTCATGCCGGAATTCTTGTGTGCATGTTGAGCGTCTTCATTTTCTTAAGCTCCAGAGAAGCAAGACAGTATACCACCCTGCGCTGATGCAAGTGGGTAGGTTGGGGTAGGAATGGACAGGCTGTGCTTCTCTGCCCTTACTGATGATAAGGAGTAGTGCCTGTTGTGCCTGCTGATTCTGAGGGTTCCTGAGATGGTTCCTGCATCAGTGGAGGGTAAGGACCTTAAAGTCAAATGCTGTGCAGCAAACGGGTAGAGAAGGGGTGAGACTGTGTGAGTCAACAAAACGAGTACAGCTGAGCAGAGAGGAGGAAGTCTCACCTTCCTTTGTGCTTAATCAACTGCAGATGGCTGCAACTTGTAGATATAACTAATGTAGTAGGGTACTGCACAGCATGGGCAACTTGGCAGGACTCTAGCATTATAAATGATTTGATTACTTCTCCCCCTTTCTCTGTCACGCACCTCTTAAATGTTGAGTTAATAAATAGAAGGGTCTGCCATGCTGGGAATATCTGGAGGCTACAAGGGCTGGCCAGTGGTCTGCAGTGGTTCTGTGGTGGGTGTTTTAAGGGGGAAATGCAGCCTGGGGCATTGTCGCATCTGGTCATGTGAGAGCACCTCCAGTCTTTGTGGTAACAGCTGTGAGAAGGTTGAGTGGGTTTTGGTACTGTGGTAAGCAAATGATAGTGCAGCTTCTTCAAACTATGCTGTGTAGTTGGAGGGAAAGATCCCTCCCCATCTGGAGGAATGCAACTTGTAGATATAACTAATGTAGTAAGGTACTGCACAGCGTGGGCATGGAGAAGCATTGGGTGGTTTGCTGCAGGTCAGTAGTGCTGCTGTGGGGGTTAGGAGGCAGTGCTAAAGGTCTGAGGAAGGGAGGTGGCAAATGTAGCTGTGATCTGTCTTTGCCCTGTTTCATTCCTGACAGCTGCCTGGAGATCATGTCAGCCCCTGATGATGAGGTGGAGCAGCTTGAACAATTCCGTCTTGTTCTTCACCTTCACAATTGGCCTTTCCCATGAGGGAGCGCTTTTGACCCTTTGCTATCCCAGATCTGTACAGAAGGGCTGTCCCCAGCACTAGCTTCGCCCTGCTGGTTCAAGCCTTCAAAAATGTTTCATTTCTTTGTCTTTATAGCAGTGCTCATCTTTTAAAAAAGTTTGAGGAATTTGGGCTTGACTAGGAGCATCACCTGAATCTTGCACCCTGACCTAAACCTGGCTCCTTTCTTGGTGTCCCATTACATCTAATTTTCCTTTGTTTTCCCAGGCATCCAGCAAAGCTATAACTGAATAAGCTTAAAGCAAACTAAGGCTGTTTCTAAGCAAAGGTACTGCAATGAAGCTATATTTATACCAAGGCTAGTTTGGACCTGATGAGTTAACCCCATCAAACTTGACTGCCATTCTAATCAGGATGAAGCCAGAAATGGCTATCATTATAGTGTCTGGCCATCCTCCTTGAAATCGGCTAAAGCCCTGCTCTAAAGTTATAGGGAAGAGAATATTGAGAGGCTGCCTAAGAGGATTTATAAACCCTCCTGAGCCTATTCTTTCTTCTTGCTCTTTTATTTCAAAGCCCCAGCATTTGCCTTTCTTTTTTTTTCAGGTCAGAGTAAGTAGTTCTTTCTCTTCAGCAGACACCTTAGCACGGCTTCGGCATTTAGAGGCCAGTCCTGTATCTGCTGAAGCCACTGATTTCTAGCTGTGTAGAAGGGAACCCTTCATGCCTTTCTTTGCCTCCTCTGCTCTGAACTTAACTCTTTAAACACAGCGCTCAGGCTTCAGCCTGAGTTATCCAGCCACTATTTGCTCAAGGCACTTACCTCATCATCAAGAGATTTTACATCTCTCAGTCTAGGAATTTTTATGCCTCCAGCACTTTGTTTGAAGGGAGGAAGCGCTGTTATCTCCATATTACAGAGGAATAGCCAGCATACAGAGAGAGCAGGGACTCAACAAAGGTTCCTCCATGCTCAGAGACTGGGAAGAGTGGAGCTTCTGGTAACCTCACTGTGGCTGTCCCCATCCTTGTTGCTGCTCCACTCCATGCCCTGTATTTGCGGGAGTAAATGCTGTGAGCAGGAACCTTTGTACCTTGATAGAAGTGGGCAGTTGTTTTAAGCAATATGGGGAACAGGTCTCCCAGTGTCTCCTTGTGAAGTCCCATCATTCTGTGATATTGACTAGTTGGGTAATTTGCATTAAATGCTGCTAGCAAGGAAAGAAAGTTAATCTGTTGTCATCGAGGATATTACAGCATTGTACACGTGATGAGGGGGAAAAAAAGACTAGTGGTAAATAATAAAGCCACCTGGTAGGAAAAGTATGAAACAGAATATTCATTTCTCTTCGATGGGAATAACAGATGACAAAAGCGAAGCTTTCTTCAGATTGTTTGTTTACAGAAAATTCATATCCACTGAGACTGTATGTTAAATTCACTCTCTGATGTTAGTGTTTGCCGGATGCATGTGGCCACTAGAGTATGTTCTTATGATCTTAGCATTTATTTACCTTGATACGAAACTCCAATTACTGTCAGAGATGCTTCTTGTTAAATATGGTAAGATGTCTAGCTTCTGAGAGAGTGAATATGTATTCTTTACTCTGGGGCCACACTGAGCAGGATGCTAAGGAATGAAAATACAGGGGGACTTTGGTGCAAATTAATTAAATATCTAAAGATAACAATGTAATGAAAATAGTTTGAAGAAGTTTGGGCTTTAGAGACAGATGAAATTTGGAAGAGAAAATAGTACGGTTCAGTGTTTGTCTTTCTGTTTAGGAAGCTTTTCCAAAGCTTTGGATTTTCTTTTACACAGTTGTAAAGTCAAGTACTTGCAAAAGCTGAGGACCCATCGCTTTTATTGGAGTGAATTCTTGGTAGTTTAACAAATGCTCATGGTGGTTGTTCCTCTGGTCTTTGCAGACATGTGGAACGTGGCGCTCAGCAGCTTTATGTCATAGAAGTCCCTCCAGCTTTCAGCTCTCATTGTGATCTGAGGGCAGACTGTGACAGTTGAAGAAAAAATAAGGGAAACTGAAACATGAGAGGTAAAGAAACATGGATAGAAAGGTTTTGGTGTAAAAATCATGTAAAACCAGTTGTGGGGAGGACTAGAACACTCTGCATCATTGACCAGATGTGAGCCACTAAAATAGTAGTTTGAGCAGTAAATCTTGCTGGCAACTCAGAATGCCTTCCTTCAAGTCCTGACTGCTCTGTAATACCAAATTATTCCTGAGAGAACCTTGTACTTCAGGACCATGTTCCAGACTCCAGGAATTTCATAGTATCATGCCGTCTCAAGAACCTGTCAGTTGGCTCAAGAGGAGTGGCTGAAGATGAGCAGCTGATGATTAAACATTGAGAGTCGGGGTCATACAATTATCTGCATAGTGGTTTCTTTCGTTTTATTTTCACAAGAGATGCTTGTGAGCATCTCAAATCCAAAGTCAATAAGAAAAGAAAGGATATTTAGATAGGAAAGAAGATGAGAAGCAACACAGCAGGCCATAAGCAATCCAGGAACTTCCTGGAATGCTTTGATGATAACTTCCTTCTCCAAGTGATAGAGGAGCCAGTGAGGAGAGATGTTGAGAAATACAACTTACCAAAAGTATTTCATGTGAGTCTCTCTGGATCAATTTCTCTTTATAAGATAACTAGTTTTTCAAATAAAAGAAATTAATTAGATCTGCTATATTGCATCTTCAGAGGTCTCTGTGGTGTTGCATAGGCAATTCTTAATTTAAATTGTTAAGGAGGGAGTAAAGGAGAAAGCAGTTCTACTAAAAGAGACACTGCCATGCTGAAAGCAAGTTACTGAAGGAATGTTTCGTGAATGAGTTTTGGCAGTGGATTTTGTTGAAGATTTTTCTTTAATGATGCTGGCATGAAAACTGGAGCATGCTCATATTGATAGAGAAGGTTGAGATGGCAATACAGAGGAGGCCTTAAATCTCCCATGGGAAAATTAAGATAACCATGAGAAAGTAAGTAAATGAAAAGGAGTTGAGTGTAGTAGTGAAAATATAAAGTTACACTCATAAATATTCTATATCCATTGCAAACTCATAATTCAGAAGTAGATAAGTATGAGGGAGACTGGAATGTAGTATTTGCTATGGGATGATTGAAAAATGTGAAGTATCCCTGTAAATGATGGTCTTGGATGAGAGAAGGGAGATTACCCTCTGTAGATTACCCCATGTACTTATTCTAGACAACTGTGTTCAAGAAGTTGAATTTCGATAAATGTTCCTGGGATACCCAGGGTTTATCTCCGTCAGGAGTATAGTTTGTTTCACCTAGTGAAAACAGGTGAAAGCTGGCAGGGAATAAAATTGTCCTAAACTCATGAGTAAAAGGTAGGAAAATTCTATGTATGAAGTGAGAGCTAAAAGGCTACCACCATGAAACAAACTTGGAAGAGCTTAAAAATATGGGTTTAAATACCCAAAGGAAAGTGAACAGGCATTTAGTCTGGGAGCTAGAAGGGGGTTACTACTCATGAAATGATTAGTCCCCGAAACAGCTTTAATAAGAGCAGGATGTGCTTTCTGGGTGTTTCAAAGCTTGCAATACTATATGAATGATGAAATTCCTAGGTCCTTGTAGCCCACTCTTTTAGCTGTAAAGCTACCAAGTAGTTAATTCCCACTTTATCTGGTTATTGCAGGTGTCATGAATCCTGCTTCTGGAATGGTGTAATCAAAACCAAAGACATTTATGGTCATGACTGGTCTAGTCTTTTCTTGGATATTAGCTAACATTGATGGTCCTGTGGCTGGGTCAACTCCTGTTATTACTGCTGCTTGTTTGGAAGCTGCCTTTTTACTGTAGAGTTGTAAAAAGGTTTTGAGATAGTGTTTTACATTCCTTTCAAAAAACTCAACAGCTCTGGGACAGTTGCAATTTTGGTTTTTGTTCCCAACAGTACTTTTTTGGGTCTCATGTCATCTTGGTCAGCATCTTTCTTAAACAGCTGGTGGAGTTTGTGTGACAACTGGGACTCTAGCAACATACTATTGCACATCGTCTGTATACCAGAAGCAATTGACTCCGTCTCCAGCTTTCTGCCTTGCCTGGGAAAGATCAGTACCTGGATGAAGGCCAGTTGGCTGTAACTGAACCCCTTCCACAATAGATAAAAATGCCCGGGAATTTGTCTATCCATGGAGCAAAAAAGCAAGATTTGCTGGCTTTCCCACAATCAGCCAAGCTGCTGTTAGTGGGTGGACAGAGTGAAACTCTTAGGCTTAGTGCAGAAGCGATATTTTCCCGGATAATGTGGTGATAAACACAGCATTATTACCTAGAGATGGATTTTTTTATAAAGCATGTTTTTCAGGTTTTTACCTAGCCAGGCAATAGGAAAAGCTGTGTAGATTTCAGTGAAAGCAGAGACAGAGTAACTTCTAAGCTATTTTGAAAAATTCCATTCCAGGTTGGAAGAAAAGCTAGGCCTTATTTTAAAAATAATTAAAAAAATTTCATAGATATTCAAAGAGTAGGAAAAGCTTTGCTGCCCACCGAGAGTAAAATAGTTCTGTAAGGTGACAAGTAAGAAAAATGCCAAAGTGTGTCTAATAATAATTAAAGCAGTTGCTAAGCTTTGCTGATTTATTTTGTTAGCCTGAGCTGTATTTGAGCATTTGTTTTATTTATCGCAGAATATTGTAATAACAGTATCAAAAGAATTTACGGTGGATATGCTACTTTACTTTCATCAAAAAAAGTTACAGCAGATGCTATGAATTTACTGCAGATGGTGGCAAATATTTGCCTTATAATAAGGTTACACTACTAGAGTGTCATGGCTGTTCTTCAGTAAATCAGTGCATGATTCAGGTGGTAATATCTATTAGCTGTGGCTGGCAAAGCTCTAGTGAAATAGCAAATAAGCCAAATATACTCAGCCTGTTCTTGCTCTTGAAGTGAATGATCTGTTTTTTCTTTGGATAAACAAGGTTTTTTTTGTTAGCTCTCTCATGTCCCCCTTTCCCACTTGACAGGAGTAATGCCTCGGCATGAGCAGGACCACAAACCCTCATCAGAAGGATCTAAGGTGCACCGTTTCATGCAAGTCTTGCTGAATCAAATTCTGCCTTTTGCTCCTGACTGACTACATGTATTGGTGTCCAGCAAAAGACCTTTTCCCCTCAGGAACCCAATAGAACTAAGCTTTCTTCTTGAAAAGTTGTGTGAGGTAGGAGGTACAGAAACTTCCACTTGAGAGCTCTATATAAATAAATTTGAAGCTACTGAGTAAACAAGTGATCCACATGTGGGAGACTCATCAGTAGGGTCAGAAGAAATTGCAATTTGGCTGCCAGGGCTCCATTGCACTAGCAAACCTTAATGGCCCTGACCAGCTTCACCTAAGACCTTCACTGCATTCCCAGTTCAGGTGCGTCATTTAAGCTCTATCCTCACCTAAGTTTTGTGAGGGAAGTGTTGGCTTTCACTTTAGCTGTGGTCTTCTCTTGCTGTGGATATGCTTGATCTACATCCTGATGTATGGGTTGACTTACTAGCTTGGACTTGGGCCTCTCAGGGCACCATGGACCTCACTGGTGAGCACTGGGCTGTGTCTGACCTTGCTAACTTCAGTAGGTCTGATCTGTGCTCTCTGATGTGTGCTCCCAGCTTGATCTCAGACCTACCTCATCACCACAAGCTCTTGCATGACCATGGCTGCTGTCCTGGGACTTCCGTGCTCACCTTCCTTTGGTATGAAGGGACTGGGTCTTTGCTGATGAGGTCTCAGCCATGGGATCCCCCTCCAATCCTGGATCTGTGTCCCTTAGAGAGAACCTGGCCCATGTGCTGCTCTGATATTGGTTTGACTAGTCCTGTTCATGAGAAATGTCATGTATATCTGAGCCTATCTGCAGCGTGAATATAAAACAGGCAAATGTGAGTGGGGTAGGTTCACGTGCTTTTCTTCTGTCTTCCTGTTATCCCCTCCCCACACCCCCAAGAAATGAGGGGAAAAAGCCAAATGTGACGAAAGTTGCCTTTATTCTATGTTATCAGCAGTGCTGCGGCACCTGGTGTTGAGCTTAGCACATGAAAGGACGTTACTGCACCCCATCTGAAATGACGTGAGGGCCTGTTTGTGAGGTAATTCTGGCTGGATTGGGAGCAGGAAGCACAGCTCTCTCATCAGATATCTAACTCTCTGGGCAGGCTCGAGAGGTTTGAACAGCTCAGATAAGTAGCTAGGGGTTTTTTTCATGCTTTTATCCTACCTGATTGGAACATATAAATCTCTTGGGAGCACAGAAGGCATAAAAGCTCTACTTAAGGTTATCAGGATTGTCCCCTGAAAGGCGTGATGGTTTCCCCGGATGGGAGGTGCGTCCACACAATCCAGATATCTGCTTGTCGTGGAGCTTGATGTTGTAATTGTTGAAAAATCATGAAATGTTTTCAGTCAGTCACTGAAAGGATAAGAATTGTCCTGTTTTGCCAGTTGGGTCTTATATGTGGGATAGTCTGATGATTTTTGGTGTGCCTGAATAGGTGTTAGAGAAGGGAGGGAATACAAGAGGGCTAGAATACATTTGGGATAAGATCAGAGAAAGTACTCCTATATTTTGGGGTATCAGAGTACTTGCAGCCATTTACTGAGCCCCTTTTGGGGTAGGGGAATCTGTAAAAGTTAATCCATTTCCACAAAAAGTAATCTTGTTAGGAGTTAATGCTAGCAAATTCTGGGTTGTTGGATGTCCATGAGGAATTGTCCAATGTTTATGCTATCTAATGCATGCCTACGTATGAGGGCAGTGGGATTTTATATTCACTCCTCTTGTATGTTCTTAACAGAACAATTGCCATTAAAAAATGTATACTTTAGAGAGTTTTAATTATGTTAATTATCACATATTTTGCTAATAACATTTTCTTTTGAAGACACCCTTTAGAGGTTTTAAAGTGTTAATTTACTAGAAAATCAAATGGAATTGCTGTTTGAAATTCCCTTTTAAATTAACTTTACTTACTTTTATGTCCTAATTAAATGGAGATAATAGTATTGGTGGAAATATTACAGAACTAGGAATTAGTGTTTAGATATTTTACTTAATACCAAGACTTTAATCTCAATGTAATGTATCTTTTGTTCTAATCAACATCTAGCCTTTGCATTTAATTTACTGATGTGTTTTGATCAAAACTTTTAAATAGGAACATTGATGCAGACTAAAACTGTCTTTACGAGATAGCCCTCTGATACTGTGGAGCTCCTTCTGGGTAATACATTCCGCGCCCGCCTCCCCTCCCTTAGCCTCTGTAATCTCCACTGGAAAAAGTGTTGAGGGTTTTTTAGTATTTTAGCATTACCTCATCGTGTATTAGGTAATATGCAGTGCTCCCACTTAAAACAAACTTTCTGTAGTGTTTGCAAATCAGTCTGGGGTCTAGGATATGTAATTCCCTTCCAGTTTGAGCTCTCTAATACCTGGTATCACTGAAGTCATGTAATTTGCCTCCTGCATAGGATCTTTGCATCGGTGCACAGATGACATTGTGGTGATAAGGTTATTCTCCAGTAAAAGGGATGACATTGCTATGTATCTTTTTTTTTTATATCAATAGAACTTCATTAATGATAGGGATATATGAAAACCCCAGCTTACTAGCCTAAGCAGTTATATGCCTGCAGCATTGGTGTGTGGATCAGACCTCAGAATAGCTGTAACCTAGCTGAACGAAATGGGAGTTCTGCCCCAATGCAATGGAGCCAAGCTTTCACTATGTGTCCTAACTCACCCCGAGAAGAGTCCCCTGATGGGTTTTTCATGTGGCTCACAGAGGGAGGTGCCAGGGACACTCTCATGTGCAGGGTGGCCAGCAAGAGACCTCGACAGGCTTTCATGCAGTTCATGGTCCCCCCTTAGCATGGCTGGTGATAGTATCTGTTCTTTGATTTCTACCGCTGTGTTCAATTAGGGAACAAAGGGCCATTCTGCCATGCTTGGTTTTATATAACTTATTTCTCTTAAAGTCAGCACTGGACTCCTTACACAGGACTAGAATTAGTCTGAACACTTCTTTAAAGCCTGTTCTCCATGCATCGCTTTGTTTTTGCCACTGCAGGAAAAGTTCTGCACTGATCGTTTGGCTTGTGGCTTGCAAGGCTGATTGATGCACCATGTGACCATGTCTGTGACAGGCTGAGGAAGACCCAGGCAGAGCAATACGATGGGTTGGTGACCAAAGTGACGTTCTTGTCGTAAAAGCAGTGCAAACTATGTAAACCAAATATCCAATTTGCTCAGAAGGGGTAATTTGAGTTACTTTTAAATAGTTAGCTTTTATGGTCAATTGGGTACTGCCACGTTACTAGTAATAAGCCATAAATCTATTTGGTATAATATGAGATCATTTTTTAAGACTCTCAGACTAAATTTTCAGGTAAAGAGGAGAAATTGAAATTTATAATCCATACCATTTTTTGTGTAATTGTTATTAATAAATTAGCAAGAAAGAGGCAGCAGATGGAATGAATTGTTGTAGTTCATTAATTTTATGATGGCTTTCTTTGCATGAGCCAATTACGTCTGTCATTGTATCTCAGAGCTGCAGTGGTGCCCAAAGGAAAGGGCACATAGACAGGGACAAATCATCTTGGGGATTTCCTGCTTGCTGAGGGGGCCAGAGAAAATTCCATCTCTGTGTTCTCACTAGTAGCTTCAGTGGAGGTATCAAGCGCCAAAAGTTGTTGCAAATGTGGTTCTTAATCCTAGCTCCAAAGATGATTAGTCATGTTGAGCGTGCACAAAATTGGGATATTCTGTCTGAAAGAATTACCCGCTCTTGGTGACAATGGCAATTTCTGAGTTTGACCTTCATGTGCCTTCAGGTTCTCAGGATGTGTACAGGAATGCTTTCCAAAGGCACCAGGCCACAAGTCGCATAAAAACATGCCTCTGTGGTTAAGGACAATAGGAAGGAAAATTATACTTTACTTGGTTGTGGTGCCTGTGGCTCAGGAAATCTCCCTTATATATGGCATTGTGACTTCTTTAATTAGAAGACACTGCCATCTCCTGAGTCCCTCTGTGGTGATGTGCTGATAAAGTTTCCTGTGGAATATGGCTTGATTTGCTTTACCTTCAGACCTTGTATTCTCAACTTGGAGATAGTGGTTGTTTTTCTGTCAGTTGTACGCTTCGCTTAATGACCATAGTTTATTACCCAGTAGGTCATATCCTGTATATTTGAAGAACAAACACCTCTGAGATTGTGACTTGGTGGAAGGAGGTGACGTGTCATTGCTGTTGTTTTCACTACAGCCTTGTGGAAAAACTAATTACCTTTTCATCTTGGTAAATTCAGAGGTCAGTTTACCACTACTATATCACAACATGACAGGGAACATGGGTAATTAGGTAGGCTGTGTAACCTGGATATTCCATGGATCTCATTACATCTTATTTAGAAAGGCTATAATTTGATTGGTGGAAAATTAAGGCATCTCCTCATGGGTCATTTTATCTTTCTGCAATAATAATTCTTGGCTTGATTAAAAATTGATCCAGTGTCTTAAAGTGAATTTATTATTGCTGCAATCTATCACCCACAGACAGATAATCTGGTTCCCATCTTTATCTGATTTGAAAAATCTGTCACTTATTATGTGTTGTTTTTTTCCCAATCATTTAAATTGATGGTTTGCCAAGGCAAGGCATGCTACCATAGGTTTCTTGGAGAAAGCATGTATGAGACGTTAAGCTGGTACCTTTTACTGCAAGGAATCTGATACTGTGTCACCTATCGATTGGAACTGTGTTGTGGCATCATTTTCTCTGGGGAAAGACAGGGGGTGGAGGGGGGAGAATCAAGCAGAAATTTTGGATGCAAAGCAATAAGAAGGGCAGACAAGTCATCTTGTTGGAGAAAATGGCCTGTGTGTGCCTAGTACCTAGATAAATTTCTGCCTTGCATCTTGCAGCTTCTGCTAAGCACAGGTCTTAAATTGGTCCTCACCTTGTGTAGGGGACTGTCCCATCCTGCTGGCTTTAGCAAGTACCAAAACCACCTTAGCCATGGAGTTATGCACCAAAAACCTGGCCTATTCAAATCACAGAAACACTAGGTTGGAAAAGACCTTTAAGATCGAGTCCAACCATTCCTGTCCTCTACTAAACCATATCCCTGAGCACCTCATCTGCCCATCTTTTAAACACATCCAGGGATGGTGACTCACCCACCTCCTTGGCAGCCATCCACATCCTGACAACTCTTTCAGTGAAGAATTTTTTCCTGACATCTAATCTAAACCTGCCCTGGCGCAGCTTTGTGCCATTTCCCCTTGTCCTATCTCCTGTCACCTGGTTGAAGAGACCATTGCCCACCTCTCTACAACCTCCTTTCAGGTACTTGTAGGCGGTAATAAGGTTCCCCCTCAGCCTCCTCTTCTCCAGGTTGAACAACCCCAGTTCCCTCAGCTTCTCCTCATAAGGTTTGCTCTCCAGCCCCTTCCCCAGCCTGTCTGACCTTCTCTGAACATGCTTGAGGACCTTGATGTCCTTCTTGTAGTGAGGGGCCCAGAACTGGACACAGCCCTCAAGGTGCAGCCTCACCAATGCCAAGTACGGGGGCACAATCACCTCCCTGGACCTACTGGTCAAGTAAGTATGAGGAAGCAAAGGTTAGATGAATGAACAGCTTCACCAGAATTGCAGTTTTGGGAAATAATTTTCATGCTATTGTCTGTTTGAGCTTTGGTGAAACTTCTTCAGGCTTCAGTTTTCTTCTGACTTGCCCATGTAAAAGCAAGAGTGTAAAATTCTAATCTGGAAGTGGGATCTGCAAGTCCTGCTAAAAACATCTTAGTTAAAGAAATGTTGCAGTAAACACTGCATTAAGAATATTAAAAGGATTTGACACATGCCCATCTTCAACAACAACGTCTGCAAACAAGATGTCGCTATTGGAAAAACACTGTATTTGTGGTATAAGCATTAAAGAATCACCACAATTCCTTGGCACTTTAACACACATTCTTTCCAGTTGTCCAAAACATAAAAAAAAAATAATCTTCAAGGTCATGTTAATTCCTGTCCTGGAACCTTGCAGCTCCAGTTGTATCTTTACCTATGCTTATAAGCACATGCGGGCAACTATTACATATGGTCTGATTCCTGCAGATACCCTGGAGAAAAAAAGGATGAAGGAAGATTGTGCAGCCACCCTGTCAGGGGGTGAGTGTTTGAGAGAAGGAATGGTTATTAACAGTCCCGTTGTGTGGCTTCAAATTGAGGCAAAAAGGGGGGGGGGGGGGGGGGGGGGGGGGGGGTAATAGAGGCACATGATTTTTTTTGGGTTGAATTTTTTGAAGCAGAATAAAGCCTGAGGCAGCTGTTTCAGCAAATTTCCTATTCCTTAAATATGGTGGCTCTTATCAGATAAATCGGGGTAGTTCAGCTCTGGAGGTTTGCATAGTTTGGTATAGAAGGTCATCTATAAATTTAGACTGAAAAAAACCTGGTAGAAAATAATTGATGCAATAAACCTTTGGTTGTGGAATAGAAGCTGTCTGACATTCTATCCTCGGTGTAGTCGATGGGAATTTTGCTGGTGACTTTTGTAAGGCTGAAATTTCACTTTGTGCACGTTATAAAATGTGTCCTTTCCAACCTAGTGTAGGCTGACTCCTGCCAGCCCCATCCAATCAGTGCCTGAATGATTCAGGATTAAAATTCAAAAAGTCTTCTGTCTGGTGGCTCTTTGGTATCTTTTTTTTTTTTCCAAAACAAAGGACTAAACGATATCCAAATTTGCATCATCACAAAAGAAGATCACTCTGTTCCTTCAAGCCCGGCTGCAGGGCACTCCTGTCTTTCTTGGAAGGGACAGGCTGCTGCTTTTTTATTAAGGGTTTTTAAATGTGGGCTACAAAATCGAATCAGAAGTGGGAGAAAGAGCCTCGGTAAATGTAATTTTCCTGCTTATCCTGCCTGGGTCAATTGCTGCATTTGTTCAGTCTTCAGATCTCGATGTCCTGTTTCAGTTTGGGAAAGGTACTGCTCAGAAATATATTCTTTATCGCGCCTACAGATGTGTTATGGTGAGGTTCCATGGTCCAGAGACCTTTGGAAGGGCACTGTGAGAGATTGTTCTCTGTTTTGAGATGAAGCCTGCAGCTGGGACCTCGGGGCAGGCCAGGAAATGATGCTTCACCAAAGGGCATGTTGCAGAGTGTACTCTGGGCCTTCCTGCAATACCTTGCCTTTGGGGAAAGCAGCAACTCCCTGGAGTTAAGAAGCAGGAGCCTTGGGGTGGCAGGAGCTCTCGCATTAATCCTGCTCCCAGCTCTGGCCCTTTTCATGAGGTGTTTGAATTCTGCCTCAAAGAAATGACGAGCTGCTGACCTTTAGCATAGCTAATGACTGATGACAAGGGAGAATGTTTAAGAAGAGGCTTCCAGATGCACGATCCCTCATTGATTTACTCTCCTCGTGCCTCCCAAGTACTGTTGATGTGATCTTGCTGCTGTTAATGCTTTCCCCAGAGACCAGGTCTTCATTGCTTATTGTTTGTCCATATTCCCTGTAATTAGGCCTGGCTACGGGACTGGAAGGCAGATAGGCATTACTTTCTCTGCAACACATTTCTGGCAATATGTGAAAACCCATCCAGACAGGTAAAGGTGTGCAGTCTTAATACAGAAGAGAACAAGCTAAGAGACATGGAATAGCTTTCCCCTATTATGTTTCACTGAAGGTAGCCATAATTGATGCTGCCCTGCTTCTTCAGTCTCCTTGAAAAAATAACAAATTTCAACCTAAGCTTGGCTTAGATTTCAGAATGAAGAGATCTTTCTGAAAGTAGAGGATATTAATAGATGCTAATAGATTTATATTTGGAATAAATGTCCCTAGTGCCTAAAAGGCCCTGAACACATGTAGTAAGTGGGATAGTTGTCCTGCTATTTAATACAGACTCAATGTCTCCACTCAGGAAGTAACACCAGCACAAAACAGGGCCAACAGCATGGTAGGAGCAAGGATGAATAAAACAAAGCTGCATATAAAAGTAACCCAGACTGGGTTTTTGTGTCCAAATCAGCATTACAGTCTGTGATACGTGTTGCAAGATCAGGACGTAGTTCTGCATCTCCTTTTTAATTATTAATGCATTTCTCTGCTTTCAGTTTATTATAGAAGGTTTTGGATTTTGGGGTGGTTTTTTTTTTTTTTTTCTTTTTTTTGTACTTCATACCATCTGGACCTGAGATTTCCAAGGCAGAGCCAACGTGCTTAAAGGGTCTTCTCTGCAGACTGCTCAGGACCAGCAGCCTGGGTTTAGGGTGCTGCAGTGGAATTCTGCTTGTGGTGTTTGAAAGCATGTTTCTATGGGAAATCATAAAATCACATATTAGAAATACAGGGTTTATATGAGGTTGTGCTTTTGTTCTTAGCAAATGTAATAATGCTTGTGCTCGTTCCTAGTAAATCTATGGCACTTCGTGTAGTGGGCAAGTTTTCCAAAGCGTGCAGACCTGCCTTGTGTGTGTAGGCACTTGGAAGAAGTCTTTCAAATGGTTTCAGTGTGAGATTGCTGTGCCCACACTCTGCTGAACACTGCATCAGTTACTGAGCTTCCTAAACTCTCCTCCAGCCTGTTAGGCAATTGCTTTAGAAGGTTTTGGTCTGCATTTTCACTTTCCTCCTCCGTATCTATGATTTCCTCACTAAAGAAATACCCAAGAACATCCATCTCCTGTCTTGTCTAATTAGATGAGCGTTCTCAATCATTATCGGGTCATTTGTCCTGTCCACTTCTTCTCACAAGCAACAAATGAGGCAAGGTTCTTCCTATATTCACTGCCAGCAGTGATACCAATGAAGAAGGGAGAGGGGAAAATGATTCGCAGGGTATTGACGCAGATGCTAGCACTGAACGCTGCGCCATATCTGAAATCAAATGGTTCTTTTTCTCTACCCTTCCCTTTATTTATACATTTCCCTTCATCTTCCCTTTATTTATAACTCTCTTTTCAAAGTGTGAGAACGAATTCCCATGTTGTGTAGTTTCATTTATTCATGCCTCACACACGGTTATTTCCTGTGCTCAGAAAATACCCAACTGCAGTAAAATTCGGTAATCTCTGCACAGACAAACAAACAAAAAGGTGCAGGCACAGCTGCAGAGTGTATGAGAGGTAGTGTATGCTGTAACCACTCTCACCTGAGCAGAGGCAGTTGTACTGGAGTGTCAGTAAGGTGAAGTGATTTCTCCATGCAATGTTGAAGTTTGGGAGAGGTACCAGCTGATTCAAGGTACAGCGAAGTTTTGTAACTATAGTGTTAGATACTGCTGGTGATCTTTGGTTATTTAAATCAGATTTAAGGGGTTTGGGGAGCAGGGAGGAGAGAAAAGATGACTAATTAGAAAATGAAGCATGGAAATTTTTAACCTGTAATTCCAGGTGAGCATGTGGGGTTTTTTTGGGGAACAGGTATTAGAACACCTGTATAACCAATATGAGAGACCAAAGTAAGTGCTTTGCTGGATCAATAGAAGTTCTGAGGGATCTCTGACACACACAAGAAAAAACTCTGCATCTCAGCCCCGTTGGAAGCATCTCTTCAGCACAGTATACCACCTGATGTGTCTTGCTGTGATTCTTTGAAGTCTTTTGTAGGTGTTCACTGGAATCATTCTGGGAGGCATGTAAGCTAGGCAACAGAAAAATGTTGTGTTGGCAAGAAATCACCAAGTGTTACATGGGACAGGGAAGATATTCTTGTTGGAGAGACATCCAACTTGTGCATAACTGTTGTGGGCTTTTTCCTTTCCTAGATGGCTCTTCAAAAATCATTTTATTATGAAAATACACAATCAAAGACCAGTGTAGAGACTTATGAAGGAGCAGGCAGCTGGGCTGTGCAGGAGGCCTGAGTGGTGGCTCAGAGTTGGATACCGTTGTCCATGGAAAGTCTGCTCCTTGTCAGTTTAAACCCTGCCTCTTCTGGCTCTAATACCTTAATGCCCTTTTGTACGTACCTCACAAAGTGTGCCGTGACTCCGCAGCGGCAGCAGAATACTGTGTCACAAAGATGCTGGAAGGGAATTCCGCCAATCATCTGGTCTGACCTCCTGTTGAAAGCCTTGGATCAGCTGATACAGGGCCCTATCAAACTAAGTTCTGACTGTTTCTAGCAAGGGAGACTCCATCACCTCTCTGGGCAGCCTATTTCAATGTGTAATTGTTCTCATGGTGAAGACTATTTATTTATTTGTAAAGAATTTGCCCTGAAGCACCTTAGTTCTCTGTGTAGCGTTTGGTGTGCTCTTTGCCACTGTGAATGAAGGGCTGTTTTACAGACTCTTTGGATCTATTTGAAGTGTATGTATTACAAATGCATGCACAAATTTAAACATAGTTTAAATGAACATCCAGAAAATCTTTGAGAATGAAAGTAGACTTGAGTGTGATTTGAAGTTGCATCCAGGCCAACAAAAATGCTCATTCCTAAAGCGTCTGAGTTCAGTTTCATTTACTAACCAAAGTAATGATGGGATGATATCACCCTGTATGTTACAAAGCTGTGATACCTGTTGATACCAATAGAAATATTAACACTATTTTGTGGATCTTTCTTCCTTAGCACAATCTGAGCTCACTTTGTGTACACGTTCTCCTATCAAAGGCATCCTGACAGTGGTTAAATCTCAAATCTGTTCTTCTTTATTGCTGTGAGTTAAGAGATGTAGGCAAAGATGAAAAGAATGGAAGGGAAAGTTGAGCATTCAGGGAGAGAAATGAAAGCCATTCTGGGGAACGGAGGCTGCAGAATGGAAGACTTGCAGCAGAGGGGAAGAGATTTGTCTGAGGGGACAGGCAATAAAAATCATGTCAGAAAAGTGTGGGGAGTCGGGCAGAAGAAGAAGTGGACAAAAGCGACCGTAAATTGATTCCTTGGCTTCCTGGAGATGCACAATCCAAATGATTAACTGCAAAATCTGTGATTTGATAGATCTGGTGCGATAGAAGAAAGATCACGTCCTACTAATGAAGCAATGCATGGTTTGATTAATCCTTTTTCTTCCCTTTGTAAGTTTTGATTTTTGTCTAAATGCATCACTGCCAAGCTCGGTGCTCGCAGGACTAGGTCATTTTAGATGTGCAGTCCTTGCTGCTGGAAGGCATGGTGCTTTTCTAGTAATAACGTTCCCTTTTGTCAGTACGTTTCTGAATGACTAATGTGATCGTATCAACTATGCAAGAGCCATTGAACTTGATTTTTAAAACACATCAAGGAGGAGTATTTGTTTAGAATTAGATGGAATTTGACCAAAATACTGCTGGAATATCAAGGATGAACTGTTTACGTTCTAGGGCTTTATAACAAGCATATGCTCCATCATGTTGAAGAAGTGGAGCACACTAGAGTGTTTTCAAACCCTGCAACAGCAGCTGGCACTTTTCCCTTCCCTGGAAAGTCAAGAAGAAAATGCATTTCTGTTCTCCCAGGGGAGAAAAGGGTGGCTCTTCAGTTGAAGAAATGCTATTACCTTCCTCCTGTTTTGCCCAGAGAAACTGGGTATTTAATGATTGCCTTCCTGAAACACTGGCTCTGCTAGGTAGGAAAGAAACGGTTGCTTCACAGGAGCCCTGCCTCAGCATGCTGCTTAACCCCATGACTGAATTTCTGGGTTGGGTTTCACATGCGTTCCTGTTTGATGCTCATCCCCAGCACAACTGAGCACCTCCCAGCAGTATATTAAGCAACATGTTCAGCACTTCTCCCTCAGGGAGAGAACAGATGATATGAAAAACAGTCAGAGGAGTGTGGCTCACTTCTGGTTTTGGGGGGTTGGTTTCTTTGTTTGTGGAATGCGGTGAAACTTGCTGTTGCTTTTTGAGGGTGCTTGTTCCCTGGGGAGCACCAAGGAATGACGGTCTTTGTTTATCATAGAAAGTCTTGCTCGTACTAGAGAGGCTCTTAACTGAAGTCATCCTTGATATTTTGCCTTCCCCTGTGCGTTTGGTGCCCTGCATTCGTGGCAGTGGGTGCCTTTGCTGATAAACATCATGACCTGTAAAACCCAGTGGTGAGAAGCAAGGCTGCATGGATGGACTCTCCAAACCAGTGTTTCTGGTGCAACAAACTACAGCACCTTTCCAAAGAGTTTAAGGCATCTTGTCATTGCATTGCTATGAAATCAGGCTCTTGTCTATTTATAAATTTGCTCTAATTGCTCCTACCTCTGTCCTGCCTGAAGGATATAAGGAAGCTTTGCATTTTCTGTTTTGTGGAAGAGAATTTCATGGGGATAAGTTTATCTGAACCGCCGGAGTCACGCAGCAGCTTGTAGCTGTAATGGAAACGCAAAACAATTTCCCTCAGTCTGATGCTTAACTTCCTGACCTTTGGCTTCAAATTCATTTGTGCTCGGCTTGTCATCCAGTTGTGGCTTTCAGCTCAAACTAGGACTTGAGCGACTCGCCTCCCCCAGCCTTTAATGAAGATGTTTACCCGAGTCGCGCCTGTGCGGGGTGACTTGCAGTCTTGGCTTAGTGGAGGAAGGCCCAAGGCTGGCCTGCCAGAGGTGAGATAAATTGGGACTGAAATCCCCCAGGAGAGCCTGAGGTGTGAAAGCTGTTTTGCTGTGACTAGCTCTCATCAGTAATGATAACCCCTCAATTTTGTGCCACCTAAATTCACCCAAAATTATATGCTAAATATAAATATTCATTTTATAAATATGCATGTTAATTAAATATACATTTATTTTAAATGCATGTGTTAATTATACATGTTACATCAGATCACAATTAAGTCAATAGAAATTGGAGATTTGCATATAATCATGCTTGTATACTAATCAGTTGTCAGTCTAGAAAGCCATTTTCTGCATCTAGACAGAATATAGACCTTGGTCCAGTGATCAGTTCTGAGTAGCAGCCTCAGTTCTTTTGTTTTTATGGATTTTCTTCATATAAAGGAACAGGAAGAGATGTGACTCCTCCTTTTTGGTGCATAAAGGATGCCAGATATTCCCTTCATGCCTTTTTTCCTATTTCCTCCAGGAGCCCTGTAGAGTCCAGATTTCGGCCAAATGAGGTGACTCCTCTCATAGGTCATAACTGTGGTAAAACTGCCTCAGCAATTTCATTTGATGTGGGACACAAGCAAATTCTGTTTGAGCGACACATGTTGCACTTCTGGTGTGCTGCTTGAATGTAACTTTGCCTGACTCTAGGTCTTCCAGGAAAGACAGTAGCAATTCTACATGAGGTACTGGATAGTTATGGTCATATTGCCTGGTCTGCCTATTGCTCTCTGCAGGCTGGGAGAGTTTGTGGTGTTTATTGTAGTTTTGTTCTGGGTTCAATTTAAACCCAGGATCGGAGCCTGTGTTTACTGTATGAAAAGCCATTTGAAAGGACCATCGCTTCAGTTCTGTATCAGTGTAGGGGAAACTTAGGGACCTAAGGCAAGATGAGCATTTGGCTCCTGTTGGCTTTGGGATGCTACGTTATTTGAGAATAAGATCCCCATTCAGACTTACTCCCAAATAGCTGTATCCTTAAGTCAGGACTGCTTGCGTGTCGGAACTGTCTTGCACTGATTTTTTGAGGGGGATAATGAGAAAGTGTTGTGGCGCTTGTTGCCCCAGCTTTCTCCCCACATGCTCCATAGCTTAGTTTGGGGTCAGAAGCAGGACTGCAGTCACAGCAGTGTCTGTCAGTGTGCTCTCCCTATTTTTTGTTGACTTTTCCTCTGCAGCTTTAAATTCACTTTTCCTCCAAAGCATTATTGTTAGAGAGTGCTGTTCACCCTGAATATTTTGCAGGTTAAAACCCATCAGGGTATTAAAACAAACCCTGTGAAAAGCACCTATTTCATCAGTCATTTTAATCTTTAAAATATTTGCTTCAGGTATCCAGGACACCGTTGATTGCTTGCTGTATTATGTAAATCTACAGAAGAAAATAGGTCACTCTTCAAATTGTCTTCTTGTAAGGATGTAATTAAGCTGCATTAAGACAATTACTGTGTTTTAAGTATCTACTGATTTTTAAAAAACAATGTAGTTTTAGGTTTTGACAGTGATATGATTTCCTATTTATTATGTTTTAATTAAAAACACTAGTAAATAGGATTAAAGCCAATTGTATGGTAATTTGACATAACTATTGCAATCCTGAAGTAGCATAGACTACAGTACACTAATAACAGAGGGGGGAAGGGGAAAGAAAACCCCACTGATTGTTGAAATCAAGAATTCTGGTAAACAGGAATCCTGAACCAGACACTTCTGGATTCTGCTCTTGTTTGAGTCTGTGTGTCTTATCCATTGAAGCAACAGTGTGTCTCAACTTCAGGCATCCCAGAGGTTTTTGTAGGTGTTGAGAATCATAGAATATATGGAGTTTGAAGGGAATGTTGTCAGTAGTTTTGATGCTGGTGTTGTGATTCTGGTAAATATGTCCTAAAAATCTGTATTTTGGCTTTTTGCAAATGGAAGAAGTCAGATGAACTGAAAAGCTCAAGGACTAAAGATGGAATAGATTTCAAGGTGACTCCAATAGGTTCAGAAAGCATCTGGAATTTATGCTCACTTCTCAAAACGGCAAAGAGCTTCTATAAAGTGGCTACCTTGCCATGTCCTAAAGGTCCTTTCCATGTCCAAAAGGTTAGCAAGAATAAGAGGAGAATGAAGAAAGCATGCATGTGTGGGTCAAATGTTGATTAGCATAAACAGCAGCACTGTGGCAATAGAAAGTTTAAGAAAAATAGAAAATTTGCAGGGACTCAAGTAAATTTTTGTCTTTTGAGACTCTGTCAAAACCATGGTCTTCGGCTGTATGGTGACATGAAAATGAGATTCCTGTCAGTCTGTTCCAGTACCTTTATAAGTTTATGTTGAATTCAAGAGCACTGTTTTTCTGTCCTAAGGCCAGCAGCCATGAAGAAAAAATGGTTCCATCAGAATCAGCTCTTCAATTGTAGGGGTTGCTCATGAGACTTCAGATTCTTCTCCCTTTCAGACGATTAGATTATAACCATGATATTATTCATGTTTGCACAAGACTAACCTCATATCTTGGGTTGGTAGCTTTTATTTTAAATAAGAAAATGCAGTAGGCATATTTGCATCAAATCTCATGGTGTTAATGGCCACAAGGGAATTTACTCAAGGGAAGTGAGAGGGGATTAGGACAACTGTAACCTGGCTGAAGAGAAGGCTGAAAACACCAGGCTGAAAGGGAGCTGTTTTGCTGGAGGGAGCCTGTGAGAGGTAGTCCTAGAGAAGGAGTTTTGAACTTGGTCATAGTTAATGTTTATGTCAGAAAACTTAGGGTAAAGGATATCTTTGCATCATTTGCAAATCTCAGAAGTTGTGTAACTCATCGTAAAAGAGCCAAACAACCTTGTCATTAAGCAGGGAGGCAAATGGTATGGTATTGTACTAAATTTTAAGTCATGAGTGTAAGAAGTAAAAAGAATTTCTGCCACAAGCAAGAGATGCTGCATTTGGACGTAATGGTGGAATCAGACCTATATCTGTAAGTGCATTCCTGGTCACAAATCTATGGCCATTATTAATGAACAGGGTTAATACAAGCCTTGGATGTGTCATGTGAAATTTTTTCAGTGGTGCATATGTATGAATACTGTTTATTGTTTTGGTCATACATGTTCAAGAAGGAAGAATTCCTACAGAAACAAATGCAGAGAGCTGAAGGAGGGGAATTAGAAGCTTCCTTTTATAAGGGAAGGCTACAACGGGCTATGTACTAGGTCCAGGTAAAATAAAGGACATTTAGTCTTTTCGTAACAAATAAGGAAAAGATTCAGGATAGCAAAAGAACTATTTATGAGACAGAATAATAAGTACTAATAAATAGCCGTTAATAGGCCAGGAGTATGTTGTTGGCCTCTGTATTCATAGAATCACAGGTTTATTTGGGATGGATCTAGTTCCACTCCCCTGTCATGGGCAAGGACACCTTCCACTAGCCCAGGTTGCCCAAAGTCCCATCCAACCTGGCCTTGAATCTTCATGACATGTTTGCTTTCCATGGGGCTGAATTAGGTGAAGTGTCTTCTGAAATTCCTGGGCTGTTCAGCGCTGCTGTGAGTCCCTCTTTGAGGAACTAGTTGTGGACGGCGAGGTCGGGGGGGGGGGGGGGGGGGTGTCCACTTGGAGTCCGTTGCCCTCTGTGGAAACCCCTACGATGGGGTTAACTCAGATATAACAGAAAACAGCACCCTGACATCTTCTTCTGAGAGCCTCTACGGAATGCATTTGCCGGATAACTGGTGAAGATGGAATTTAAGGGAAGCAAAAGGCGTGTTTCAGATTGCAGGTTTGTAGCTGACTACTGCTAGTCAATTTTACCCAATTTGCACTCATGAATACAGATATTATTTTTTTTCCTTTTTCTTCTTGATGCACAGGTGCACCCCTGCTGCACCAGGCATATTATTTCAGGCTGCTGTGAAGATGTGGCTGCCAGGATAAGTTGTTACAGTTAAATTGTATATCTATATTATACAAGATATATAATACTTATTCATATCTTCAAATATTCACTTATAATAATTATATGCAGAATTACACACATATATGTAGATTAAAAAAATAAAACTAACCCATTGCCAGCTACAGGCCTTGCCATTTCTGTCCTCTCCTTTCCTTCATTCCAAATATCCTCAGGAGTCCAAGGGAATGTTTAAAAATAAATATTTGGGCATTTAAGTAAAACTCTTCTCTGTGCAGGGAAGAATACTGTGATTCTTACAGCCTTAACCAGCAATCACTCCTTGGTCCTTCCTGGGGTATGAACGAAATCTGTTTATTAATCTGAAACAAACAGCAGTAACATCTCTGGCACCACTGAAAAAATGAACACTGCACGCTTTAATTTAAATGTAGCTAGTGGAAGTGTTACTGGTGGTGCTTCCCTAAATCCAAATCAGGTGAATAATTAAAGCATGAAGTTGTGTTAATTGATGGTTGGGGTTTTTTTTTCTTCCCCCATCTTGAGTTTACTTAATGGATATAGCTCATAAATTTGTTCCTAGATAGGGAGTGAGATGTATGTTGTTTAAACTTGTATTCCGGGCATGTCCTTGGAGGTACCAAGCACCCCGAAATCATCTGACATCTGTGGGAGCTGCAAGAGTTCAGCGCTGAGCAGAAAATCAGGCCTTTTGTGTTCTGAGAATGCTAATCCATTGTTATGGTTTCCTTTTAAACCGAAAATAAACCCAATGTGTGTGCTGTTAACTTAGACAGGTGCTAGAGCCGACAGCTCGAGGTTTAAGGGCAGGGGTCAAGCAATCAAAAGTGGTCCTCTCTTGCATAGATCATCAAACAGGGAGTGCATCAATGGGCTCAGTGGCGGAGGCTGGAAATTAATCAGCTCAGCCCTCGGTGTTTAGCCATGCTGATTATATACTGGCAAAGTGAGCATGGGATGACAGGCCAGAGGAGCTAACGTAATAGGAGTTGGTTCCCAACAAAGGCAGGGAAGAAAGATCAATTTGCAATACTCTTTTCTGTACCCATGCAACAAAGCAGAAACATGAAAGCAGAACATTAAGGGATGCTCCCTATGAACTGGACAAATCAATAAACATCAGTGGTAAGGGGAAAAAAAAGAAAAGTTTCTCGTTCTGTTGTGTACCCCGGGGCCTTTTCTGTCTTTGTGAAGTGCTGAGTAGCAGTGGCCTCTGTCATGTTTCCTTTCACCTACATGGTGTCATCTGCTTCAGTCTCAAGGTGAATGCTGGATTGTGCCATCTGAGCAAGCATTTAAGGAAATTATTCCATCTCTTTGGGAAGAGAAGGTAGGAAACAACAGGCCCCACAGAAGTTGTGGTGGCAGCTGGGCACACGGCTCCATTTCTGCATCAGAGCCACGGCTGGAAACTGGGATCTGGTGCCTTGCACCAGGGGAAAGGTTCGGGTGATTTCAAGGATTTAAACACGAAACTCGTGAGTAAGTGCCAGTTGCTTTCGCAGGGAGCACCAGTTGCAAAACCTGATTTGATGTGTAGGAGTTTAACTTTTCTTGGGAAAGGAATTCCCACAAGCAGCAGTTGGGATACTGTCAGAAATCCAGTGAAGAAACGGAAATGGATCCAGTTTGGGGAGGCTGATCTTGAGTTCTGGTAACATTTGGGAAAGGGAACCACAACTGAAAAGAGAACCATTTAGTGCAGCTGCTGCCAAATCTGCTCAGTGTTGGGCAAGTTATTATCTTAAATAGTTGGCTGTAAGAGCCAGTCCTGTAAAGGAAAGTATTTCCAGCAGTGTTACAGCTTTGCACTGACCATTTTCACCCTGTGTCGAGTATCTTTTAGATGCACATTTGGTGTATGTTCATGAAAGAATAGTTTTCTTCTGGCTTCCTGGTGGCTTTGGTGGGGGGGGGGGGGTGGGGGGGGTGGGAGAGGAAGGGGGTCCTTGCTGTCTTGGCACTTTCAATTTAAAAACAAAGAAATAGTGTAAAATGCTAAAGCTTGCATTTGGGTGCCGGATTGGTCCCTCTGCAACAAAGCACAGAGTATGAGGAGGCTGTTACCTGCTGGCAGGGAGCTGGTAAGAACTGTGGGGTGGGTGAGGATGTCGTGAACCTGGGCATGGTCTTCCTTTCACCCAAGGGGGACAGCAGAGCTGGTTTGAGGATGGCACCCATGGTGGGACGCAGTCTGGGTGCTGGTGATGGCAGTGGCAGCTGCAAAATGTTTTTCTGGTGGATGAAAACAATTTATTAAACAACACTTTGGACTTGAGATGATTAACTTGTTCTGTTATGTAGGAACAGTTTCCCCCAGTTCTCAAATAGGGTAAATCAGCCTGACAGGTCCAGCCAGGAGGAATGCAGAGCATGCTAAAAAGAAACAAAGCTCAGCATATGCTCACCCTGAGCCTCGACACCTTCTGTGAACAGGCTGTTTTCCTTGCAGAGCTGAAACAGGCCATCGCCAAGTTACCTGTGATAAATGTGGTGGTGTATGTCACGGTTAAGGAATTGGTGAGGAGGAGGTGGCTTTTGGCTCACTACTTTGTGGAAGATTCAGAGGATGAATAAATTCAGAAAAGCTTTTGAGAACCTGCTAGTTTTTTATTCATGATTGAGAAGGGGATGCGAGGGGAGTGTGAACATTTGCAGGAGCCAAGCTTGTGCCTTGGAGTAGTGTCTGGTGAAGCACCAGAGTGTCAAGGAGAGATGCCTGGTACTTGGGAAAAGTAAATTGATGTGAGTTTTGTAGAATAAATCATCCATGTAAGCAATGCACCTGCGTACCAAACTCAAAACTCTGGTATCCTGGTAGACATGCAAAGCTTGGCAGGTTGCTGCGTTAGCAGAGAGTGAAGGGAGCCCTAGTCTGTGGTGCCTTCCTGGGTGTTACTGGGACAGAGTGAGAAGAAACCACGACCTAGGAAATGTCCTGGGTCTTGAAAATAAGTAAATTAAAGTATGTTGGGGAAAGGGTTAGTGAGAGGGGTGCAGGGGTTGGTGGTGTCCCTTTGTCATGCTGCTTATTTGCTTATTGTCAACACCACTTCCAATGCCCCAGGTCTTGTTGGTCCTCTAAAATATTTGAGCAAATATTTGAGTTGCTTTTGCTCTGGTCATAGGCTACACTGCCATTCCCACGGACTTAGAAAACCTTTTTTTGTTTCTTTGTGATGAAATTGTATGAACCTGAGGGAACCTCAGGACTACTAATATAATACTTCTTAAACTAGTTTTGCACTTTTCTAAGTATGTAGGAAATAACACAAAACATGCATTTCCCAGGAAACAAGCCTGTCATGGGAATTAATTCTGGTTAGAGGATTGAAAGAGTGGAATTTTTTATTTATTTCTCTTCAACAGACTGTTTTGTGCTACTCGGTGCACGGGCTGAGCATTTTTCTCTGGGCAGCACACAGCTCTAGCTTTTTGGCATTTGTTGAGAGAGAATGTGAAGTGTTCAAACATTAGATGGGACCACTGATGTCCCACCTACATGAGAACAAAGCTTACATAGCAGGATATTTCTGCTAAAATAATCAGCAGAGGAACTGATTTTAAACCGGTTGAAATAGTTAAAATTGAGATTTTTTTTTTTTTAAATTTAAATATATTATTGTCTTCAAGGTTTTAAGTTTCTGGAATAGAAAGCTAGGGCCACATGCATGCTTCTCCAGGAACCTCCTCACAATGAGAATGGTAGACATTTTCTGTATCTAAATAAAATAAGCTTTCCCTTTACGGTGGGTTCAAGAATTCTGCTTATCTATCCAACCCAATGAAAGCTGGACACGGGTAAAAAAATAACTAAAATTGAGAATTTTATGTATTTGGATAGGTTACAAAGTCACTTCTGAACATAGGTGTTGAAAACTTAATGTCACCTGGGTGCCCTTGAAAATGCTACCTTGTTCTTTCAAATAATATTGAGAAAAAAATCTTGTCTATTGACAAGAACCCTTTGGACACGTGTATTTAAAAAAGGAATGGGAGTAATAAATTATCTCTTTCACCTAACAAAAGTGCTCAGAATTTTTAAACAGATAAATTTTATCAACTGTTTCCATTGCCCCAAAACACAGCCCATTGAAAAATCTGGGTTTGGCCATCTGATGTACCGTTATTTAATTTCAGTTGAATATTACTGTTTTACCTATTCCACTTTTTGGAAATGCCTATAAGTTTGTAGGTATTTTGGCTATTGTGATGGTGATGGAATGGAGATGAAATTGGAGGGAAGGATACTAGTGACTGTGGGAGGGAAATGGTCTGCGAAGAAGTGAGGGGAAAGGGAGCAAAAAAAGCAATGATCTGGGGTCATCTTGCACAGTCCTTACTTCCTTTCCCACATTAGCATCTTTCCTGCTTAATTTCTCCTAAATCGAGATCTGGAAAATAAACAGTTGCAGGAGGAAATGCTGGAAAGGGCAAGGATAGTCATCTGCCTCCAGCAAAGGTCAGAGTTGGTGCTGGGGATTCTGCCCCCACTGTTCATGGCGGGTGCTCCTCACTCATCTGGGGAGGTCACGCTGACAGGCCATAGAAGATCTGGTTGGAAATTGCGTCTGATTTGTTTTGAGGTTTTTTCCCTTCTTGTTCTGTAGTGAGGACTTTAAATGTGCCATGTGTTTTGAAAATCCTATGAACATCAGAAACGTCTTCCTGCTGAACACTCCTGAATTTCTTACGTTGCTGGTGGGGGGAGGGGGGGTGCTGGTGCTTTGTAGGGGTGGGCTTTTTTGTTGGCTACACCTTGGTCTTTGGGTTCTAAAGAACACTGCAAGGTTGGCATTTGGTCATCATGAAACACTTAGTGTGTGTTTTTGTTAAGTCTTCGTTCCGCGCCTTCTGAATTAAACCGATGCTAAATGCTGAAATACCCAAAAAAGTTGGAAAGCAAACCTGATGGAGCTGATGTTAACTGACAGGCTCTTTGTTTTCCAGCTAGTCTTAATTGCTTGTAGTTGATCTTCAAGGTATCCTGTCTTTTATGACTGTTAGTTTTGAGGATCACTGCAACTGTCTTTCAGCGTTACATCCCACTGCTAGGACTGACTAATTTTGACACTGTTCCAGCTACTACCGTGTCTGTGAAATGCTCAGAACAGACTTTATCTTCACTCGAGCGTTCCCCAGAAGTTCTAGTTTTCATATTCCACAATTTCCTAATGTTTCAGGATGTACTTTATGAGATATCTGAGATCTGCCTGCATTCCATTCCTCTCTGCTGTTATACCTTCTATTTCCCTTTTTAAGGGAAGTCATGGCTAGTTTGTAGTACGATAGGCATGGTTTACATACGATTATACTGGCTCTTCTGCCTTCAGGAATGTGAGGACTCTGGACAGTTTGTGTCTGCTGATTTTTCTGTTTGGTTTGCTGTAAGCAAAGCTGCAACTTAGAGCTCATGAGGAAAAAAAGTATCTTAGAAGTTATTATTGTTGTTCTGCATGTGAATGACAGCTGAAAAAACAGGTTTATTGGAAATACTTGAATTATTTTGGTTTGAGTTATTCCTTAAAAATGTTTTCATTCAACTTTGCATTTTAGAAGAGTAAAATCCAGAATTTTGACATCACAGGAAAAAAAAGAATTACAGATTTTTTTCCCACTGAAAACAACCAAAGTCAGTAGCTTTGCACAGTAGTGTCTGAAAGCTGACAGAGTGGCATTTTCTCAGTGGGTGCTGGACTTTGGGATCTGATTTTCTTGGGCTGCTCTGTCCTATGGCTGCTCCTGCCCCAGATGTTCTACTCTCTGCCCTTGGAAATGGCTCAGAGGTAGTAGTTACTTGTCCTGTTGCTATTGCCATATCTTATCAGTTCTGTTAGCTAGCTGCTTATCAGGGAAATAAGTAGAAGTTTGCTCTGTCGTCTACAAGCTGCCAAGTATCATTTGAAAGCGTTTCTTTTTCTATCTCAAGATGGACATGAAACACCTGGTAATGTCAGACTAGTTAGCAAATCCCTTTGGACCCTTTACAGTAGCGTGCACACAGGCTGTTCCTTCAGTCCTGGGTGAAAATGTCTGAGCATTTTCAAAAGCTGATGGTGATTTTTCTGTGACCTGCATCCACACATAGTTGCCCAACTTAGAAGACTGCAAAAGGAACCTCATTTTCAGGGACCTCTGTGGAACCTCATCTAATGTGCAACATCGTGTTTAAAAATAATTATGTGTTTAAGCAATGAAGGGGTTGGCAGGCTTTAAAATAATAATAATAATAATTTTAAAAAGCAGACTGGTTTTTAAGTAGCATGGCAATTACCATCCCAGTTGTTGCTGACAGTTCAAAATCTCTTCTTCCAAGTTTGAGGGAGCCTTGTCTGTTGTTAACGCTCCTGATGAGGCTACAGTGCCTATCTGCTCTGATTCAGTGGTACAACCAATATCTGTGAACTCTCTGAGGACGTTCTTGGCAGCTGCAGGACATAATTACCACATTTGAGAATATCTTTTAGGCATTTGGATCTATGGCTGGCTTTTTAGATTGCTCCCCTGCTAACTAATACGTTACTGGTTTGACACAATTGACAGCTGGCTGTGCTGGTGGCTAAAGAAGTGCCTCTGGGGCTGTCTTGGAATGAGGTTAATGATGGGCTAGATGAGTTCCCCGTGTTTCCTATACATCATTTACCTGGAATTGTGCTCTCTGCTAGGCTCTTCCGTGATGACAAGGGGTCTGACCAAATGGCCATATGTACTAAATGGTGCAGCTATTCGCTGGGCCAAATTTGGGCTTATTTACTGTTTTTTTTCTGAAGTGGCGACAACAGGAGCAAAAAAGGTCTGCTCTGAAAATATGCTGCTTTAATAAAGGAAAGGACTCTTGAACATCCATTTTGGGCCAGACTCATACTTGTTAACTGTCTGAGCGCCCCTTATCTCTCTCACGTTGTTACGACCCACAAAGGAGCGTTTGTTCTTTGCTGTGCTGTTGGTTTTCTTGCTTACTCCCTACAGGACTCCTGGAGACCATGACTAATGATGAATTTGTGAAGCTTCTATGTAGATCCCCTGTCTATAAGTGCCTCACACATGGAAGTTTAATAGCTATTTTTCTTGTGAAACTTCATTTGGGGTCAGTTGTGCAAGGTGAAGAGCAGTCATAATGCTGATACGCAGCACTGATGTATCAAACAGCCACAGGAAAATAATTGTTATATTTGGGGAGGGCAACACTAAAGGGATTTTTTTTCCCCTTAAAGCTTTTCCTTCCTTCTGAGATGGATGAAATAGTTAAGTCATTTTAAAAACAAATTCCCATCCTCCCTGATTTAAGATCCATTCCTGCAGTATGTATGGCGTGGGGGAGATACTGTAGCATTTTTATGAGGAGATAAAATATTGGCTTAATGATGATTTGGCAAAGTTTCAAGATATCTGAGAAGACTTCCTGGAAATTAAAAACAACTCAAATGTAAGAGAAAATTAAGCTAGTGACCCCCAAGTACAAAAGGGGAAGAGCTCAGACATCCATTCTTCCCTGCTTTATTCTCTCTTTTTTTTTTCCAATTTTTTTTATTATTCCCTCTTGCTAATCATCTCCCCTTGGCCCTAGCTGCTCTCATTACAAGGTAGAAGAAGTTTGGTGTAAATTTGCTATTGCCATAGCCACATGTATAATTTTCTAGGGATTTTATTTTTTGAGGATGGTAAAACAACACAAAGCTTTACAAAATGAGTACATGTATCTGATTTGGTCAAACCCCTTTTCTGCTTGCAAGCTGAATGCTGAGGAGAGACGCTGGGTTCTTTGGGGACATTAAATTCTTAAATTTGCATCATTTAGGGAGGTAATTGTGCCCCTGGTCTTGGCATTGGTGAGGCTGCACCTTGAGTGCTGGGTCCAGTTCTGGGCTCCTCACCATAAGAAGGACGTTGAGGTCCTCAAGCAAGTCCAGAGAAGGGCAGCCAGGCTGGGGAAGGGGCTGGAGGGAAAATCATATGAGGAATGGCTGAGGGAACTCGGGTTGTTTAGCCTGGAGAAGAGGAGGCTGAGGGGAGACCTTTTCACAGCCTACAACTACCTGAAAGGAAATTGTAGAGAGGTGGGCAATGGTCTCTTCAGCCAGGGGACAGGAGATAGGACAAGGGGAAATGGCATGAAGCTGTGCCACAGCAGGTTCAGATTAGATGCTAGGAAAAAATTCTTCACTGAAAGAGTTGTCAGGGCCTGGAACAGGCTGCCCAGAGATGTGGTTGAGTTACCACCCCTGGATGTATTTATAAGATGGTACTTAGGAATATAGTTTAGCATAGGACAGGAACAGTTGGACTGGATGATCTTAAAGGTCTTTTCCAACCTTGTAATTCTGTGTGTGATTTTTTTCTACGGGAAAATGTGTAAATATCTGGAGACACATGCAGGATGTCCAAGAGACTTCTTTTGATGTTTTTATTGATGCTGCCTGTGTGGCTGACTGCATCTGAGCAGTCTTCCCTGTGCTACTCCCTCTTAGAGACCTGGGCTGAGCCTCCCGGCCATCCTCATATGAAGACCTTGTTTTTGTGATCTCTCTGAGTTTTTGCTCAGATGGAAAATACAGAATCAGTCCCACTAGACCTCTTGTAGCAGGAGTAGTAATTTCTTATCTATTGAGCTTTAGACCTGATTGCTGGGAAGAGTGGAAGGTGTGTTAATTAGAGACAAGTTTCTTGGTTAGTTTTTTCAAGAGGGTGGAAAGGGGGTTTGACATTTTAACATGTCGAGCTAGACACATCATCTGCATGTTTTGTTTAACCACTGCGCATCAGTCAGATAGTGGTAACGTTTGATTCCCACGCAGCAGACGTACCATGAGAACTGGTTGTGCAGAGGTTACACATGTTAAATTATAGAATCATAGAATCACAGAATCGTAGGGGTTGGAAGGGACCTCCAGAGATCATTGGGTCCAACCCCCTGCCAAAGCAGGCTCACTAGCTCATGTTGCACAGATAGGCATCCAGATGGGTCTTGAATATCTCCAGAGAAGGAGACTCCACACCCCCCCTGGGCAGCCTGTCCCAGGGCTCTGTCACCCTCACTGTGTAAAAGTTCTTCTGCATGTTGGTGCAGAACTCCCTGTGGTCGAACTTGCAGCCATTGCCCCTTGTCCTGTCTCCACAGACCACTGAAAAGGGGCTGGCCAATTCCCCCTGCATCCCATACTTAAGATATTTATAAACATTAATAAGGTCCCCCCTTAGTCTTCTTCTCTCTAGGCTGAACAGTCCCAGCTCACTCAGCCTTTCCTCACAGGGGAGATGTTCAGGCCCTTAATAGTCTTCGTAGCCCTTCTCTGGACTCTCTCCAGGGCATCCCTGTCTTTTTTATACCAGAGGGCCCAGAACTGGACACAATACTCCAGGTGGGGCCTGACCAGGGCAGAGCAGAGGGGGAGGAGCACCTCCTTCAACCTGCTGGCCACACTCCTCCTGATGCACCCCAGGATCCCATTGGCTCTCTTAGCCACCGAGGCACACTGCTGGCTCATGGCCAACCTGTCATCAACCAGGACCCCCAGGTCCTTCTCCATAGAGCTCTTCTCCAGCAGGTCATCCCCCAGCCTGTACTGATACAAGCGGTTATTCTTTCGCAGGTGCAAGACTCTACATTTGCTTTTGTTGAACTTCATCTGGTTTCTCCCTGTCCAGCTTTCCAGCCTGTCCAGGTCTCACTGGATGGCAGTGCAGTGTTCCTGCATGTCAGCCACTCCTCCCAGCTTTGTATCATTGGGTACTTGCTGAGGGTGGATGCTATTCCCTCATCAAGGTCGTCAATGAAGATATTAAACAGGACTGGACCCAACACTGAGCCCTGTGGAACTCCGCTAGTCACTTTTCCAGTCAGATTCTGCTCCACTGATCACCACTCTCTGAGCTTGGTCCAACAGCCAGTTCTCAACCCACCTCACTGTCCACTCATCTATCCCATGTTCTCTCAGCTTTGCTATCAGGATGTCATGGGAGACAGTATTGAAAGCCTTACTGAAGTCAAGGTAGATGACATCCACTGCTCTTCCTCCATCCACCCAGCCAGTGATGAGACCATAGAAAGCTATGAGATTGTTTGAGCACGATCTTCCCTTGGTGAATCCATGCTGACTACTCCTCATGACCTTCTTCTCTTCCAATTGCTTGGAGATGGCATCCAGAGCAAGCTGTTCCATCACCCTTCTAGGGACAGAAGTGAGGCTGACTGGCCTATAGTTGCCCGGATCCTCCTCCTTGCCCTTTTTAAAGACCAGAGTGACACTGGCTATCCTCCAGTCCTCAGGCACTTCTCCTGTTCTCCAAGACCTGTTGAAGATAATAGAGAGCAGCTCCTCAATCACTTCTGCCAGCTCCTTCAGCACACGTGGATGCATCCCATCCGGGCCCATGGATTTGTGTGCATTAATCCCTTTGAGACGCTCCTGGACCACCCCCACCTCAACCAGAGTGAAGTTCTTCATTTCCCAAACTCTCTTACTTTCTTCCAGTGTCTGTGGGGGTCCCAAGGGGCCTTTGAAGTGAAGACCGAAGCAAAAAAGGCATTCAGTATCTCCACCTTCTCAGCATCCCCCATTACCAGGACACCCACCTTGTTCAGCAGGGGACCCACATTATCCCTGGTCATCCTCTTACTGTTCACATATCTAACCCCCCCCTTTTTGTTATCCTTTATGTCCCTTGCCAGTTTCATTTCCATGTGGGCTTTAGCCTTCCTAGTCGCGTCCCTACAGGCCCTGACAACATCCCTATATTCTTCTCAGGTGCTCAGACCCTTTTTCCACAATTCATAGACCTTCTGCTTCCCTTTGAGTTTACTCATTAGCTCCCTGCTCATCCACACAGGTCTTCTGCCTCTCTTTCCCAATTTCTTGCTCAAAGGGATGCACCGGTTCTGGGCTTGGAAGAAGTGCTGTTTAAATATTAGCCAGGGATACAAGGGATTAAAGTAAGCTTTCAGAAAATTGACACTTTTTAAACTCCTGTTAACAGCTCATTTATGTTCTCTTCCCCGTATTTCTGGGAAAGGTTGGATTGGGATGGAGCATATGAAACAGAAGTTTGTGAAAGCTGAGAAAGTGACAAAAGGCATATCAAGCAAAGGGAATCAAAGTAGTATTTGGTGGTGGTGTTGAAATGTGTGTATGGGAAAAACTTCCAGCATTTATAGCTACAGGACACTATGAATGACACCTAAATTTAAGAGATGCCCAAGTCTTCAGGCAGCCTGAAACGGTAGATCTTAGGGGTCTGACCCAAATCTGCGCCTGCTTTAACTCCGAAATCCACTGTTGCTCATTGATTTGCTGAGGTGTGGAGCATGGAGAGGGCCTGTGGGGCATGCTTGGAGCCTAGTATAGTTTTAATTCTGTCTTGGGAAAGGCAACTGGTCCTAAGAAAAGCTCTGGAAATGCTAGTCCCTGCAGGCCAGAGCTGTGTTAGAGGGGTGTTCAGCAACATCATCTGTAAGTCCCGCAGATGTCAGCAGTTCAAGTGCTGATGGAGTCCAGCCTTTTAGAGCCATCATTCACAGTCTTGACCCTGGTCCCTGATAAAAGTCAGCACTGGCTTTCGGGTTTCTTCCATTTATTTATTTAATTTATTTACATGCTAACCCCTTAAAAGCAGAGGTCCAAGCCATGCACTCTGACCTGCTGTTACTTGCTGTTTCCATTCCTAGCCTCTTAGCTCACAGTTTGCCCGTTATCTGGCATGTTCCAGAACCTCTTTTGGAAAGTGCTGTAATTACCTCTCAGAGATTTTAGACACAAATTAGAGAAACACGTTTGAAACTGCTTTTAGTCCTCTCTCCTTCTTCATTGCTTTCTTTGCCTTGGACACTTCCCCCTATAGTGTGCCTTTAAAAACAAACAATTTTGGGTTCATCTGTCTGCTCAGGGTACATCTGCTACTCTGGCTTGAACAACCAGAGTCACTAAGAAGAAACATATAGAAGATGTTGCCTGCTGCTTTGACCCTGTGGCAAAATGCTTCTGAGGAGGAGGCTCTGGATAGGCCAGCTGTGTCTGTTCCAAGACTCTTGACTTGTTCCTGGAGGACAATGCTTGGACAATGCCAGTGGAAATTTTGAGGAATATGTAGGCTTTGGTCCAAGTCAGTAGAAATCTAAAGGAAGCTCCAGAAAGTTTAGTCTAGAGTTGAGCAAGAAAGATAAGATTTCATGGAGCATCTCCATAGATATATGGGCATTACCTTCGTCAAGATTTGTACATCTGGACTCTCCCACACAGTCATTGGCATCAGCAAGGTCTGTACAGGGGCTATTGGACGCCTTCCTGCAGTAAATGCCCCTCATTGTACTCGATTTAGGGAGAAACTGAGCTGATGAGGTGCTGATATAAACTACCTAGCTTGAATTTTGTGCCTTATTTCTTACCACAGTAATACTCTTGGACCTTCAGATCTCTGTAAAGGTTTGGAAGGTTTTGCTCCCTTTAAAATAAGGATCCCAGCATACCCAGTCTCCAAAAGAAACTTTCATCTACAGTCTGTCTCTGCATACTCATGCTTATGATTAATTGGAAAAGGGGTGAACTAAGGAATAGGAGGAACCTGTGAAGACATAAGCACAATTTTGAAGTCTGGTCGCCTGGGGTTTTTTTTGGGTTTGGGGTTTTTTTTTCTCCCCTACTCAAGGAGATTGTTCAGAGAACCAGCTATACATCTCTGAATTGGCAAGGTCAGTGAAATTTTGGATAATCTCTAAAAGTCTGTCAGCTACATGAAAAGATCTTGCTTATGGGATTCAAGTAATTAGGATATAAGTAATTAGTAATTAAGGAATTAATATCATGAGATTTCAAAACCTCTTTTGGGATGCTGAACGAACACTTCCCTGTGTGTTTTGTTTGCTACTCTCCTGTTTCACAGCATGTAGGTCAAATATTACTTGTGCCTGTTTAGGCATGAACTTGGGGTGGGGGGCAGAGGGCTTGTCCTAGGCATGCTGAACATGTTCCCCGTCAGCACCTGCTCGTGGATCTGTGTGCTCTTGTTTCACGCAACATGGTTCCTCTTGCAACACCCAATCCCTTTAAGACTGTTCTCTCCTTTAGTGGCAAAGGTAAGGCAGGCATTTGTCCTCTTCCCACCCTTCATCTTGTATGGCATAAGGACATTTTATCCAACTTCCTTGACCTGAGAAATCTGGCTGAGGTGTTGGGGAACCTCAAATGCCTATCCGTTTCTGAAAGCTCGACTTTGTGTTTTTGTTGTTCCCTCTGAGTTGTGTGTCATCAGGGAGCTGCTGTGCTGGTCCTGCCATGGAAGTGGGCAGGCTGTACCAAAAGGCGAACAGAATTGCATCTTGAAAAGCAGTGGGGAGTTGTGGGCATTTGCAGTCTTACTGACCTGAGCATCTTCTGCTGATACTGATTAATTAAAAGGGGAAAGATGTATGACTGGGGTGTTTGGTTTGGGGGTTTGCATTTTTTGGTTGGTTTTTGTTGTTTTTTAATTGCAGCACTGTAGAAATTCAAGATAACTGTCAGGGATTTCATCAGAGGGCCAATGACAGGAAAAAAAATGCTAGAAGAAATAGGTAGTCTTTTTCTCACTAGACTCCCTATGAATTATATTCTGAGAGGAATGTGTATTACAGATCCATGCAGTATGGTTTTGCATCCAGAAAATGACACTGGGGACTTAAGATTTCAAAGACTTTGGACGTTTATCTGTTGTAAATGTAATTGTATCTAGAAGTAAGTAAGACTTTGCAATTTATAGGCACTTTAATCTTGCACTATTTATGGACATAGAATTGCTTAGAATAATGCTGCCTTATTTTATACTGATGGCATTGTATTTTTACCACTGTAGTAAGGGTTATTTCAGCTGTGAACCTTTATCAGAGACTGCGTGTTTCTAGAGGGTTATAAACTGGCTCGTGTTGTCTCTGAAGCAACATGAACTCTCGAGCTTGGAGGAACGTAGTTAAAAATTTAAGATCCATCAGCGTACCAAATATTTATGCTTATGGATAAAAATAGAGGACTCTTCCCAAACGTGGATGGCTGTGCTTGTACAAATGTTCTGGAGGGGGAGTTTAAAATTAACAGCAGTTTATCTGATTACGCTGTTTGTTATATAAGGAGAGGGAGCGTGCGCACAGAATTAACCAGAAATACTTTAACAGTCAGAGAAAGTTACTGTAAATAGACAAAACCCCCCCTCCTTCCTTCTTCTGGGAACTGGTCCATACGCAGTGCTGCTTTCTCTCTCCAGGGCAAGGTGGATGCGGTATTGCCTTGCCGGACAAATTTCTGGTGCTCTGTGGAACTGCAGGAGAACATCTGCAGGCATAATATTTTAATGCAGAGAAAGGTTTAAATTTCTAGCACAGAAATGGTCTGGTAGAAGCTGTGTTAACACAAGACAGAGTGTACTTCCTTTCTAATTCTGTTTGCTTTTAATCGGTGGTTTGAGGTCTCTTGCTGAATAACACTGAAAGAGGAGGGTTGCAGAATCAGGGCCCGAGTTTCTTAGCTATTGTATCCCGGGACAAAAGAGACACGTTGGGTCACTTGAGAGTAAACAGGGGGGTTGGAAAGTGAGGCAAAATGGAGAAAATGTTTTGAATCTTCATCAACCCACAGAAACGTCCCTGCTGTTGAGTCAGCAGCAGAGATGTTTGTACCTTGCTCCAGCCCTTTTATCCTTCCTGCTGTGCTGGCACCGCTGCCTTTGGATGTACCATGGAGGCTTTTCTCAAAGGTGTGGTTTGGGCAAGTCTCTTTGATTTCTCTACCTACTGTCTTCTCTTGCTGCCTCTGATTCCTTTAATAACTCTCCTAAACCAAACAAATAAATAAGAATATGTAAATATATATTAAAAATGATATAAATATATATTAAAAATACGTGTATAAAACAGCCCCCTGTTTGCAAAGACAGTGTTCACACTCTAGTGTGCTGTTGTCTAGGCAGGTCAATTTATAATTGTCTCTAAGTGCTTACTCCTGCAAACAGGAACGTTGTTTATCTGCTGCTCGGTGACAGTCAGAGATTCTTTCGAAGCATCATAGAAAATCAAATAAATTACTTCAAATTTTATCCTTACTGGAAGAATGTACATTGATCAGTGTAAGCGAGGAGCCAACACATCCCTATCAGCAAGTAATAGCCTCTGGGAAGTAATTTTTTTTGAACCAAATAGGTGAACAAACCCTGTAAAGGGTGATCAGTAAACAACCAAATTCTGCTGTACTTGAATGTCAACAAGGATACCATCAATTCTCTCACTGTTCGTTTTTACCATCTCTATTACTTGGTGTTGCGCTGTCCTTGCCTGAGATGGTGGCAGTTCATTGTGTCAGATATTCTTCCTTTCCAGTAAAAGTAAATAGATTTTTGATTTAGGATGATTTTTGTTTAGTGATAGAAGGGACCGGTTTATTTTCTCCTTCCTGTTAGTTACAGTTTGTTAAGATATTTGCATTTGAAGGAGAACTTCTTCCTCTCTCTTCACCTCCTCCTGCCTGTTCAGGCAATGAAATTGCATCGTTCTCAATTGAAATAGCTTAAAAAAAAAAAAAAAAGCTTAAAGGCTAATAATCCCCCAAATTACAATTATCAGTATTTATCAAAGTAAAACACGGTGTCATGCTGCATTTGATACAAAAGCATCCAGCTGAATATTCTATTAGACAGGTCTTGTGAAGTTAAAAAGAGGACGGGGTTGAGTTATCTCACCACGGGAGGAAAAAGGCATGCACAATCAGATATTTAACACTCCTTTGCAATTATGGGAATTTTTATTCTCTCCCTAGTAGGGAACATAGCATTTTACTGCAGTGTTTCAAGTTTGCCTCCAATGGTATCTGATAGAAGTGCTTTTATCCCCTGAAGATACAGTACAAAATACAAATCATCATTGGTTTTATCTCAGCTGGAGCTGCCTATTTTCTAAATGAGTTTACTCTGTGCTACTGCCCATCAGGCACATTTTTCATCCTTCATCCCCACTCTTTTACTATAGCTGGGTTTAAGTCCTTTCTTCTGTCCTTTGTTCCTTCAGCTCAGCGAAGTAAACAGCAGGATTGATCTTACACTGCATTTTGGTATTGTTCCAACTGCTCATCAATAGACATGGGCTGGGAATGCACTGACTGGAAAAGAAGGGCAAGATTGAAATTCACTTTTTGTTCTTTGTGCCTTTTAGTGTGCAGCGGAATGTCCCTAATCTGAAAGCTGCTACACTGACTGCCTATCAACATGCAAATTAATCATCAAGTGACGAGTCCCATATTCACTCTAAGTAAAAGTCTTTCAAGGTATCTGTGCAAAAAAAAAAGGGGGGGGGGGGCAAAAAAAAAGCATGTGTGTGTTTTGGGTTTTTTTTAAATGCCTTTGCTGGTATGGGGAATTAATATAACTCATTTTGCATCTGTTCCCTTGGTTAGCAATGACCTAATGCTGGGGGATTGCCTAGGTAGGGGGGGGGGGATATTTTGGTATCCGTGTGGGCAAGACAACTTAAACTAAAGATTAACTGCAGTTAACAGCAAAGCGGAGGAGGGATTGCAAACAAAAGCAACATCATGACTGCGAATTATTTGTACCTGCTTTCCTGAGGAAAGGCATTAGAAATAAACTTAGGGATGCCGAATGCGCTCATTTCTCATTTTTTGAGCACACACTGTTTCCACTTGTAACTTTTCCCTGGGGTCTTGAAGGATTATAATTGAATTTGGGGCTGTAGCAAGAATATACAGTACTACTCTGTTTTAATATCCATTGACTTTTATATGGCAGTTTGATAAAATGTTTGAATGCAGGAAAAATGTATGTATTCTTTATGGAAGACTAAACAACTGGCATAGAGAGACTGAAGGCTGGAGAAAAGAGCTGGCTTACATGTATGAGAGCTTTTCTGGCACTCCTCTCTGGCTGTTGAAGAGCAGTATTTCAGACCAGGTTCCACTTTCCATCACTGTCAAACCAATACATCTGTAAATACATTGCACAAGAAATGGCACCAACCTGTGCACCTAACTGAAGCAGTTTAATTAAGTAGCTATCATAGCACCAAATTATGTAGTCTTCCTTTTCTCTCTAGTTCTGCAGGACTCCTTCATTGTTGCTCGTGTGATGAGACTCCCTACCACAAAGCTGTACATATTCTGAAATCTTGAAAACTTTATTTATTTATCTATCTGCCTTGCCCAGCGTATGATCTGAATATATATCTGCATCTTAAAAATAGAAAGGAGAAAGAAATAAGAAAGGATTGCATCCTGGTCTCACACCAGAGACCTACCCACATCCAAAGTTGCTCATAATTTTTGTGTTAGCTTACATTTCTTACAGCCGCCTTGCTCTGCACCCAGGGGTAAAGTATCCTTTGCTATGTAGATAGGGTTGTAATTTTCATTCTTTCTTGAAGGCAAAAATGCTTCCTCCTTGTCTATCTCTGGAGGAATCATTCAGAAAAAGGGAGAGGAAAAAAAAAAGAGGGAGAGGAAAAAACCCAGAGTGTTTTTATGCTGAGCTAGATCTGGGCTGTGAAGAGACCCAGATTTCCCCTTTGCACTGTCCTGGCTCTTGGGAAAGCCCCAGGGGAGTGAGGAAGAGCAGTGTGGTGTGAGATGGACATGCAATCAGGGAGAGGAACTGAGGTCCCAGTCTGGACATGGGTGTGAATGAAGGAGTGTGAATGTCCCTGTAAGTAATTTGTCAATAACCGGGGCTCTGCCTGCAGGCTCTGAACTCACCTTTGGCTTCCTCCTGCTGCCTGGGCTTGCTGTAGCCTTGCTGTGAGGAAGTAGCAATTGGGCTGGGCAGTGGTTGGCGCAGAAGTGGAAGAGCAATACGGCCAGTGTTCCCATAACACACCTCCTCCCCGCACCTCCTGGGAGTGACCTCAAAGCCAGGTGGTGCTTGTTCTCTGCCTTGAGCTCTCTGCAGCCACGTCCTGGCCTTAGGGAAAGGATATATCTGGGTGTACCAAGAAGAATTAGTGCTTTTTAAAAAGAGATTTCTTCTTTCTCAGGACACGAATAAGGGCTCCTGAATTTTTCCCATGGAAATAAACTCCATTGGTTTTAATTTGGGAAGCAGTGGCATGTTATGCCTTTGTTTGATATTAGGGCTTTTTTGGGTTGGTAACGGTGTTTTTTCCTTAGGGGGAGCAGACAGCTTTCTCTGACCTACCACTGGCAAAAACCAGCAGAGGTTGCACAGTCTCTGTTTTAAGCTGGAAGCGGCTATCCTCATCCTCCATATACCAGTGCTGTCCTTTGGCAGGGCTACAGCTAAGCTGGGATGCCAGCCTGCTTACAGGCTGTGAGCAGGTGCCATACGAGTTATGATCGCACGATGAGAGCTCCTGTCCATACGTTGGCTGCACGGACACGCTGCCACAGGGGAGCCGCAGTCCCAGGATGCTGTGATTCACAGTCAGCATGGAACCGCGAAAGGGCAGCCGGCTGCTGCCCGGGGAAGCTGAAGCCACGCTAAGCTCTTTCTCACCTGAAAGTCACCTTGTACACAAGACACCAGGCTCCTGACTCTCAGCGGGAAAGGCCACGGGGCTTGTTTGCAAGCAGCCACCCCAGTTAATATCTGTACAGACACAAGCACAGGCGTGTACCGATTTTCATCTCAGTGTGAGGGGGGGTGTCAGGGGAGGCTCTGATTGCAGTAACATGCCTGTAAACTTCTGATGTGCTGGTGAGGAATGTGTAAGTGGTAAGTGCAAGCAAAATCTGTACCCAGCCTTGCCGGAGTCGAACGCTGTTTATAGCAGGACTTAAGGTTTGATAAGGACCTTCACCAACGCTTTGACTAGAGCTTCCCAATGAGTACAGTTGTCACAGGGAAACTGCATCCTCCTGTTAGAGAAAGCTTATTACACCAGGTTGGCAGGATAATGGAGTGCTGACATTTCCATTAAAACTAACGAGGTGTCCTTCCCTCTGCTTTTGCTGCTGGCCTGATCCTTGCGCACTGTCTTCATCATAAGCACCATAGGGGGAGGCAAATCAGTGCTGCGTATCAAGAAGGATGTCACATAAAGCCAGAAACCTCATCGGGTCATTGCCTCTGTGCTGTTTTGCTTTCCTTTAAGCATTTGTTGGACTGGAAAGGAGAGAGGCATTACTAAACACATCCCCAGATAGAAGAAGGCTGGGAGAAATCAGCAGCAGCGACTTTACCACTCTTTCCTTGGTGTTTAAGTGGAAGGATGAGGCTAAATGGCTTGCGTTACCTAGCCTCAGTGCACTGCCTCTAAGCCTACCTGCACATAGAAATTCTTAAACAACTACAGGCACTCATGCATAGTCTGTGTTTCGGTAACCTCTGCGTTTTGTGCATGCAAGTGGCATGGAGCTTCTTGGCTTCTCTCTGAGATGCATTAACCCAGGAGTGCTCTCAGTTGTTATAGCTCAGCATGTGGGTATCGATCGCTGCCGCCTGTCCCTGAGCCAGTGTTGACTGAAAGCTGGTTGAAGAGGGCGGTGTTGGCCTGCAAATGAGTGTGGGTGAAGTCCTGGCTCTGTGGCAGAAGGTGATAGCCAGGCCATCAAGTTTGTCATCTTCCCCTCTCTGGTATGACTTCGTGAGCATTGCCACGCTACTTTTATGCAGAAACTGGTGACTACAAGTATCTCATGTTCCCTTTTCCCTGTGGTTTATTCCGTGCTGAAGCATAGTCACTTGCAGATATTTATATCTGTATGTGCATAGCATATGTGTATCTATACAGGGGAAAAAGTGTGTTTCCTGGCCTGCTTAAGATCTGAACTCATGCATGCTTTTATATGGGTCCTCTGACTTTTCTTTTACAGTTTCACAGGTGGACAGGAGACTTTTTTTTTTTTTTTCTCTCTATCTGCATGTGCTGCCCATTCATTTCCCAGGGGAGCTCACTGGTGATGGTGGGGGTTCAACACCTCTGGAAACAAGGTCAAAAAGCAAGTCTTCCCTGGTTGCTGGATGGTGCAAGCCAGTCAAATGCCGAGTCAGTAAGTCTTGCTGTTCGCTTTCATTGACTTGAGAGGTCGGTAACTTGGGGCTGTGCGATCACCTGGGATGTCAGGTGCTGTTCCTCTAG
Organism: Gallinula chloropus; assembly: GCF_964237585.1. NCBI lineage: Eukaryota > Metazoa > Chordata > Aves > Gruiformes > Rallidae > Gallinula > Gallinula chloropus. Next base: position 68,453,331 of record NC_140087.1, read on the forward strand.
CTCAGGGAAAACTTAATTTGACAGCTGAAAGGTTTTGCTGATAACAGTACAACTTTTTTTTTTTTTTCAGCTAAACAGGGTGCTTTTACAAGAGAAGGTCTCTGTAAAGCACTGTAGCAGTTTTGCTTGGATTTTTAGGACGTGCCCACAGTGTTGGCTCAGTGTTTGTGGAGTACATTGGTATGTGAATGCGGTTTCAGTACGTCAGGTGTCAGTGGAGCTAGCTGGAGCTGTGTGCAGGCATGTGGTCCAGCTGGTCTTTGAGAGATGTGTTGGAAGATCTTGTGGCAGGTGAGAATGATTACCATGCTCAGAGAGTTCAGGCAGCCAAGCCCCGTGTCTCCAGTTTAGGGGTAGCTGGGACTTTTCCAGCAGAACAGTGTGTCAGCTCAGCCAACCTGCTGAGCATCCCTGGTCCCCGTAAAGAACGTGTCACTGTTACTTGTGGGACTGCATAGTTTTTCCTGAGTTAGTTCTCTGTTTGCCTCTTGGGGTTGTTTTTTGTTTCATATGAAATTAGGGACAAAGCACTTGCTAGCACCTGGGTGAACAGAGGTAGATGGAGATTCTTTGGCATGAACTCAGCCAAACTTCCAGTGTCTTCTGCTCTCTTATGAGGGGTGAGGTTTCGGAATCCTACAGGTCAGTGTAAGTTAAAGCTGAAGGAATCTCTACAGACTCTCCCACTCTCTTTTTCTGTATTAGCATTATAACTTTGGTTATATTCAATGTCTGCTTACAGAAGGTATCCCCGGAGCAGGCAGGAATAGACCTGACTCTTATGGAGATCACCCATTTAAAGGTCACTGTCTTCTGCAGCCCATCACCTTTTCAGGTCCCCTCAGGCTGCTGGTTGTGTTGGAGCTTTGCAACATTCCTGGGATGAGGTGGTCACCAGCCCTAGCCCTCCTTACAACCTTAAGGGTAAGGACCAAGCATTCAACTTCAGTGGTCCACAGCTGCACTCTTGCTTTAGCTGGTGGATTTAAAAGGCAGGAAAAAAAATCTTTTGGCAAAACTAATTTTCTTCTAAAAGTGTCCATTAAACTCCCCCCCCCCCCCCCCCCCCATTTTTATAATGGAATGCACACAACAGTATGCACATTGACTTATGTTTTTAGTCAATATCAAGATTTATTGTCCCTTGAGTTAAATGAATCACAATATTGACCTCATTGTAAGCCAATACCTGCTTAATGTATTTTTTTAAAGTATTTTGTATTCATTTTTAGTAATAGGTCCCATACAGTAGTCTATAATATTCATTTGTATTCCCCTTCTTGCTCTTCCCCCTTTTTTATTTCCTCGTCTGTCTTTGTTGATGGCTATCATAGCAGTAGACACTGGATTCATTTAATGAATGAGAAATAAAGATGTCCAATAGCTGGTATATCTCGATTATAGAGACTGAATGAGTCATTTCCACAATCAACTTGCCTTCTCTAGCTTGGGCTGGGGAGAACAAGGTGTGTTGTGTGCTGCAGGCACAGATATAGAAACAATAGCCAAGTGTTGCTCGTGTGTTTTCATGCCACTTCTTTCTTGCTTTCTCTTTTTTTCCCCCTTTCTTTTCTTTTCCTTTTCTTTCTGCATTTAAATTTTTCACAGGAGGGGAAAAAAACAGTATTTCTTTAATATTGAATTCCATTTATCTCCATAAATTGGTTATGGTATACGATCTAAAGGACTCAGCTGTTTTTAAAATAGGTTTATTCCTTTTCCTTTAAGATTATTTCAGATTATTTCCACACAGTATAGGCGAGTTATAAGAAGACTCATTTTGCAGACTTCAGTGAGAGCTGCACATTTGCAGTGCGTCGTTTCAGATGTGGAATGTTGAACAAAGAAATTAAATTTATATGTATCACCTAAATTATTTCAGATTCATGGTTCAGCAAAGAGTTCAGATCCTAATCAAATATGTAGTTTGCATGGCCACTACACCTTTTCTCAATAATAATATGGCAGTTCTATTTACAATGCTTGACTAGATTTTGTAATAATGCTTTTACTGAAATTTACCTTTTGTTTTTTCTGCTGCAGTCTTGACTGCCCATTAGATGTGTGCACCCTTAGAGCAAAGATAATGATTGCAAGCAACTTTCCTAGAGGGGAAAGGTGAAAGAGAGAGAAAAAAAATATCAGGGCTCCTGTAAAATATTCCTACCCCTCAGACTTTTCCAGTGACCACCAAAATACCTGCTGCAATATGGGCTTCTGGATCTGTATTCTGTGTTGAAAGGAACGGTTTGGATATTGAGGTCATGAGAAATTATCTGAAAAGCTGCCTCGCTAGAATCACACCAACTATTGCCTCATCAACATTCACTGCCTCTACTGTAGCATGAAGGAGAAAAACACCAACAGAAGATGTAGAGGAGAAAGGAAAGAAGTGGAGGAATAACATGCTATCAGAGATGAGCCCAGGGGAGGAAAAGGTGGAGGAGCATCCTTCTTTCACGTGCTGCTCCTGGCCAAGGAGCGACCAAGTCCTGAATTGCTTTTTACTCTGGGAAACTCTGGGCAATGTGAGAATTGCTTTTGGTTTTGTTTCACTGCACTGGGGATCACTGTCTTGTGCTGGGTGGTTCTGTGCTGAGTTCAAATCCTGCAACTGATGTTTTGGTGTTGGTTTTGTTTGTTAGTGTTTGAGGTTTTTGGGGTTTTTTTAAGACAAAATAGAAAAATCCCTGTTAAATGCCAGCACCACTTTGAAAGAAGCCTTCTGCATTACCTTGATAATTTACTTAAAGTTCTACCTTGTCCCATTCAGTGATTTCCATCTTGTATTGCACATCTCCAAGCTTGCTTCATGCCCCAGTGATTTATTTTTTTTTAAAGTGTTCTCATTTTGCTTGTTATCTGGAACAGGCTCTCTGTGTGTGCTTGTAGATCTGAAAAAATAAAAAGGACAAAAAAAAAAAGACAAGGTTGTTTTGTAATATAGGATTTTCCTCCTTTTCCAGGACTTGTTAGGAGGGAATGGCAAAACCAGAGGGGAAAACATTCCCCAAAGCACTTTTTAAACATTTATCTCTGACTTTTACCTCTTAAACTTTTCTTTCTTTTACTTTTTTTCCCCTTCTTTAGAGTTGTCTACAATTTTTATACTAACGCTCTGGGTACTGCAACACTGCTGCTTCTGGGGAAATTTGATGCTGAAAATAGGTAAGGGAACTCATGAAAACCTGTTCTTTGGAAGGCTAATTTCTTCCCTGCTGAAAAAAAGTCTTGCCATCTTGCTGTTTCAATATCACTTCCATTTGGAGAGCTCTGGCTTTTTGGGCAGCTACTTTCCTACCTGGAGCCATGTATTTCAGAAAAGTTGAAGGGTGCTGTTTTCCCCTCTAAATCCATCCTCTCTTCCTGAAACACAGGTTCTCCATATCACCCCCTTTCTTCTTGGTTGAGTGAATGAAGACTACAAGAAGTAGTTGGTACAAACAAACTCCTCTGGTTCTTTTTCAGGAAAAAGACCCCAAACTCAATTGTTCACAGAAAGAAGAAAATGGAATATGGCAAGTTATGTAGGGAGGGAAGTAGAGGAGTTGCCTAGAGATGACTGCCCCTCACATGACATATTGGGGGTGGGGTGCCAACTGGGTCTATTTTTTTTGGCTGAAATTCCTCCTTTCAGAGATACCGAGGGATTCTTCTTCTCCTTTGGAGCTGCCTTAAAAACTGCAATGTGGAAATTTGCTTAAAAGGTTAGAATTTTTGTTTGCACCTCTGAACCCTGAAATTCCTCAAACTGTATTTTCAGGTAGCAGTGGAGGGTTTCCTTAAAGCAAAGAAAAAGAAACCAACACAAAACCACAGCAAGTGAGAAGCTCAAGTACTTGGTGCAGGATCCCGTGGTAGGAAGAAATTGATTCTGTTTCCTAGAACTTTCAGTTCTGTCTTGGTAAGGTCTCAATAACTAGACACACTTTATGTTGCTGTAGGACATTGGTTCTGGTGGAGTTTCAGTGTCAACCCTGGAACAGAAAAGCACAATAATTTGCAGGTCTCTTGCCTGTTTGGGTCTTAGCCTATGTTTCTTTGTCTCTCCTGTCCCACCTGCGCTGTATCTCCTGTACCAAAAGGAGACCAATGACTCATTGCTGACAGCAAGATTGATGGCTCAGCTCAGCTGGATGGGCTTTTTGGTGCTGTCTGAGCCCCTTTCTAGTGGTTTCCTGGTTTCTCACAGCTCTTCTGTCCTTTGCAAATGTTGCTGAAATCAGTAATAACCAAGGGATTTGAATAAACTTTGTAGGGGAGCTCCCTCAGTTCACGTGAATGTGTACATCTAGCGTTGGTATGGATATGTATATATTTCTACTGGTAAATTCAGACATGCTTTAAGCCATGTGTGTCTTGGGCCTGATTCAGCAGGCGAGTCTGGTTAAGCACTTATATTAAAATAAATTAATATTTATTTGCATACCTACACCCTACCTTGCCCAGGGAACCAAAATGTTTGGCTGCTGGAAGATCTGAGGTCCCAAGTGGCAGAGAGTGAGCTGCGGTGATGCTGATAGAGCGGCTGTGAAGGAGCACATCGAGGAGGGCATAGAGAATTTGTATCACGTGTCATACAGCAAAGAGAGTAGATATCTCTGTTAGCTGTACATTGATTGGTACAAGAAGGTGACTAGGCACCAAAAAAAAATAAAGGGGGGTGGGGTGCAAAATACTGGGCTTGTAAGTTGTAGAGAGGTTTCTGTCCAGAAGTGCATCGTTGAAAAATCCCTGGCTTGTTCAAACTTTGATCCCATTGATCAGATGTTAGCATTGGGTAATTAAATGATGAAATAGAAAGGGAAAGTCCAATAAAAGCTCCTTTTCTTTGTTTGTTTTGTTTTGTTAATGATGATGAACTTAACTTTCTCCATGGCTGTTTTCAGTGAGAAGAATTACATTTGGTGTCTGGTCAATAGGGCATTTGCTTATTAATAGAATGAATGTTTTAAAATTGAACAAATGACCTCTCAGATGTTTATTAGTAGGCGTGAAAATGCCTATATTTCCAATCTGGTGCTTCATTTCTTTCAAAAAGTAACTTTCATTACTTTGTAATGGTTCCTGGCAGTTGTTGCTTTACTGGGAGAAGGAACGACAATGGATGTGCTTATGCAGTGCCTGCTTGGTTTGGTATAAAACCTTCCTTTTCTTCTTGTATCATAGCATCATCCCTGTATTGGGGGGTGGGGGGGTAGTGTGTGTGGGGGAATGATGACACCATTTTAGTCTTGGGAAGTGGTTTGTAGAGAGGAAGCAAATAAGCAAAAATTAGCCAAAGCAATTGGTTCATCTAGGTGTGGGGTTCAGAAGAAATAAAATTCATGCAGCTTCTGGGAGTGCTGAAGGGAGTTCAAAAAGATAGAAGTGTCTCTCACCCCGAGACTGAGATAAGCTTCAGGGGGTTAAATAGCACAGTTGCTAGCAAGCTGAGAGGGGAGAGGGCCCGAGGTGCTGAGCAGTGGTGCAATGGCATACAAAATTCTTCAGTTTGGAGAACCTCTAAACTCTTTTGCTCTTGTGTAGGAGCTTGGAGCAGTGCTGGATCATTGCTGTTTCACCAGTGTTGGGAGGCTTGCTAGAAACAAATGCTCAGAAAGCACTTAGAGTCCTGTGTCAGCAGAGGTAGGAGTGCAAAGCAGCAGAAATAATACAGGGCAGTTAAGTGAAAAGCTTTTTAGGTGGAGATGCTAGGCTGAATGGACCGGTGACATAAGGTGGTGTGATTCTGTTAAAGCAGGTAGTGCCACGGGAGCTGGGTCATACCAAAAAACATGATTCCCTCTTCTGCCTCCCCGGGTCATGCCCTGGTTCCCCTTGATGTCTCTGCTGTGACCTTTGGAAGCCCCAGGACGGGCTTTCTGCTCCTGCAGAATGCGACCAACCCTTCCAGCAAGCGCTGTGCAAGGAGTTAAGGATGCAGGTTCAGCCTGAAGCTCGGTTTCCTGGCTTATGTTGGTTGTTGCCAAAATCTTAATGTCATTTTAATGCATTTTTGTGTGCGTGAATCCATTTTCCAGAGCTGCCGATTGCACACACTAACCCTTTTTATGTGACTAAAAGCCAGCTGTAGTATCCTTGAAGAATCAAATGCTCTCATAGTTCTGGAAATTGCTCTGGGTGTGCATGCGTGTTTATTTGTGCGTCAGCTCTTTTAATCTTTCTACTGAAAACCTAATATACTGTAACTGGGACATTTTCAAAAAAGAGAACACTTCAAAACAATTCTAAATATAAATGAAATCCATTTCCAAATGGCTTGTTAAAAAAATGCAGATGGTTTATATTTATTATATCATTTTTTTGTTTTATCACCTTGCAAAATTTTACAGCATAGAATCTTATTTAATGCGGGGGCATTTTGAGCAGCAATATTAGACAGCTGTATGTGCGTCATACTAAGAGATTTTTACAGGATATTAAAATTGGTTCTGATGTAACCTGGTGTTTTGAGAAGCATAGATTAGGCATTTTCCTCGTTTGTAATTTTTTTTTCGTTAAAAGTGAGTACGTTTTTCTCTTCTTCCCCCCCCCCCACCCCGTCCCTTCCCCACACAGCTTTTTAGTGTTTGATTCCAGTTGCTCTCAAGGTGTAAGGAAATTCAGGCCAGATGATTGAGAAACTGCTCTCTGAGAACGTAACGAATAACAAAGCATAGTCCAGATAGTATCTCTGCTGAAATTAGGTATAATTAGACTCTATAGCAATTTATATACATAGTTAAAATAAATAACAAAGCACAATGTTCATATTCTGGTGATTAATTTTTTTCCCTGTAGTTCTGTTTGCCTTTACAGTTTTTCCATTGCAGTCAACATGAGACTATGTTGGGTAGCAGCCGCTGAGTAAGTGCCAGCCTGGTATTTTTGTTATTTTTTTCCTCAGCCTCCAACAGGCGCGGGCAGGTTTAATGTTAACCTAACTCTACTACAGCTCCTCTGCTGGTTCTCACACCCTCCAGGTCAGAGCTAAATCCCCTATTAATTAAACAGAAATTATATCCGAAATAAATCACTTGGCGCAAGAAACCCACTGTGGAATTTTTTGAAAGATGTTTGCAATAATTAAACATTCTGTGACTGGTGACATTTTAAATAACTCTTAAAATGCCAACCTGTGTTGATATTTAAAATAGACTCTTCAGTGGAAAGGCGGTGATCCCATTGAGCAAATAATATAAACCACGTCATCGTGCAGAAAGGGAAGGAAAAAAAAATCATTCAACAGCAATAAAAAAAATCCCTCTCTGCTCCTGAATGTTTTCATATGGCACGAGTCTGGAAAGTGCGTTGAAGATACAGGTTGCAGAGTAATGCTGCATCTGCTTGCGAAGGAAGAGCTGATAGACTTGCAATATCTGCTAGCTCCATCCCAGGCTTTCAGGAAGGTGTGAGGTGGTCTCACTGGATCACAGGCACGGGAGCGGGATCAGAAGGGGTCATGACTTGAAGCTGATCTTTTAAGGTTTTGCTGTCTGTTGTTTGCTGCCTCCTGCACCAGACCCAGCCATTTCGAGGGCATTTTGCGCAGTCAAGCGGAAACCCGAGTATTTCGTCAGTGTGTCCCTGGGCGACGTGCCATTGGGCTGACAGGAGCTCGCAGCAGTGTTGCTGCACGCTTGCATGGGCTTGCCTCATCCTGTGCCCGCTGGCTTTGTAAAAAATACAAACAAAAAAAATATATCACCACCACCACAAAAAGAAAAAAGACAAGCCCCATGGTTTCCATCTCCCAGCGTGTGTGGGGGAAATATCTAGTCTTGCCTAAGTGCTGGAGAAGAGGTGGGGGTGTGGGGGTGTAGAAACTGCCAGTCTTGTGGGTGATGGGTGGCCTTTTTGGACAGGTGGGAGCACCACCTTGGTGCTATGCCTCCTGCAAGCCAGAGCGCGGAGAGATTTGGATGTCTTGCGACAGCCAAGTTGAAGATCTGTGCAGGTGAACTGGCTTTTGCATTCCTGTCTTGCAACCTTGTTAACACCGATGGCCTAAGCGACCATGGCCGCAGATGGGAGGAGGCAGAGAAGAGCAGCCATGTCCTCTACCATGAGAGTTCCTCTAGAGCTGGGCAGACCTAAGAACCCCTCTGGGCCAGTCCTTCCCCTGCACCAGTCTTGTGGGGAGCTCCTGCAACTGCACAGTGGGCAGGGATGCCTTGAGGTTAAGGTGCGAAGGGGATGAGAATTGTCTTCATGCTGGGAGTGTAGTCATCTCGTATGGGTGCACTTTAATGGAAGTATAAAAGATGGAATGCGTTATGGAAGTGGACTGTATCTCTACAGTGACTGAAGGTTACCGTTTAGTGTAGTTGTGCTCTAGTTTCTGCATGGTGTCTCCTAGCTGGCCCCTTTGCCATGTGAGATGGCATTGTCACATGATCTCCTGGCGCATCTGCCCATTGCTCCATGTCTAGGTGAACTGTGCCTCTCACCTTTGATCTCTGTTTAACAAGGACCGTGAGTGCAGCCTGGCCCAGTATTGATCTGGTTACTCTAGGAAAAGTCAAGAAATCCTTTTTGTCTTGGTTTAGGGATTTTTTTCCCCCAAACTGCATTTTACATTCCATCTGGATTTTATAGCAGGCAGTTTCAGTGAGAGACACAGGGATCCAGGAGATTTGGCATGTCTTTGCTTGAGGAAAAACTGTCTTTCATACCCCTGCAGCAGGCTGCTGGCTCCATGTCTGTGCTTCCTTCCTTTTTTTGCTGGATTTTCTCTTCTGACCATTCACATGGAGTGTGGACAAGGAGGGTGCATGGCCAAGGGCGATGGGCAGCGTGGTTCTCATTTGGGACAGTTGGATGGCAGCTCAGATGAATGGCTCATACCTACGGGTTGGATTTATATGCATTTGGGAAACCACAGCTATTCTGCGTCTACCAAACCCAGGGCTTTGCCAGGTTAATCCCATTTTCTACTTGAAGGCTTAGTTTCTAAGACTGGGATGAATCCTTCTGAGGCAAGAGGAGGAGTAAGTAAATGCAGCTGTCATTTGGAGCAAGAGCTAAGAAAATAAAATGCAAAGGAGTGTGGACTAGACTGACGTAATCACCAAACTGTTGTTTGTGGGTGTGGGCCATGAAGTTAAGACTGGACTGCGGAAACACAGGACAGGTAAAATATGATACTGCCTCTCTGTACCACTGAATTTGTGCCCTCCTCTGGGTTTAAGGGCTGAAGTCAATGGCCTGTGACATCAGCCACCTTGCTCTGAGCCCTTGGGACTCTTGCATCCCCAGTGCAGCACTGGAGGACCAGGCTGGGAGGGTTTTCTAGGCTCCAGGCCTGCCATCTGGTCTGGATCCCAGCTATGGCACTGCTCCTGCCCGGGGAGGTAGGCTGAGGATACCTCAGCTCCCAGCACCCATGTCCTGGTTCTGGCAAGGTCAGAATTAACCTCCACAGGCAGTCAGCACAGGTGAGCTGAGTTAGCACAGGTGAGCTGAGTTAGCCTGGGCTGTTTCACACCACCTGACGTCACTCCCCCATAAAAGGGGCTGGTTGGGGCGGGGCACCCCTGGGTGCTTCCAGGACAGTCAGAGAGCAGATGGGGTGTCTGGTCAGTTGATCCTTACATAGTGCAGCACTGTAATTGTCGGGTCAGTAAGGTACTCTGTCTTATCACTGGGTGTGAGTGTAATTGGCTGTTATTGTTCTACTTTCACGGTTTTTGGCAGTAAACTGTCCTTATCCCAACCCAGGTAGGCTGCCTCTTTCTCCTCTGGGAGTGAGTGAGCGGCACATGGTGCTCAGCCACTGTTTGGGGCTGAATTGCCACAACCCATCAAGGGCATTTCTTATTGTCTGTTTAATTATTGGTGTGGCAGGTGTAAATCATTGCTGGTTTCAGTGTCACGCTGCTTTTAGGTTGGGTTTTAAGGCTATAATCTGAGTGACAACGTGGTGTTTTACTTGTAATTATTCTGGAAGGACGCGTTGGGACTGGACCACAGGCCCACCTGCCCTACCCCTGGGCAGCAGAGACGGGACTCGAACCCTTGGATCGCTCTGCAGGCCCGCGGCGGCGAGTGGCCAGCAGAGGGCGCCGAGCCCCCAGGCACGGCGGGGCGGGGCGGCCGCACCACCCCCTCCAGCGGTCAGGGGCGGCCCGTGGGGTCCCCTCACACCGGGCCTACGGACTGGCCCGTTCCCCGCGGCTGGGGACAGCGTCCCGCCTCCGCACCCGGTGCGCACTTACCGCTGTGCTGCTGGGGTGGGGGGGGGGGAACGAGGGAGAAAGAAAAGCAAAAAATAAAAGGAAAAACGGAGGGCGAAGACTAAAAACCCGCCCTTGAGCACAGACCGAGCCGCGTTTCCCCGTGGAAGCTGTCCCCCCTGTGACGAGTGGCTTGGCGGGGGCTTCAGCCCGCCGCTGTGCGGCTGCAGAGCCGGCGGCGTGGGCCGGAGGTGTGTAAAGCTGCTCCTCGCCGCAGTTAAGTACAAGAACACGCAGTAAGCGCTCACGGTTATATATATGTGTTGGACCAGGTTTTTGGCACGTTTGGGGCGCTTTAAACTTGAGTGGATTCGTGTAGAAATCAATTCGGAACTGGGAAACCATCACTTCCCTTATGTATACATCTCGCTCCTGTGTTACCAGTTTTCCAGCTGGGAAGGCTGGCAGGCAGACGGCTTCAGGGGTGGCTGCCAATGCTGATTCATGACCCAACCCACAAAGGATATTAATATGGTACCATAAGAACATTTTCCCCTCAGAGACAATGAGTGTGTAATTTCTGTGATGCAAGTGGAGGTCAGTCTGATGCTGCTCTCTTGCCAGTAAGTTATACAATAAGTTTATAAGTGTACTTGTTGGACAGAGCCAAAAACCTCAGAATCCCTTTCGAAGCCAGGTTTTTACCCCATTTGGTTCACTGTGAGCCCTTGGCTTTTTTGTCCAGCTATAGTCATGCTATAAATTAATTTTATTCTGCAACTTTAGAAGGCACTGTAAGGTTGAAGAATATTTTTTCCAGTTGTCACGTTTCTAAATATGCCCTTTTTTTTCTTTGCCATATACAATGCCAAAAAGCACAGCTTAGGAATGCAGTAGGAACATAGGAATTGCCACAGCAGTCCATCTTGTCAGTCTCCTGTCTCCATCGGCTGCTGGTGCCAGATGCAAATTCTTGAAGCAGCTACGTAAAAGAAGTTCTCCTAAAAGAAAAGCTGAGGCGTGTCAGAAGGGAAGGAAAATAAGAGTGGCTGGAAAGGAGAGAGTGGGCAGAAAGCCTTTTCATTTTGTTTGTTTGTTTATTTTTTCCAGCTACTTACAGATTTGGTTTATAGAACTTAAGGCTGATTTTCATTTTTTCTTTCCCTTGCTGAGTAGCCTTTAACCATGCCACGTACGGGGAAGCAGCAAAAAAGCTAGAGAGGGCAGCTGCTTGCTTTCTGTTTCAGGAGAGGAGGTAAAGGGCTTTAGGAGGTGAAAATGGTTTGCCAGAGATCACAGGAAGAAGCAGCAGATCGTTTAGCAGAGGCAATGGTGAGGATGCCTTGTGGCGTGCAGTGTCAGAAAGTGGTATATGCTGGATATCCATACAGCAAGTTCATCCAGCCTGTCTTAATGGCTAGTTATTGTTTGAAATACTTGCTTGAAAGCACAGCGCCGTGTGAGTGCTAGAAAATTCAATGGTACGAGGGAGTTCTTTAGTTTATGCCCTTGAGATTGATCACAGGCTCAGTAACGTAACTCTGGAGCGGTTGTCTTTCTGCCGCGGTGTGACCTAGGCAGTTAGCAGCTGAGCAGCCAAGGACCGGGCAGTTTGCAAAAATCATGATGTCAAATATTTTGTTGTCAAACTGTTTCAGTGTTGAGTGGAATCCACAGCTGACGATGCGCAGCTCTGCAGCCGGCGGAGCGGCGGTACCCCCTGGCTGCGTTGGTTAATCCGCTGGAAAGCTGTGTTCGTTGTCTCCCTTGGGAGCTCGTCTTGGCTCAGTGGCGACGAGGCACAACAGGGAGAAAGCTGGAGCCAGGTACAGATCTCGGGGGCACCACCGCAAGTTGTGAACGTTTCCACCGATGTCTGTGGAATCATTTTCCATGCTGCAAATGAGAGTGAAATATACTCCAGGTGTTCGGTGTTCAGGATTGTGATCTGATCTTTTAGTGGGTTCATTAGCTGGCCGAAGGGGACTCTAACTGCCTTTCCTGATGCTTTCGTGTGCAGGAATCTTACTGCAGAGTTAAAAGGAGCACGTTCAGTGTGAAAGCGTACAGCAAAGGCAGTGGGTTAGAAGAGGCTTGTGTCTAGAAGTTGTTTACCATATGATGGATCATATTTGTAAAAGATTTTAGGGATCAACATATTCTTCCCTCAAGAATCTTTCCGTCCTTACCGATAAGTGTATTGGATGAAGGCCATCATTAATTTAAATGAGTGTCTTGCGCTTATGTCTGAAGCTTATCCAACACAGACCTCGTTCGCTGGCAATGAAAATAAATGCCTTTTTCTTCTGTTCATTGCTGCTCTCTGTGGCGTGGGCCACCTACGTACATGGAGACATTTTCCCCATATGTATGTCCCCCCAAAACGTCGCCCTAAATGATCGAGAGAAGAAGGGAAAAAAAAGGACATTTCACATACATAAAATATGTAATTAAAATGATGAATTATTGTAAGATAGAATATTAGCCTTTTGACATTTTAATCTGAGCAGGAGAGAGTGAGAGAGTGCATTCGGAGCCGCTCAATTAAATTTAGAATTTTTTCCCCTCCATTGTTATGAATAAATAGAAAGATTCTGTAGCAGTCTGCGGAATTATTAATTGCAAGTACTGTAGAAGGTGCATGCACCGTATCATGAAATGGAGTATCATTGTTAGTGACTATATTTCTTGGTAATTAAGGCCCAGACTAATGATGCAAGTTTTCTTCAGCATGATTTTCATCTGATTATGAGGCTGCTTCATTAAGAGCACTCAGACTAACGAGCTGTAGCTGTAATAAAGTAATTTTCTGTCTTGTGCTCTGATTGATAAAGAGTTTCTATAGCTAAAAGGAATTGAAAATATAATTATAATTAGAAATGGTTGAATAAAGTTATTACAGGATTGCTGAAGGGTAGTGCAATTGACACCATAATGTTTTTTGGAAGTGTGCATCTTAAAATGAGACTTTATAAAAGGAAGGGAAGGGAGGGGAAAGGAAGGGGAAAAAAAAAAAAGGCAACCCACAACCCCAAACCCTCTATGCTAATAAATGGGCAGAATGTTGCTGCTTCCATAAAATGAACTGTTAGATTAAAGTAAAATGAGGTTTTCCCACATTGTTCAGAACAAGAAAAACATATGCAGGAAGAATGCTGCTGCCTTTCTTCCCAGCATTCCTCTTAAGTGAAGTAAAGCTTATGAAAGTGCTTTTTACTCCATTTATAAAATTTTTCATGCTGCCATATGTTGCAAAAAAGATCTTTTTGATTAAGCTGATGTGTTTTGAAGCATGCAGTGTAATTTTGGAGTTTCCCTTTAAAAATGTGCACAGAGTTATGTGAGTCCTTTCTGTGTATTTGCATGTGTTAACTAATGGTCTTTAAATACATTTTTAGAACAGGGAGGTTTTTCCTTTCTCCTTCTATCTTTTTCTTTTAATCTCCTTGTGTTGGCCAATATCAAAATATAACTGGGTCAAATACAAGGTCTCCCTTTTTTTTTCTCAAGGGGAAGCAAATCAACTTTTTATCCCAGAAACCTTATTCTTTTTTATGATGTTCATATTATAAACAGTGCAAACTCTGTTAGAGCAATCCTTTGTGCGTATGTCATAGGATATATATGCTGTATTGATATAAAAATCTATAATAAGGGTTTTATTTAGAATTAGCTGATGCACTTTAGTACTCAGAAGTTGTTTGACTTATTTAATTTGGAGGCTTTTCGTATTGCTCTATCTCCCTCTTTGGAAGTCGTGCATATATTTTAAAGCCACAGTTATGCACATTTGGTTATGTAAATCTGTCCTATGCAGACTCAAAGGAACTTTATTGTATTGGATTGAACCAAACAGTAGATCATCTGGATGTATATTTATGCTAATTAACTTAAAGCCAGCATTTTGCATTGATTGCTCAGTCATAATGCTTTTTGGAAGATTTTTAGAATTTTTTAAAATCATTCTTAACACATTATACGGTGATAAAAGTGTGTTATTGGAATACCATTAGCAGGAATAAAAAAAGAGCAGAATTTTATTGGTTGTTCATTGAAAATGTTAGCTGTGATTAGTTACATAATCCTACATTAACCTGTAAATTAAAATTCCTTGGTGCAATTTGATGGCTGATTTAATTTTGTCTTTCTTTGTTTGCCGCAGGCTAATTCCATTATGAATTCTTTATACAGCCTTTTCCCTCAATGATTAGCAGCTTCTACTCAAGTTCTGATTACTATTGTACACTTAGCACTACATAAAGCTGGGGATTAATATTCCCCTGAAGAATTGTTGCTATGGATCTGCTCTATTCCTTCTAAGAGATGTTTCTGCAGCTTCAATTGTCCATAAATTATGATCTCTAGTGAATTATCAGTGGGAGTGAACTAAGCTTAACAAGCTGAAGAGAGCACTCCAGTTCTGAAAGAAAAAGGGAGAGAGAGATAAAAAGATTCTCAATTATTAATTGCAAGGTTTCCATAATACAGAAGTGGTGATATTTTCCCTATCTTCATTCCTGTGAGCATGTAAGAATTCAGAGTGAGTCAGAAACGCCCAAGTCCTAACCCCCTCCAGCACTTAGAGGTAAAACCTACTTATGTGTAGATGGTGGAAAAAAACAGCCTGGTCGCCCTGGGTTTTAAGTTTGTATTTTGGCTCCTCTCACTTCTGTTTCACCATCTCTGTCCTCCTGGTATAGTTTTCAGTCTGTCAATAGCACAATTAGTAGCCTGGCTCAACTGCCTTTAAAATATAGTTGAGATTAATAGGGGATTTAATTGCAGATGTCTGAGGATCTTTCATATTTGGAGAGGTTTTATTAAGAGACAGCTATTCCAGTTCAAGTTTGTGAGCACTTTGCTCTGCTCCCATCTGTTCCCCTTTGTTAGGACTTTAAAGTCGTATTTCTCCTACTGATTCATGGCTGTTTTCCTACTCCTCCCTTGAAAAATCTGTTTTGAAGGCTGGACTGCAGCGTTATTCTTTCTTGCTGGGTATGTTAGATTTTCCTAATTGAGACGATCGTGTTCTTCTGCCTTCCAGCCCCACGCCAAGCGAGCTCTTGCTCAAACTTTAGGCTGCAGACTGTCAGGGCAAAAAAAAAAATAATGCCTGCCACAGACATGACTTTGCATGTACCTCCTCTTCAGGGAAGTCCTCGGGTGGCACGAAGCTGGCTCTGCAGAGACCGCATCTGGCTTCTGCGATGCAGGAGGGAGCCAGCGAGGACATACTGACCTTGCATTACCGACCAGCAGATGCAGGGCTACCCTGAATTTACTCAAAGTACTGGATCAGAAAGTCTTTGGCTATTCCATGCCAAAGGGAGTATAAATCAGGGGGTTGTTCTGGTTTATGTTTTTTTTTTTTTTTTAAATCAGGCTTTGCTGCCTTACTTTCAGACATTGCAGTGGCTGTAGTTCAGCTAGAACCAAGGTGTGTTTGAGGCTGTTCTGAGACCCTTAGGTATTTTTTGGAGTGTTCTTTAGGCTAAAGCACTGTCAGCCTGCATCTGCTAAGCTGCCTAATGCACTGTGGTATGCTGTCTGTACTGGTAGATCATATTTAGTAACAGACAAAGTTAGAAGGACTCAGTAACTCTAGGAGTTACTATACTGTCCTGAGGGTTGGCAGGTAATCTGCCCTAGCTCACAAGAGCTTTTTAGGTGCTGTAGCTGATGCTGTTCCAGCCCTCTTCCAAGAGAAACAAATAATTTTTGAAGTGTGACTAATAGAAGGTGTTTTTTTCCGTCCTTTTCAAAGCCCAGCTTGATAATATTCAGCAAAATCTGTATATGCTTTAAATTAAAACCAGTGGCCGAGTCCAACGAGTGTTGGGTTGTTTTTTTTTTGCTTGGAGCTAGTGACAGAAAGAACAAAGGTGGGTTAGTTAAATTACTGGATCTGAATTCTCTGATCTGCTCAGTCCACTTTGTGCTGCTTACTGAAACTGCTGGAGATTCCCATCAAACAATTCCCTGTGGAGCCACAGCCTTGCCTATTGTCTCAGCCCATAGCGCAACCAACAGAAGATGACGTATATGGAGCAGTCAGGACTTTGATTGTCCCCAAATGCTAGATGTTGTGGCTGGGAAAACTGAGGATGTGTTAGAGTAGTCCCTGCAGAAGGGCAAATGAGCTGGGTATTCCTGATTATTCATTTTTTTTCTTCGTTCCCACCTATGCATTCTCTGCATTGCTCAGAAACTCAGTGTAACGGACAGTTTGACCCCGTAGTTTACATTTGGACTGTCAGGTTGGATAACTGCTGACATGTTATTCTTGAAGAATCTAGTATTTCTCCCAGCTCACCTTCTTGTTTTCATAGCATCCTTTTGCAGTGCCGTCCTCAATTTTGTTGAGAGCTGCTGAAATGTTACTCATTTTGCTGGGATTTTGCTCTGTCTATTGTGCCTTGGGTGTTTTGGAGGTCTGTTGTGAATAATTGTCTTGCATATTTACCTCCTGTGTCCCCTTAATGATTTTAAAGGTCTCATTGCTCCTTTAGATAGCTATTTTCCACCCTGAACATTACTGCCTTCCTACCCTGAGTGTCTCCTCCTGTGATCAGGAGCTGCTTTCCCTTCGTTGCTTCTTCCTGGTTCTGTGATATTCTTTTCCAGGTGGGGTGATCAAAACCGTCTGTGGTGCTACAGCTGTGGATGTGTTCTGAGTTTGTAAAAATCATGTTATCTTGCATTTATTGACAGATTATTGCCCAGTCCTCTCGTGCTGCTCAGGTCCTCATGGCCTTTGGATGGGGTTGTCCTAAGATTCGCTCTAATGTGCAGACAAGAATCCTTCTGTTACTTCTGCTAAATTGACAGTGAAGACAAGGTTGAATGCAAAAGTTCCTTCTTTTGAGTGTGTGTTGCTCCTGTTAATTGCTGTTAATCGCAACCTTAGGGTTGTGATGGTAAGGCTCTTAACTTGTGCCCCAGTCATCTCAGTTGAACTATTTACTACTTAGTGGCGTAGTAACCTGTGATGGCTGTGACTTTCCCCTCCCCTTTAAATTGGGTGATGTTAATCATCATTTCCTGGACTCCTGTTTTCCAGTTGAGATACTAGTTCTATGATTGGCTGCAGCATTCAGCTCACACGTCACTGATGAGCTCATCAGGGAAGTGAAACAATAATTATTCTTACTCCTTGTTTGGGGTTTGGGTCCAGCTGTGGATGAAGCAGGATCTGCTTTAGTTTGAATTCAGTAAGACTTTTGCAAAGACTCAGACCAGTAGAAGAGAGAAAATCCTGTTTTCAGTTCTGATTTGGTTCTCTGGCACGGATAAGACGTGTAAGCCCTGGATCTATGATTGGCCCTCACTAGCCATCTCCATCTGATGTCTCTCCAGCGTTACTGCTGCCTCTGTCCTCTCCCTGAAGTGCCGACTTCTCTTTCTTTGCTCTGTTGCGTTCAATGGACTAATTGGTGAGAGAGGGCAGCAGAGATCTTTTTTAATAGCTTATCTGCCTCAGCTATGAAGAGCAAAGCTCATAACCGAAGAGGTGTTAGTGGGCACCCTGGCTCAGGGGTGTGCTGACTCCAAGGGAAGAAGAGTGGGGATGAAGGCAGGTACAGAACAAGGAAGAGATCCATGTCTGTGCCTGTGAAGCCACTTCAGCACAAAGCTAGATCAGTCCTTAACTAAGCAGCATGACATTTCTCATGTGTTTAGGGAGAGGCCTCAGAATGGTAGCGATGGTATAGATGATAGCAAATGGGGGATGCAGCTGTGGGATGCTTAAAGCATTAAGGTCTAAAATGGATGTATCTCTGAATGTGAAGCTGAGGATGACCTAGAAGAGGGAGAAGTGTGAACTACCTTGGAGAGAAAGCAGAAAATCCCCTCCCCTTGCTCCCAAGGGGTTCTCCTCTAATTCCGTTTATTCTGTCATTGAATACAGAATCTGTTAAAAACTGGGCTCCTGTGTCTGTGGAGTTATGGCAGTCTATGTAGGATGGATGATTGCTGGGCCACGTTTGCCCAACACGTCCTGAGGGGTAATTGGCGATGGAGGTTATGTAGCTCCTCAGGGAAGTCCATTCTGGTGCTTCACGCTGTTTGCTGTGGTCCTTTCATTTTGTAAATGAGTCTTAAGCCTCTAGGAAACTTCATCTTATTGTTACACCTGCAGGGGACAAGAAGAGATACGTCTCTTCCACTGTGCCACAGAAACGTGCTATAAGAATATGGGGATTTATGTCTTTTTTGGGTCTGTCTTACATTCCTCACACTAAACTATCCAATTATTTCCAGTTTTCCTTGTAAATTGTGTCTTCTAGTCTCATAATTTTTGTTGCTCTCTGGGTTTCTTCTCACTCGCTCCACCTCTTTCTGGAAATGGGTATAGTGCTCATTTGAACCTTTATTGACGCTGCAAAGAGCAGGGGAGTTGTTGTGCACGTTTTGCAGGATATATACCCTGTTTGTCTATCCCAGAATTGTGTTTTCTTTTTTCTCGGTAGTGGAGCCATGTTGACTCTGGTCTGGTAACTCCTAAACCTGTTTCTGGAGAACTCCTGTTTAGCCACATGCTTCCTGTATCTCAGCAGCTAAATGCTCCAACATCACTTTATACTCACCCCTGTTTAATTTTGCCTCACTCTTTTCTGTCTGTCAAGAACGTTTGAATCATCTTCCTTCCCTGCCGCTGTGAAATGTGCTGAACTTTGTACAAACCAGTATGTTGCAGTTTTGTTCTTTCTTGACTTTAAATTGGGCTGTCATACCATAATTCCTCTTCTTACACCACGAGCAGCTGACACATCTCGCTCTATAGATCCCATTGTCCATGTATCCTTGAAGGAAATTTTTTTCCTCCTTTGTTGGTGGCTTTACTTCTGCCTGCTGGAAATAAACCTGGAATTTCAGGGCCAGAGGGCGATTTTTCACATTTAAGCTGTCTTGCTTAATTTGCTGTTTTATTTGTTTCTAAGTCAGATCATGATGACAGTGTGGCATTTTTCATTAAGGGTGTATCTTGTCAGGAAATTCAGGTGACAGTGAAAAGTAGCTCCCTAGAAAACTTCATCTGCACTGACTTCCTCAGTCATTTTTTTAGTTTAAAGATTTACTTGACCTCCACTCCCCTCCTGTCCTCCTTTCTTGCAATGTCAATTCTTTATGAGATATCTAGATGTTGGAGGTACTCCTTGAGAGTTCCTAGTTGAGGACCTACAAATATTGAAGCGATATGGTATAACACGCAGTGCGTTTCCGAGCAATCATTGCACATCTTGCGTAGCAGTAAAGGGCATCAGCCAGAGGTCTGTATGCAGCCAGAAATGTCTGAGACCCTGAGAAGGGCACAGACTTGCTATGAAGAACAGTAATTGAGACCCAAAAAATGAAATGATGGAGCCTTATAGAGTGTTGTAGGAATAAATACACTGCCAACAGCTTGTCACATCTTCCATTTGTGCGTTTACCAAACTCCACAGAAATAGGTGTGTTTAATCAAAGAAATGAAACTTTTTAAGATCAGTTGGCAACTGAACCTTATACAGATTTTTTTTTTTTTCTGGGTGTAAAGTTATGTCTGTAGCAGGGTGGAAAATAATCTTTGATTCAGAGAGTTACAGCAGGGATGAATTTACCGATCACGTAGGTACAACACCACATTTTCATATGCATAATCTGAAGATTTTCCATCTGAAAACAAAACCTCTAAACTTTGATTCTGAAGTTTTGTGGGAGGTAAAAATGATCTATTTGGGATAGACATGTTTATCCCAGAGCACCTGTCTCAGAATAGCCCTACTGCATCTGCTGTTTTAACTCAAAGATGAATACTCCTTCTTGTGAAAGATTAATTTTTAAAGCAGAGTGGCTGATTTGGAGTGTATGAAAATATGATAATTTTCAAGTTAATGCCTCTCCTAGATTTGTAGATTCAGTAGCTCCCAAGGTTCTCTGCAGCAGCCCTGATGACCAAAGACCTAAATTCTGATTGCTGTGGACTCGGTGCTAACTCTTGGTGATTAAAATAGGCTCAGGGCCAACAGTCCTGTGTGAATATTTGCAATTCCTGTTAACCTCAGCAGTGCATAGCACACATTAAAATTACTTCTGGGACCCTCACCATCTTTTCAATTAAATTACTTACCTGTAATGGCCCCATATTAAATGTTAATGTCCTCTGCTCCTTTTTATTGGGTGGTGTTCACCATCTATTATCTTTCTCCAGTTTTTAGCTTTCTTTTCTGTATTTTCAT
This sequence comes from Gallinula chloropus, assembly GCF_964237585.1. Classification (NCBI taxonomy): domain Eukaryota; kingdom Metazoa; phylum Chordata; class Aves; order Gruiformes; family Rallidae; genus Gallinula; species Gallinula chloropus. The sequence goes on from NC_140087.1 coordinate 68,473,708, forward strand.
AAAGATCAACTGAGTAACAAACAGAGTCTCAACAGAAATACCAACTGAATAAAAGCCACTGTACTACTACAGACGAAAGGGTCAAATAATCCAGCATCCCATACCCAATGATAGCTGTGAAGGGATGCTTGGGGAAGACTGTGTTTGATACTTCCTTTCCAATTCTCCTCCAGACCTTTAGGACTTTCCAGCCAAAGGACTTCCTCCTCCTTGTGTGGTATTTCTAGCCATTAGTCCCCAGAAGATCACCCTTCTAAGTACTTGCATAACTTTCACCTTGAACCTTTGCAAATATTTTGTAGTCCCAGCATCCTTTGCTAAGGTGTTCCTCAGGTGGTTCTTCACACAATGGAGGTGTTCTACCTCCTTTGGTTTGTTTTGAATTTTGTTCCCACAAGATTTATTTGATGACCTCTTGCTTTAGTATTGGAAGATGTGGTTAACAGCCCCTACCTTTTGTCCTCTTGAGGCTACATGCACTTTTTTAGGCTTTTATCATATCCAAAGTAACGTCTCTTGCCAGATTGAAGAGTCACAGCTTGGTTTTATTTTTCATAGGATTATTGCTCTGTCTGCAAGTGTGCGTGGGTGCGATTTAGTTATCTGGTTGTGGTGGATGGCAGATGATTGAGCCTTGTATGAATGAGTGTGACCCTGCTCCTGCAAAGTAGGTGTCTTTAATTCATGATTCATTCATCCTCATGTGTGTCCACTCCAAGCAACTAATTTTTTTAATTGTTGTTCTTTAACTGTTAATCACAAGGGTGGCTGTTGATCAGTTCTCCTGCACTGAAGCCGAATATTTTGATTCTGTTGTGTTCCTTCTTTGCACTGTTGTAAAGGAATGAATCACAATTAGCTCTTGACTGGATGGTTATGAGTGGTGAAATTCTGCAAACCAACCAGCATAGTTCTGTTGATTCATAAAAGCAGTACAGCTGGGTTAGCCAAGTCTCTTGATGTGTGTGAGAAATGGTTGGTTTCCTATCGTTAAAGTGGTTACATGTACGCCTGGCTTTAAGTGTCTCCCAAAGTATTGTGCTGAATGAGAGCTGATGCTATAAACCTTCTCCTCCACACAATATTCTTTCTCTAGTGTTTCACTACATGCTGTAGTTGAAATGTTTACACATGCGTTATTATTATTATAACCCCCAGTGAACTCGTCTCCCCAGCTGGAGTTCAGATATACAAGATAAAGTTAATTGGGCTCCCTTTCAACTGGAGAATTTAGACCTCCTTCCGGCTTCTCAGGTGAAGGAACGTGTTTTGGATGGTTGTTATCTCTCACTCCTCCCTTGAGCTATGCTAAGTCAAATACTATAAACTGATAAACATTATTCTAACATTGGTAACACTTGTATAAACTCTAGTGCCGTTCCCTTCTTAACACCTCCCACTTCCTTGCATCCGTGTAAATTCTTCGTCCCAGCATGGTGCACAAAGGTCTGATACGGATCATGTAACATTCCCAATACAATGAATGCTTTCTTTCCGTCTTTGCTGTACTCTGGAACTCTTTTGCTTTACTTGTGTTCAACGCTGAAACCTGGGCCAGGTTGCCAGTGATTTATTGGGTATTCAGGGTTTCCAGTGATTTACATTTTCCATCTTCCTTTGAAGGCAGTCATGTTGCTTCAGAAGGATGTGGTGGTTGGCTTTAATGTAAAATATTCTTTGCAGTGATTTGACTTCTGAATTCAGTAGTCAGGCCTTCTTTGTAGGAGTTTTAAAACCAGTGTGGGCTGGATTTGGGGTTTAGAAACAATAACAGGAAAGCTTCTATTTGGAAGCATATAAGCAACTAATGGGTTTACTTTTTTTTTTCTCTGCTGTGGAAAGAGAAATAAACCTTGGTTTGACTGACCCCGATGAATTCATTGGCAGTATAGAATGAAATGCACCTTTTTCTGGTTACTCACCTGATTGGAAGATGTTCCTTGCCATCTACTCAAGGCCTAGGCAACAAGGGAGAACACACTCTTCCTGCCACGCAGAAGCATTAGTGAAGGATCAGCCTTCCTTTTTTGGGACCGTTTCTGGGAATATCTATGAAGAGATCGAATCCCTTGGTTAAAAAGCAAGACCTACCTATTCCATTCCCCCCTGCCGCTCGCCTCCTGTTTACTTCTCGTTTAATAAAGCTGTTGTTTAGCCATGGGCTCAGGGAACCCCAAATATACTTGCTTTAAGGGATTCTCCAGCAACCTGCAAGTGTTGTCTTTCTAAATGTGCCCATAGTAAGGTGAGAGGGTCGCTGCATGCTTGAGGTAGCCAACCCCCAGAAGTAGAATACCCACCACAAGAAGTGCTAGTCTCTTGGGGACACGAATCAGAGCTTGGTGCTGTCGCACTTAAAATAATATCAGTTCTTCAGCTAGCTGGGTGTCTGCAGGGCACGCTCACCCTTTGCCTGGAAGGTCCAGCTGACCATTTATTTGTATTTGTATATGCTGGGGACCTAATGTGTGCTGCAGGCTCTGTGCCGAAGACTGAGCTTCCCTTTCGCCTCCGGTGAGGTGTGGCTGCCCACAGGCATGGCACACGCAGTTGTGGAATGATTTATGCATTTGCTGAGAGATTGAGAGCAAAATGGCAGCCACGGCATAAGACTTTAACCCTTCTGAGGTGCTGGCAGCCTCGTGGGGCTGGCTGTCCTCCCAGGCTTTCTCCCTTTGTTCCTGAAATCACCCCAACACAGATTGTAACTTGCATCTGGAGCAGAGCCCAGCCAAAGTGATGTCTTTCAGGGGTGACCACTTCTGCCCTAGCTAAGGCCATAAGGTCAAGTCAGCTGCTGGTGGACTTGATCTTGCAGTCCAGATTGGTTCCACATCCTGTTTCCTGTTATGCTGACAGTAGCCTTCAGGAGAGGGGAAGGAGAAGGAAAAAGGGGAGAAGAGGGGAGTTAGTACTGTGTAGAAGTGCTGATCCACAGTGTGGTTTGTTCACGTTGTAAATCCAACAGAACTGAAATGAAACCACACCAGAACACGATTCTTCCTCTGTGATGGTCCACCAAATGTATCCACTCACAGCTACTGAGCTTTCTCCAGCCTCACGCTTTTCTCGAGCAAATGGAAAGGTCTCTTTGTCAGTTTGTTTTATTTTGCTCTAACATCCTCTGGCCCAAAGTGAATATCTAAAATCCATCAGACAGTATCACTTGTAATATTTTTGAGTAAAGCTGTTGAACTTAAGCTCCTGTAAAACCTATACAGCAGTTTGTCTTTCTTTTAATATCATTGTTGCATGCTATCATTTTAATTGTAATATTCTTTCTTGCAAGGCTTTTAAGGATTGCTTCTTGAAAGGTGTTGGAAAGGTGAGAATTATAATTAAATCTTACCTCAAGTGTAATTTTATGGTTATATCATACTGTTCCCTAGAAGTATGGTTTTGAAATTGTTGTGGGCTGTGAGTGAATCTCTGGGGCATAACTGAGAAGAAAGTGCTAAAACATGACTCTTAAGCCCAATTATTTTTGTGTCTGCATTGGAATGAATTTCCAGCTTCTGGAACTTCACTGATCATTTCACTAGTGTCATTAAATAATTATATTAAAATAACTGTTCATATTCTTAAATATTGCTGTGTTTGTCAAGTTGTTGGAAGCTGAAAGGATTCTGTGTGAGTTCCCAGAACCAAAACACACGTGTGTGCACAGATACATGCTCATAAAGGCAACTGAAATGCCCCAAGCAGTGACTTCACTCCTGAGCAGGGCTTATTCTTTCTTGGTCTTCTGATTAGAGTATTTTATTTTTCCAACAAGATTATTCTCAACTATCCCAAAAGAGAAAAGGTAATCAGGTTTTGTGGTTATTGAAATTATTTGCAAGTCTGGATCAAATTCGGGTGGAATAGAAGGACAAAATCTCAGGGAATTTTAAAGGAAAAGTTTTCGTATTTATGTAAATGAAACTTTTCTCCTTTATTTTTAATAACATTTTTAATTCTTAAATAATACACAGGAGTTTTTTTTAAATAAGGTTGATGCAATATGACACTCATTCTAACCAAAAAAACCCCACATTTATTCACTTTTGCTGAGAAAAGGAAATTTTGCTTCTGTTCATCCTGAACCTTTGTACTTTAAAACTTTCTTTTCATATCCATGTAGCTGTAGTTAAATCTGCAAGGTTAGGTCATGGAGATAATTGAATGAAGGGGAGAATCAGAGGATGTTGCCTCTGCAGAAGCTTCTCACAGCATGGAGAGCTTGCTTCAGGTAAGTCACTTTGTGCCCTGTTGGATCTTGAGCCATATCTACCTCGAAGCCCACCCCTTTCCATAGCCCTGGCAGTGTTGCTTCTCTGTGGGTGTCCTCTTCAAGCTGGAGTCAACACTCATGACCAAGCATCTTCCGTGTGCAGTCTCCAGGGAAACTTTAAAAACCGGAATTAAAAGAATATTCTGAGCCCCACAACTGGATATAAATCTCTTCAGCAGAGTGGGACTTTTGTAGAGGGATTACCAATGGGAGAACCTCTGTCTTGCTGTGAAGCAGCTGTCCAGGAACTGGGGAAGATGTCTGGTAAATCTCTGATCGTGATCTAGAAATAATAGCCTGTCTGAGATGTACTGGTTTCAAGCAAACATTCACACAGGCTCAGACCCAGGTGTCATCCCTCTGGGAGCAGAGGGAAAATGCTGTGTTTTGGAAGGTTTCTGGTTGTATGCTTTTAAAGGGTATAGTATGTGTACCTGCCTGTGAGCTCAGCATGATCTGATCTCATGTAGAAATATATTTGGAGAGGCAAGAAAATAGGAACTATTCCTACAGCACTTCAGTGTGCACTTTGTGCAGAGAAGAGGAAACAAACTGAATTTTTCTGCTAATCATATTTAAACCTGCATAATAATACATTTCATCCAAAGCTCATGTAGAATCTGTTTTCTTCTATTATAACTTTTTCTCCTTTGTATTTTAGACACTTACCTGATTATACTGACTGTCAAAGGGCTGTACAAATCTAAGGGGTTTAAATTTTTTTTCTAAAGAGATTTTAAAAATTTTGTGTGGCTAACTCTTGTCTTTTAAAACTTCCAAATGAAATATAAGTCTAGACAGAGTTTGGTTTTGTAGATATTGGGCCATATTTCTTTTTCTCTTTCAACCTTTGCAACCTCATAGTTGCATGACTTCTCCCTGACATTAACAGGAGTTACATGTTCCTAAGGAGAAAAGAGCACATTCCCACCCTCTTGCTTCAAAATGTGTCCAGTAGATATTAGGACTAGAAAGCCTTTCATATTGATTTCCCCCCCACCCCCCCAATGTTTGTTTTAAGAAGTGTTCCTCTGCAGGGGGTTGATGCAAAGCCCATTGAAGTCAGTGGGAATTTTTCCATGGAATTCAATGAAGTTTGGATCTGGTCCTTAGATAGCTCCAGGAGGTAGCTTTCTCATTTTTTGCAGCTGTCCTTGGGGGCGTTGGAGGAGAGCTGCCGCACTGTCAAGTCCATACAGTGCTGAGCATGCTGTTGATTATAAAGCAGAACTCCTGCAAAATTTCAGCTGGAAGGGGGAGTGGGAGGTTCCGCCTAATAATCAATAGCACAATATGGCACTATATCAAGGAACTGGCTTTTTAACAAACACTTTTAAAGCAACAAAGGAGACGAGATGGTTTTCATTTAAATGGCGATCTCCCCTTTATTCTTGGGATTCCAGGCAGATTAGCCCCGGTATGTCCTCAAGTGCTGTGCTGAACATATTAATGATATTTGCTGTTCTCTTTGCAAAAGCAGCACGCAGAGCACCTGCCTTTTTAAACGTGGCAGTCCAGTCACATGTTTTTGTTAAGCTCGCTTTGTAAAGCGTGGTGGCGTGCTGCTCACAGCTTGCCAGTGGGAAGTCCCAAATAAGTTAGAAACAGCACAGTTGTGAGGGACGCAGACTGGGGAAGATGATGATGCTCTATAGTAACTGCTTCTTCCAGTTCTACATTTTCACAGTGTCCAGTGGCATAAAAGTCCTCAGTTGCCCAGGTGGCACATCTGCACCACTGCTTCTATGTATGTTCAGTATTTACTTGTTTGTCTTAGGAAGTTAGAGTTCCTTGACAAAGAAGTTTGGGTCCATTCTGTTCCTGACAGCGCTGCTACATGTTCCTGTCATGGCAAATCTCTGTAAAAATTTGCATGGAGTGACTGGCTAGAGGTTTACTGGCTGCATGTAGCCAGATCTCCGTGCTCACAAGGAGTCCCATTGATTTCTGACTTGTAGGCGCTGCTCGCTTTCAGTGACGGTTGAGAGGTGAGGGTAGAGAACGTCTTTTGAATAAACGCGTACTTATCTTTGGTATAAGAAGCAAGTTGCATGTTTTTGTTGTGATGCTGTTGGCAGTAGCACTATAAGTAGTTGGGCATGGTGATGACTTCGTCCAACATGAGGTTAAAAACCCCTTGGTTGTCACTGTGCTAGTTGATTGGTAGTGAAATGCAGTTGCATAGGGCCGTGGATTTTTTCCCTTTTCCACTGCTCATAAAAACATGTAACAAAGACCCCCAAAACCTCTGGATCCTGATGTTAAGTGATATGATAATTTAAGGCTAAGCAGTAGTTAAAAGGCGAATGATGAATAGCAATAATTTTATAAGTGTCAATTATATCAAACATAATAGACAAGGCTGTAACTCAGTTCTGCCTAGTGCAGTCTCTTGTCTTGCACAATAGGCAATGGTGTATGGCAGGACAGAGTATAAGCACTGGGTGAGCAGGTATCTCCCATAAAAGTTCTCGTAACCTACAGAAGGTTGCTGGGATGAGGATTCCTGAAGTTCTGGCTTTTATACTTAAAACTTGCCAGTGGAGAGTTTTTGTCCTTTCATGTCCTCTCCCATAACTTTTTTACTCCCTTTTGACCATTAGTGTTGATGCTGTCCTGGGGCAGGACCACCAAGGTTAACGTCTCCACTTCATCTTCTGTCACTCCCTCTGAAGTTCATTTGGCGTCCTTCAATTCGGGCTTGGAAAAGACTGGCCATCTTCATCACAGTCTTCATGACAAAATTTCTTCTCCACACCCACCCCCCAAGCCTCTACATGTCAGGGGAGTGGGAGATTGAAGTTGGACTTGCATATAGGCTTGTTATCAAAGTCATTCATTTGAAATTTTAGCAGTGGTGTTTACAGAAATCAGTACTACCTGTGTATTGTTAAATTGTATGTCTGTATTAAAGCAGTTTTCTGTAACATTTGGTTTTGGAATTCAGTCCTTGGAGTTTATTTAGTTTTGACTAAGAAACTGTAGGTGCCTTATTACTGTCATTTTATTCTCATCTGATAGATTTTTTTTTTTAGTGTTCTTACTTGTCACAGTGACAATGTATACAATAGATTTGTTTTGTATACGTTTTGTATTTCTGCCTCATAGGTCACCCTGCTTTCCATAACAAATGTCAAATTCCTCCAAACGTTTAAAACATTTCTCATTCTCCTCTCCCTTTTTATATGGCTTGGGTAGAAATTGAGTAGAACTGATTAATGGTTGGGGGTGTGTGTGTGTGTGTTGGGGAGAAAAGGAGAAGGGACTGTGTGAAGATTCTAATTGCTTTAATCTCTTTTCGCATAAAATTGGGAAAAGATGAGACTAATTCCCACATGTAAAATGAAGGCAACTGCTGGCTCAGAAACAGAAAAGTTGCCTGTGAGGTGCTGGGTGGATGGTGCTGGTGCTCCATGAGTAGTGTGGGGTGGTCCCAGGGCGTAAATACCTGAGTACTCTCTTATGGTGGTTTGGTGGTGTTCCTGCTGATCGCTTACTGATTGACCTTCATTTGTTAGAGAAGGGTTCAATACTCAGAGCAGAGGAATACAGATAAGATAAGCACAGGTTCTGTGCTGTGACCTGGGTTGAAGGGGTGTGTGTGTGCTGTAAATCCTAGTGAGGACAGACCTGAGTGAGGGGTAGATGTTGGTCAGTGTGCACAGAGAGACTGCCGTGCTGGGTGAGTGAAGGGAGCTTGGGGTGCTGCAGTTCTTCTGAAGGCCTTGTCCACCTTCTGCACATCTGCCCTGCAGCTGAGAGTGCATCTGTTGGGTGTTCTTCCTTCATGTTGCTTGGTTTTAACATCCATCTGACCTATGTGTGTGTGTGACATGCTACGTTTGATGTGTGCATGCATGTCTGTGTGCATATATGTACATAATAGGTAGGCATACAGTATTCTGTTGATTTATCTTTTCCCTTAATTTGTTTCTTCATTCTTCTTAATCTTGTGTGTGCTTGGCACAGTTTTCCACGTCTTTATTTCCAATAGATGGGTATCTTCATCTCCATGAGGTATGAATGATCAGTGTCTCCAGGTTTTGTTTAAATGGGTTTAGGGAGCCAGTTGACGTCTCCATTTCTTGAAGTTTGATACATGTTTACTTACACCTGTAGATGCATTTAAAACTCACTCCTAAGACTTTCTTCCCCTTCTGTTGAAGACATAAATGCTTTCTCTTTTTTCATCAATAGCTCTACAAAAGAAGGAAATTTATATTTAATGAGGGCCTGTCTCCTGGTGTTTACAAATTCCTCCGTGACGAGCCTACAGCACTAGCACATGGAGACATTTATACTCTAATAGGATTTACCTTTACAAATATCTGAAAACCTTTTAAAGCAGAGATTAAATTGTTTAGCTCAATATTTAATCTGTTACTTCCTCTTTAAAGATGCCCAGTGGAATTTGTCATACACCGAGCTGATAACACATAATATTGATCAGTCATAAACATAAAACAGAGAAATCTCAGGAAGTCTTCTGCAATCCTTTTCTTTTTAATTAAATTTTGATCTGAACTGCTTTTGATTAATTTTCTTATTTGTAAGTATGTGAATTCTGGGGGCCAGCAAGTTTCTTAAGTTGCCTGGCATTGGTCTCTGGTGAGTGGCTTAGCTCAGGAACAGTATGATTGCATTTTTATGGTTTTCAGATATTTAATAGCTTCTTCCTGTCATTTTCTGAATGAGTGAATAAGGTTTAGCCCTCTGGGAGCCAGCGCAGCATCAGAGAGTGGAGAAAATGACTCGGATCTGTGTACTTGACTGATTGCCTTAGTCTTAATTGTTCTCTTAATTAGCTGCAGTAGCAACTGCATCTGGGGAGAGATCACGGTATTGGTAAACAGCTCCACCTTGGAGCCCTGTGTAATGCCTTTTGGAAACATGACAATGAGCTCTGTATCTCCGCGGAGACACAAACCTGCCAAATCTTCAGCCCCTGAAGTCTTTGGTCTCCTCGTGTGATCTGTCACTCTCGTCTGTGAGATGCAGACCCCCAACTGTTTGTTCTTAAACAAATTAAGCTTTAATATGCCAAAAGCCAGCTTTATTGAGCAGAAGGAGGGAAGGGGAAAACAAAAGAGTGTCGGTGGAGGATTGTTCAGACAACTTGAGGGTGTTTCCCAGATTAGAAGTGGGAGAGAGAGATGTGCTTTGGGGAGTCGAGGCAGGCTTGAAATGGTTTGCGGTAGGAGACCCAGGCAAACTGAAGTCGGAGAAGATGTTGTGTCAGAACAACCTTTTTGCTGGGGGTGTCAGCTCAAGTAATAAGAGCAACCTGGCCATGGCCTCCAAAGGGAGTTATCTGGCTTGTCTGTTGAATGCAAAAAACACTGTGTGGTGGTGGAGTTGCCCAGCAGTCGAGCTTAATTTCCCTTCCATAAAGTGACTCTCTCTGAACCAAGTCCTGGTGCTTGCGGTGAGGGGTGTGAAGCTTAAAGTTCTGTTCGGATGTGTGTCATTTAATCTCAACTGCAGCTTTGTGATCTAGTCTTGCTGCAGTGCAGATAGCGCAAAACCAGGCGTAGTGGGGTCACTGAAGCTGGTGGGCTTTGAGAGTATGCTAATTCTTAAGAGCTTCCATTGCTTAGTATCTGTCCCAAGATGAAGCCATCCATTTGGCCAGTGAGATTAAACTGAGGTTTTACTTGTCACTGCATCCACACGGTGAGTACCTCTTTGAGTGCAATCCATGCAACATGGCACTGGCTGTAGAAAATGTGAATGAATGTGATTTCTAAGTGTGACTGAGGCAGATGTGGTTCTGGAGATAGACAGTGGTCCAGAAAGGTTCGGTTATTTTTTAATTAAATTATTCTTTATTCCTGCAAGCAGATAAACAATGTATTCCTGTTTTTATGCATGCTTACCCAAAAGAAAAGAATGCTGATGGGTTGTTTGGTTTTGTTGTTGCCAAAAAGGAATACATGGGAAGGCATGAAAAGTTCTGTTGCCGTGTCTCACCTGGCTTTCAAATGATGTATTTGCAGACTAGGGGGTATGGTTGTCTGGTGGTCTTAAGCGCCACCAGTGCCAGAAGTTAGGTGTTTTCTACTTCTCACAGAAGTTTAGTTTATGGTATTGACTGTTCTGTTAATAAATTATAACTGAAAACTCATTAGCAAGTTTATATTTAGCCTACACAGTTAATCTTACCCTATTTAGCAAGAATTTATGGTTATTTTGCATTTCAGCAGTGTTGGATTTGCAACACTTCTCTGTAGGAATCCTTTAGGCATTCTTCCCAAAGCTTTTCTGTGCTGAAGTACCCTTCCTAGCCAGGGCTGAACTGTTTGCTCTAAAACTTTGGTAAAAACGCTTGCTGAAAGTTTGACTGCAGAAAGAAGGCAGGCTCAGACAAATAATGATCAGATAATGTGCACGGGATAAAAAAGGCCATTTAGACAGGCCTGCAGTAGTTAATTCTGAAATTAGTAGTGATGGTTAAACTACATTTTATTGTATTAAGGGCAATAAAATTCTGTAGAGAATTATGTATGCTGGAATCCAGTATCAGCAATGGTTGAAGTTTTATGGCAAATCAACCCAACCTATGAAAGAAGCAGAAATTAAATCTGGATATCAAATTCAAGATATTTATTCTAAGACAGGCTTTGCTAGCTTTACGTTTCAGTGGAAAACACCCGCTGATTTTGTTGGAAAGGTATCCTCAGCATCATGTGATTGAGTGGGTTATTCAGAGGCACCAGCAATTGCAACCAGCCTTAAGTTGCTGGATGCCTTGAGTCTTCACAGTGCTATAGATAGGTAGCAATATATGACTTTTATCTAGTGCTGTTAGATGAGTATAGTGAAACTGAGGTGTGTGGGACAACTATAGGAATTTAGTGAGATCATGTAGGGAGAAAGTCAGAAGGGCCGAAGCTGAACTGGAACTCAGACTGGCCAGTTCTGTAAAAGATAATAAAAAGTCCTTTTATAGGTATATTAACAGTAAGAGGAGGGTCAAGGAGAATCTCCAGCCCTTATTGGATGCTGAGGGAACATTAGTGACAAGGGATGAGGACAAGGCTGAGGTCCTTAATTCCTTCTTTACCTCAGTCTATAATAGTAAAGATGGATATTCCCTGTGTACTCATTCTCAGGAACTGGCTCACAGAGAGGGGAAGAATAGCAAAATTCTCATGGTTAAGGAGGACATCATTAGCGATCTACTTGGCCATTTAGATACCCACAAGTCAATGGGGCCAGGTGGGATTCACCCGAGGGTGCTGAGAGAAGTGTCAGATGTGCTAGCCAAACCCCTTTCCATCATCTATCAGCAATCCTGGCAAGCTGGGGAAGTTCCACTCGGCTGGAGGCTGGCAGATGTGACACCCATATACAAGAAGGGCCGGAAGGAGGATCTGGGGAACTACATGCCTGTCAGTCTGACCTCAGTCCCGGGGAAGATCATGGAAAGGGTCATCTTGGGAGCTATCATGTAGCACATGTGTGATGGCCAGGGATCAGGCCTAGTCAACATGGGTTTACAAAAGGTAGATCCTGTCAAATTAACCTGATCACCTGCTATGACAAGGTGACCCACTTAATGGACAAGGGGAAGGCTGTGGATGTGGTCTATCTGGACTTCAGTAAAGCTTTTGACACGGTTTCTCACGGCATTCTGACTGAGAAACTGGCTGCCACTGGCCTTGACAGGTGGACCCTCACCTGGGTTAAAACGTGGCTGGATGGCCAGGCCAAAGGGTGGTGGTGAATGGAACAAAATCCAGCTGGAGGCCAGTCACGAGTGGCATCCCCCAGGGCTCAGTCCTGGGTCCAGTCTTATTCAACATCTTTATCAGTGACCTCGATGAAGGGATTGAATGCTCCCTCAGTAAGTTTGCAGATGACACTAAACTAGAAGGAAGTGTTGATCTGCCTGAGGGTAGGGAGGCTCTTCAGAGGGATCTGAACAGACTGGACCGATGGGCTGAGACCAACAGGATGAAGTTTAACATGGCCAAGTGTAGAGTGCTGCACATGGAACGTAACAACCCCATGCAGTGCTACAGGCTTGGGGGAGACTGGCTGGAGAGCTGTCAGGCAGAGAAGAACCTGGGGGTGTTGGTTGACTGCAGGCTGAATATGAGCCAGCAGTGTGCCTGGGCGGCCAGGCAGGCCAATGGCATCTTGGCTTGTATCAAAAACAGTGTGGCCAGTAGGTCTAGAGAGTTAATTGTGCCCCTGTACTCGTCATTGGTGAGGCCACACCTCAAGTACTGTTTGCAGTTCTGGGCTCCCCACCATAAGAAGGACATTGAGGTCCTCGAGCAAGTCCAGAGAAGGGCAACCAGGCTGGTGAAGGGGCTGGAGGGCAAATCCTATGAGGAGTGGTTGAGGGAGCTGGGGGTGTTTAGCCTGGAGAAGAGGAGGCTGAGGGGAGACCTTATCACCACCTACAACTACCTGAAGGGAGGTTATAGAGAGGTGGGCGATGGTCTCTTCAGCCAGGGGACAGGAGACAGGACAAGGGGAAATGGCACGAAGCTGTGCCAGGGCAGGTTCAGATTGGATATTGGAAAAAAAGTTTTTACTGAAAGAGTTGTCAGGGCCTGGAACAGGCAGCCCAGGGAGGTGGTTGAGTCACCTTCCCTGGATGTGTTCAAAAAAAGGGTTGATGAGGTACTTAGGGATATGGTGTAGCATAGGATGGGAACAGTTGGACTTGATGATCTTCAAAGGTCTCTTCTAACCTTATGATTCTGTGATTAGGAGCTGATGAATGTTTGCAAGGCTTTTAATCGATGCAGGAAGGGGTTTTGGTTTTTTGTATGTTCTTGTATATGTTGTGCTACGTTTCTCTGATTTATAACATGGTTGTTTCTGCATGCTCCTCCTTGGGAGACACTTATGTCAGCTCATTGTCTTGAGATGACTAATGAAAATATTCATACTCTACTGTTTAAACCAGTCCCAATCCCTAAGAGCCAGTGAGCAGACCATTTCCACTATTATACAAGTGTAAATCAGGACTTGCCTCCACTGACTTCAGTAAAATTAATAATTCTTGGGAAAACCTGCCACGAGATCATAATATGATCTACTACAAATGCTCCTTTTAAAAGCCTTAGTTAAAAATCATGGGTTACCAAACAACGTGGTCAAGGACCAAACAGAATTAGCATCAGTATAGCTAAAACTTGGTTTTGTAGTTTTTATCATCAACCTCAGTTTACAGTTTGCTTTACATTTGCTCTAGAATATATTTAAACTAATTTGGGCAAATAATACTTTAGAAATCATTTGTCTCAGTGGATCAAGAAAGCTGTCATTGAAAATAAATATATTGCTAGCCCCAAGCGATCATAAACACAGAGGTGGAATCTAAGAAAAATAATCAGATTTGGGTCGTAGGGTTTGGGGTGTTTTTTAATAAAGTGATATTAAGAAAAAGTGTGCTAGAGGCTTCCTGTTTGTTGCCACCTGCCTCTGAAGTTTTAGGATAGCCTGAAGTCTGGACTTAAGGAATACTTCCGACATAGATTTCTATTACAGATATCCTACAGAAGAAAGTTGGAACAGCTGTTGTTCTCCCCTACTCAACCAGTGGACTGGCATAAACATTATGTCCAGAAAAGATGATATGATGGCATCAAGATGATAATATAAGGTATGTTTCCCTTCACCCAGTTTACTGTATGGGGAGGGGAAACTGAGGTTTTGAAATAAAAATTTGCACTGCCATCAGGTGCAGGAGTTCAGGAATGGGGGACTTGAGTGGTTTTATCCTTCAGAGGAAAGGGGTTGCCCAGCTGAATTTCATATTCATTTTGTTTGTTCAAATGTTACCATATTAAATATTAATGGCATTTGGTGTTAACGTGTTGAAACTGTGTGACCCGTCTCGTTGACATTGTAAGCACATGCTCTGTTTTGTACGTGGCTGAGCATGTTGTTGCTCAATAAATAATAAATTATTATCAACATCATTAAACTCCTGATTACAAAAACAATCTGAAAGTAAAAAGGAGATTACTCTGTGCGCTGGTTCCTATGTCTTGCTGGTGTCAGAAATATCACTTATTAGTAGCTGACTGCCTACAGCACGTTGGGCACATGCTGGTCTTCTTTAGAAGTTTTGCACTATTTACCTGTGGGGAAAAATGCAGCTTCTGACTGCAGGCTTTCCTCTGGCTGCTCTGAGCAGAAGGGTAGATGTACACTGCTCTCTTCTGGACCAGCTAGAAATGGACAAATGCTTTTTGGGCAAATGCTGTATATTGGAAAGCATGATTTCCATATAAATGGTATTGCCTTTACATTGGGTTTTGGAGATTAAGGAGAAGGTGGGGGGGGGGCGGGGGGAAATAACAGAGAGGATACAATGATGCCAAAAACAAAGAGGGAAGGGAGTCTAAAAAACCATGGAGGAAGACAAGGGAGAGCAGAAAAGTAGGAGGGGAGTGGGAAAACCCAGTGGGGCAAAACCACACACACCAGTCTCTTGTAGTTTTTAAGAAAGCTCTGGTTTTGGTAAATTAATGTTTAATGCACGAACTTCACTATAGCTGGAAAAAAATGTTATATTTTACCAACTTGGGGAAAGACGTGTGTGTGCAGCCACTAGATTTGAATTGTAAGGAAATACTGTCTTCAAATATGCAGGCTGTAAATTTTAACTGCAGTCAAGGAGCATAGTGACTCAACATGTTCTACTGATGTTTTACTGAACAGCTGCAGTATCTGCCACCTTTTGTTCAGGATACTGGAATACCATATCCTTCTCCAACACCCGCTTAATATAAGCAACCATCAGCACACTGATACGTTTCACTAGCATTTTTGTGGCATTGTGCTGGGTTTGTCTAGGAAAGTGTTAATTTTATTGTACTGAGTTTCTGGGAGGATGCTCATCGGAAAGTATTCTTTAGGTTAGAAAAAGGAAACATGTTCCTTTATAGAGGAACTGTTGTAGAGCTTTCCTACCCTGATTATGTTTGTAAAACATTTTCTTGCTGAGTGAGAAATGGTTGTATTGGGAAACAGCCACACTAAATACACCAGTTTGTTATTAAAAAAAGACTAAATAATTTTTAAAAAATAAAAGACAGTCAAACCTCGACTATTGGGAATGCCAGTTGTTATAAGCACAGACATAGATTCTTTCCCTGCCTGTGGTCTGGAAGCAGCAGAGCCATGTTTTGTGGGTTGCTGTGCTCCCTGGTGTGGGTTTGGTGTGTGTTCAGGGATCCCCTGCTCTATAGTCAGCAATGCTGCAGATGTTCTCTCTCCCTTGTATGCTCGCTGTATGTCCCAAATAATGGATTGTGCAGTTAACCCTATTCTTTTTCTGGATTATTCCACTATGTTGTTATTTAACATGTGGAGCGTTCACTGTAGTTTAAAGTGGTATTTGTAAAGCTGTATGGTAATCATAAATGTTAGCTGCAAAGACAGGAGGTGTAGGTTTATACAGAAGGGGAAGGAAAAATCTCTTTTGCTGCTGTTTGTGATCTTGTTTTATAAACCCGCTGCTCAAGTCAGAGTCCCTTATCCTGGTTTTCCATCTTCCTACTTGTTCATCTGAGAGCCAGATCAGCCTACTGTGTTTATTCTCTGGCCTGGAGAAGTTACCTTTGTTACGGACCTGGGCAACTAAGGCAAAATGAGAACAAATGAGCTCCAAGTTGCCAAGCTCATACAGAAAGTCTAGGAGTGGAGGGCATGCTAAGCAAACCAAGACAAAACACCTTTTGCTTATCCCAACTTTTAAAGAGAATAAAAAGCTGATTTTGTTCACAAATCTGTTCTGCATTTGTTTCCACGAGTAAGTGTTGAAATGCATGCAGTTACGGTTAGATTTTCTGAGGCAGTGCATTAATTGTAGGTACCTGAAACCCCTCTCACATATCCCCGTGCTTCTAAAGTACCCCAAATTCACTTTATGGCAAAACAAATTTGGATTAGATGATGGTTTAAATGACCTCAATCTCTTTCTCTCCTGAGCTTGACTACCTCTAATAAAACTATAGTTAACTGAAACATTTTAATTTACACTGTGGCAATAAAATTAGGCAGAGTGTAATCTTCATAGTGATTAATCAAAAGAGAAGCCCAAAGTGGAAGATCCAGATCTGAGCAAATAGTAGATTTGCAATGAATAATTTATTCAATAAATTGTTTGTGCAGATTGCAGAATTCTCTGATTTATTTGCTATATGAAGTTACTCACAAAATTCTTCAATTAATAATTCATTGTTTGAAGATTGTTCATAAATACGTGGGTTTGTACACTTGTGATTTGCAATTCATATTTTATTTTTGTTAGTCTTTTTTTAGCCTGCTGCTTGGTTGGACAATTGACTCTCCTAACTAAAAAATGTAACTTGTGAAGATTACTATTCTGTTTTCAGGAGCAAATAGACATTACATAAATATATATATATATATATATTTCTTTTACTTAAAATATAATACTTTCAGTATTTGATAACGTGTGCTATCCGTAGCCAAGGATCAAAGGTGGAGTGTCTGAGCATGCATTCAAATCCAATTTCCATTTGTATATTACATTGAAGGTGGATGATACCAAAGGACAGTCAAATCAAAACCCAAATGACAGCAAAGGCAGCCAACAGAAGAAGGAGGAAAAAAAAATAATCTGTGTTGCTGCATTTAAATGCATAGTCATGGGCAGGTTCCCTCCACCTGCCACTGTCCATTCAGCTCTACAAGAATCATCCTCAGGTCAGCATAGAAGTCTTTACTTGTCACTAATTCACAGGGTGATAACAAAGGTGACTGAGTTTTTTTTCTCAGTGCTTAGGACTGTAGATATGCTTGGTAACATTTTGGTTTCATACTGACCTTTATGTGTCTGGAGATGAAAACTTGGCATTGTTGAAGGTGAAAGCAATCATCGTGCTGGTTTTGTTTTCTTTTAGGTTTAAGTTTAAGAATAATGACTGAGTATCAAGGTTAGGGTTGCAGTCAAGGTAGTGCCATTTATGTAACCCGAGCAACCTCAATTCTGAAAATTCAGTGTTTTACTCAAATACTGATTAATACTTATTCCACACACACACACACACACACACACACACACACACACACACACACACACACACACACACACACACACACACACACACACACACACACACACACACCCCCAATGTATGCTCACTACCAGTCAGTATCTGGCAAAACTTTGTTGTTCTGAACTTGTGGAGAGGAACTTCGTCTGTCTATGACAGACCAATTTGATGGGTCTTTGAGTGTTTCTAAGACAAATCTCAGTTCTTGTGTTTTTGGTCAGATGTTGATATGTTTTTCTGAGATCTGGTGGGAAGAGGAGGTGTATTAAAAATTGCCCCAGGTATTTTGAGTCAGTGGATGTGTGCATAGAAGACTTCCCACTGTGATTCTGACTAGCATCCTACTAAACCCAAAGAAAAGGTAGAACATCGTCTTTTACATCCAAATTTGAATCCTTGGGTGTATACTATTAATTTTAGATGGATTCCCCTTCTGTATTTTTTCAGGAACAGTTTTAATCAGATGTAATTATATAAACAAATGTCCACACAGGGCCAAATTCCCTCTCTGAAGGCATGTTTGGGACATAATGATCTGGAGCCGTTGGGTGTAAATGTTTCTGCAATTCTGATCATTACTTTTTTTCCCACTGACTCTCCATTATATTATCTTTGAAAGGGAATTAATGATGTTGAAAGGCTTTTAAAAATCTATATATTATTTTAGTGATTATGTTATCAAAACCCCTCTGGGATATCCTTGCCTCTTTCTCGCTACCTCCCCAGCTCTCCCTCCCCCTGCTCTCTCTGGTGTTTTCTCTTAGAGAGCAAAGTAAAAATTAAATAATAGTTGACATCATCTGGTTGGACTTGTGCTCAGATTCTCTCTATTATTCATGCAATCTTTCTTACTATTTTTCTTTTTCATTCACCGCTATATTTTATTTACTTTAATGAATTCTGTGCTGGGCTTCAGCCCGACACTGTAGAGAGAGACCTGGCGTGCTTTCAAACTATTGTTTTACTGTGGTTGAGATTAACGTCATCAGGATTTTCCTCTCTGTTATTTATTAAATCTTTTCTTTCCTCTTTCCTCCCTCCCTCTCTCATGTGTGAGGAATACCTTAGTAGTGGTAACGAAATAGGAGCTGCATAAGAATGGCAAATACAGGTTTGGATTTTTTTTTTTATTCTCCCCTTTGCTAAAGGAGACAATATCAAGCGTAGCAGGTCTGCAATTTTACTTGTTTCTCTTTTTGAGCTCTGGTTGGCTTTAAGCAGAGGAAATATGTACATGTAAACTGGACTTATGTGTAAATTCCCTAATTCTCATTTTCTGCAGAAATTTCTGCTCAGGAACACTGCTGTGCAGAAGTAGCCTTAGCTAATGAAGCCTATATATATATATGTGGTGTTAGTAAAATGGTGACAGTAGACAATTAAAGGTCTCTCTATCTCAGCTGCAAAGGCTAAAGTGCAGATCTCAACTGCAGAGTGAGTGTGGCACTATGTGGAGCTAAATGTGCAGTTGGAGCTGTAGTCAGCCAGGTTAAGCCTCCCACCTGCCTTTGCTGGCTCCAGGCCTTTGGAGGTGCCTATCCAGTAGGAAATAAAGCTCAGAGTTTTAGACAGCATTCAGGCTGGTTTTGTTTTGTCCCAGAGTGCCTAACTTTGGAGAAGGGAGTATTTAGGCACAACGTTTGGCATTCATGGAATAATTTTTGTCTGAAAGCAATGTTTTTGGTGTGCCTAGAAGTTGAGTGTGTTTCATTTCTGGCTAATGACCATGAAAATAGAGGGGATTTACAGGGATTTGAGGTCATCAGAGGATTTGAGAGGACCTCAAAAATACTCCTCTTTTGCATTGTCTAGAGATACAAAAAACATGGCAGATGAGTTGACTGTGCAATAGCTGGAACAAGGGTTCTTTCCTCAAAGGGTCTTCCACCTGTACATCCCTCTTCTGAAAGGTACCTGTCTGTGCTGTCATTTTCCACTCAGGAAGCAGGATTGACTGTTATCAGAAATCTTCATTGCTGAAACCAAAGGGTGTGCTGAGAATGTAATAGAGCATGTGGCACAGTTTCTCTCAAAATGAAAAAGTACTTAAAAGTTTTGGGTGTTTTGTTTTTGTTTGTGGGTTGTTTTTTTTAGACTGTTTATCAAGTTATAAAATATCAGATGCTTAGCTGGGCTCCAGTGTTCTCAGGCTGTTTAAAAAAGGTTGTTTTGTCTTTGTTTTCAAGGAACTTGGTTCCTGGTGAATATATGTCACATTTTTCTGTTGAACCACCATACTGTTTGAAATTTCAGTCATTGTAGAAGTGTATTTTTGATTTTGTTTCTATTTTTTCAGTGTTTGTCTTTATTCTTAACCCTTGGGCTGAATATTGGTCCTAGCAGGTGGATCTCAGATTGTGAAGGAGCTCAGAGCTGACCTTTGAACATCTGGTGAATCCATCCACATGCATTTTTAGCAGAAATAAGGTCTTGGTTGTCTGTCCTGATTTATCCTTTGGAATTATCCTTTCTCCCCAGCCACTGCATCTGGGATAGATAATCTTAAAGCTCTTCCCTATGGTGGAAGAACTTTTCATCTTTAGACTTGCCAGCCCTGTGGAATAATAGCATGAATGCACATCTTCCAGTTGGATGTGGGCTGAGTTGGGAATGCAGTGTGAAGGCATCAACCCTAAAAGAACTTTAAGGCTTTAAGAAAATTCAATCTAATCCCCAGACTTCTGGAAAGCATCTCAGAAGGACTCTTTTGAGGCGCTGTTTTGAGAGGAGTGACTCAGTGGAATGTCTGTCAGCTGGGCTTCCCTTTGCAATAACTTCTTTGTGATGTGATTTCACAAGTTTTTCTTCTGCTTACAGAGAGAGGTATAGCATACCTCTGTCCTGTTCTTCTGTATGACACTACTGTGGAGGGCACTGTTTGGAGAAGCATTTGTTGTTTTACAGCAGCTTTCTATTGAGTTTTGTCATCTACAACCTTTTCTTTGGCGCTTGCAATTAGAATTATAGATCACTTGGTCATAATTGATCTGTACTGAAGCTAGACCAAACTCGTTACTCAGGAATAAACTTGAGTACGTAGCCCTCAAGTTTCTGCCCTCAGAAGGTACAGCTGAACATAAAAGCATGGTAATGACCTGCTTAATGGCGTGCCCCAGAGTGGTCCATTCCACCAGTGTCTCAACTTGTTACGAGGCACTGCTCCCAAATGCTTCCCTTCCGGTGAAGCACGCTACCGCCATGGCTCCAGGGATCCTCAAGGAGCTCATACGGCACTGATGGCCTGGGCCCGCAGTTGCCCCTGACAGCCATCAGATGGCACAAGGCAATGGAGCAACATGCAATTGCAAAAAAGCACCATTTTTAGTTAGTAAAGAATTTAATCTGAGTGGTGCGGGGGAGTGACTGCAGCAGTTGTTGTCGTATTATTTCTAGTAAATCAAAAAATGCCATTTGCACATTGACTCTGTTTGCGGATAACAACCTTCCATCCATATGTTTCTGGCTTATCCTTGCAGCTCATTTTCTAAATAAAGTTGAAACCTAACTAATATGGTATTGGGCCTCTTGCTGTTTCAGTTTGTCAGACTTTCCAATAAAAAGGCCTGTGTATGATGGCTTCATGGTTTTGGTATGTGTCAGAAATAGTTCTATGCATATACATTACGAAATTAGGATTTAATTTTTGTTGTGTAGCCATAAAAAATTAGATTATATAATTATTATGTTTTCCTTTCTTATCTTTTATATGTTTAATACAATTTTTGAGGATGCCACAGGGCACTCCTGCTGTGAATTAGCTGCAATAAACTCTCTTAAACAGATAAACATCAAAGAGCAGTAATGTTTTAAAATGAAGCAACCTGCGTTCAAAAGCCAATTGCTTTATGTTGTAGATCTTAAATGCTTCAGCTGCTAAAAGTGAATGGGGTTTCTCAAGGGCACGGAGGAGTTGCATCACTGGGATTTCAATGCAAGAGGGATTATTCAAGTGAAGTTGCTAGCAAAATCCATTAGTTTTCATAGGAGCATGATTCCTTCTATTTTGCTTGTTCCTTATGGTGATTATCAAGATGTGAAGAGACCTTCTGTTACCATGAATTTTACTAGTTGTATTTAGTCTGATGATACTGAAGGGGTGCATGAGACCTCAATGTCTTGTGGACTTTGTGGTGACTTCTGGTAAAGCAATTGATTGACTGCAACTTCGGTGGGAATTTTAACTAAGTTGGGAGTCAGATATGTTTTCCTTTTTTAATTAGTTTAGAGGATTTACAGTAGCCTGTCATTCCCTTTGAACTTAGAGCTGCCACCAAGAATGGAAGTACCCATCCTAGCTTCTATTCAAATGCCATCAAGGTTACAAAAGGTCCTAAATTTAGATTGTCTGTATTCCTGAACATTTGCTTTATGTATCTAAGATGCTTTACATCCTGGAGCTAAGGCTGCTTGTGAAAACTACCTTCTGATGGTACTGTGAAGGGAGTTTCAGAAAAACAGGTCCCCACGTTGCCCAAAAAATACTCTGTGGATGCTAAGAAGACCTTGCACGTAGACTTGAAGGATGTTCAGGGTCTTACCATCAAAGGTTATGTTCGCACTGAGCTCTTCCAGTTTTCAACACGTCCTTGATAATAGTTGTGCTTTGCAGGTGTGAAGGCAAAAGCATTTATATTTGGGTGTGCAGCTGCATTTGGTGGTTCTGTTTTTCACGTTCCTTTGGCTATGTTGCCTCTTTCCTGTAGTTTTCTGATGATCTGAGCTTCTGAAACGATAGTTGGTACATTGGTACTCACTGTTACTGCTTTAACTTGAAAGTAGATACGAGACTGAGACGGAAACAGATCTGAATGAAGTTCCCTATATATTTTTTTCTTAAAGCAAAACTTGTGTTGAAACACCCGACCTTTCGAATACAATAATTATAGGGTGCTATCCTTAGTGATGTTAAATAGCTCCCTTTAGTGTATCTGTTTGATCTTGAGCTGTGAATTCCCTTTCTTTCGTGGGTGTAACTGTAAACAAGAGGATTAACATTGCTTCAGTGATGTTTTGCTTAAGTGAATAAAAGTTGAAAGAGTTCCTTGAATATCTGTAGAAAGCTTTGTGGTGTTGCAGGGTTTCTGTTCTATATGTATGCACAGCGCACCTTTTATGGTAAACTCCAGTGATGCTTTAATGTTTGAGAAGTTCACTTGAAGCTTTTTGTATTTTGGATGCTTTTGTGGAGCATTGTGAGCAGGATGCTCTGTCTCTGTGGTAGTGGGCAACCACAAAGAGACTGTGAAGTGCCACTCTATTATATATCCCTCCTTTTAGCTACCTAATTTTTTCTTCAAGAACTACCATGGAGAACAGGATTCTCACCATAAAATTTGTGCCAGATTTTAGGCTTTTTGATAGTGTAGTGATAGCAAGTAGTTACCTCACCAGAGAGGTGAATGTCCACAAGAGTGGAAGCCATAAACTGCAGTCATCCATTTCTGCTTGGCATGGCAGCAGAGAAGTGTTGAGGAGAAGGTGCACGTCTTTGATGGCTCTCAGCCATGTCCTGGTGCCTGCCTGTGCTGTGCATCCTGTCCGTAAGGCTCCTCGTATCTTGTTTACCAGTCTGGTGCGGGATTCTGAAAAAGAAAACGGGAAAGGGAATAGCATGGATGTTTTTGGTGCAGTCCTGACATGGCAAGGCTCCTGTGTCACACCACCAGCTTAGAGAAGAGAGAGGAAGGAACAGCATCCCCAGAGACTTGTCCTTCCTCTGCAGGGCTCCCACCTGCTGCTTATCTACCCTGCAGCAGACCAAATCTAATGTTAGAGCACCCTCTGTTTGCATACGCAGTTTTCTACCAGGACTTTGTTTAACTAGAAAATGCAGTCCCCCTCCTCCTTCCCCCCAGTTATCTAAGAAAAAAACTAATGTCATGATTCCTTTTGTTAACCTTTAACTCAGCCTAGATTCTTACTGTGCGTGGTTCCTTCCTTCTATGACATGATTGATGTATAGAGGGTTTCCCTGTTATCTCTTACCTTCATCTCATATTGCACTCAGCACTTGTCAGCGTCAGAAGTTACATCTGCTCCTTTAGTTGTGGCAGGAGCCCAAACCGTGTCTTTTGGATGGGATTCTTCCATGATTCCTTTCCAGGACGTCAATTAAGCCTGTTGCTTTCATTTCAGGGCGCCTGGCTCCTCTGATCTGAAGAGGATGCTTGGCTCCGCTCATGAGAGGAATACTTTGGGAACAGCGGCAGCAGTTAAGATGCAGGCCCTGCATCCTGAGGGGAAGAAGTGCTCACGTGCTATTCCTTGTTTCAAGATTATTTAAGAAACCGCCGCTGTTGAACTAGCAGGGGATCTTTTCTTCTCTGACCTTTGCCAGAGCAGCTGATTGGTGTGTCCCAGCTGCTGGCCATAATTTTCTTGGGAAATGTTTAAGAGCATCTGAGAAGTGCCCCATCTTCTTTCCTAGCCCTTGCTGACATGTATGGGCTTTGCCTGGCCTTCCACACTCCAATGTTGAAGGGATTGTTTGTTTTCTTTCTAAATGTTATCCTGCCTTCCTCCTTTTTTAAACGAAGCTCTATGTGCATGAAGACTTGCTGTGCATATTTGTGGCACATGCATGGAGTGGCCACTTTGAGCTGCTTTTTGCAACAATGGATTCTGTTTGACTGATAATGAAACCATGGGATAGACCTCAGGGAGGTGAGTCATATGTTAATTGGTTCTTGAAGTTTCCTTGGTATGTTAAAAGCTGTGATCTTTCAGAAAAATCCCTTATTTTATTTATTTATTTTTTTAAAGTTGTTTCCTGGGGCCATGGCAGATGCTGTTTTGGAAAGGCACCCAATGAGTTGTTCTAATGTAGTCCAGTGCTTGGTTGGCATTCTGCTATTGTGCAAATACTTTTAGTACTTTTTTTACCGCAAAGATATTTTATTAAGTGCGGCACATTGTTATACACATGTGGTGCTATGGAGCTCCAGAATATGCATGGGACATAATGTCGAGCTGCAGAAACACAATAGCAATGAGTCACTGGAATCCCTTGTTGGTCACAAGAGCTTGAACAACTGCAGTGATAATCTTTTGAGACAATGTACAACTCCAGTGGTATTTGCTATCTGCTCCTTGGTCTCCCTCAGTTAGCTGCTTGATTGGCTTGGCTTTGTGGGTATTCTAATCATGTTGGCACAGTCACTTTGATTAACAGCGACATGCAACTTGCAAGTCTCTGGGCTTGCGCCGACCTCAATAAAGTTGTGTGCTTTCTCTCTTTTCAAATTTCATCAGCTTCCTGAGGGCACAAGAAATGTTCTGCACAGTTTTCCACAGTGGTTGGTGAATACTGAAGTGTGGGGTTCAGAGGAATGCTTCTGCTTCTCTGGATCTTGGAGGCTGAGAAAAGGAAAGAGTAAATAAAAAATTTAAAAAGCAAGAGAAGGGAGGAATACAGGATTCTTAAATCTATGTTATGTTTTTGTGGCCTTTGTAATAGGTCCTAGATCAGCTTTAAGCATCAGCTTTAGTCCCTTCTTTGGCAAGGCAAGAGAGTACTTGCATCAATGTGATTTCATTTATGGCTAATATTCACCTGTTGTTCTGCAGTAGGTTTTTAAGTACTCTTGGTCTTATTTCATTTCTGTAGTGCTCTGCCTTGTGAGGGAGAAGGGGCTTTGCTTTCACAGCCAGATAAATAGCCTTGCAGGCCCTTGGTGAAATGGGAGAAAGCTCAATTCCCGTTATTTCCCAGACCAAAAGAAACAGAAGTTCAGTCTCTCGTTTTAGACTTAAGGAAACTGATGGGACACTAAATCCATATGGTGGTTTTAGGAGGGGTTATTCCTCCAAACGTTGTCTCTTGACTGTATTCCTCAGTCCTCTGCAGGTGTTTTCTAAGGATATACGATTTTTTCAGAGGCCATCACCTACTACCACGTGGTCCTTGAGTGCTATCTCCACCACTGAAAGGAAGAGTGTTTTCTAAAATACAGCTTACAGCTCAGTCAAGCCAGATGGATATTTAATTTAGATACTGTGAAAGACAAAATATCGAGTGCTGAAATTTGGAATAAGATGATGTTTCAGGGGGAGAGATCCACATAAGTCCAAAGACTTTTTCTTTTTTTTTTTCTTTTTTTAATGTGCTTTGGATGGAGGAGTGTTCCCACCTGTTGAAAGTGTTATTTTAGCTACAGAATTTCTAGATCCCTGCAGTTAAATTTAAGGCAGTTTCCAGGACACATTTGACTAGTGTTTCTGTTTCTGAAAACCTGAAGCTTGTGTCCTGGAACCCTCTTTCCACTTTAATTCAGCCCTGCCTTGCCTTACAGGGGTCACTAGGTCAGATGCGCATTTAAGGAGAGTCATCCTTCAAACTTTAAAACCTTTCTGTGATGCTGTTGTTGGGGGTCAACCTCACGCTTCCATTTTTCATTGAAGAAAATGTTACTTAAAATACACTGCAACACCTGCTTCCTTGATCCACTTTGCTTTAAGCCCTTTTTATAAGATTTTTCAGTAGTGGTAAAGAAATGAGCGGTGCTGAGGTCAATGTGCCAAAAAACATGAGCCCATCAAGGAGTCTCCTCACAAGTGAGGAGTTTCCTGTTGTTAAGATCCCACCTATTTACTTCAATTCATCAGATGCTTTTTAAGTCTTTTAAAAAATTCTTGTTCTCTAGTCAGGAGTTGTAGTAATAATCTGTTCTTGTGCAAAATAATTCTGTTTGTTAGTGATTAGTTTGAATATTTTAGCAATAAGATCTGCATTTTCAAGCTCTTCAAGCAGAGGAAGAGAATCTTCTACATGACTCATTTTTCCTCTTGATAAAGAGATGATTAACTCCTCTTCCCTCTCTTTCATTCTGTCTTTCTCTGTTCCCTCTTCTGCTTCTCTCTTTATGCACAAGAACATTTGGATTTATGTCTTCATTTTAGTTTTTATCATCAAGTTATAGAAAGTGCTATCTTGTCATACATATTAATTTGACATTGTTAATCCTGTACAAACACATTTCTGGTATTGACTACTTAGGAATACAAGTCTTTACATATATTAATGTAAACAGAGTTTGTTAGCCTGTTAGTGAATAGGTCATTATTTCACTCAACTCTGTAGTCACTAATGATTGCATATGATACCCACTTCCATGTTGTAAATTATAGGAGTCAGTGAAGGTTAAGCTCGTGGTAGCTGTGAAAATAGTCTTATTTTCAGCTTTGGGGGCCATTGTAGCTTTAAGATGACAGACTCTTTGCCTCTCCTTGTCTCGGTACTCTAGCTGTAAAATAAGGCATGCGCTTACTTTGAAGGAAACTCACATGTGTAGGTCTATGGAGGAATGCAAGACACTTGGGTAATATGGTAAGAGAAGATACATGAATAGCTGCTTCAGAAAATTATTGTTACTTTAAGGAAGGCTTGAAAAAAGGGGTAGAGATGGAGTTATATTTTCCTTTGTTTTAACTCTGCATGTTTTCAAAATGAACCCTAAATTAACATGAACCCTTAAAAAAATATCAGAGATTGTGGTAGTGGTACTTGGTGCCCTCAGCCTTCTCTGCCGGCTGCTTGGTAGTATTCCCTTACTTAAGTTAACGGATCATTGACCTCCATAAGAGAGTTGGAGGACTCCTGGCCATGCTTCAAAGTAGAAACCCAACAGGAGCACTGCTGTCCATTCTCTGCAGGAGTAGTCTATTCCTAGAAGGCATGGAAGGAGCCTAGGGGAATCTATATTCATAAACATGAAGGTATTGCTGAGCGTTTTGTTTCATTATGTGATGGTAACAGGCATATGCAAGGAAAAGTGTGGCAAAGTGGAAGGCACTGGCCACCCTTCTGTGCAGATGACATATGAAGAAGCCCCCCAGAGAATCCTGTTGTGATGGAGAAGTGCTGGAGAGGACCTAGCTCTGGTTTTATTCTGACCCTTTTTGAAGATGTTGGGTAAGAAGGGTTTTCCAGTGAGGGAGGGGAAAAGTGAACAAAACTTGGTTTGGTTCAGATTGACAAAAGCAGGGAAATGGTGAGTGAAGGCTGTCGTTACATCCCTAACTCTGCTCTGGCCTGGAATGTCCTTAGCTCATCTGTCCCTCTTTAAAATAGACAGTCCTTTACCAGCCTTAATACAGGCCAGTGCCTCGTGAGCAAAGACTGTGGGCAGCCTGACAGCGATCACAAATGTTGTTTTTTTTCAGCTGAAGCTGGAATTGTACTTTATTTTAACAGAGGGTGGTTTTGTATTAATTTGGTTTGGCTGGGAGTTCAACGTGCAGTTGTGTCTCAGCATGATGCTACTGGAGATGCTGGATGGGAAAGGAGGGCGTGATGAAAAAAGGACTTGAAAACACTGGGGGGAAAAAAACACCCAACCAAAGCTTGGTCTGCTGAAAAGCCTGTACATGAAACCCTGGCTCCCTTAAAGGCCCTGGCAGCACTCCTCTTGAGTTCAGCAGAGCCAGGATTTTGCCCTATATATTTGTTCTGATTTATGAAAAGATCAGTCATCGTGGTGTCTAAGCACTGAGATACGGTATTTAGTTACAAACAATCATTTTAAGAGTGATGCCAAAATCTACACGTGCATTATGCTTGGAGATTAAAGAACAAGGCGCTTCGGTTGTGTGTGCTTTTCCAGTTGTAATTGTTCTTCATCCCAAACACTGCTGACTTCCGTGCTGTTGGGCACAGAGGGGCTCCAGACTGAGACAAATCAGAGAGATTATGGAATGTAGTAAATAGCTATAAATTAATGGATTTTGCTGGGATGCCAATAACTACCTCAGTTTCCCTGTCAGTCCCAGAGGAATCAATTAATTCCTCAGGGTTTAGCCAGCCATTGCAGGAAAGAATTTTAATCTTCTGCACTTTTTTTTAACTATAGCTGGTTACCTTGCTATAACTCATACAGCACTGGGGGCTCTCCACTCTGATGCTGCATGACAATAACGTGCTGCAGAAGAAAGCAGATTGAGTTCAAGTGAAATCTATCCCAAGGAAAGAGTATCCAGAGCAGCTGGTTTTGTTTATATATTTCATTTCTGAAGCTCATGAATGTTCCAGTGAGAGATGGTATAATTGATTTAAATCAAATTATGAAACACTATACTTTTTATTCTAAAACGCACATTTCTGGTGTTCAATTCTGTAATGTATCACTCACAGGTAATGCAGGGCAAGGCCGAAGAGGCTGAAAAACACTCTCTTCCATCATGTAGCCCATTGCCAGCCTTGGAGCTGAACCTGCTGTTTTTAACAGAATCACTGTATTGTTAAGGAATTGCCCCTCCATTACTTCAGGTGAAGCACAAAACTGGATTCCTTCAATTTCTGCGTGGTAGGACTGCTGCTGATTTTTGGAAGAGCATCTCAGATTCCTGTTTTTCCTAGCTGAAATTAGAGGCACATAGTGCAATTAAATGGGAAGGAAAACAGAGGTGTTTTTAGGAAGGGATAATGTTGGGCATTCATTGCAGAGCAGGTTAATCTGCATGTTAAGAGGTTTAAAATTTCTAGAGTGATTAATTGTTCACTCAATTGGCTAAGTGTTTGCTGAAGGAAGAAAACCTCACAAGTGTGTTAAAAGCTTGTTGGAGTGTTTGTTTTCCCTAATAACTTCTGAACTGGCCAATTTAAACCAGATTTTATGGGGGTAATGAAGTTCCTGTAAGTTTCCTCAAAACTTTTGGCTGAGCAGAAAGGAGAGAGAACAACTGGTGCCACCAGTAAGGGAAAGCCTACAGCTGGAGTTCAGCTGTTTCCTGGGTAGGTTGGGCCACCCAGCCGGGCTGGCTAGGAAAGATGTGCACGTGAGCATCTCCAATCTAGTGCCAGCACGTACCTGCCTATGAGGGGAGCACGCAGGAGGGCGGGAGCATCTGTGAGGGTGTGTGTGCACAGGCAGCCTGTCTTTTGTAAGCACCACAACTTGGGAAGAACTTAACATGCTTAGATGAATGACAACAGGATGATGCACTTAAGAGATCTCTCTAACCTCTCCGTGTCCGGTGATTTGTGTGAAGCAGCTGCTGGAAGATGTCTGGGTGCCACATGCCCTGACCTTGCAGCACCATGCTGCTGTACACCAGTGTGCCGGGGCTGCCTGTGACTTGTACCCTCAGTGAGGATGCAGTACAGTCTCTCAGGAGGTGATATTGCAGCCAGAAAAGCAATTGTACCCAGAGGGATATTGCTTCATTAGGGGATGAATATTCCTAGTTCTAAGGAGCTGGTCATTATGAAACACCCTGAGAATGGGAGCTATTTATTTATTGGTGGCCACTCAACTTAAACATAGATCACTGAGTAGTGTCAAGTCTCAGAACTGCTGGTGCTTTACCATGGAGTCCAGGTGCTGTCTGGTGTATGTATATATGATGAGACACAGTCCTACATTTTCCTCCTGCTTCTGTGTTTTGGACATTAGCTTGTTCACAGCTTCATTGCTTGGATAGGCGGCTGAGTGAGTGGGAGATCCCAAAAAGGAGTTGCTCGGCTTTGAAAAATGTTTTGCTAAAAGTTCTTAAAAGAAATTCTTGGTGCACTGGACTAGCCACTTCATGTGGGATGAAGGACTCTTCAGTGCTCCTCTGTTTTTATTTTCCATTCTGGTAACAGCTTTTCTTCCATGCTATGTCCACTGTGGGCCAAACTTACGTTTCACAAGTGCTTAGTTCAGATGCATTGAGGAACCACACCCGGAACTTCTCTTTAGTCTCTGAATAGGAGTCCCTACCAGTGCCAACATACCCAGATTCCCTCCACGGCCCCTCTCAATGATGTTGGAGAAAACATTTCTCTTGGGCAAGAGAGTTCTTAGCTCCTATCACTCTTTAATCTATGCTTATTTTGGAGGGCCTTTCAAATGGATTTCGTGGTGGTAACTGGTGGCATTAGGTGTATCTGACTGCTTTGGTACAGATTGAGAGACTTGCTTTAAAAAAGATATCTGGAAGGCTACGAATAATCCTTTCTGATCACTACTTATGCCACTGATAGCTGGGTTTGAACCTGTTTCCAGTTGGTATTTGATTATCAACACTTACAAGGTCAGCACAGTGGCATCATAAATGCAGTATAAAATGTATCATTCCAGTGGTTTAAAATACAAGCCCACGGCACAGTTCAGTTAGCTGATGGGCCATCTCCCTTTATTTCAGCTATTAAAAACTCATGCACACAGCCACTCTAAGTACTGATGCCATCAAATGCGGTCAACACAGACAGTTCAGCCTGCAAAAGTGAGCCAGAAAAGGCATTAAAATGCTTAGTCTATGACATACTTCCTTATTTTTGTCGTTTTGACATTTATGTGTTGTATCATTGAGGCTTTTGAGAAAGAAGACCCAGTTCCTGAAGCAAACTTAACCGAGGTCTTCAGTTTATAATGCCGCAGCCGTCTGTTTTGCATTTAATTCAAATTGACCACCTGCATGCTGTTAACCTCTGGAAGGTTACCGTGATCACAGTTGTTGTTGTTAGTTGTTTAAAAGTTTTTTAGCTCAAGGAAAATATTAGTAACCAGTTACTTAACCTACACTGTTTACTGATCTCATTGAACTTGCAGATGTGGCTTTGCTGGCCAGAGAAAACTGGGAGTCATCTGGTGCCAGGAATCGTCTGCGCTTATTTTTCAGACAGCAATAGGTTGAGCAATTAAAAGAAATTTTTCCTTTTTTTTTTTTTATAAATATGCTCTTCGTCTGTTGGCTATTTGTCTTAAATTTCAAAATCCAAAATGCAACTTAGTGGATGTGGAAGGTGGCTCTAAATGAGCCAAACTTTCAGAGGCATGCTTGAGTTCTGAATGCTGCTGATTACACATGCAAACCCCCAAAGGTGCATGTGAAAACGTACAAGAATTGCGGAGGCAATTTAAGTGAGTAAGACAGATGCATTCATATTAACATTCTCTGACCAGGAGTATTTAAATTGCTATAATGAAGCATTTTGCTAACTGAAAGCATTCAAAAATTAGGAATTACTTCTTCAAAAGCACCAGACTTTTAAAAAAAATATGCATTTATTTCTGTGGTTTTATAAACCTTTGGAGTTCACTCAGTTGAGAATTTTCTGTTTTCCTTTACAGCAAAGAATAGAAGAAATTCACTTGCTTTGAAAGTCTCACGTATGCCTTTGATTCTAAGGGGGGGGAGCTTTATAGTGAACGCACTCAAAAGTGTCGAGAGTTGGCAACACATCTATGCTTAATCCATGGCATTCCTGTGAGGTGGGCCATCTACTTGCTTCAAGTCTTAAAAACTAACACCTGTACAAAACCAATTCCTTTTCCAGACCTCAGCACATTTTCAGAAGCAGGAATATGACCAACCTTCACTCCTGTGTCACATCTTTACATGTTCCAAACACCTTACCTGTGTCTGCAAACAGACCCAGTTATTCCTTCAAGCCTACCCTTTACCTCTAAGAAGAGCAAAATATGAGTTCAGAGGCATCCGTATCCTTAGAAGAGCTTACCACACAGATGATACGTTCTGCAAAGAGATGACAGGTATCACCTAACCTTTCAATCTGGGGATGCCCTGACGGTATGGGTTATTGGAAAAGCCTTTACAAGTAGAGCTTATCTGAGGTAGGATACAAGGAGGGAATGTTATTCCCCCATGCAAAAACTCTTGAATTTTCAATAACGAATCAAAGGCCAAAAGTATTTTGGTCTAAAACATAGTAAAATTTTTCTGGAGCCAGAATACATGTTCTCTGGTGTACCTGGGTGTATCTGACATCTTGGTTGTCCCTTACTGGTGTGTGTTGGCCCAACTGCTTGGGCTGCAGGCTGTTGAGGCTACATGATTCTGAACCAAGGAGAACTGCAGCAGCATTTCACTGTGCCTTTTAGAAAGGGAATTTAATTTCCAGCTGAAACTTAGGAACACTCGATGTCAACACCTTCTTCAAAGAGACTATATAGCTGAAACCCAAATTTTCCAACAAAAAGCCATGAAATAAAACTTTCTGCCAACATACCCTTAACCTCTCTACTGCTTTACTGGGTTTTTGTTTGTCTGTGTGGGTGTCTGTGGGGACACTCAGGCATGTGGATTCAAATGAGCTGTTCAAATAGATTAAACAACTTTAAACCCCTCTGTGGTCTTTGGAAGTGAATTAGATTAAAGTGAATTAGGGCTATTTTAATTCTGAATGAGTGAGTCCACATGGGCTTAATATAGTTGTATATAGAAACCCACATTAAAATCACATCCTTAGTTAACTCAGATTGTTTCCTGTGTAGACGAGCCTATCCTGTCTCTCTCGCGGTGCGTACGGAGCTCGCTTCATCCGTAACTTGCACTTATCGACAAGCAAAGAAGCTAAATCAAAAGTGATATCATTTTTGTGCTAGTATAAATGGTTACACAAACACTAGGTCGGTAATGCATCTGGCCTGTGATGTGTCCGAAGAAGCGGGGCCTGAATAGCTTTTAGCTATCATCATTGAAATCAACAACACTTGCCAGAAGAAAGCCTTCAGCATTAATTCTGTAAGCTATAAATTATTACAGGGGTCTGATTCTTTGGAATGAAATGCAATAGATAGATGGCAGGGAAATATTATTAATGGATAGTTTACCACATTCCTAACTGCACTGACTTCATGAGAATACTTTATATTACTATCTGGAATAGCAATACTAGGGATTTATTAAAATGACTGAGTACTCATTGTTAGCTAGAATACCATACTATATTGGAAACATAAAGTATTCTGCATCAAAGCATGTAATCTACATTTTTCCTTTTCATCCTTAATTTGATTATGAACTATTACTATGCTTTGCCATAAAATAGGAAAGTTGTACGTTTTGATGGTTTCTCAAATGCTGATTTTACTTTCTGCACAAATACTTCGTATCTTTTCAGCATAATTATTTAGCAGCCATTTCGGGTTAATTATTGTCATTAACAATATGAGTCCTATGAGGGAATATCAATTAAAATATGCACAGCTGAACTTTCAAATGAGTAAATAATTTAGTTTTTGAAAATGACTGGAAACAGCAGGGTAACAGTCAAAAGGGGAACAATTATTTTAATGCTTATTTGACAAATGAGTAATTTTTACAGCAAATTAGTTTCTTATCATAGCACCCCTACTGGTAACAGGAGAGAAACTGTGAACATGAGTTTTAAAAATAAAAGCTGCTAAGTTATGCATGCGAAGTTAAGGAAATCATTTGTATGAAGAAAAGGTGATTATGATACACATTGTTAGCTGAAGAATGTTTCCATGGGAATCTAATTAGGGATATAAATCACACAAAATTATGTGTATATATAGGGCTGGATACATTAAAGTGATATGCACATTTATGCATCAATTTTGTTCCTGACTGTGAAGTGTTGAAGATAGGCCTTCATTGCTCTTCCTTCTTGACCCTACTAAATAGAGCAATTTAAAGTTAGTAATTTGGTGGAAGTACTTAAAAATAACAACAGGAAAAAATAACAAATGCAGTATGGAATGTCAGGTTTAAATATAATGATGTTTATTCCTTTGTATAACAAAAAAAAATTAAAAATATAATATAGATATAAAAAACCCAAAACCTGGCAAGGTGGAAGAGTGTTATCTCTGGTGTGGGGGAAGTTTTAATGTACACCTTGACTTTTTAGTTATTATGTTCTGGTTTGTTTAGGCAACTATTCAACAGGAAAAATTGGGAGGGGCAGGGAGTTGAAGTAAGAGAAAGTGCATAGAAACTGTACAGGAGTAAGAGAAGGAGCGTAACCGGGTGGACACCAGGTGCCCACCCAAGCTGCTTCATCGCTCTCCTCCTCAGCTGGACAGGGCAGAGAAAATATAATGAAAGGCTTGTGGGTCAAGATAAGGACAGGGAGAGATCACTCACCAGTTGCTGTCATGGGCAGAACAGACTCAACTTGGGGAAAATTCATTTAATTTATTATCAATCAAATCAGAGTCAACTAATCAACTAATGAGAAATAAAACCAAATTTGAAGACACCCCAACTCTTCCTTTCTTCCTGAGCTCCTGATTTCTCTCCCTCCTCCCCACCAGTGGCACAGGGTGACAGGGAATGGGGGTTGTGGTCAGTTCATCACAAGTTTTCTCTACTGCTCCTTCCTCCACAGGGGGAGGATGCCTCACACTCTTCAGTGTGGGGCCTTTCTCAAGGGCAGTAGCCCTTTATGAACCCTAATGTGAGTGGGGAGAATATCTGCTCTGGCATCTGAAGCACCTCCTCCCCCTCCTTTTTCACTCACAATGGTGTCTGCAAGGCTGTTCCTCTCATATTCTCACTCCTCTCTCTGTCTGCAATTGCTCCTGGTCAGTTTTTACCCCCCTTCTTAACTCTGTTATATCAGTGGCACTACCTCCATTGATGATGGGCTCAGCCTTGTCAGTGGCAGGTCTGTCTTGGAGCCAGCTGGGATTTGCTATATGGGACATGGAGGAAGCTTCTAGCAGCTTCTCACAGAAGCCACATCTGTAGTCCCACCCGCCTCAGTACCAAAACCTTGCCATGCAGTACAATAGTCAAGATGTTTGTGGTGTTTTGAGAGCACTGATAAGGTTTTTTTTTTAAGGCCTTCTATAAGAGTTAAAACAGAAGAGAAATTTCAGCAAAGATGTCATTTGTGTTTCTCATGTTCTCATGCTCTTTTTAATTTCTGACTTTTATGTTCAGCCTGATTACTGCCTGAAGTCAGCACCGGTGCTGCTGATGGTTTCCCACAGCTATGATTTGGAGTAAGTAGGCAGTTTATGGAGAAACAGTGATCACAAGGACAATTCAGAATTCCTCTTTGGTCTGAGTGAGTTTTGGATCCATCTGTGGAGTGCCAAGTTGCACTGAGTACTACTGAGAATTGTGTTGGGGAAGCCTGGAGTAAAGGTAACCAAACCTGTAATGATACTGGGGCCTGTTGGGCTAGGGAGTGACTGTTGCCACCAGGTATTTTGCAATCAGTCTTTTCTCCTCCAGAGTCGGGTTCTGGGACTTGACTCTTAATTTGCTAGGACTAAACCTTTAGCTTCCATGTCATCTTTGTGCAATAAAGGGGATTGCGGTACACCCTGTGTGGTCACAGGCCTTCTGATAACATCCACAACCAAGCATGTAATTAGGGGTGCAGATTTAGTGCTTTCCCCTTTGAAAAGCTGCTGGATATGCATTGTTGCTCTGGCAGAGGTATTTCCTCACTGGGGTATGTCTTCTGTATCTTTTTTTCTGTGATGTAATAAGAGAGGAAGAACAATATAAGATGTTGAGAAGCATAATACCATAAGTTAGAGCTAAGACAGGGCTATTGAAAGCTGGAGCTGAGGAATGGCTACAAGCCAAGGGACAGCCTGCCTGATCTGTTTTTAAGGAATATTTCCAGGTTTTGTGTAAACATTTATTTTGCAGTAAGGTCTACTTAAGACTGTTTCACCTTTTTTTGTTTGCCCACTTTATGACAACACTGCTTCCCATCCCACCTCAAGCCAACAGAGTTTCTTCCTGAAATCCCCCAGCACAGAAATTCCATAGGAAAACAGAATGATGTCATTTTAGTCAGACCATAATTTTCCAGCTGTTGGAAGAAGGCATGTTGTGGTGTTTATTTCGCTACTTATAAAGATTTGTGGCAAAGAGGGAAATATTTTACTTCCAAGATCATTGTTCAAGTAATTGGAACTGCTCATCTGGAGGTTGGTGCTGTAGCTGGGGGAGGCAGAGGGAGTGACCAGGGAGATACGGTACACATGGTGCGTAGGTAACTGCATGTGTGGAGCCTCAGAGGAATCAAGGGATTTATTTTCTGCCTTATTTCTATGGTGGGAAGGAAAGAGGTGTGGAATGGGCAGCCTCTCACCATAGCTGTGCCATTGTGAACCTCTGGCGTCTCCATTACTGGTTTTGCGTATGATGAGGTTTCGTGTGGATCAAGCAAGCTCTCACCTTGGCTGTGTCTCAGGTTGCCTCTCGTGTCTAGCACGGACAAGGTTTTCTCCTGAGCTTCTGGCTCTTCTATAAGCCAGAGCTCTATGTTGTAGAAACTGCTCATTGTAACATTGGTCATTGCAGACTAGGAAACCTTTCAGCAGAGATTTCCAGGTTCAGAAGCTTAGATCCTACTGAAAATGAAGATCCTTGGAGGTTGCCTCAAAAAAAATCCTGATCCCTGAATTATCTCCTCTCAGCATGGCAAAGCTGCATCGTTCTGTATTACTGTCCCAAGTTTTCATCGTGCTTTACAAAAGCCCTTGTGTGTTGTAGTCTAGAGATGTGTCTTCTCATCTTGGGAGTGACCATATGTCCTCAGGCAAAGAGAGGGAGAGGAAGGGGGCAGGTGTCTGAGAGACCTCACATATTTTGAAACACTAATTTCCCATTAGTTTTTAAGTAACACGGTGGAAAGCGGGGTAGTTCTGACAGGTGAAACCCTCGTATCAGGCGCTCTCAGTACTTCTGTCAGGAAACATTTGCCAAGCCTGCCCTGCAGCTCATCTGAGTGCTCCAGAAGGGCTGGATGCAATAACGAACAAAAGGCTTTTGGATGCTGCTGTTGCTCATTTTTGAACTGTGTGGGTCCATTAAAGCATTTCTGCCTTTTGGGAACTCAGCTGGAAGAAGAAAACAGGCCTGGAAAAAATAACTACATTATGTGAGACCACTGGCTACTGCTGGAATTGTGTCAGTTTGTAACACGGTCGGCAGGTTCCCTGTGCATCTGCTGCAAAGCTTCTGCTGACAGGACTTGAGCCCTAGCAGTGAAAGCAGCCAACAACAGCAAGAGGAAAAAAAAGCTTTGGGCTCTCGCATCCTGTGCGAACCCAGAGGCTGTCGGTAGCGTAACTTGGTAGATAAGGAAATGAAACTGGTTAAAGTGTTCCCCTGATGCACCCTGCAGCTTGTCACAGTGATCATGGGATCAAATGAGTGATTTCTGAGATGGAGGAAAGATGTACAGGTGAGTGATAGGCAAAA
Source organism: Gallinula chloropus (assembly GCF_964237585.1). Lineage (NCBI taxonomy): Eukaryota > Metazoa > Chordata > Aves > Gruiformes > Rallidae > Gallinula > Gallinula chloropus. The sequence continues at coordinate 68,510,950 of NC_140087.1, forward strand.
TAGCTGCAGGTTTGATTTTTCATTATAGTCAATGCCACCTAATGTAACTTCACTCTTTTCCCTTCTCCACTTGCCTTTTCTGTCACGCTTGGCACCACGCTTTCCACTTGAAATGCCAGTTTAAGAGAGTAAAAGTAGTCTAGCACAGAAGTGTATGCCAGCTGGACACACAGTCGCTATCCCTCCCAAGCTATCAAAGCGTGTGCAGAAGCAAAGCTGAAGTTTGTCATCATTGATTGGGTCCAGAAATTAAAACAACCCCTTGAACTTGACACATAAATATAGTCTCTCCAGCTTTTAACCCTGCTCCCCATTACCTCATCATATTTTACCATGAAGGAAACATATACTATAATGTATTCTTTGTCACATATGGTCCACACCCTTATGTAAACTGCGTTTTCAGTCCTCTTCCCATGCAGACACATTACCCAGTAGGCATTCCTCAGACGTGCCAGTTAACGCTTTACTGCTTAGCAAATCTGTTGGATTAACACAATTACAGTAAAAAGTGCAGGGCAAAATAAATATTCCCCAAAGAACCTTTAGGAGGATTTTGCCATTTCTTGGTTAGTAAGAGATGATCCCTCAACAGACACCAGACTGGCCCTGTTTTTATTTCTCTTATTTCATCTGTCCCAACGGAGCAAGAAAAATATATCAGGGTACAGGCAGCAGAGGAATGAGCTGCCTAGTAGTATCTCTACTTTTTGATTCAGTCTGCAGTGAAAGCTGAGAGTCAGGAGAAGAATCAGGGAACTTTATGTTCAGCCAACTTCCAAAGCCTTTGGTGTTTGGCCAAATTTGCAAAACTTAATTGTATGTTTGCATTGTATGTTGCAATACCTTGGAGATTTGCAAAGTGGTTCTCATATGTCCCTTTTGGGTGATGGGCTACTCCAAACATTCCCATTAAATGAATGTACAGCTTTCACATTCGCTGTACGAGATTTGGCATCCCCACACTCATTGCCATGGTGGCCCCTTACCTTTCTACTAGTCCAAAGGGACACACAGAGGGAGGATGATTTGCTTCCTTGGTCAGCCCAGAGCTGCCTTAGGCATGTTTTTCCTTGAAGTGCTGGTGTCAACTCCTGCTTACCCAGAAAGAAGGTAGCAGAAGTGGTTGAGAGCTGGTCATATGTGCCCTGATGTTCTCTTCCAAAGTGCCCTGAGGCGACTTTAGCCATTTATCTTGAGCTGTTCATTGTTAGTATTTTCCTTTGCCTCTTGTTGCAGTGGAATGGTAATGCTGCTTTTTTCCTTACAGAAATACCACTGGTGGCTTTTTTCCACCACTCTTTTTGGTCCAGTTTGAGTCATTCAAGTTTGGAAATCTCCAGTGAGTTTGGATCTGAATGTGACCGGATTGATCTGTGCTACTGCCAGTACTACTTCAGGGGAGACGGGGTGAGAGAAAAAGAAAAAAATAAGGCAAGCATTGAATTTATAGCACTCCAGATGTCAGGGAAATGAACATAAAAGTGCAGATGCCTTATAGTCAGGCAAACTGTTCAAATGTATGCAAATGGGTGACAAGTTTATGTGAATATGGGTGAAAAAAAAGAAAAAGCAAGGAAAAAAATGCTTAAATAATGCTGTTCTTATTGCTGTGAGTCTTAGGCATTGAGTTTGGTGGAAGTCATGATTTTGATGACCCAAAGAAGGCCAGGGCCTTGGTAAACATGACCAGCTGGGTAGACTTTGATTGGGCTTAATGTTCTTGGACATACCATTAAAGTAACATAAATTCAGACCTTCTAAGTTATGGGGCCTATTGATCAAGCTTTTCCTTGCACAGCAGTATTTAGATTATTCTGCAAATCATCTTCATGGCTAGCTATGAGAGTTGACTGCAGTGTCTTCAGTTAGGGTAGCGTAAATGTATGGGATTTAAGTGACAGCAGATGTACTTGCATGTACATTTCACATATGAGCTTCTTGATTGTTTGGGGGTAACAAAACAATTCTCTCTGTCAAATGTGCTTCCAACTTGTGAATTAATTATATCTGCCTCCCTGCAAACTGTTTAGGAGCAGCTGGTCTTCCTGGCATCTTTATTAGCATGCAAAGAATCTTCTCCGAAGCATGAAATGCCAAAAGGCAAAGCCTCTGGCTAAGTCCTACCACAGATACTTGGAACTGAATGGTGTCTGTCTGCAGCCAGGTGAAGAAAGGAGCCAACAGTGGTCAGTCTGAGGCATCTCTCTGCATGTGATCTTGATTTGCTGTCTGTCCCTTTCTGCTGTTGGATAGAAAACAATTTAAAATTTAAGTTGTAGGCAGCCATAAGGTTAAGGAACACCAATGCAGTTTGGATAATCTGCTGCTAAACAGCTTGTGTGGGTCTGTGTCCAAACCCCATGTCTTTAAATAATGTTTCAAGCTGACTAGCTTTTCTGGATCACTTCGCCAAAAATTCACAAGGGATTTTTGGATGGCAACTGCCATTAACGTTACTAACCATTGCTTGGGCATGTTCTTTGTTCATCCATGAAGGAAAAGACCTGCCATATATGTACTCCCATGATGCAATACTAGAACCTTTTAAAAACTTATTAAACAGGTAGTAAAATTCCTTTACAAAATACATTTCGATTTGTACCATTTTTAGAAATAGCAGAGGACAAAACCACATCCTTACCCCCATTAAACCCTCAAACCATTCCAAAGAGAAAAAAAGAAAAGAAAAAAATTAAGCCTTAATTTACAATAGCTGGCTTTTACTATACAGGAAAGGTGAGAAAAATAATACAAGTTATACAGCACACTTCTTACAAATACCAGCTTATATGAGCTAACACTGGCAGTTAACATCTTAGGCTTTTCTCAGCAATAAGCTACATCTGCAGAACTTATGGGTTGGGTTTTATAAAGTTCACAATTCAAAAATGTCTCTGTGCTAAAGGGCTTTGGCTCTCTAGCTCAGGGCAAATTTTATATGCTACAGTCTGTAACCATCTTTGTTTCTAGAGAAGTATATGCATGGATCATGGATTAAAACGTTTTACTATGTGCCATGTGGGTTTTATTATCTGAATAGATCATATCCTAAACAGGTCAACTACCTCTGATTTAAATGCATGGAGAATGGGAAACAGCGTTTCTTCGTGCAGTGGGTTTATCATGTGATACTGCAGCTATACTTCACTCCCAGGCACTATCCGAAAGGGAGAGCAAGATACAGGGGATCCAAAGTCAACGTCAAAACTAATCCCACTTTATTTCAATAGATGCAAGGGTTAGTATAAAGAAATAAATTCCAGCAGTCATTGTGATTATGAGAACTTGGTGCATTCTCTGCTGGTCACAAACCCCTGAGTCTCTGAACGTGTTACAAATAGAAATGGGCAGAGCATATCTGAGGTAGCTGAGTGATTGTAGATGTGGAGAAATTACTGGCTTGTAAGCAGCTCAGGAGCCTATTCTGCTACAGACATGTCAGTTTACCAGAGTTATTTGAATGGAACGGGATCAGATTAAATTAGTAAATCAGGAGAAAAGTAGAGGAGCGACAGGTTGGAATCAATGAGGGCTCAACCTCCCCTGACAGGCTGTGGTCTGTATTTTAAGCATTTCCATATAGATACACTGAGCATCTAGGCAGTATGTAGACAATGTTCATATTTACCTTTGCTGGACTCAGCTGCTTGTAGGTGTGTGTCTAATTCTCTGTGACAGTCTCTTGGTCTATCATACACCTCAGTGATGGTAAGGGAAGACGTTACATTCCTTCATAGGTAAGTGGAGGCATTATATGTGGTGTTATAGCAGAGGTAGATGTAGTGTTGTTCTTGTTCTCATTTCTTCTCCTTGCAAGGTTATCTCCCTAAGGAAGACCTGTCCCCTCCACCAGGAACTATGGTAGAGACCAGTGAGAGTATGGGAGATGCTTGATATAACTGCACCCAAGAAATAGAAGGTGAGGCATTCCTAGCCTCTCCACATACCTCTGCAGATGCGAACATGTGCATGTGCTTGGGAAACACAAAAAGGATGAGCTATTCAGAAACCAGAGGAGAAGCAACAGAAGAATAAGTAGGTATAATACATGTGGACAGAAATGGTTGTCTGAATGGGACAAAGGAGGGGTGCTGTTACTATGACGTATTTGTTGTCACAATTAGCTGCTATTAAATATGTTTTAGCATTGCATTATTGTTTTCAATGAGACCAAACGAACTATTATATAGCCATGCAACAGTTTCCCAAGGGAAATGGGGGGAAGTTATTTACTGATTTGCTTAAATCTCTGTTGAACAAAGCAGTGGAAAATACTCTGTAGGAAATAATCATCCACTGGCAGGAGGTTGGAAAAGGTTGCATAACAGTGATCGTATTTCTGTACAATGAATGATTCTGTTTATATAATATTCATTTCTGGTCCTGTACCCTAGACTTTGCTTGTTTTTGTCTCATCTCAAGATAATGCGGCAGATAAATTTGACTTACCAATTTTGGCCCTGGTTTTTAGAAAATAGGTAAAGGTTTCTTGTCTGTGTTTGTGCACATGACTATCCCAATGCCTACAAAGACTTGCTTCTCTTGAAGGTACATGTCTCTAACAGACTGTAGTATCTATCTTTAAAAAGTGGGAAGGGGAATTCTGCACCAGTCAGTCTAACCTTGGTATCTCAAAATATACTAGAACAAATTATTAAGCAGTCAATATGTAAGCACCATCCAGATAATAAGGTGATAAAAAAAGAGTCAACACATATTTGTCAAGAACAAATCATGTTAGACCAATCTAATTTTCCTTCACAGTGAAGCTGGCTTAGTGGATAAGGCACAAGTGGTAAATGTGATACATTTTGACTTAAGCCAGGCTTTTGACACTATGGCACATTATATGCTCATAAGTAAACTGGAGAAACGTGGCCTGAATATGAGGGGGGGGCCTGATTCTTTGAACACCTACACCGAGGCAGTAGTTAGCAGCAGTGCCCTGCTAAAATGAGAATTCAGTTTTGCTCTCAGAAGAGCAGATTAATTGTGGACCTGGTTCAAGTCAATATTTTTGTTGCTGGCTCAAATGATGGAATAGAAAGTGGATGTGTAATATTTAAGGGGGGGCACTAGGCTGAGAGGTTACAGAAGTGCTTCAGAAGACAGGGTTAGAGGAATGAATGAACACGATACGTTGGGAAGAAAGTTATTAGTGTGATGGCATTCAGATTACAAAACTGCAAAGTAGTATGCATCAGATAATCTGTAACCACACAGTGACTTGGCAGCAGGAGGGAAGATGGAGTTTTAGTGCCTGGCAAATGGAATGGGAATAAAAGATGTGATAATTGCATTAAAAGAGCAACTCTTAGTGTGCAGCATGTGAGCAAAGCTGTTGTCTGCAAGACATCTCTGTTGAGTGCCGAGAAGTCAGAAGCTGGATTTTTGGGTCTGGTTTTTGACTTGTTTTGAAAGCAATGCAGAAAAATGGGATGTAATCCAGAAAAATGACCCAAATGATTCAAGTCATAGGAAATACGATCTGTGCTGAAAGATTGACAGATTTGTGCGTGTTTGGCTAGAAAAGATACATCAGAGAGAGGGTATAAGTCTTCTCAGGAAGCGTTGTTAGAAAGAGGATGTAGATCTATCAGTTGGCACGTCTGTTGAGCATGGGATCAGGAGGACTGTATTTTCTCAGATGCTCAATAGAAGGCTCTGTAAAAACCAAACTGAACTGAGATTTAGCAGATCAGTGCTTTACTTGCTTGGGAATGTGGAAAGTGTATTGCACACCTATCCTGCAACATTGCTACTGACCCCAGTCTGTGCTAGTCATTCTTGCTCCCCAAATTTCTGTTGTGTCTCTGTATTTAATAATTGAAGCTGCAGTGTGTCTGTAGACATATTCAGATATCTGTGCTTTCAAAGGGATGGAGTTACTTAAAGTGTGGATTAAAGATATGAAAATAAATTCAGAGATTGGTTTCACTGGTAGCAAAACAAGGCTTTTGGCTGTTCAAAAAACATGTGGTCCCCCTGCGGTACGAAACAGGAGACCCGGTTACCTAGGATATGGGGAAGGCTGAGGTATTCAAGAAATTTCTTCCTTAGTCTTCAGCAGCAAGTGCTATCTATAGTCACACTGCCCAGGACATGGAAGGCAAAGGCAGGGACTGGGAGAATGAAGAACTGCCCAGAAAGTCAATGGTATCCTGGACTGGATCAAAACCAGCATGACCAGCGCATCGTGGGGGGTGATTCTGCCCCTCTGCTCTGCTCTGATGAGACCCCACTTGGAGTGCTGCCTCTAGCCCTGGGGTCTCCAGTGCAAGAACAATATTGAGCTGTTGCAGCAAGTCCAGAAGAGATGTTCAGAGGGCTGGAGAACCTCTGCTATGAAGACAGGATGAGAGAATGGGGCACGTTCATCCTGAAGAAGAGAAGGCTCAAGGAGATTTACAGCAGCTTTCCAGTACCTAGAGGGTCCTACAAGAAAGCTAAAGAGGGACTGTTTATCAGGGAGTGTTAGTGATAGGACAGTGGGTAATGGGTTTAACCTAAAAGATGAGATATTTAGATTAGACATTAGGATTAAATTCTTTTCTGTGAGGGTGGTGAGGCCCTGGCACAGGCTGCCCGGAGAGGCTGTGGCTGCCCCCTCCCTGGCAGTATTGAAGGCCAGGCTGGATGGGGCTTTGGACAGGCTGGGCTAGTGGAGGGTGTCCCTGCCATAGTAGGGGGCTGGGTCTAGATGGGCTTTGAGGTCCCTTTCAACCCAAATCGTTCTGTGATTCTGTGATACAATCTATCTGTATAGGATTGTTAATCACTGGAATAGGTTATGAAGGGATGTTGTAAACTGTCTTCTGAAGGTTTTAGGAAGTTTGACAGACATCTGTCATGGCTGGAATTAAGCTTGATACTGCTTCTGGGTAAGAAGATAGACTGGGTGCCCTCTTAAGATTCCTTTTAGTCTGACATCTGTATGATTTCTGTGACATAATGTTTTGCAACAATATTAATATATTTTATATTGCTGCAAAAAAGCATAGCACTGACATAATCCAGGCAGTTTTGCTTTATGATGAGAGATGAAAATATGGGTATGAATTCATAAAAGTCTCAGGAAAATAAATGCCTGATCTGACTTTAAATATAAATGAACACAGGAAGAAAGATATGCTGAATAATGATCCTGCAAAACAAAACTAGCTTAGTTCCTCCATACTAGCTATCACGGGGGCATTGATTATCTATCATGTCTAGTTTGTGTGATAACATAAGAATTTAAATTGTAGCCTCACCCAAAGCAAACACAGATGCATTTTTCTCTAGGTGTTAATCTCCCAAAGGCCTGCAGTCTGGTAATGTAAGCAGACCTCTGAGCTTCAGCCTGGTTAGCTCTGTGTCAAATAAACTGCATTAATATCCTGGGTCAAAACTTCCATCAGGCAGCCTGAGGGCAGCAGCCGTCCAAATGCACGTGCACTGACACCTTTCCAGGGACGAGCTTCTCCGAACTGGGCCCTTGATTTATGACTTGTATGTTTTCTATTTGTAAGAAATGTAGTGTTTATTTGACACACAAGGCTTCTGATAACTCTGCTGTTGCTAAATCTCATTTTCTGCAGGGAATGCTTACCCTGCTCCAGAGACAAAACCAAGGGAGAAATGAAGTGGAAGGTTGCAAAGAAACCGAGCTGTGCTCCTTAAAGCCTTGCTCTGAGAAAGGGCTCTTGAGCCTTGGGGACTCGGAGAGATCTCTGCCCTTTCAAACAATGGAGAGCTGGAGTTAGTTCTACTGTTGCTTCTGCAAGTTTTTTATGGTAGGTGAGGAGAGCAAGCTCTGCTGCACCTCGGTCCTCAGCTGGTGGCTTTCCCAGCTGCTGGAGTCACCTTCTGGTTTCAGCTCCTGCTCTTCACATTCTCTCTGTAATGGAGAAGCTTACCCTGGCCGTGATGAGCTTGATACACCCTGGGTGTGAGACTGCCTGTTTTTACTCCTGATTCACTACTGTATACCCTCTGGCTCTTAAATTGAAGTACGTGGTTCCTAAATTAGTGATCTAGGGTGATCTGCTCCAGGTACCCCCCAGCTCTTTCAGGAAAGCTCCTGTTGCTGACACCCGGGCAGTAGGAATTAGCTGGGGCACTGCTGAAGCCCGTTTCGGATCAGTAACGCTGTAGCTGTGTTCTTGCTTTTGCCTTGTTTGTGCTCGGAGTGGCCTCCGAAGGCAGAAAGGCAGAGGGCAGTCTTCATCTTCTCTGCACAAGGCCTGGGAGCTCCCTCTGCTCCACCCTGGCTGTTAATATGTGGCACGCATCCACAGAAAACAATAGCTACACAAGAGATGGCTGCGTCCCATGGGTGGCCTTTCAGGAGCAGGGAGATTTTGAAAGAAAAATGCTGCTGTGCCCAACTTCCCTTGTGTGCATGCTGCTACCAGAAGCTTCCCCTATGAATCCCTTTTCTTCAGAGCCGAAGCCAAATCCTGCTGCAGTCCATAACCAGAGGAGCATCCCGCTGACTTCTACAAGAGACTTGTCTGAGGGTGGCATGAAATGGCTCCCAAGCAGCAAATCATTTTAGCTCCCCTTTTGTGAATACTGTGGGCTCCTCTGCTACTCTGGAATATGCTCCCTGTGCCTGAACTGGCCAGGGCTGGTTAACCCTTGGTGCTCTGCTCAATTTGTCTGTCTGCGGCCACGGTGGAGAAGACAGCATGGGTGGAATGCCCCGGGGTTCAGTACAAAGCGTTACTGCGGCTGGACATAGCTGCCAGCTGCAGCTGCCAGAGCTGGGGCAGAGCACGTCTTCGTATTGTCCTTCTACTCTCAGACAAGCCCCAGGAGAGCTTTACTCCAAAGTAATCTGGGCAAAGCCCCAGACGGGTCTCCTGGAGAGAAAGCATCTCTTGTGTCCTTCAGTGGAAGAGGAGTGGGCTGCACTCTGCCTGCCCTTCCCCAAGGGAAAGATGCAGCATCACTCACAGGGGGGGGAAGTCATGGGCTGATTTAAACTCGGTGCCTGGACTGAACTGTTGCATCTACCTGTTTGCTGTAGGGTATATCACACCCTAGAATTGCAAAAGCAACATGTTGGCCACTTTATCATATGAATTCTGTGTTATTTTATTAAAACTTTGTTCTTAATCAGAGTACTTGCAAGCCCTCTGGGGGAAAAAAAAGGGCTTATTATAAAACCTGAAAATCCTACATAAAGATCATTTATATGAATTTTAAGGAAAATCCTTGAAAGGTTTGACCCAAAGAAGAACCTGCACTTGTTTTTCTACAGGTATTTTTGGCACTGTTTGTCTAACTTTGAATTATCAGAAATGTCAGCTCTGGTTCCTGATGGTTTTGGTGAGGGACACAGGGTGATTGGACAGACAGTTAATGTCTGTGAGGCTGCAGCTTTCTGGTGTAACTTACTAAATTTTAAGACGGGGGCTTTATTCCCTTACGGTCTTGATTAGCTCTTGGAATTAGATGGATATTTACCAAACTAACACATCTTAAATAATTTAATAAAAATGGAAACAAGCAAAAAAATTCAAAGATGCAAGCCAAAATACTTTCACATTTCCAAACAGATTGGTAGCAATTGTCCTGTTGTGAGCAACTTTACCTGTTCCACAGCCATTGGTGCTTTTCCCTGGCACCCTTGCTAAACTCCCTCCAAAACACTAAGCCTTCTAATTACAAGAAGGCATAAAAAATAATAAATAAGAACAATAAAAAGCATAAGTCTGATGTATTTGCAGTTGTACGTTGCTCCTAATGAAAGTCATGTGTGTGGAAACCTCAGTTAATTTTTTTTTTTACCCTGGCTTACTGAAATTAAACAAAGACTGATACCTATTTATAATCCCCAGACTTTGGCCAGTAATATATTTTATCGCTATGGTTGCAAAAACAAATAACCACTAAGCAAGTATTTTTCACAAAAAATGAATGAGCTTGGAGGGTTCCATGGAAAGACTTGCCACTTGTGGTAGGGTAGCAGGGAAACGTGAAGCAAGAGCAGCAAAGTAGTTAAAGCCAATAGTGGACTTTACTTTTATTATGGTACTGATATTTATCGTCTCCTTTCATTTCTTCAGTTTGCAGTAATCTTCTGTCACTTATAGAGGCTAGTTTTTCTATTGTACTTTCAACAGGGAGGAAAAGCAGGATATTTTAAAATAATTCTGTTTATTTTTCATTAGAAAGCAAGTAACTTAATTGCTTGTTCTTTTCTTGACTTGATTACATTTAATAAATTTGACAGAGCGCTTACCAAAGTGTTCCCGAAGTAATGTAAACCACATGTAGTGTCCCACATAGAAAGGACATCAAAATTTGATTTCTGAATGGTTTTATGTGAATGTGTTTGTTGTGGCTAAATGCAACCAACCTCCTTTTTTGCTGCTCTATCATCTTCAGATTTTGCCAGTCAACAATTGTGTGATATGGTCCCTAGTAGGGAACGGCTGAAAGGTGATAATGGTGATAGAATAAGGCTACAGGTGAGAGCAAACCAGACATCCATCCTCAAACTTTGCCTGACCCCCCTCCCCACCACCCTCCAAATGCCTGTTTCAGTCAATATGCTCTGTCTGACAGGACTGACAATGTAACATGAAGATTCAGACCTGGTGCTCATGTGTTTGAGTGTTGTTTCTGTACCCTCACACACTACTGACCTCTTCCAGAATCTGTTTTTTCCTATTTATTCTTTTGGCCAAATGCACTGTCATAGGCGTTTTGGACAAGTTGGTCCTTCTTCTGGTATGCAGGCATCCTGTCTCAGGGCCAGGCTTCCTTGGTGGCAGCTATTCTGGAAAGACTTCTGTAAGCAAGTTGGAAAAGTGGAACTTGAGTCTTTACCAGGGTATGAGAACTACTCTTCTCATCTCCAGTGGTAAAAAACCTGGAGATGGAGTGTTCAAATTCTGTTTGTCACACCTGCAAGAACTCCCTGGATGAAATTTTCTTTGCTCTTGTCATCATCAAAAAATATGTGATTTATTCCTAGGGAGGGAACGTTTTAAAAAACAAACTGCATCAAGAAAACCCTTTATTTGGGTGATGTGGCTCTTTGTCACTTGCAGTTGTGAGTAACTTGTTTAGGTCTGGCATCTTCCATAACCCCACATTAGTACTTGCCTGTCAGATCAGGTGTGTAAAACCAGCCTGCCTATTATACAGTGAGCTGTGATTGAATCCTTTATTTATGACTTCTGCCTCACATTGCATTAATTAGAATGCAAATTAAGGGTTTCCTGGAAAGCTGCTGTTTACTTGTGCCATACTTTACATGTTTCATTAGTCTTAGGACCCTGACACAGTCAAGTTACATCAATTTAACAAGTTATCAGTCAGCAGAGCCGTTGTAATTGTACATATGTGTGCACGTAGGCTTCCTGGACTGAAACGTGATGCAGCCTTCGTTTCACCTCCAGTGAAAGGCATTTAAGCTATGTTATCTTGTCTTCTATTAGCTACTGGGGCTCAGATAATTAGATGTAACTTCTTTTTGAAACTGTAGCTTGATCCTGTGCCTGAGCCTCTGATTTACCCCAAAGCTTCTGAATTGGACCTTGTAAGACGTTTTTAACTGAGAAACACAATTTTTGTTAGAGTGGGCTTTTTTGTCCAGTGCTCTTGATAGCAACTGTGAGCAGTCTGTATCCCTGACCAGTGGGACATGAAGGTGGATTGTGACCGATAAGAGCACAAATTGCAGGGGAGATGTGGGTGTGTGTGTTGTTTTTAACCACACAGTTTAGCATGGGTTGCATTTTCACCCATGTCCCTTGTTACCACCAGCCTTTGGTATCTGCCCCTCACTCAAGGAAACTGGCTGGGTTTGGTGCCTCTCCACAGACTCTACTGAGGTTTGGCAGCATGGCCAGACCTCTTGCACAAGGTTCCCTGCCTTCCTGGCATGGACCTGCAGAGCTTCACAAGGGCTGGTGTCCTGTGTGAGGCATCTCTTGCCTCCGCTTGCCTATAGTGGTGCAAGATGCAGAGTTGTAAGGTAATGTTTTCTGTTTTGTAAACTATTGAGAATAATGTCACTTTGGAGGGAAATCCATTTCAAAAATAACTGCTGCTTTCTTAACCTTCTGAGGTGCTGTGATGAAAGATGTATCTTGGATGCGTTTAAGCCCCAGAGGAAAAATTTTCACGCGAGTTCCTCTGAAGGAGCTTACACCAAAGTAGCTGAAAATTTGGCCCCTGGCACCATTATTTTCCTCGTCTCCCACAGTGACAGAGGGGGTGGAGGGAAGTAACCTATCCCATTTCTGTTTGAAAATATTTAGCTTGAGTGATGTGAAGATTTCAGTAGATCTGTGACAAGATCAAAGACTATAAATTATTTAACAGTGGTTCTACTTTTGTGGAATTATTTAAAGTATCATAATTGCAGCTCAGCTTCCCAGCCTTCATTTTCAAGTCTGGAATTCTGTTGGGAACTATCATAATCACTGAAGAGTATAATATTACAGGCTGGGTATAAAAATATCTTTTTAATGACTAGCAAATTAGTGAAATGTCTTGACCTGAATCTAGACCAAACAGAAGACAGTGTTTTTATGGAGGGGGAAGAAAGACTAAATTGTCACCACATTGTTATTCTTGTTAAATTCTCCACTACTTAAAATGTCAGTTGATTAGATAAAATTTGTAACACTGTGCATCAATGCAAGTGATGAAGGGCTGTGTGTTACATAGTATCTTGGCATTTCTGCACTTTTGTTTTCCTTTTAATGCTAGCATGTGCGTTCTGTGACTGAAACTTGGAAAAATAAAGGCTATTCATTACTTTAGTACTCTGTGAACAATAGAGATCATGAAAGGCATCGCAGGGAACTCCTCTGTGTGTTGGCTCTTCAAGAAGCAAGATGAGCCCTTGGAGGGTTTTCTCATAGGCTTCAAGTAATTGTTGTGTGCATGATCTGCCTGGCTAAACTCTCTGTTTCTGACTTAACTGAAATAGGATCCGTAAGATACGGGGGTTTCCCACCCCACACCATGTGCTAACTGAGTCTCTGTTTACCTAACAACAGGAATTTATTCTCCAAATTCTGGTTCGCAAATGAGCCCCCGTGTTCCTGGGTGCAGACAGGTGTCAGTGGTGAAATTCTCCGTTTGAGCGATTTTGACTGTATAGCGAAGGTGCCACACAGGTCTCTGCAGATGAGGATTCTCTTCCCAGTTACATTATCGATTTCCACCATGAGCTGGGACAAATCTCTGAACTTTCTCTTCTCTGTTGGCCCTAGATTAAACCAGAAGTGATAATACCAGCTGCTTTACCTGGTGAACATTGTGTTATTGCAGCTGCATTTGCAGTACAGAGTCTCTGTATCAAAAGAGTGAAGTAACAGTGGCAGTGCAGATGAGGTGACTGCTTTTTGGGTGTAAAAAGTATTTTTTGGACAGAGCCCACCTCTGAGTTCATGGGACTCCTCCTGCAGCGGGGCTGTAGTCTGTACCTCTGAGCAGCAGAGCTGTACTGCAAAATGAGAAATAGGAGCCCTGAGATAGCACATTGCAGGAACAGAGGTGGTCTCCATTCCTGCCTTTCTCTCCACATGGCTGGGACCAACAGTGCTCTGTGTTGCAAAGACAAATGAGGAATTTGTTCAGCACTTGGCTCCAGTGAATGTGATTAGTCTTTAATTAATATGAGTATGAAGGAGAATCATAAATTAAATGAAAAAGGCTGTTACCCCGAGACTTTGTATCCTGGAAGGACCTGCGTAGCAGGTTGGAGACTATCTACAGCGAGGTTACACTCAATACCTTTGTGTATTGTGGATGCACATCAGATTAGTGACATTTCCCAGAAGACAAACACAATGTGAACAATCGTTTTTACTGGCAAATGTCATCTGTTAGATATCAGCCTAATTTTCTCCAGTGACACAAAGCAGACTTATCCTCACTATGCCGAACATTTCGTTAGCCTGTATGCAACCTAGTGCTCTGGCCCAGCTACTCTTTCAGGCCGCGTGTTGACATGCACTGGGGATCTGGAGTCTCCAAAGCATTTAGGCAAGATTGTATCATGGTGTAGCCATTTCTTTCACTTCTCCACACTGAGCTACATCCTCCTACTCCTTGGAAATACTGTACAAATATGTTGTTTGAAGAGCTTGCTCATTCTGTTACGGTTTCTTGCTGTCTAGTTTTGCTGGAGTTGTGCTGACAGACTGGGAAGGGCTTAGAAAAGGACATTAGGAAAATGATCAGAGATCTGGAAAACCTACCCACAGAAGCTCATTCTGTGGTGGTTTATTCTGTGTGTGGTTTATCCAGTACTGTGACCTCATGATACCCTAGAAATACTTTGAGTGAAAACCTTTCTGATTAGTGGATGGCTTTTTCCTCTCCCAGGAAAAGGGTTGGCAAAGCAGGAAATGACACCTGCTTTTTTCTTTTCTTTTCTCTCTTTCTGTTTTTGGTTAAGTTCTTTGTTTTGGTTTGGTTTTTTTTTAAAGTTGAAAGTGATTGCTAGCTGTTTTCATGGATGTAGGATGAGGTGCTCATCAGTTTCAGTCTTTAATGTTACAGCTTTTTATTTCTGGAGTCAGGAGTGGGTTTTATGGCCTGTGGTGGTAGGAGCTGATGTTTAAGAAGACTTTATGCTTGCAGTTGTATATGATTGGCTGTGGTGAACTTTCTGGGCCCTTCCAGCCCTGCATCCCTCATTCTGGATCTTCCAGAAAAAAAAAAAAAAAAAAACCTTGTCCTTTGATTTTCAAGAAGAATGAAAGTTTGAATGAAGCAACCACTGATATAAGATTTTTCCAGTTTAAGAGGTCAGATGGTCTACAATCCTTCCACATGACCACAAACTCTGCTCAGTAAGTGGAAGCTGCTCTTCAATTGAAGGAGCTCCAAACCCCTTGCCTTACCACCAAGATTTTGCTGGGAACTCCCTTAGTGAGCCTGTGCTTCATGTAAGCAGGCTTTGGAAAGCTCCCAGATATGTTCTGCACTGTACAGAGACTAGATAGCGGTGAAATCTCATCTAGTGTGTGCCCTGGAATTACTACTCATCCCTCTTTATAATAAATGAGAGTTATTTGGCTACAATCTTTCTAAAGCTGTAATGCACCAGCATCCTGGAGTGCAAGAGTCCTATCTTAGATGGTTACATTCAAAACATACCCCAGGGACTGTTAGAGAAATTTATAATCATCCCTTTAGAATCCCAGGATTAAATTCTAAGTGGCAAGCAAATAAATAAACAATGCTTCTCCCTAATGCCTATTTATTTACTGTAGATCAATGGAACATTCAAGGATGAAATTGGTTTTCTTAGAGGATTAAAAAAATATTTTAAATAGGCTTTATTATGAGAATTAATATTGTGGATTCTGGAGGGGTGAAGGGTTGGCGTCAGCCAGGTTATCAGAAACTGTTCCATTCTCAAAGAACTATTTTCAGAGTAGGTAAAGGAGGCCTCCCTCTTGTTCATGTCAAACTGATGAAATTGCCTAGTGTTGCTGGAAACCAGGCAAACAACATGGAAATGTGCATAGCACGTTACTGTTTTGTAACAGTTTGTGCTGTTTCCCCCCTTCTTGTACCTGGTCCAGAACAGCAGATGACATTTGTGTGCATAAGAGGTGACCTCAGCAGATGCAGAGCCCAGCTGCTGGGCTGTGCTTCCACTCTTACCTCTTCTGGCTGCAGCGCATGTGGGCATGAGGCAGGTGTCTCCCTCTGTGACTATTGCGACCGTTTTCCATGGACCCTTCATCTGTCTGAGTTTGGAAGGGAACAAGCAAATTATTTTGATTCTGTTTTGCCAAAAAGAAGAAGAATAACAAGAGAGGAGGGTTTAGGGCCATTTACCAAAGCTCAGAATGATATGGATTGCTGTAGATTGGGGCACAGGTTGCTTCTACTTCATAAAAAAGCAGAGTGCTTGCTTTTCAACTTTGGGAAAAGCAAACAAAAAAACATGGAAAAAAAAGCCCAATACTGGCAAAACCTACAACTACCTGAAGGGAGGTTGTAGAGAGGTGGGCGATGATCTCTTCAGCCAGGTGACAGGAGATAGGACAAGGGGAAATGGCACAAAGCTGTACCAGGGCAGGTTTAGATTGGATATTAGAAAAAATTTTTTTACTGAAGATGTTGTCAGGGCCTGGAACAGGCTGCCCAGGGAGGTGGCTGAGTCACCTTCCCTGGATGTGTTTAATAAAAGGGTTGATGAGGCACTTAGGGATATGATTTAGCATAGGATGGGAATGGTTGGACTTGATGATCTTCAAAGGTCTCTTCCAACCTTGTGGTTCTGTGATGCTGTGAAAACCAGAATGAAAGATCAGTCAATAAAACCCAAGTTGTCAGACCATAACAGCAGTAAATGTCCAGGTAAAACAAAGACTTTTGGAATGAAAATCTGATCTTCAAAATATATTGTGTTTGTATAGAACGTTGTTTCTCCTCTCTCTGTTTTTTCCTTTCCATGGTTTCTGAGTGAGTTTTAGAGTTCTTGAAGGCTGACAGTCCTGCAGCTCTGCTGGCTAAGATCAATACCTTGAACGTAGTCTCTGTTGATGCAACAATGAAGTCTGCTCTCTGTGCTATATATGTTGGATCTATACAGGCATACACAGGTTCTCTAAGAACTCTCTCTCCGTCTTCCATACCCTTCCATTCTGTAAATCTTCTTGTTTTCTCTACAGTGCCTGCTCAGGTCCTTTTTTTTTTTTTTTTCCAGCCCTTTGCTACTGCAGACTTTATCCAAACCACTTGTTTTGCTGCTGTGATAGGGACATCATCTGGATGGTTCCCTTTCAAGGCTGTAAAATCCTCCTGTTGAAGCTGTGTCTATTAAGTTGCCTTTTCTGGTGGTGGTTGCACCAGTGATTCTTGCCCTTTAGAGGTGGGGGAGAGCCTATTACTGAATTTCACAGAGGCAATAATAACTTGTGATCACAGCAGGTCGGGAGGGGAAGGTTCCTTTTGGCTAATTCTTTGAGCACAGGTCTTATTTTCTGATTTAAAAGTTGTGTGTCCATGGGAGGAGCTGATCCTGCCAGTCTGCTGTGTGCCACTCCAGCCGGGATAGGCAAAAGAGCTAAATATTGTGGGGCATCTGAGAATCACAGGCTCCATGTGGGAAACAGGGATGGCAGAGATGGAAGCAACTATGAAAAAGAATAACAGGAGTGTTCAGTTAATGATGGCTGAAATCTTCTGAAGAGGAAGGAGGGGGAGAAATTTGAGTAGCAGATAGTGAATAAAAGCCTGAAAGTATGTGGAAAATATGTACGGTGGCAAAGAGAGAGACTGCAGAGGTCTATAAATGATGCAGGAAATTGTGAAGGCTAAGATACAGTTGGGGGAGTGATTATATATATGTATATATCTGTATATGTATATATGATGGACTTAAAAATCCTCAGAGGCATCTGGAGAGGTTATGTGAAAAAGAAACTTTGCATGATGGGACTAAAAGTCATTGCTAATTGATAACTATAGACTCTGCTTTTGAAAGGCCACGAGTATTTTAAAGATGGGAGGGATGATTGCAGGCTTTGCAAATGAACTCTGCGTGTGTCGGGGGAGGTGAAATATTTCTTTACACTTTGCTCGAGAAATGGAGTTTTGGGGTTGTTGTCAAGGAAATGCTTATGGCTGTAAATTGTATTTTTTTAAAACTCTCTCTCTTTAATTTAAAAGTCCTTTGTCCCATTTGCTGCATTAGTCTTACAGTTCTTGCTTTAGGCTTATATTAAAAGTTGACAGTCTCGGCTGGAGGAAAACTAGGGGATAGGTCAGATACTAATTAATTTCATGCTAATTGTGCCATAATTTGAAATCCAGTGGATTAGTTTCTGTGGGAGTACGGAAATATATGGAAAGGCAAAAATGAGTAAGGATAATTAATCTCTCTAAAATTGCTTGGAATGCTCTAAGAAAAAGAGGTTTTGTTGTTGCTTTTATTTTTTGTTTGAAATGTTTTAAAGGCGCCTGTGCTGTGGATTACGCGAAAGGTTGATTTCTGCTGAATGATGCTTCTTTGTCCCTAAAACACCTGAAAGAAAGACCCCAGCAACTGGCTGAGCTCTTGGTGAGGATCCTCTCCCATAGGATGAACTATTGGTTTTGGATAGATTCACTGTGGAAGACTTGAGCTGTGTGCCAGGTGGGAATGTCCCACCAAGCTGAAGGACAATCCCAGAGGTTCGAGGTGGCTTTTGTGGCCTACTGTACACTTAAGCATTCTACTGCTCTGAGTTCGGCAAAGCCCGCCCTGTAAGGGGAGCAAGCACCAGTGGGTTTGTGAGCAGTTTCAGCTGTGGTATTGTTGCATCCTGAGCTCCTTCTGTGCCTGCTTAGGGGAGGGAGATACCTTACTCAAGCAGATGGTCACTGCATGCAGTATCCTCCATGGGAGTGTAGGCCAGACCTTTGAGTACCTGGAAAGAAGAAAATGTGGCTTTTCTGTTTGTTTCCTTTCTAGAGGTAGACAAGGGACAAGGCTTGGTTGGATGCAAACCATTCCTCCTTGATCTCCATGCATCTGTCCCTGTACATTGAGTCGACAGTGGCTGTTTGGAGAACTTGACTCTGAGCCAGGCTGGGGGTAGTAATTTACTGCTGGCCTGTAATAGCTGTAAATTACTACATGCCTGGAGAATAGAGGTAGCACTGCGACTTGGAGTTCGGTCTGTGCACACAACCTCTAAGGTCTTCCCTTACGTGTGAGCACCAGACTCTGCCTGATGTCAAAGCAACCTCCCTGTGAGTTTCCAGACTGGCTCCGTACAAAGTATCTCTGCATGTAGCTGATGGTAAAGCGGGTGTTCTCCTTGGAGTTTTCTCTCCACCCATTATTGGCCTACTAGAGTTCAATGACCTAGTTTTGAACTCTTGGAGAGCAGCAACTTCCCGAGTCTCTTGCTCTGAAATCCAAGGAGCTCCAACTCAATGAGGAGGTGGGGTGGGGCGGTGCGGTTTTCACAATTGAACTCCTTTTGTTTTGCTTTCTGCTCGCGAACACCAAGCAGAAGTTCAAATAACATTACAAAGCAGAAAGCTTTATGATTAATTACGCCCGGTGCAGATATAATTTAAACATATTGACTTGTCTGAAGTAAGTGCCAGACGGTGCAATAGGGGAGACAGGAAGTGGCTGGTGGAGAATGCTGAACCAAGCTGGAATCAAAAGTCGGGGAGAGGAAGCGCATCATCATTTAACTTTGCTCGGCAGCTCAGCAGAAAACTGATGCAACTGCTGATGGGCACTGATATCAAAGGGAGAAAAATCATGACAAATTCTTTGTGCTTTTAAAATTAATGTAAAGCTAATCAATAGCTTGACTTGGTGCAATATAAAAATGTAGTACTGGGACCTCCATTAAAATGATTTTTCTTTAAACCTATATTCTGGGATTGCTATTAGAGAGACTTTAGAGATAATAGTGGCAGTTAAAAGACAGCTTTCTAATTCCCATCAGGTTGTTGCATTTCACTGCAACTAGTCTGTAGCTGCACTGGGAACTAGGTAATGTCAGCCCTTGAAAGATGATGTTTTCTTTAGCTTTTTTTCTTTATGGACCAGTGAGTCCCTAGGAATATTTACGATAGCTTTTAAATGGGTTGAGGGATGGAGGAGAAACCATTTGACTGGACTAGATTCGCTGTGCTAAAAGAACTCATGGTTTCTGCCCCCCCACCCCCATACCCCCTCCCAGCAAACTGTGACCATATGGGAATCTGTGAGTCAAAGTTCAGAAACCAACCAGCTGCCTTAAGTTTCTGATAACAGATCATATTGTGGCAAGAACTCCCTTATCTTTGATAACCCATGCGTCTAAAATTGGAATATGTATATTTTTCTCAGCTTCATGGGTGTACTTTATCACCCTGGGCACACATTCTTCACTCTCTCACTCAAGCTGGTCATAACTGTTTAATGGTTACGACTGTGCCATCTGTATAAGTGTTACATCGTTCACCACAGCCCTTCTGAATCTCAAATTGTGTCTCTGCGGGTGCCGGTCACGGAGACTCCACAGCTCAGTGCCCCTGGAGCTGGTGGGTGATTCATGTCTCCAGAGTTTCATGGCGCTGGCTGTGCCAGAAGTGAGCCTTCTGCCCCAAGTGTTTCTCCCTCCTCCCTTCCCGGAATGCACTGTACATCATGAACTCACAGCTATGCATCACTTCTGCACAAAGTGCAAATGTTGTGCAATGGGATGACGTTTGCCAGCGTGTGGTTTTAGAAATGGCATCTTCTGTCTATGCAGGATGCTATTCCAGGTGCAGGTGTTCTGGTTTTACTTTTCCTCTGCTGTGAGAGACCTACGGTGTTTGCTGGACTGTGCTGTTCTTTGGGAAAAGCAAAATGGGTTCGTCAGCTTTGCCACCTTTCATGTCAAAAGAGATCTCAGCTTCCTTGTCATCTCAGATTGAATCTCAGCCCCCCTGTGCTGGTGTGCTGCGTCCTCTTCAAACTCAGAGCAGGAGATGCATGACACTGCAGATGTTTTAACTCTGATCCTACAAAGAGATGTCCCTAAGCAAGGACTTCAGGGAAAAGAAAAAGCATCTAACCACAAATGTTCTGTGGTTTTCCAAACCCTTCTCTAGTGAATGAGCTTTGCCCAAATGCAGAACAAGAAGTACTCCGTGCCACATAGGACTTCGAAGATGCCAGTAGGAGGAGCAGAAGTCATAGACGACATTTAGGAAATGAAGGGAACAAAGAAGGACAGGGTGAAACTGTGGAAACTGAGGAGAAAATACATTCATATGGAAGAAGCCTAGAGGTGCTGAGTAGTGCTAGAAGACAGATGATCATCATCCTTTTCCTGGGAATAGGTGCTGATAGTTTCTTCCCTCCACTACTAGGAGTGTGGAAGGAGAGACAGGAGGGTGTTTATGTGACAAGTGGTAGATGCTGAGCTAACAGTAAAAGCCAAACAAGAAACGTCAAATGAGAAGGTAGAGGAGAGGAAAATAGCCAGGCCTGAAATCAGGAATGGACAAGGGAGCCACATCTCAGTACTACTGAGGACAGAGGAGATGCTCTCTCCTTTTCTTGAAGCATCTAATTCTTGCTCAGAGAGTTACTGCATCATTTTTGGCAGCTAGATCTGCTCTATAATTATTACATATTCTGCTTAGCCTATTCCTTTACTTTCTATTCCTACTTTATCCACCAGAAAGATTACAGAGCAGAAAATCTCAAATTTGGGAAATGTTTCCTTCTAGACTTTCTTTAGTCTGTGCCTAGGTCCAGCTGGTATCAAGACAATCTGGTGACTGCAGCTGGAAATCTTACATAAGCAGAGAGGGGCAAGCTGGCAGATGTGAGTCAGCACAGTCAGCAGATCCTAGTTTGCAGCAGATGCTCCTGTAGAACTTGCCAAGGTTGAATCATGGTTATGTGGCAGCTTCTCGTCTTTGTTTTTCAGTGCTCCTAGAGGAGGTAATTCCAGAATTTGAGGTTCCTCATTCTCAGCAGCTGTTTCCAGTATCTGCATGAATGAGATAAAACTGCAAAAAAGGTTTTGTGTTGCATGCTGTCCTCCTTCTGAGTAGGTCCTGTGCGTTTTTGATGGTAAGTGACAACTATACCAGGAATGTTCACAATACAACTTCACTTTGGTTCCTTTTTGACAGCAGTGGCCATAAATACTATTTCTCCATAAATCTATTTTACCTTTACATGAATTATTGCATCAGCTCTGGCCATGGCAATGACAATAACCCATGCCATGTGGCTGAAGTAGGTTATTTAGTGAAGAATTGGAATACTCTTACTGTCTCAGTGTGACTCTTAAACGTGACATAGGGTTTGTATATCGACTCCTACTTAGGACTTTATGCAGATAGATGGGGGCATGGGAACAGAGGGGGCCCCCAGAAGTTAACATGAGCATCCAGCTAGGATGGTAATGGAGTGTCACTGTGGGGGAGATTTTGAAGACCTGGAGATGGCATTGTGAGTTGTTTTGAAAGCTGCCAATTGTTGTCAGTATGTTGACGATTATTTTCAATTTGTTTTGTTTTGCTTTTTAATTGTGGAAATGTTCCCAGAAGCTTAGTAAACGAGGACATGTTCTTATAAATATTCAGCTAATACTTTAAAGCACACTCAGCCCAGCTTTGGTTATGAAACCTACTCTTTTAAGTTGGTCTCATTTGTCCCGTAGAAGGCCTGTGTTCAGAAGAAGTGACCCTAACTGCAGGATGAGGCTATTTGTCCCAACCTGCAAAGTACTAGAGTTTAGAGTATTCTCCTTCTAAAACAGACAGGCAGGCTTGCAGATGGATTTAATCCCATGCCAACACATGGCTCTGTTTGTGGACATGGGATGCCAGAAAGCCACAGTGTATTCTGTATGATACTTGCAAGCTCCACACAAAACTGCTGAACCAAAAAAGCCTTAAACTTAAAAAAATAAGAGCAGGATTGTGCTTGCAGAGGTGTTATGTAACTAGTTTTCTTTCATCCCTTACACATTTTCTTTCAAAGATGATGGAGATTGCTGAAATTAATGGGTGTCCGTTGCATTAAAACCAGTCAGTGTATACTGACTCGAGTGGCTCTGCAAGATTCCCTCCTTCTTTTGTGCGTGCTCAGGATCAAACTTAAGCGACTACCTCGTAGTGAGAAATTAGTAATTTTCAACAGTGTAGTGGAGACATGGGAGATCTAGAGAATCATCCCAAAGCCAATATCTGAAAGCCAAGTGGGAACTGGCAAGGTCTGAAACAGAGGGAAGGTTTTTTAGCTTCTTGTTCACATAGTTGCATGAGTCCCATGGAAATATGTGTGACTTGTACCACTGTGTTGTTTAGCTGCTAATAACATCTCTCTGTGTTCTTGCCTGTACAGAGAAACTTAACTGTGGGAGGGGTGGGGGGGTGGTGTGCATCCTACAGTGTGAAGTTGTGTAAGGTATTTTGGCAGTGCAAAAACAAAGGTAAAAAAAAAAAAGAGGTCTATTATGTTTTTAACCCTTGTGCTATCCCTCACCAGTGTCAGCATGCCGATTAAAAACAGTTCCACTCCTGCACTGGACCTTCATTCGCTCCGTTTTGCTCTAAATGAGTACTCAGGGTGATTAACTGCAGCCACCCCTTTGCTGACTCCAGGCAATGGGAGCCCTTCTGCTTTGCTTTGTGCTTGGAACTGTGTTGCGCTTCTCCAGTCAGCGCTGCGTGGTGACGCGGCGAGTTGAATGGAGAGTTGAATTACACATGATTTCTTGATGGCTCCGACAAGATGAAATGAGTGCTACTTAGAGAGTAAGTTATCCCTCACTGTGAACATGAGTGGCAGAATTTAGGTCTTTTGTTTCTGAGAAGTGGTTTATAATTCTATGCACTTCAATTCTGCAAATTATTTTTCATGAAAAGAGAGAGAAATAAAACCTGCCAGGGTGGTAAGTTTTGCTTTGCTGCAGGTAAGCATAGTACTGTGAATACTTCTTTGCAAAAATTATCTGTGCTGACTTGTGTAAAGTAACACCTTGATTCACACCAGTCCAAGATTCAAAGCATTCAAACTGTGGGAAGTTATTAGGAATTCCTCTCCTTATGTTTTCCTTCCATGTCTTCTGTGGCCCATCTGTGAAACGGACTGTAAGAGGGAGCGGGAGATCAGCATAGTGGGAAGACGAAAACAATAAAACCTCAATGAATTGATGATGAAAGGGAGGGAGACAAAAAGACTCTGGAGAGAGTTGTGGATGAGCTGGGGGAGAAGAAGGGAGAACATAGTGTCCGAATGCCCAAAGGAAAAGCAGGGGCCATAGCACCATTGCCAGTTAAGCAAAAGTGAGGAAAAGAATGAATGGGGGGAGAGCAGCAATAAGCTGAGGCAGTTTGCAGTGTGCAGAATTGGAAACAGGATTTTCAGAAAGGAAAACTTGTGTTTGTATTGAGTAGGACCTCAGTCTCTGACTGGTTTGCTTGTCTCCTCAGTGGACCAGCCAGAGAAATCAGGTGTGGTTCAGAGGGAATGAGATAGGCAGCGCTCGGCTCTAAATTTGCGATATTACTTCTGCTTTGTGTCACACCACAGAATAAAGTTTTGTATTAGGGAAATTGGGGTCTTCACGAAGAGTGTGTATCAGATTAGATGATAAATTACCATTCCAACTCCCGTCTCAAACATCCAAAAATAGCTTGCATGGACATGTGGGGCAGGTCCTAAGATCTGGTGAATGATATTTAGTGTTCTATGGGGAAGGAGAGAAATGCTGTAATGAAATCACCAGCCTTAAAGTAAGCTGCTTTTCTTAGGTGGCTCCCCCAGATCTCAGCAAAAACATGTCTATGCAGGCTCAGCCAAGCTGCCTGTTGAATAGTTTGGCCAAATTCAGGAAGCAAGATCTTTGACCTTCTGCAGTGTCCTCATTGTAGACGCATGCATATAATTTCCAGTAATTTAACAGGAGCTTTAGTTTGAAAAAGATTTGGGTTTTATTACTTTCATTCATCATCATTAACTCATGCCATGTGGCGGAGAGGAGGGAATGACATATTTCCGCAATTAGATTCAGTATTTTGCATGAAAAAATGAGCTGTTACAGCAAATGCTGCTTTTGAAATAGGGACTAAAACCAACGGAAACAAAAGTTGTGATGTGTGCCTGGAAGAGAAGAGTTAAAAGAGGATATTTTTACAATGAAGTCTTCTTTAAGTTGTGGTTAGAAATGATTTAGCCTTCTAACCTATTCCTACTGTGCACTTGGCTTAAGTTCAAAAAGTGTTTTCATTCAGTACCTTGATGCGCTTCTAATTTGTCTGTTACAAATATGCTCTACTTTCTGCTCCCTCTTAAAAGGTGCGTTGGCTTCATCTGCTCAGAGTACCTTTGTGTAGGGCTGCTTCAGTTTGCAGGGGGAGTGTGAAATTTCATTTGATTTTTAGTTCGTGTGGGTTTGCTTTGCTTGAGTTTTGATTTAGCTGAGCCCAATATCTTAACACAAAACACAGCTAGGAAAATCCTATTTCCTATGGTGTGGGACGCAAAAGAGATCAGTTCTTCGGGGTGGCTTGGCTCTGGGCTGAGGTGTGCTTCAAGGGTTTCTCTGCACTTTATTTTTTAACCCTTTGCACAAGCAAAATTGCAAGGGCCTGATCCTGTTTTCTGTGAAGTGGAAGGGAAGTTTGCCATCAATAAAGATGGGAACAACATGGGGCCTGACGCTGGTAATGAAACCCAAAACCAGGCGAGCTTTATGTGGTTGAGTGTTCCTGCCAGCATTCCTCACGGCTGTGTGTGTGACACATGCTCCCTTGATAATCTGAAGAAGACGAAGTGTAGACCCAAACATGTATTTTATTTTATGTAGCAGGGTGTATTTTCAGTAATTTGCCTTTTCTCCTTGTACGCGTCTCAGCCTTGTGGATGTTAGCATGAGCCAGTACTCCTGATAGCTTTTCTGTTTCCTTTCTTGGGATGTTGGTTTTCTTTTCTGTATGTTCAATTACATGTGCACATTCATCTATCATTAGTTCCTCTTCACTGGAGGATATTTTGCAGAGCTCTTTACACAGCATTCATAATACTCTTATCCATGATTTGGATTTCTTACTGACAGCAAAAGTTCAATCCTTTCTGCTGCTGTTTTATTCATTTTATAGCTCCATCTAGATAAACTACTTACAAGTTCTGTAGTGGAAGTTTAACAATTTGGTTGAATTTTTCCCTTCTAATTCAATTGTGCATTGAATTCTGTTCAAATTTAGATTTATTTGTACTGGTTTTAAGGCATTTAAAAATGTAAGCTCCTCATTTATCAGGATTTCTGTAGTGATTGCTTTCTTACATTGTTGTCATAATTCTCACTGGATTTTTTTGTTGTTGTTGCTCTCACTCTTCTTTAGGGGAGAAAAAAAAGGATCCTCAGGTCCTCATCTTCTGATTATGTTCACCATCTCATCTCTGTTTCAGAAGGAAAAAAAAACACTATAATTTGAATTATACTGCACTCAATTGCCTATGATAGTAGTGAGCGTATATGTGTATAGATGTAGGGTGATGGGGAGAATTGTATGTGATGGTGTATATATATATATGTGTTAGCTTCACATCTGTGATGTACCCACATCTACTTTGCAGCTATTTTTAATTCCTCCATCTCCACCATAACTTCTATGAACATCCCATCCAGATATGTCTCTGTCTCTGGACAGGAGACAAAATATGGAACTATGTATAAAAGCTAAGTCCAAGCAACCTTTGCTGTGGTATGCTCCCCATGGAAAGAGATAGGAGGAGGTAAATTTGGTGGGTTTTTTCTGCATAGCATGGAATTGGCAATGCTCCTGCTGCATGAATGTGTCCCCATGCCTATGCTGTGCCTCTGGCCAGGTCTCCATCTTTGATCAAAGAGGCAAACAACTATGGTTTCCCATTGCTTCAGCAGCCTTCAAGACTCTTTTTGGTGGAATATCCACATAACATGAAAAATGTTGCGTAAACTCAGGTTGTAACATATTTTCCTGTGACATCACCAAGGGCGTGTAAGATAAAAATTCAGATCTCATTCCATTTCTGTCCTGCATCTTTGGAAGAGCGTGATGCCTGCCTTGGACCCTTGTCTTTAAGAGGGGTCAAACTCACCTTCTGTACATCAGAGACCTCAGTTCTCCCCTCTCCTTCCAAATATACATAGAAGTCAGCACAAGACCATTAGGGTAAAAACTTTCTGGGTGGCTCTTGGATAGATATTCATGACAATATGCTAAAATGTAGTCTCTATTGTTTGCCACAGATAACAGAGAGGAAATTTCACCAATAACTTGTTTCTTTTACTAATAATTCACCTCGCTATTGATCTAGTTTGGTTTGGCTCCAGCTCTGCCCTTCAGCAGCTTAGCAAACAGGGTTCTCTTATCTTCCAGACTTTCACACTATGTGCAATAAATTACACCCCTGTCTCCAGTAACATGCTCATACCTGGGACTTAGTGAGAAAAGCAAGGAATTTGAGCTCAACTGTTTTATCGTGGAAGGCTTTGCCTTTACCATTACTCAACCTCCACACTGAGACAGCTATCTTTCTGCACCCTTCAGCACCTTTACAGACAGAAGAGCAGACTGAAACAAATGCATTTCCCACCTTTTGAAATCTATGTTTCAGTCTACCACCGTAAGTTTTTAGGCTTATCTTTTATTTAGCATTTAAAGGTAAAGTGAGGAAGGGTTGAGAGACTTCTCATGTAAGAAACGTACCTGCAGAAGCAAATACTCACTGCACTCAGAGAGATTACTAATATGAGGCGAGTTTACTCAAGAAATTCTAGGATCAGGCCCATGATACTGAATTTGATTTAATTCACTCATACATAATGATTACCCACAGCTCTGAGCAGATGTAGTAATGACTACAATTACTTGCAGATCATTTTTTATTATGATTAAATCTGTACATAATATTATTCTTGAGGCAGCAGTTTTTAATATTCAGCTTGCTCCCCTCCCTCATCAACACTGACTGTGTACAAGGTTACAGGCAAATCCCCAGTTCAGCAGTGAATCACTTTTTGCCATGAGCAAATGTTGGTTTTGGTTGGAGTCCATTGGCGTGTGCATTTAATGTTCAAAGTTCATCTTTGGAGCATCAAAAATGCGTGTGTGTGTGTGTGTTTTCAAGTGTGTTTCAATTGTGAAGCCCCCACCATCTTCATGAGAGCACTCTCAGAGCAATGTTGAGTGTGCGAATGAACCCACCACCTGTGAGCCGTGTCTTAGTGAGCGTGGAGTAAAGCCGTGGAGTGGCCGGCAACCTGACCTAGGAGTTTGACCACCCCGTAGGGGTTTCCACCTGACTCAGGTTGGATTTGCAGGAGCCAGAAGATTTCTGCCTTCTGCTCCCGGCTCTGCCCGAGTCCCTTTGCGTAAGTCTGGAGAAGTCTACAGACTGCCTTTTAATTTATTCTTTTGTGAGTCGAGGGTAGGAGTTAATTTGAGAGCAGACAGACTTGCTGTTTGGTTTGAATTAAGTTGTCTTAGGGAATGCTGAGGATATGCAAGGGGTCTTGTGCTTGTGGGCATGTGAGGGAACAGGACTATTTGAACAGGGCATTTGCTGTATGTTTGTCATTCACGTGTGATATTTGTCTCATCTTTTAGATTAAGCACAGAAAATACTGCAGATAGCCCCAGTGGAGATAAATATAACTGAAGATTAAAAAGTCATTTTATGATCTTGATTGTTCTATGTTTTTGATAAAAATTTTTATTGATAATTGCAGGCCAGGTGAGAGAAAATCAGAAGGATATCATTGTCTGAGGACTAGCTGAAGATTTTCTAATTAAGAGAACAAGTTTCATCAGCCGCCTCCTCCCTCAATATTCCCATTTCAGCAGAATGAGATTTGTCAAAAAATACTCACCACTCTGGACTGTGGTTCTTTATCCACATAGGGAGGATCATTGCATCAAACAAAGGCATCTGTCACAGTCCTTGTCATCTGTGTGTGTTTCTGGATTTGTTTTTCTGATGAAAGCCATGACAGAATCTCTGCTCATGATGAGGCAATTTTTTCTAAAGCAGTGAATTGTGGTTGGGAGGTGAAAAGTTGTTTGTCTGTGGAATTTCTACTCATCTGGGTGACCAGGAAAGAACCTGTTAAGGAACGTTTTGTTTCTTGTCGTGTCATGGCTTATAGTCTTTACTTCTAGTTTACAGTAGTTTTAGGCATGCTCTTCACAGCAAAATGCCAAATTGTAGGTATAAGAATTAATTCTTTGCATAAGGTGGGTGAAAGGAGTGTCAGTACTCTTAGCAATTAAATTCGTCTTAATGATTAGCTGCAGTAACGTTCAGGAGCAGCGGGCTCTGCATTGATCGCGAGACAGTGATGCATGTTGCTCGATGCAGATGAATGATGTTGCAGAGTGACAAGTTGATGTCTTTAGATTGAACGAAGCACCCTGTGTTTTATAACTTGGCATATGGTCAGGAAGGGTTACCGTGATCTGCAGTGTCTAGTGGTGTGCTAATAGCAAGGTGGGTAAGAGCTGACATGATACTCAAGGTACGGTTTTATAAAAGTCATTGACCACTTTAAGGCACACTTTCTTAGCACTCTGCATAGTAAGCTAGACATAACTGCAAACCAGGAGGCCATTTGTCATAAAGATTATTACTAGGTGGTTAAGCACTTGAAAGGCTACCACTTGATGCAAGACCTTCTCTATAAAAGCTTGGCTATAGGTCGGTAATTTGCCAATATTCCTGGGTCAGGAGAAAGCAGCTTAAGATCAGAAATAATAATAGAACATTTTAGAGCTGACGATACAATGCCAGAAGCAGGGGAAGTATTAATGATTTTCATGATAAAAAGACCCTATCAGGTTTAGGGGGAGGGGAAGTCACAAAGGAATCTAGTTGAAGATTTGAAGAGATACTTCAAAGAACCTTCATTAATACAAAAGGAAAGATTAGCCCAAGAACAAAAGAATAGGAGAGGAGTTGGCTGGTAAAGAATTGTTATAATGTCATACATGGGGTATTTGAGTGAAAATCTAAAGAGAAATTAAAACAAAGCTATCTTTAAATTTTTTTCAGACCAATAAGGTCATTAAGGTTATTCTCCAGAAGTTAAGATCAGGGTTTTGTAAAACTTAATTTTCACTTTTGATCCCAAATGCTGTGCTGGTGTGAGGAGTGATAAGAAAAGCAGCAGAGGACATAGCAAGAGGTCGTGCAGAGAGCTTACAGCCATTTTCATACACAATCTAGGGCTGAGTTCTTCAGTTCTTTGGGAAATTCACTGCTTTTGTGAGACAACAGCAATTGTAATTCTTTCTTCTAAGGCTTAGAGTGTAGTCCAAGAGCTTAATAAAACGACGTGAAGGAAAGCTCATTTGCCTGACTTTGTATGCAAGTTCACATTTGAAACTGAAGAGCAAACAGTGCCATGAGATACCCATTGTGGCTCATGAATGGAAAATGAATTATGTTGTTCAAGTATCTTGTTCACTTGCATATTTCCACGTTGCAAAACAATGGCTTACAAAATACTGCACGCAGCATGCCTATAATTTTGGGTTGCAGTTGAAGGGCAATTTAGTAATATTGTGCCCAAAGGCTCCAGGCAGCATTGACACAGTTTTGGCCCCTTACGATGATCCCTTTTTGAAGACACAATAATGACCTGGTTTATGTCCCAGGGAGCTTACAATCTAATTGAAGACAAGATCCAAGAATGCTGATGATAAACAGGAAGGGAAAGAATAGATGAAGCGAAAAGGAGAATATCCTTTACCTACCAGTAGTAACAATACCTGTCCTTTTTACTGCTGTGCCTATGTTCCAACACTCTACAACACCAGTGAGTCAATACCTGCAACATCCGAGGGGCAGCAACAAGCTGTGTTCATCTGGAAGTTCTGCAGCTTGTGTTCACTGAGCTCTTCCATTAGTTTTCTGCTGCTCTTTGTGATTCTAACTTAGTTTGTAGATGCTATATCGGAGTGAGGCATAGGTTAGCTGTAGCTCAACATGCTGAAGCTTTGCTGCTATCAGATACTGTGTCAGTGCCAGCATGGCACTGGTAGGAAGGGGAAATTGGAACTGGTTGAGATGATGGCTGCTCTTGTACGAAGGGGTAGGTTTCTTCATCCTCAGCTGCTGGTAGGCTGGTGCAAAAGCTGGTTCACTTCTCTGGGGAGAAGGCAAAGGCTGTCCTGTTTGCAAAAGTTAGGTTAATAAAATATCCTTCTTGAGTAAATCAGCGGGACGCAGCAGTTCTGTTGAGTAGACACTGTTAATTGACTTCTTTTCCCAGTGTGCCCACGTTTTTGGAGAGGGGCACTTCTACACCCATATGTATCTGCTTGGCAGCTCTTACAAATGATTTTAAACTGTTCTCCTCCTCCATCAACATCCTGATTTCTGTGCAGGCTCTTTTCATGTCTTGATTATTTTAGTCTAATTTCGTTGTTTACAGAGGTACTGTATGCCCACTATTTTTAATTGAGTCTCCAAAATTAATTAGTGTTGCTGATTTGGTTACACTAAATCCTGCTTTGTTACAAAAAAAACCTTTCACTCAAATGGAATATTGGTGTTATTGTACTATGTCCTATTTCATAAATTTAAAAAAAGAATATTTATTCTAATTAACCTATCAAGAACACACAAA
Organism: Gallinula chloropus; assembly: GCF_964237585.1. Classification (NCBI taxonomy): domain Eukaryota; kingdom Metazoa; phylum Chordata; class Aves; order Gruiformes; family Rallidae; genus Gallinula; species Gallinula chloropus. The sequence continues at coordinate 68,542,041 of NC_140087.1, forward strand.
ATGCTCTAAGAGTGGGCAGCACTTAGTCACAGCTGGTGACAAACATGGTACATCTGATTTGAGATTAAGCTACAAAGGGAAAGCGATGAGTGTTCAAAGAATTAAATAAGATCTGAGGACCAAGGTTACAGAAGAAGACAGTGGTTTTAAACATGCCTGTAAGACAAGATAATTTACTATGTATGACTTAAAAGCATAAAATCTTTCAGTGACGCAGTTCTGGATCAACCACATAAAATGATGATGATTGCCATTATAAATGGTTCTGGAGATGGGCATGTCTTATGTACTTCTTTTGCTCTTGTGAGTAAATGCATATGTAAGGTTTCTTCCCAAATTAGAATGCGTGGCTATCAATCATTTATACAAAGCACAGATAGTCCTGCTCACCTGTCATGGCATAAAGAGCATTTATTCCTTTCAGAGCAAGCTGTGGTAAGATCTTTCTTTTGTTGTGGGATGTAGGCTTGCTGCGTTATTGCTGGATTTGTTTTTCTGACTTGAGCTGTGAGGAAACCAAAAATACTTAGCTGGTTTAACTCAGTTTCATAGTGTGCTGTGCATAGCTGTACATTATCTTTAGGTTTTCTTAGCTTTACGTACAGTTGGATAAGTTTTGGCTCCTTCTGTCTAATGCCGTTTCCTCTAATGGTTGAAGAAATGGAACATTATACTATGTAACGTGTGGGGGTCACATTAATCACAGAAAATTCTTTTAATGTCTCAGAAGTAACTGTCAAACTGGACATACTGAATCTATTTAAACTAAAGCATGCCATTTTTTATCTACAGTGATCTTTAATTCACATAAAAGGGTCAAGAAAATGTGATTAAGTGACAGTTTTAAAATGTACTATAATATTAAATAGCTTGATTAAGTGACAACTATAAAATGTAATACAATATTAAGTATCTGGCTATGTCCCAAAAGAACTTTAAAGTATTTTGAATGGTTTGGGAATTCTCTAGCCCATCATGAGTTACAAAAGAACATTTTTATTAAATATAAACAGGTGAACTCAGGGGGGAAAAAACCCAACACAACAGATAATGTCTTGTCATGGTGTAAATAAGTTCAACCCTAGCTTCAAATTAAAACGCCTCCCTTTCCAAACAAGATCCGAAGGAAACAAATAGGACTCCTTCTAATGGTGCTGCCCCCCCACCCCGAGACCGCAGAGACAAAGAACCCTCTGACAGGATTTGCACAGACAGCACAGTGGGTCAAGTGAAGATTTTTACATTGCATGGCTAAATAAGTTCATGTGCTGCTTTCCTAGCTTTTCCAGTGTAAAGTATGTGTACAGAAATTTGTGTTTGGCACACTGGTGAGTAAACCCCTCAGACATCTCCAGTGAGCTGTTTGTCTGGGATATCTTGTATTTCACTAGGATCCTGAGGGTGCCATTAACCTTGAAAGGAAAAATCAGTGTGTGGAAAGGACTCCAAAGCATGCAACTCAATCAGAATATGACCTTTGTGACTATAAACAGCAGAGACTTGGCAAAGGAAAGAATGGTGACCAATGGGGATGTTCTGGTGGAGGAGGAGGGACTGCAGTGGTGGATTCTGCAAGAAGCAGCTAGAAGCTTTCTGTAGGTCCAAGAGAGCAAATACCAGCCAATTCAAGGCCGGAGTCATTGTTGAGGAAGGCCGAGCCCATCAGTGATGGTCATAAGACCTCTGGCAATTACATTTAAAAAAAAGAAAAACCCACAAGGAGCCGCTTTTTCCCACCAGAGGAGGGAGTGAGAAGATGTAAGAAACTGTTGCAGACACCAAGGTCAGTGAAGAAGGAGAGGGGGAGGATGAGGTGCTTCAGGAGCTGGAGAAAGAGATTCCCCTGCAGCCTGTGGAGAAGACCATGGTGAAGCAGGCTGTCCCCTGCAGCCTGTGGATGATCCCATCTGCAGCCCATGGAGGACCTCATGCTGGAGCAGGTGGAGACACCTGAACAATGTTATGACCCCTGAGAAGCCCTCGTTGGAACAAGCTCCTGGCAGCAAAATCTGCAGCCTGTGGAGAGACCGATCCACACCAGAGCATGTTTGCTGGGGGCACTTGTGACTCTGTGGGGGACCAGTTGGAGCAGTCCAGGCCTGAAGGTCAGCACCCCATGGAAGGGATCCACAGTGAGGCAGTTGGCGAAGAACTGAAGCCCCAACAGAAAGGACTCATGTTGGAGAAGTTCATGAAAGACTGTCTCCTGTGGGTGGGACCCCACGCTGGAGCAGGGGAAGGGTGTGAGGAATGTCCATCCCTCCCCAGCTAAGGAGGAAAACAACTTGTGAGGAACTGACAAAAACCCCCATTCCCTGCCCCTCCCCATGTGACAATGAAGGGTGAAGAAGAGGGTGAAATCATGACTTAAGTCTGCTAAAAAGGGAGGGGTGGGGGAAGGTGCTATAAGATTCGGTTGTACTTCTCATTCCCTGACTCCGGTGTCACTGTGTCTGTAGTGTAATAAATTAGAGAGGTTTTTTCCTTTATTCTGTGTTGAGTCTGTTTTGCCCATGACACTAATTGTGGAATGATCTCTCCTTGTCCTTATCTTGACTCTTAAGCTGCTCAATATATATTTTCTCCCCTGTCCGGCTGAAAAGGGGAGTGACAGAGCGACTTTGTTGGGCATCTGGCCTCCAGCCAGCATCTAACCACCAGAGGGAGAATGTGATTCTCCAGTATGCTTACAGAGAACTGAATTAATGGTTACTATATTGGAGAAACTAGGAGAAGGCATGATGCTTAACAGCTTATTCTCCAAAGTGCAGAGTACCAAAAGCTACGTGTGATGTGAAACTGGAAAGATTTGGGGCTGACCTTCACAGGGAGAGCTGGCCACCAACGCATATGCCCGCATGAACAGGGGAGCTGGGGAATGCTGTCATCCTATTTGTGTACCAGATTTCACTTCTCTCTCTTCAACCTGAAATTAAATGTTTCACATGTTCCCCTGTAGTTTGAGCGCTGTTTGGTGTTTCAAATTCCCTTAGAATTTTCATTTCCCAGCTTTCCCCTAAGTAAAAGTAGCAATGTTGCTGAATTTGGAGGTGGGCATTTGGAAGTGCTGATCTAACACATCTAGTAGTTTGGTTTGATCAGCTCTTGGTATTTCCTGAGTTTCCCAGAAAGCATCCAGATGGATCTGAAGCTCAGCCGTTCTGGTGCTAAGGTACCTGAAGTTTGGAGGTATGTAATGGGTTGATAGGAAATGTCCATGAACAGGGCTGTGTAGTTTGCTTATTAAATGTCATCTGATTCTGGGTTAAGAGGAACTTGAGTCCATCTGGTGAACTTCTTTCCATGTGTCTAAAGCGTGGTTCAGGGTATACAACAAATGTCTCTTCTATGTGGATTTATGTACAAAACAAATGTGAAAGAGGAAATAATTCCCGTGTTGTGCTGGTTCTGCCCATAGAAATCTGGAGTTTTCAAGTCAGATGCTGACATGCATTTTCTCAGTTTCTTCGTGCTGAGCAGTGTTTGCCTTTTGCATTTTCACAGGGCCTGTGCATTGAGAATCGGTGTGGTTTTCCTTTAAATATTGTGAGCTGCTCCGGAGTTGCAGCAGTATCTGTCACAGATGAAAATACTATAACTATGTTTCTTTGTAATCCATTCATTGGTTTATGGACCCCAAATCCTCAGGAGAGGGTCACAAATCCACATAATGTTCTTACATGCTGGCTTTTGCATTTGGATCTCTGATGTAGCTGACAGATGTGCGAAATCCCATCTAGCCAGCTGTCTCCCTCCTGACTACACAATCCAAGGAGATCGAGAACATGCGTTATTCCAGCTAAAGTCTGCCTTGAATATAGGCTAATAACTTGCACTCCTGATCTGCTGGTTTCAGATGCCATGCTATAAATTAGTATATTTTTTAGGCACTATTCTTATTGTGTTCTGGACAACACATAAACTTATTACGTTCTAGACAGCATATAAATGTTTGGTTTCTCAGAAGTGCAATAATCAGATGACTGTCAGCTAGGTAAATAATACAGCACAAATGAAACTTAATATGCCAACCACTCTGCTGCAAAATTTTAAATACAAACTTTTGTGTTACCGATGTGAGAAATGAAGGAATTGTCACAGTGGTTGAGCTCTGAGATCCATCAAGACTTGTCTTGTCCATCAAGACCTATTTAGAAATGTGCAAGAACAGAGGCTCCAGAAAAACGTGTAGGAAATTAGAATTTCAGTCTCTGCCAGTCAGTGTTGGGTTTCAGTACTAAAACCGAACTGTCCTTGTAAGAGACTCAGAGTTTTGTGGTAGACCAGCAGAGATGCTCCTGTCTGTTGACTCTGTGGTAGCACAGTTACCTCTGGTGGCTGGGCTCCTGGATAGAGTAACTCGTTCAGTGTTTGCAGTTATACATGTCACCTCTCATCCTTTGGGGACTTTTAAGGTTTGTGTGGATAGGGGTTGCCCTGAACATTCACACACCTCCTGCTGTAGTGTAAGCAAGGATGAGTTTTGGAGTGGAATTGTTTATGGCCTTAAAATACCAATTTCCACAATGGGAAAAAACCTCAAAAAATCATGTAGATATTTCAGGAACTGCACAGGTCCCAAGGAAGAAAACCAAAACAAACAAAACCAACCAACCAAAAAAAAAAAAAAAAAACCCAAAAAAACCCCTAACCAAATTATCTTCATCTCTCCTTAAAATAAAAATTCATGGATTGGTGGAGATGGTCAAATGTGATATTTAAATGTTTGAACCAGATATGCTAATAAGAAACATTTTGATTTTGGGGGTAATATGTAAAGTCACATTGGTGGTGTCTTTTTCATTGTCAGGGAATTTTCTCTGAGGTGTTTTTCCCACATAGGGAAAAATGGAATTTCTGACTTCATCTCTACTGTCACCTGAGGGCACAAAGGTACTCCTGTAGAGGAGCAGGTGCTTGCCCCATGATTCACTGGGCTCAATCTCAGTATTTCTGTTCAGGTGAGAGACCCACCTAGCTGCCTTGTTCTGCAGTGGGCAACTAACTGGAATTTAAGGCTGGCTAAGTAATGGCAGCCTGTGAAGAAACAGCATCAAGGTGAGGAGAGAAGCCAGTGGAGCACAGCTCCATCCAGGATTGGGTTGCTGGAGGATGAGTGCATGGTGGGGTGAGAATAGGATCCACGTGTCAGGATTGTCTCCCATTAGGTCAGATCTTGTTATGAATTACCAAGCATGTGGAACATCCGTATGGGAAAGGCAACCCGGCCTGTTTCTTTTGCAGCTGATGATGCATTTGGTGGCAGCGTATGCACAGCATGGATGTTTGCTTTCATGATGAATCCAGGAAGTGAGTAAAGATAAATACCTACCAAGTAATAGTCACCCCCACCTTCTTCCAATCAAGTAGCTGTCGGTTGGGTCTTGCATTTTTCCTAGGCTAACTAGGATGATGTTGAAAATTACGAGCTCCTATCCTTGAGTAATTTTGAAACAAATTGAAATCCATGCTGGGAACCTGATGTGCTTGCTTTAGCTGACTTGCTAGCAGCATGTAAATTATTTTAATTACAACGTGTGTTTGATGCTCTACAGGACTTGATCCCGCAATGCTATAGCAGTCCAAATGCCTGGGATACTTGCAGGATGATGTCCTCAAGTTCTTGTGAGCCTTTAAAACCGGACTGAGCTTGGAGGCACCTGATCCAAAGTCCTTTGAACTGAAGGGAAAAAGCCTTCTGTTGGCTTGGGTTCAGACTGAGATACTTGTTTTGACTATCTCCATCTTTTCTTCTCCTTCAGTACTTTCCTGGTTTCTGTTTTATATATTCCAAGTTTAAATGGATCTGATAAAATTTCTCCCAAATGTTCTTCCTTTGTGTATTGACTGTTTCAAATCTGAATGATCTGACTGGTTGCGTAAGTCACCTGCTGGTGTTGCTATTCTCTGATTGGGTGTGTAGAAATGTTCTTCCAAAGTAAATTACAGCATTTGCTTTGACATTTGTTTTCTGTAAATGTTTATGCCAGGAAACCAGATCGTATGGCTAAAGCAAATGAGTATTTTTATCTGCATTAGTCACCCAAATCTAGTTTTAAAACTCAGAGAGGTGGGAGTTTGCCCAATTTGTGCTCATCTTGGTTGAAGATGTATCTTAGGGATCCAAAGTCACATCCTTTAGGTATCCTTTTTAATTAGGAAGAAATAAGCTAAAACATAATTTGAAGAGATTTTAACATTAATGATAACAATTATTTTTCTCTTACTGTATTTTCCTCTCTTTTTGTTTCTTTTGGATGCTGTTGGCCAAAGTTTCTGAAATTACAGTGGTGGCTTTATTGAAATAATAGAGACTGAGGTTTTCAAAGGGAGCCAAGAAAGGAGAGCCTCCCATTGAAATTCTATGGAGTAACCTGTATTGTGAGGATCTTGCATTATAGTCTGTTTTGTGAATGCATTTTTTGAGGCCGTGTTGTACCACAGACATAAATATTTATAGCTGGGGCTCTGATCCTGCCTTTGCTTATGCATGTATCTAACTTAAACATGTGTGTGGATTCCCCATGGCTCCAATAGGGCTATTTGCATTCACAAAACTGAGGATGCATTCCTTTTTTTTTTCCATGGAATTGTTAATAATTCTGTTGCGTTAAACTGTAGATGCAGTTCTGTGGGTGAGAAACTGCACCTCTACCTGGGAAGATTAGGTGCTATATCAATTGATGCTTCTGTGACCTTCATTTTTATACAGAGCACATACTCCCTGGATAGCAAACCTGAGCTGCCGCACCAGCTCGGACATACTGACCATCAATTCATTCATTCCCTATGAATTTTTTATAGCCACTGTCTTTGTGAGATACAAAGCAAAGAGACAGATGCAAAGTTGGCCATCAGTTTTCTAATGGAGCGAGAGCATAATTAATCAGAAATAACACCTAAGAATAACTGGTGCAGAAGTGTATTTCCCAGGGAGGTAACGAGGCCTCTTCAAGATGTAAGTCAGCTTGTATTAATCACACAATAAAATTAGTGACAGTTTGCCTTTGCAGCCTTTTAGATTTGTTAGCCAGCAACTTTCTAGCTTGTGGTTTTTTTGATAAGGACGAATGGAATATTAGGCCAGAGATCAGAAGTCACAGAGTCAAACAGAAATGCCGGAAAACAATTCTGCTGGTGATGAAAGACAAATATTCTCATGGAGACAGGGACAGAGCGTCATCAGAACAGCAAGTGTTGCGTCCCCTTGACAGCTATGACAGGATTATTAATGTACTGCAAGCAGGCATCAGGGCTGAGCTGTGGTGTGAAAGTCGTGTCATGTTTACTGCCATTAGTGAATGGCACTAAATGGGGTCGTAACTTTCACTTCAGACTCTTGCAAAAGATCCCTTTGAAAAGTTGTGTGGCTGAGAACAGGCTTAAACCTGGAAGTGCTGTAATTAGCTTTTGGCTTTTTTTTTTTTTTTACTGGGTCTGTGGCAACACCATAAATAAACCTGAGAATGTGCTGGCGTGCTGATTATATATTTTTGGCGACTAGGATATTGTGTCCAATGTCTGCGACCACTTTACTCTGGGAGCAGTCTTGTATTATCCATTATTTATCCCTCGGTATTCTTAGCAGAGAGATAAGGCAATGCACCGGACAATCACATCTTATCACACTTTTCTTTTTCTTTTTTCTTGTTTTTTAACACCTTTTCTCAGAAGATTTTAGTTATGGTTTTCACTGTTGTTCACAGCCATTAGCAAGTGCTTACAGGTAAACGTGCGTTTTGAGCAGTTTTCTGAAGAAAAAAAAAGAGAGAACCTTATGCACATGCTTGAATGAACCCGGGCCTAAGGCAGGTTTGATTAGAAAAAGATGATACTTTGCCCACATATATAGTAGTGCTTTTGTTTCTTCCTGAACAGTAAGCTGGACATTTGGACTTGGTTCACTTGGCGCTAATGATACATGACCCTGCCGGCTGTGGTCTCAGCTGGCTTCCATTTTGGGTTTGCAATTTCCTCAGCAAATTTTATAATGGCTTTTTGAGCTGGTGATGAAATCTTATTTCTCTGTCTTATTACCTATATGAATGTGACTGCTGGCCATCGAGAGGTTAGTGTGGCAGGAGAGACCATGCCCTTTTCTGCAGGTTGCTGGCATAAAAATGACAACTTAGTTATAGTCATAGCTGTGGTTTTGTTGATCTATTTCTCATTCAAGAACCACTTATTTTGCACTTGAAATGTTGAAAAATCTCATGTGGAGATCTACTTTGCTGCCTGCTCTTGGTTGTCCAGGAGTCATCTCCCTCCAGTCCCTTATGGTCCATCAGAGTACCCAATTTCCTTTGCTCTGGTGTCTGCATCACCCATCTACTGTTACCTTCTCCTTCCACAGTAGTTCTGCTGGTGACTTCTATAGCTTCTCTGGGACTCTGGTGTGGTGCAGTTAATGCCATCATTTGCTTCTGCTCACACACAACTGGATACTTCCCAGTCTTTTCTGAAGAGTTTGTTTCCTACCACCCACAGGATCATGTAGGAGTGTAGTAGAAACACCTGTTTGAATTGGCTTCCATGGCACAGTGCGTAGGACACAAGGTGAAAGTATATCTCTTGTGATCTTGGCTACAGAAAAAGTTGGCACTTGCCACAATATAAACTTGTACTTATGTATGATGTACTCTCCTGCCTCTGGTTTGAGGGCTGCTAAATGTCACTCTCTTTTCTTGCTGGTGTTTTAATCTGAACATTTCCTCTTGTTTTCACTTGTTTCCTGTTTCCTGTCTCAATTCCCTTTATATCTCCATAGGTTTTTACATGGCATATCTTCTCCACCCATGTACTTAACAGTGGGGTAACCTCCACTGTTCAGAGGCCTGGGATGCTCAGGGTTACAGCAAGGGAAGATTTTTGACTGATATATCATCTCACGTAGGTGTAGTTTTATAGGCAAAACTAGGCTTCTACTGTTATCTCTTGTTTTGACACGATAGTGTACCTACAAGTTGTGGGAATGATAAATAATGCTAAATTCTTAGGAAAAAGAAGTCTCTTCTGAGTCTTGAGTTGGTTGTGCAGAAAAGAAACTATTTAGCTGAAGTTTATTTTTCACACCTGGTTAATGGGACATGATGATCCTTGCAGGTTCTCCAGTTTAATGGGGAGGTGGGGGAAGGTTATTTGAGCAAGACCTACTCTAGAACCCAAATTGACAGACCTTCTTACAAATCCATGAAGACACTCAAGTTTCACTAATTCTGTTTCTCTTCAGATCAGTCACTGTTCCTACCTTAAATAGGGAGTGTGGATACTTTTTAAATTACTGTTTTAACCACAGAAGAAAGCTTTGGATTTATGTGAAGTAGGCCAAAACTAACAAGAGCCATGAGTCTTGTTGGGGCTACACTGATTTACTCCAGTTGGCTAGATAGACCTTTGAGAATCTCTTTCCTTCTTCTTGTTTTATTCAGACCATGTATCTACCACCTGATTCTTTATATCTGAGCAAACTCTGTTTCATGTTCACACTCTTCCCATTCCTGCTTTGCGTATGGTACTTGCTGAAATAAACAGTTGATGAACTGTGGTACAATAAGTGTACAGATGTTCTCTCAGCATGCCAGCTGCATTTATGATTCTCCTCTCTATAACTGTATATCTTGTACCTTTACTATACTTGAAGTTACTTGTAGCTGTCGAGTCTGATTTTTATGTGAGAGAGCTCTTGCTGCATAGCAGAAGCTCATATCAACTCCCTGTTTTTTTTTCTCCTCAGGTTATGCGAATAGCAATGCTTTACAGATTTCTCTCTGAACATAAAATCATGCCATAGCATGAATTTTAATTTTTTTTTTCCAGAATAATGGACAGTAGGAAAATGGAAGAGGTGAGGCTTCTATTTATAATTATTTAGTTGCCCTCCACTTTTTCATGTGTGAAAGGAGGCTATTTCTTTACACGAGTTTGTTTTGAACTGTCCTGAAAGACAAGAATGTCTCCTGAATTATTTTAGCGTTGTATCTTTTGCTTCCCTCTGTTGTCTTTTAAAATGAAAGGAACACTTTTTATGTAACTCATGTATTGTTTTTCTTCAGTCACGTAAGCAAAATTTTCATTTTGGGTCCACTCAAAACTGGTAAAAGTCATGGGGGTGTGACTGTGTCGTGTTCTTTCAGAAGAGTCCACAGATACAAGAGATTACCGACATAAAAATACACCACTTCTTTGCACTCTTTTTGAACTATTCTTGAAAACAGATGCCATCCATGGCACATACTTACAGAAATATTCACCCTGCTAATACCCTACCATGCGTTTTCACAGCAAGTTGTTCTAGGCTTCTTACATACAAAAAAAAAATGTTTTTCTCCTTAGAAGTATTTGACAAGCTCGTCACTCGGGCAATGATTTTCTTTTTATGTTTTTTTTTAATATCATTCTTTTCTTTTGGATTTTTATACCACAAGAGGTAGCCAAAGATTGGGTATTAATTTCCACCCAAGAATGTTTGTTTATATCTTCCAGATAAATTAAAATATGATTCAGTGCCTCATCAGGCTGTAAATTACAATGCTAGGGAATGCTAATGGTTTTATAGGAGCCAGGACCAAAATTTATATGAAGACCTCGATCTGTTTGGGAGTGTTACATTAGGTTCATCAATTTTTCTTGGGTTGACCTAATTACCTTCATCAGGGAAGGGCTTATGCACCTTAAATTCCTGTTTGCTTTGTTGACTTGTACTGTAACCTGGTTTTGCCAGCGCTTCAAATACAGTCAGGGGTGGGGGATGGGGAACTGAAAACAGAACAGCTTTGCTTCTTAGTTGGAGACTTTTTTAGGCTCAACTGGGGGGTGGTAATCTTAAAAAAAAATAATAGAGATTGCAGAAGGAATTTCTTCTCAAGGTGTTCCCACACTACAGTATAATACAGTGGTTTTCTTGAGCTGTGTTTAATTTAGCTGCTGCGGTGTTAAAGCATTGGAGATGTGGATAGTCCAAACTTCAGGATGGGCTAGATGGCATCCAGAGCATAGAGTGTCATTGAATTTCAGGCCACTGTGTCCTACCCTTCCTGTTACTTAGGTCTTGCTGTTCTTCCTTGTCCTTCTTGCCTGCCCTGTACTGGAGTCACAGTCCCCACCTCTGTGCTCTGATGTTGGGAGCTGTAAGTTCTGGCTTTCCTATGGAAGGAGACAGCTTGCTTTGTCCTAGGCAGGGCATGTAAGGCAGGAGAGGCTAAGGTAAATCTCCAACTCTGTTTGCTGGTGAGGGGCAGATCTTCATAGGTCAGCTGAGGGGTTTTATCAAATGGGCTGAAAGGAGTTTCTCACTGAAACGAGTTTCTCAATCTAAGTAAACCAACCAATTTCAATTTTAAAAAGTAAAAAGGTCAGAGTTGCAGAATGCTTGAGGTAGAAAGGAGTCTCTGGAGACTGAGTCCAACCAACCCTCCTTCAAAGCAAGGTCAGCTAGAGCAAGTTGTTCAGGACCACGTACAGTGGGTTTTTTTTTGAATATCTCCAAGGATGAAGATGGCACCGATTTCTAGGGAACCTGTTTCACCTGTTCCACTACCACAGTAATACTGTTTTTCCTATGTTTAAGTGGAGTTTTCTCTATTTAAAATTGTGCCCATTGCCCCTTATCCTCTCATTGGGCACCTCTGAGAAGAGCCTGGCTCCGTCTTCTTTACTCTCCCCACAGTCTCCATCAGATGTTTACATAGGTGGGTAAGATCCCTCTGAGCCTTCTCCAGGCTGATCAACTCAAGCTATTTCAGCCTCTTCCCATATGACAAGCACTCCAGTCCCTTAATCATTGTAGCGGTCCTTCACTGGACTCCCTCCAGTATGTCCATGTCTTTCTTGTACTGGAGAACCTAAATCCATTTCCTGAAATGTCTAGGTCAGCGTATATAAGGTACAAAACACTTCTTGTCATGAAACAGGAGCCCCCTCTTTCCCAAGCATGGTGCCATGTGTTTTCTTGAGAGCATTCTGAAGAGAGGGCCAACAATGATGCATTCATTCTGATTCTAGACGCAGTGCAGTACGGGAGTGTCCCTTCCTCCCTGTGCAGCAATGTTGATTACAGACTGAGTGACCTTTTTGGGTGTAACCTGAGTATGTTAGATATAAAAACCCTAGGCAGAGTTCAATGAAAGTGGAAGAAGCTTGCTGACTTAAAACCTGCTATATTGAAGCATGGATAGACTCTAATTCAGCACTGACCTGTGCTGAGAGAGTAAGACTGGAAAATTTTGGGGGCATCCAACTGGAGTTAAAAAGTGTGACATTTCAAGAGCCATTTTACAACTCTGAGCGTCCCTATATTCTGCTGAAGGCAATAGGTTTTGCCTAGAAAAAGCTGCAGATATTTTGCCAAATTGAGTCAGTCTCATGTTTGTGAAATTTGCTGGTGTGAGTTTCCAGCATTCTGCTTTGGGATGTCTTTAATGTGTAAGGTTTTGTGATGGTAGGGCCACCAGCATGGCGTTCTGTGAATGCTAAGATGACTTTTGCTAGCTGTAATTTTTTAAAATTTTTTTTAAAAAAATTTATTCTGATGAGCAGTCAACACCTGATGGCACATAAGACAGTATTTGCAAAGGTTCTGCACAGGACCTGGCTGGCAGGTTAAAGTGTTTGATGTTTAGGTGAAAAGCAGACTTTTTGCTGCCTTTTAGAGCCAGTTGACCCTGTTTGGGATTCCCTGTATTGTTTTGCATGGAGAGTGTGATATGCTAGGTAGATAAATAAAACAGTGTGGCCTCTTCATGCCAATCAGCTCTGCTGGGTAAATCCTGTGAGCTCCTCCAAATGCTGTTAGGAAGGGTGGAGCAGCATTCTAGTTCAAAAGGCTAGAGAGAGAAGAGCAAAAGGATACTAACACTGAAGAACGTAGGATGACTAATTGGCAAGGAAGACTAAGATGCTGAGAGAACACAATATTCACATGGGGGCTGGTAGCATCATTGGCAGCAGCAAACAACTCCTTATTACCTCTTACTCCTGTCTTTCATTGTTTGAGCTGGAAAACTGATGGGAGTGGAGAACGAAGAGTCTGCAAACTACATGTGGCGTCAAATCTCCAGAAATTTAATGTTGCCTGTTATGTTAATCCTGAAGATAAATGGGCATATTGTGGCAGGAGAATCCCCTGGGTATGAGATCCCTTTTAAGTCTGGTCAAGGCAGGGAGAAGAGTATTCCCTCTCTCAGTTTTTTTGCAGCCCTGCTAAAAACATAGGGTTAGGGGAAACCTGGTGACAGGAAATTTCTTCTCAGCAAAGATGGGCTGCCTGGATATTTATGGATTGACACATACTCAACTACAGCAAGCAAAAAAGAACATATGTCTAGAAGAGCCTTAGCACCTGTGCTTCCACAAGGAGAGTATGTTCGTAATGGGTTCTTTCACTCATTTACTGATATGAGGTCCTGCTAGCTATTTCAATTTAGATATCTCTCCCCTTTCTTGGATGTTTCAGAGCACAGAATCGATGGGCTCTGGGTCAGGTACTAAGGACAGGACTTAAAAGGAAAAATAGCATTTTTTATTTGGAAATTTTCTTTAATTCCTGTTCCCGTAAAGTGTGGTGGAGGGCAGAGAGAGCCTTGAGCTTGCACTGTTGACTGGTTAGTGACCTTCAGCAATTTACATAAGCTATTTCCTTGCCTATGGAATGAAGATAATGATACTTTTAAGTCTACTTAAAAAAAATTACATCATGGCTAGATATTGTTGAACTACTACTTTAGCACAAAGAGCAAGTCTGTAGTATGGCAGACAACTTTCTGTAGACTTAGAAGTCGGTGAAGAAAAGTGAATCTTTAAAAATGTGTTCTTTATAAAAGTCTTTAAATTAAGACAACAGGGAAAAATTAGAATGCTGTTAACTTTTTCTTTTGCTCTTTTCTTCCCCCGACACCCCCTGGTGTTTACTTTTCAACATGGAGTTGAAGTGGGTTTTGCTTTTGTTTATAATCAGTTCAACCTCCAAATTCTCCAGTGCTTCAGCTGAAGAGGTTTCTATTTGTTCCAAAACAACTGTTTCTCTGGAATTTTTGCTTTAAAGTAAAAGGAATGCATTGGCTCTTCTAACATGCTGGGAAGGCTTATTTGACAAAAACCTATGATTTCAGCCAAATTTGAGATGACAGCGCTGGTGGTAAAGTTGCGACAAAAGAATGATAGAAACCAGACGATCAAAAGTTGAAGTTGATGGTCTCTTCTTGTTCAAAGTGGTGTGGAAGAGGCCTCATAGCAAAGGAATTTTGCCCAAATTGATGTCTGAGGCATCTACTAATCACTCAACAGGTGGTGGCTGACAGGGACCAACTATTACAGTCCTATTGTTAGCCTGGCAATACTTGTGTTTTGTTAAAACTGAAGCTTCTGAAGCCAAGATGTTACATGCCAATTTTATCTTTTGCTAAATCACGACGTACCAAGGCTTTGGAAAGAACTTTGAAGTATGAACCCCAAAGACTCAAAAAAACCCCATAAGAAAGTAGGTAAAAAAGCATTGCTTCAGTCCTCATTTAAATGATGTGTTTAGTAAGGTACTTTTTGAACTTTTAAGGAATCCAAAGGATTATTTTTAACACTCAGCGAAGCCTGGGAATCTTCTTGCTTGTATGTGTGATCTCATTGAAAAGCAGTTGTTTATTCACTTCCCTTTTAACTTTCTCCCATGTTTGGGTTAAAGGCATCCTACCCTGCTAAGGATATGATGGGTATGTATTTTCTCACCGAGACATATGTCTCCACATGTCAGTAGCAGGAATGGTCATTCCCAGTGTAGAAAGCCCTCTTTTCTAATTTCCATTGCAATTAGGACTCATGTGGAGCATCTGTTTCTTCTGGGCAAATTGTAACTCATTCATATGAGTGCTGACTAGTAACTGTCACTAGTGAGAACTGCTCTTGAGCTCCTTTTCCTCTCCAAAGTAACCCTTGAGGTGGTACAGTCAGTTCCTGGAAGATCATCCTAATATGACAATACCAGGTGTGAGAGAAATCATAGAAACCCCACTGAGATTTTCCTCCAAATAACTTAGACTTCTTTAAGCATGTTTTGGCTAGCCAGCAGTAGATAGTCTCCAGCTTCCCTGGAGACAACACTGTTGAGTTTATTCTCTCAGACAATACTCCTGGTAAGAGCTGGAGGAACAGTATTGTTCTCTGTTGAGGGGACTAACTGGCTTATCTTAGGGAGGTGATATGAGATGCCCTGATATGAGATATCAGGACAAGCTCCTACATACTGTCAGAATGGTTTAGGGGCCAGTTCCCCTTCAGCTCCCTTTCCCTGTTGGTTCTAGCATCCCCCTGTGGCAAACTGTTGTGTCCAGTAAAATAAATGCAGTTAAATGAGATATCCTCATTGGAGCTTGGGCAGGACCAGTGCATACCTGAGATTACGCCTGTAGCTAGTGATGTCTCATCATCTGCCTGGGAGGGACTGGAGAAACTTCTTCATCATGTGAGAAAGCAAAAATGTGTGTACCTGAGAAATACAGATAGAGACCTGAAATGTCAGAGACCAGCTGGGAAGCAACACTGTGGTGAGAATACATCTGTATGAAGGTTGCTGGGTTTGTTGAGTTGTATTTCTTAAGCTGCATCTGTAGAGCCCCCATCATTCGATAGGTAAGCTGTGATGATATGGTCATTTTTGCTTGGGCAGCCCTTCCAGCAGCAATTCTCACCATCCCCTTCCCAAACCAGTCTTGCTGCTAAGGTGAAACACCAAAGTACCAGATCTATTTTACCTACATCCTTGAAATGTTCCTGGCTGTTCCACACTCTGAAATTGACCAACTTTTTTTTTGGCTAAACAGGAAGTAATATGCCAAATTAGCTATTCCTGGTGGACACTGTATTTATAAAGCTAATCTCATTTCCTTCCACACCTCATCTGCATGATAAGATCCCCTTGTGTACTTTAGTATGCAGAAGAATAGGAAAAACATTCAGGTATTTACCTTGCTGTTTCCTTTCTTCAGGCAGTATTGCTGGTTACATGTTGTGGACTTGCTCAAAGATAAGCTGTGGCTACTCAATAACTGACTAAATGGCAGGGTTCTCATGCTCTCTAGTAAGTACATGCACAGCGTTCAGCGTTTGACTGAAATACAGATGTTCGTTGTCAGGACATGTTTTCAATCATAAGTTTTGAGTTGTCTCGGCTAACAGGCTTTTGGTGTCCTGGGTTGTGTCCTCAGGCTTCCAGGCAGCTGTGAAAATGCTGGGTAAGACTGGTGGATGCTGTCCTTGAAGAAAGGAAAATCTGTGGGTAAGCACCTCTATCTATTCCAATCTAAGTTTTGACAGTGCGTTTCTGGTGGGGGGGGGGTTTGTTGGTGTTTTTTGTTTGGTAGTTTAGTGGAGTTTTTTAAAACTTAGTTTGGTACCTAGAAGGGTGCTGAGCTGTCTTTAAAAAGTGTATCCCGGTTATCAATAATACCCTCAGGAAAGTTTGGGAATTGAGTTGAAGGGTTCACTGCTGGTACCCTGTGTTGATTCCAGCTAGAAGGTTGCAATGTATTGAGTGGAGCATCTTCTATAGAAGCAGGCTGTGCAGCAAAGGGGAAGGGTTGTAGAGCGTATTGGTAGAGCTCCTCACCCTTGATGGTTTTGAGTGAGGTCATGTTCGAAACTCAGGCTACTTACCAGGGGGAAAAAGAATCCTTTTTGGTGTTGCTAGTTCTCCGGTTTGCATGAGGTCACTTTGTGTGTTTTGCTTATGGTTGTTGAGCGGTGCTATGTCACACCTTTATAAATGAATGTATATTACATCTTGCTGGTTATGGGCAAGTGCCAGAAAAATGTATTTTTGGGCAAAAGGGGAAGAGAGGATATATTGGTGTGCCAGGATCCCCGCTTTTGGGGATGTGTTGGGAAATTTTGCTGTGTTCAGCAAAGACCAAGCTTTCTCCTGAAAAATGAAATTCCTGCAACTACCTCCGTCAGCATATGGCTGATGTACTGAGGCAGATTCCCTCTGACCTGACTGTAGGCAGCCAAACAGAAATTCTTAGAGCAGCACAGAAGCGAACATCTTTCCCCATAGAAGTACTGCAGGCACACCACACATGTATGCACATACTGTCCTTTTTTCATCACTTTCGGGGGGGCGTGCGTTACATTTTCATCTTACATTTTTGGACGTGCTGACTGGATGAGTTGCTGGAGAAGAGATGAATCATTAGGAGTGGTTGCAGCAATTCAGCATTACACCCCCTCCTACTGTGTTTTTATTTGACTAGCTTACTGATCACAAGGCTCCGCCTTTTGGCTCTCCAAGAGAGCCGTGCGATGCTATCTTATTTTCTCATGCGTTAAACGTACAGATTGTTTTAGGAGTTGCTACTCACTTCTCATTCGTTTTCTCCACAAAGTATAAGCTACAGTACAACCTGTGAAATACTTTGCTGTTAGCAAAAGATATCTTATTTGTGAACGTGGTCTGGACTCCTTTTATAACATACTGTGTCTTAAACTCATTTCCTTTGAAGTCCCTGGATTTTTATAGCCTGTAAGAATTAAAAAAAAAAAATTAAAAAACCATCATGATGTAAGGAAATAACTTGTGGTTTCTTTGCAAATTAATAAGCTGCAAGTAACATGGAATATTTCTTTAAAAGTGTATAATAAAAAACAGAGGAATGTACTGCTGCACTGAAGACCGCAGTGGAAGGCAGACTCTTTTTTTCTCTGTTTTGCTATTGTAAAAACTCTTGAGGCTGGTGCGTTCTTAGGCTGATACAGTAGTGTTGTTTTGGGTTCCCACTCACTGCCTGGAGCAGTCCCACATGGCTGGGTGCAGAGTAAGTACTGCCTGTGGAGTTGGAACATGAATATGAAGCATGCTAATGCTAGTATCAATTAGACAGTGACCCAGAAATTCTTGGAAGAATGATTTTTCAGCTAGATCCTGTCTCCAGGGCTTATAACCCTAACGGTAGCTCCTCACAGACTCCTATATTGGAAGCTGGAACAACTGGGGAGTGAGCCAGGGTAAGATGAGGGGGACAGAACTGAACTGCTGCTCCTGAGAGAAAGGAGTTGTTCAGGCAAAGAGGTAGTCAAAACTCTTGGACGAATAACGGAGCAGCAATTTCAATTATAAGTGTGCCTAGGCTTATATATAGGCCAAGGTGTCATCTAGACAGATGTACTACCAGTTTGCTTTCCATAATAAGTGTTGGATTTGTGAAAATATTGTAATGACATCTGGGCATTTTACTGGGCCTCAGATTCTTGTCGACACTCCAGGTCGCGCAGCCACCATTTGCATCATCTGACCTCCCAACCTCTTCCATTCTTTTGAAGTCTTACGAAGAACATTAAACTTGCAGATGCAATTATTGTATAATAAAGTATTGATTTCCTAAGGAACCCTTTAACATCTTCTTTCATAATTAGCATTTACAAGGCACCAAGAATTAACCACGTACAGCCTAACAAATGAATTACAAGGCCTTTTATTTCTGAAATAAATATCAGTGCCCAATTGCTGAGAACAGCTGAGCATGTCGTCTGACTTCATTGGATGCCAAAGTGTGAAGTGTCTAGATAAGACTGGTGCAAAAGCAGAGTTATAAAAGGAAGCTTTTGTCTTTTTATACTGCATTTGATAATTGACTTTATCTACCCGTTTCTCTTAGCTACTTGGCATTGTCTTCCCATGTGTGTCATAATTTTTTTCCGCGGTAATTTCTATTTTCTGCAGCAGCCGCTCTTCACAAGAGCATCTCTGGTCAGCTTCAGGCATGAGAGCAAATAAGGCATTTGTTGCTCAATTAGATGTTTTTTATTTTGGCAGTATAAATCTCAGAGGAATGCTATAGCTTAGTTTTAGCCTCTTGCAGGAATAAACTACCTGGCAGATACTGTCTAATCATAGGGCTTCCTCCTCTGAGTTTGTTGTTGCAGGTGAACTCTTTACAAAAACAGAGTTTGGTGTCCCAGTTTGTTGGTGGACTCCATAGGTCCTTGAAAGCGTAAGATGTATGGAGGGTTGGTTGTTTTTTTTTCTCAATGGTGGCCCTTAAGTCCCTGTTCAGCTGCTGTTTTAATGTTGGTGCTCTTCAGCCATATTTGTTTGGACTTTGAGTTCCCCAGAAACCCAGAGAGCTGTTTCTCTCTGTGCCTGTATTTGCCCCACTCCGAGAAACTCATTCCCTGCTTCCCCCATAAGCGTTGACAGGAGACAGAATAGACTTGCTTATGCTTTTTACAGGGTCCTTCTCCAGCTGTTGTTCACAGACTGTGTTCGGACCTCACACAAGACTCATTTGTGGGTTTTTTGGTCTCAAACAGAGCCAGAGACAGGCAGTAATGTCCCCTTCTTGAATGGTAGAGCTGAATCCTCCCTTATGAAAGGGAGAAGCCCCATTTCAATGTTCTATTCAGGAGGCTTCACTTGTATTAAACAGGATTGAGCTTTCTGCCCCAGAGTAACACAAGTAAAGTGCATGTAAAAGAAGGGAAGAGAGGTTAGGAGGGTAACGAAGTCTGAAGGAGGCTTGCATGCAATCATGAAAGGGGGGAAAGAGAACTTCATGTTTTTCATTTACAAGTAATGCACTGAGTTTCACTTGTAGCCAAGGGAGGATGGTGAAGAATGTCAGGAGAGAAAAATCAAGAGGATTAAATTAATTAACTCACCAAAGCTCACTGTAGGAACAGGAAATAGTATTGTTGGCATTTTGCAGATGGGAAACGTGTCCGTACTGCAGCAGAGTAACTTCCTCACAAAAGTCCAGGAAGGGCTGGGATACTCTGCTTTCTTGTTTTTTAATTGCTGTCCCACACACTTGAGTCTGTTTATTTTCCTCTGGGTCCCGAGTAGGATTTGGTCCCCTGAAACCCAGAAGGTAAATCTCATGCCTGCTGTGATGCTGAACTGGTGTAATAAAAGGGAATACTGATTTATTGCTTTCTTGTTTGGGGGCTCTTGAATGTGGTGCCTTCCACTGGCTCAGCTGCAAGCAGGTGTTGATGCTGGGTATGTACAGTCACCATGTGGACTGGGTGGAAAAATTCCCCCCCAGAACACTCTGAGAAAGAGACATTAAACTTCTACTGACAACCCACAAAATACAAATTTTAAATTGCAAATATTGATTTCCAGGGAGCATCAGTCTGATAGCTACTATAAAACCGAAGCCCTGTTGACATTTTAGTCAATAACCACCTCATATCATCATCCCTGGGTCTCCAGATCTGGACTATGCTCAGATACATCTTAGTGCAGATTTAGTCAAATTTTTGTCTTCTAGATGAAGTTTTCCCAAAGAGCTTTTAGCAAAACTTTTTCAGGGAAAGTTGGAGAATATCCTATGTTTGGAGGAGATTTTTCTGGTTTTAGGGACACCATTATGGGATCATTTCAGTTGAAGAGAAACTTTGTATTACCCTTCATATCCACTGACCAAGCCACCTACACATCCATGAACAAACCCCACTGTCTTTTTACATTTATTTTAAAATGCTGTGTTTAGCTGCAAGAGATGTGGAAGGGGAAGCAGAAATGTTTGATGCCCCACTTGGCTAGTCAGAAGTTTGTTTTCAGGACTGGCCTGGCCCGTGCCATTCAACCCGTGGGTCTGAGCTGACCCAAGTGGGTGTTATCTGCTGGCAGTGTGAGAAGAGGAAGATGCTCCACCAGACCCTTCACCTTTTTCTGTTGGTTTGGCCTGTGAGTGTTGCTTGTTGGATAGACGCAGTGTAGAAGTCTGAGCATCGGGTTTTGATAAATATCTGCAACAGAACACATGTCAGAGCTCCCGTCTGCTTGTTCCCTTACCAATACTTCCACATGGGACCTGTTTTTCCCAACAGGAAATTTTCTTGACAAGATTTGGGTCTCTGTTGGGTTCATAATCTGAATGCTCAGAGCCAGTATTTTCCTGCCAGTGGCTCTTCCCAGCCCTGGTCAACTCAAGATGTGTATCTATGAAGGTATTGGAGTCTGCTGAGACCAGGCACAGTTCCAAGTGCACCAGCATACCAAGTGCTCCCAAAGTGAGACGTGTAGCTGAGGCTGCTGCATTGCATTGCCTGCACTTCTCTTGGCTCAGGCACCTCTGCTTGGAAAAACTCAGGTTCTTGGCTGGTTCTGATTTTAGCTAAGTGTTGAAAAGGGAACAACCCTAGCACAAAGGTTGGTCACACAGGCGTGCTGGTGAGCTGCTTACTGATCTATCCTGCATTACTGCTCCTTCTTGGAGATGTGTGCTCCTTGTGTTGCTCTAGCACAAACTTCTGTACCTAGTTTAAGTGTCATACTGTGCTTGTGATGGGGATGCCTAGGCAAGTGCCTACCTCAGATGAGAGCCTGAGATGCCAGGTGAAAGGCAGTAACTCTGACTTGTGTGTGGTGAGTAAGAACACCCTTATTTGGGTATTGCTGTCAGGATTAACCTCATGTTCCTGCAAATCCTTTCCATAAATCACTTAAAAGGTGGTGGAGGGCAGGCTGCACCTCCCTCTGGGTACAGGTAAATCTCTCAGAGTGGTACATTCAAGTTGCTGCATTAAGAGCTGACCCTAGGATGGACACACGCACACACATCACACACATATATTTGTCTTACTTGGGGCGTGGAAAGAGGGATTAGATTTTCTGTTCAGGATTTTTTGCCTTTGAAAGGCCTTTTGTCTGGAAGTATCAGAAAGGATGAGACAAACTGGTTGCCTTCACGGCCCGATGAGCAAAAAGAAAGCAGTACTACTGTTACCTGGAGACGTTCAAGAAGGCAAGCACAATTAGTCAATAGATAATTAAGCTGTACATAATTGGAGTACTGGAGACAAATCACCTTAGTCTATAGATGTAGCAGAGTAGGAGAAGCCCTTTTTCAGAAACTGCCTGACAGGAAAGGGAGAGAAGGCAGAAACTGCTTGATCAACAATACATGTACCACATCCTCAGTAAACAGAAGCTAAATTGGAGCCCTTTTGTTGCAGCTTCCCTCCTGGGAACAGTGCCATTGGGAGGTAATGTGTCAAAGCTTGATCTCACCACTCTGGTCTTGCGACCGCTGCAGTCTCACTGATGGGAACGATGTGGAGGGGCCTGCTAATTTAGCCTAGTAAGACTAGGAGTAAGGCTATTAAGGGCTCAAACAATACCTGAGAGAACTGTTGTTTGCTCTTGGTTTCCCCACTGTTCAGGGCTGCCCTAATGCATGGTGTAAGTCCTCAGCTGCACATGGTACACCCCCTGCCATGCCTGTGGGTTGGGGTGCTCAGCTGTGGAGAAGCAGTGGAGCTCAGCATTTTTGTCTGCCCAAGGAGCTGTTTGCATCAGGAAGCCCTGTGGATCTGTCAGGCTGCTGGCTCTGTAGCAAGGCACACTTCACTTAACCTTTGGGAACATTTATAATTAATGCTTAATTGATTTCCATAATGCAAGATCAACACACTGGCATGGGCCTCTTCCTGTACATCTTTGCTCATATGTCACCTTATTTTGTCTTTTCCGTGAGGTTTAACCTCTGAGCAAGATTCTTGATGAACTTGCTGCTCATAAAAATATCCAGATTTTTCTTAGCACAGATCAAATGGTGGCCTTGGGCCCCTAAGAATTTCTTTTCCAGGAAGGGTAGCTTCTGTTTATCATAATGTTAGGAACCTGTGTCTTTCCCAAGACTCAATTTTCTTTCTTATCTCTGTCTCCCTGGGGAAAGGCCACCTTCACTCTAGTTGCCAAATTTTGAAAACTTGTGCCAGGTCTTAGTAAATTGATGCTGTCTAGGATCACCTCTGGCATTCTGTCTGTGTCAACGTTGGATTTTTCTTCTGTTCTGTACAGCTACAGGAGGTTTACCCATTCTGTAACTGAGGTTGGAATGTTGTCCCACTCAGCATAGGTCTTCACAGACTGTGTGCAAGATTATGTCATAAATGTAGAAGAAAGTGCTGTATTTTGAAAGGGTAACAATGAGTTCATAAAGCAAAGTCAGCAATGGCCTGCAATGCTTCTTCATGTCCTCTTGGCCCAACCATTTATTTTAGTTAAGCAGAAATCTGGCTGTTGCTGGAATTTCTGTAGTTACACCTAAGCAACTTTTCTTTTTACACACCCCGAAGAGATCAGTGCTGCAGTTATGTGGTACCTCTGTGCCTGATTTCTATTTACTTCTGAGGTGATGGAATTAATAAAAGGGTCTGTAACAGTTTAAGTTTACTGTATGTCTTACACTTCATGAGTTGGACTTCTAATTTTCTCTTCTCTTTCTCTTTTTACAAACTACATTCAGATGGCATCCCTAACCTTTTACCTAACACCTTTGCAGACAGGACAGATTTTTGTTGTCTGAGGAGGGAGCTGGGATTCTAAAAATCATGACCAGAAGACAAATATGCCGTACTAAAAAAAACACAGCTTCCTAAAGCAGGTCAAAAGGACTCCCAAATGTACATGTGTGCTGGAGAGAGGAGAAACAAACCTCCTGTGAAGCTCAGGAAGGATTTTGCTCTCAAGAGGAATGGGGAAATATAGCTTGCAGTTTTTAACGAGCACTTTGGTATTCAGCTGTGATTTTAATACCAGTTTAGCCAAAACGGATCCCACCAGTTGGCTTTATCTCATAGTACTTTGGATCCTCAAGAAATTAGTGTCTCTTTCCTGTTCCCAGAGCTATCTATGAGGCACTCCTGCCGGACTGCAAACGTGAATTGTTTCACCAGGCTGAGTGGTATGTCTTACAGAATAATGACATACTCCCATGGATTCTCATAAATAACTGTGGGGATGGTTGAACACTGGAACAGGTTGCCCAGAGAGATTGTGAAGTCTCTGTCCTTGGAAATGTTCAGAGTGCAGCTGGGCTTGCACAACCTGTTGTAGTTGGCCTTTCTTTAACAAGGAGCATCCAGACAAGCTTTCCAACCTCAACCATTTTGTGGTTCTGTGGCATTTACTAAGTTGCAGTTAGAGTTCTTGTGTGCTATGTGCTGCTGTCAAATACTTGGACGCTAATGACAAATAATGATGGATACTGTTTCCTTGAGTTGGTAGAAGAGAAGCTTCACCAAGGGAAAAGATGGTACTGCTTTGTTATTTTCAAACATCAGTTAAATTCACTCAAGTCGCAAACACAAGTTTCGTGCATATGGCTTCATAACCAAAAAGGCAAATTTTCTTACTGGTCCTTAAAGAGAACAATAATTTTGTATTAAAGGCTCTTTTATTCTATTTGTGTGAGCATGCAGGAACACATGGAAGCCTCAAGTAGGTACCAGGAACACATAACATGAGGTGCTGAGCATATACAAAGTGAAAATAAAAGCCTTCACAAAAGAAACCTGTGGTCCAAATATATCAGTGTTAAAAACTGGCACATCTATAAAGGAATTCCAAATAAATCTACATAGTAAAAAAAAAAAAAGGGGCTACTGCAGCCAATTAACTAGAAGGATATACTTGATAAATCTTTTATCTCAAATTAGCAATGTGTGTATTGAGTGGATCAAGATGAGCATACTACTCTTATAGAAAACTTGTACATGTGAAACCTGTCATCTCATATTAGAAGACAAATGACATTTTGAGGCATTACATAAATAATGGAATCACATGGCCACCTGATCTTGGTTATTTCTTAGTGAAGGGTAAGACATTTCAAACATGCTTTTATTCTGAATTGTAGAGCTATATATTCTCCTGAACTGGCAGCACAAGTTGTGAGGAAACATTCAGCTGAAGATGAATAGCTCTAAAGCTTTGGAGTGAATTCCTAGTCCATTTGAAATCAATGGGAGTGGTGTCCCAGCCTTAAACAAAGCAAAGATTTTCAACTCCAGTGCAGGGGAAGCAGTGCCTCTGGCTCACGTTTGCTAAAGGAGGTGTACAGTCACTATCTGGAGAGTAGAATTTGCATCTCGGTTTTCATCTATTCATTAGTAAATTCTGCTAAAGCAAGCACAGAACTTGGTCTTGGTGTTCTTAGTTTGGATTACCTGCTGGACTTGGGTTTGGCCTTCAAGGGAGTGCTTTGTGCCATCAGTGGCAGAACTAATGAAACCGGATTTTCTGCTTGTCCGCATCAATCATGCCGTTAGGCTCCGATGACACCAGCCTGCGCATCTTCACCTCCGATTGCTGTTGGGTGTGTGGTCTATCTCTGTACATACAAACTGGCAAGGAAGCATGGCTGTTGGTGGGGTGGTTGATTGCCCCCAGGCACTGTTTGTAGCCTGCTTTTCTGTCATGAGGCAGGTGCTAGTTCGGACCTTTCTCATCAACCCGACTGATCTTCATCAAAGATTAGGAAGTTCCTATAGATTTTGAATTCAAAGTCCTCCAGGAGATCCTTTTGATGCTAGACAATGGATTTAGAAAATATTTGCAGGGTCAGGTTAGATGGCATAAATTGTTTGCTGACCCTTTATCAAAACCACCAGTGAATTTAATAGGGATCAAACTGTTTCGTACAGATGTGGATTCAAAACTTTGGCAAACTGAGGTAGCCATTCCAACAAGACATTTAATAGGAAATAATGTTTTTTTCCTAGAAACCCTTGAGGCATGTTGTTTAAGGTATAAAAGACAACTGGGTTCCTGTGCTCTGCAGTGGGCAGCAAATAAACATTGTTTGTATTAACTCTGAATGCTTTCTGTAGTACCTATGTGGAATTCAGGTGGAAGTTGAAACCATTTGGTCAGAATCAACCAAAGCTGGTAGCTGAAGTGATTTGTAGCTGGTGACACCACATGTGGCTGTAGTCCTGTCTTTCTGGAGTTAGATGAAGGGGTGGTTCAGATCCAGACTTTGGGAGAGACCCAGGAATGCACAGGACTTACCAAATGTGTAGAAGAATGTGTTTGCAGCTGCCCAGCATTTCCTCCTGCCAGAGATGTATGGGTCTGTCTCCATTGCTCGCCTGTCCCTTGGTGTGTGAAGGAATAGTGAAAGTGTTTCATTCCAAAGCTGACAGAGGTTGTTTTGGGCATTGATTTGTATAAAATTGTCAATCAACCTAAGCTGAATTTTAATGTGAGGAAAAAGCCATGTGTTCTATGGCTGGAATTTTTGGTTTGTAGGAAATGGATCAGATAAGATCAAAACAAATAAAAGAGTATGTATGCCAAGTTTTATGCTCAGTAAAGTTTAAATAGGCAGATTCAGTCTGATTCTGCAGCAGTAGCAAAGGTTTCTATTTTGGGACAACAGATCTCTCTCCACCACCATCCTCCTCCTATTCTGGGCTAATCAGACTTTTCAAGCTGGCTGGGGACACTCTGTGTGTTTATCTTCTCCCTTGGTCTTTTCCCTCCTCATCCTTTTTACTCCAGAACCATACTTTATAATGAAAGTGTAACGCTTCATTTTTGTACGTGTCATTGCTGCCAAGGTTAGCATGTCAGTGGTGTAATATTTGCCCATGTGTACCTGTGATGGTCTGAGGAGGGTGGGATAGAGGAAGGGAGAAGGAGTGTGAGCATCTGGGCTCTATATGGAGCTGTCTGTAGGTGAGCTATAGCATCCCTCTGGCTAGGGCTATAGCCTGATTTCCTTGCTTGGATATTCCAGCAATCTTTCCTACTTACCTGCATCTTCAGCAGCCTATAAGGACCAAAGCATTTGGATATTTGTTTTTCTGCCACTTGTCTCTGACTCAACAGGATAGAAAAAAAAGCTGGAGTAGTTTTGTTTTGAAGAGACAGGATTTACATGCCTGGGATTTTTATCTCTGTGCACTTCTCATTTTCAGTCCTTCTGCTGCGTATTAGATGTAATTACAGGGACCATAACATATTTGTCCTATTTGGCTGCATGTTTAACTACTTAGGTGGGGATGCGAAGATTTTCTTTTCGAGTGGGACACCAGATTTTAGCCAACAATGTCCTATTGTGGCTGAAAATTTCCTTTATGGAAAAAATTGCTTGCAATCTTAAATATACCAGGCTGTGTTCTCATCTAAACTCAAATTTGGAGTAAGAGTGATTAATTTACTGCAGATTTATACCCCAGCAATGAGGATAAGATTCTCCCTTATTTCCAATATTGGCCTTTATCTCCTCACGCCAGCCTTTTCCTCTGTTATTCCTGCCACCTGAAAGTTTTCGTGTATTTTTCTGTGTCCTTCTCTCCCTTTCCCAACAGAAATCTCATTTGAAAACATGTATTTTTCTTCTTTCCCTGCAGCTCTTATTGTTACTATCCTGCTGCACTCATCTATTATTTAGCTTTATCTGTAGTATTTTGGGTAGAATTACAAAATTAATATATAGGATACACTAAAGTAGTTCCATGCCCTTTTTCCAAATCAAAATGCTCTCTAATCCTGAGAGCATTTGTATCCAGCTATGCAGAAGAGGAATTTACCTGGGATAAGTATGATGAGGAACCCTGGTGGACAAATCCAAGGAGGGAAAGACACAACTATTCACTTTGGAGACTGGTAGTAGCAGACTCTTAAATTGTTCTTCTAATGATGAAGGCTTTGAGGGTCTGGATAAAGAAATAAGGAGCCGACAACACCATGGAAACTTTCAGCAACACAACGGAAGGGGATGTTTGGGAAGAAAAATAAAGAAATGGTACAAAATATTTTGATTTTGAGCAATGAATTAACTTTGAGAGCAGTGTTAAAACAAAGAGTGTTACTGCTGCTGTTCAGTCCTTCACAGCACTTGCTGTAGCTGGTAGGTATTCCAAATTAATTTGTTATATTCCCAAACTTGCAGGATTCTGTGATTACAGTTCATGTATACCATGTGCCAAAGGCACATCGATCCTCATGTTGTTGTCTATTAATTGCACTGTATTGAAAATATATAGGCATGTCAGGTTGGGGTTTTTTTCCCCAAGTGTTTTCCTTAGAATAGTGAGTTTCTTCTGCATTTGTGTAATGGTATGTCTCTGTTTACATACGTTTCTGAATGTAACACTATAAACTCTTTCTTTTTTGGCTTACAGTTCAATACTATTGATGCTTTCCCTTTTCGTTGTCTTTTCCTCCTATTTCAGAGAGGTGTCAGCTGGCAAGAAAAAGAGCTTGTGGATTGCAGCACATTTCTCTCTCCATGACTTGGTATGTTTGTCATTATTCCGTAGTAAAGGATTTATGCTCACTGGCTTCATATATATATGGGATATATATATATATATATATATGTAGAGAGAGAGTAGTACTGTCTATGGGCTAATTAATTCCATGTTCAGAAAAAACAATGTTTAGTGCTGATAAGCAAATCATTAGAGTAGGTGTTTGTATTTTTTACTAAGTTCTTGAAGAGGAATTTCTCTCTTAGAAAAGGGAAATTAATCTGTTTGCACGCCCTTGCTCTCCCATGTTTTCAGAATTTCCAGAATTATTTATTGGGAGGAACTGTGGGGCCTGAACAGGGAAGATGTTGAGACCCCATCCCTGAACCAAGCTGTTTGCAATTCCTCCATCGTTGGATAGTTTATTTATTTTTTGCTATGTTAGGGCTGGTTTCCAACATTTTATCCCTAATTTAGCACCAGAAGTACACAGTGGGGCTGTCTTTCCCCAGGCTTTTGTGTGTGTTTTTGCAATGTTGGCGTTGGTTTCCTCTGTTGTCTGACACAGCACTTGAGAAACAAATGCAGCTTGTCCAAAATACACGCGTGATAACTACCCTCAACATACACAATTTGCTATTATTCCCACATATGTTTTGGCAGTGGAGAGAGCTCATTTGGCCTCCTACATATTTGGGCAAGGAGGGGAACTCTGTCATTTTTCCCTTCCATGTTTTTATTTATTCATCATATTGAATAAAGGAACCCTAAGCATTATCGCAAATGGTGAAGATTATAATCACAGGCTAATATCCTTGCTGCAATAAACTTTACTAACCCCTAGCATGAGACAGAAATAATACAAAAGGCCCTCTCATATTCTGAGGAACTGATATGAATATTGTAATAATTGTTCTACAGTTAGTGGTACAAAACCTCAGTAACATGTAAGGACCTCTGTACTGCATTTGATTCAAAGCCAGCTGGAGCCTTTCCATGAGATCAACATGCTTTAGTTTACGTCCCAAAATAGGTAGGTAAAAATCTTCATATTCAGTTTGGACTTCTTCCTTTTGAACTCATTCTTCGCAACTGAGTGAGAAACACTTGTAGGGGTAAATAACCACTTGAGTGGTTATGAGATGACATGGTTGCATTAACTCTGTGTGTAGAAAAATCTGTCTGTGTGCAGGTCTCTGCCTGGAGGCCTGGGCATGATGCTGTGGTTTTACTGGGGAGAAGGAGCCAGCCTCTCATGATCAGCCAAATAATCTGATAATTCATAGCCCTCTGGACACTGAAGCAGATCCAAAACCTCAGATAAACCAGAAGGACATGCTAGGGGGACAGGTGGAAAAAGCAATTTCATTTTTCTCAGGCCTGCAATTAGTTGAGTGGACATTTTCATCTCCTACATGGAGTGCTTAAGTAGATCATAGGAAACAACTGATTAAACCTTGGCCATAGGATATAAGTGCTCTTTTCAAATTGGGTTGTGATCTGATAGAAAATCTGATTTAGGGAATGGGAAGTTAACGAACTCCACATAATCTGGGCAGGTGAGTTTAGCTGCTTATTGTGTTTGTTTGTTTTCTATACCAAGTTTTCTCTGCAACAGGAAAATGCGTAAAAATGGTTCAAACTCTTAAACAGAAGTGTCACAACAGTTGGGTTTGTTGACTGTCTCTACCAGGTGTGAGGTTGGGTGCGCTCTTGGGTGCACGTCACTGTTGGTGTTCAATTCAGCAGTGAATACAAATAAAGGATGAGGTTCTTTAAAGACTTTTTATTAGCAGTAGAGCTAATACTTACACTTGAATAAAAACTAAGACTCAAGCCGGCACAGTTTGTGGCTGATGCCAGCAGGATGTAACAAATGGCATGTTCACGGGCTGCTTGAGGCATTAGGTCCAGTGGCATATGTAGGTGAAGGACTGGAAATGTTAAAATAGCTGACCAAAACCTATCGGGCAGTGAGAAAACAGTGCGTGATCCGTATACCCCAGAGGGACTGTGCCTTCCCTCTCCCCTTTAAAAAGACAGAAAGAAGCTGTCTTAAGGACAAGAGATTAACTTCTCATGAGGCTTCTTAAGATTTTCTTTCTCTTTCTTTTTTTGTTTTTCTTGTTTTTACAGTAAAGACTCACAATCTTGATTCAGAGAAAAGTACTTTTTAACCCTGTGACTTAAAGGAAGGACTTCTTTTGGCAGCGTTGAACACAAAACTTGAAAGGGATATATATATACACTCACACAATCAAGAGTATATGTAATTGGTATATTTTATAAATACAGAAATTCAAGTACCTTTGCATTTATTTGGCTAATTCTATTTTCTGCCACTGAAGTGAAAACCAAAGGGGAGACTAACCAATTTCTGTTTGCATGGGGTCTCTCTGCTCATCCGGAGAGGAGTTGCAGTTGACAAAATCTTGCCACTATTTAATTAGGGGTAAAGCACACTGACTTCAGGGAGTTGAGCTTTCATTCCGAGCAACAGTGTTTTGGTTTAAAATAGATAATAATTAAAATAACTTTTGAAGCTTTATCTGTGAAAAATGGGACAGGCAGCAGGAGGTGACCTTTCTCTTATTTATCCAGCTAAAATAGCAGTATGACGAGCCACCCATCTTCTGAAATTAGGCACAACATCTTGTGAGCTTTTAATGCTACAAAGGGAGGCAGAGTGCCCATAAAGAGAGCAACTGCAAAGTATAGTAACACACTTTCCTTTTAAAATTACACACACATGAAATCTTTGTTCCACTTAGGAAAGCGTTAACTTGTGGTTTGCTTTAAACTTTATTTTGGTTGGTTTATAACTGCAAGGATCTCCTCAAAGCTTTGAAGGGTCTCTTAGCTGTCTCTTCAGCTGTTTTGCTTCAGAGGGAAATATTTCCTAGGGAAAGAAGTTTTAGACTCGAGAATGTGTTTTACACAAAAAAGGAATCTTCAGCAAAATTCCAGAAATTGGATCATTTGTATAATTCATAGGTAAAAGCTAAGAATTCCATGTAGCCACGTCTTTTGAGTTGGGCCCTAGGAGTCACACTGCTAGTTCCTGTTTCCGTATGTTACCTTTAGATCCTATTTTCCTATTTTTCTTTGTAACCATATGAGTTAGAAACTGGCTTGCAGTGAAATAATACTGCCATTAATCTCATAATCTGCACAATTTTGTGCTTTAAGGATGGCAGCTCTCTTGAGACCTGAAACAAACAAACATAAATCCTTTGAAAACCATCCCGCGGAATTGTTTATTAAAGCAATACTTGCTTTGAAGTTCATCACATGTGTAGCCTGAGTGAGAATAAGACCTAAGAAGGGATTTTCACATTCAGTAACTAATTGTTATCTGAGAAAAGAGGCACTCGACAAAACTATTTAATATTAATCATTAGGAATTAAATTCCCTAAACAAAGCACATTTGTTTCTTGGTGTAATAACTAGCTAGTGCAAAATACAGGGATTTAATTTAGGACCCGCACAGTTAAAATAGCCTTTGAGGAAAGTCCTGCACCATGGACATGCACTCAGGCTCTTTGAGGACTCTTTTCCTCTCTTCAGTTTGACCTCTTACAGACCGATACTGGATAGCTCGTCACCAATTTCCCCCCCATTATAGAACTTTATATGCTCGTATATAAAACAAACATGACTTGAAAGCGAGTTTTCCCTGTTCTGCCCAGCTGAGCACTCAGAACGCTTGCGTGGTAGTGAGAAACACTTCTCGTGGATATATTAAGTGCTACCATCTGCTTGGATTGTTTTGAAATGCATTTTTGGGCCAAAGCCTGCCCTTATGAGGATCCAGTTTAACATGAAAGTCTCAGCAGTTCCCTGAATGTGAATAAGGCAGCAAAACTCACTCCTTTCATGCCTCCCAATTAAGCCCTTTAATTTAGCTACAATAACTTGAACTGAATCAGAACAGCAGCTCCCAAAATTGAGCCCTTGATTGTCTTGATGACTACCTTACTGCACACAAGAAGTTGTGCTGATTTCAAGGGCTTTTCTTCCCACTGAGTCCAACATTGCAAAAGGCAGAAGAAATGGGTAAGAGTGGGAAAACAGTAAAAATTATTTCGGCTGCTTTTTGGATCAGCTTTGTATTATTGTTTTTCTCCTGAGGCCTGAAATGGCAGGGGAGGGAAGGAAGTTTGGAAAAAGATGGAAGAGAAACTTTTACATAAACTGTTTTTGTTCTCTTGGAGCAGCAAAATAACTTCAGAACGCTATATAAGGTGATATTATTACTGCCACACTTCAGACTTAGCTAATACATTTCGAATGAAGTTACTTTGTCAAAATTTACGGCATTTGGCAATTACAATTCCTATCTGTTACAAGCCAAACTTTATTTTTAGTCTGTAATATTGTGTTAATGACATTATAATTAGCATATACACAGGAATAGCAAGACAATTTATTTCAAGCTTTTTCTCCTGAAACACCATTTTGTTTAGTATCTGAAACAGTCTCTATTTTTTAATTTCCTAAATTCCATACTGTAGCTCTAATTTTGGTTTATGTGTCAAAACCAATGATGGCTGTTAAGCATTGTCATTTTTTTCCCTGCTCTCTTATTTTGATCCATACCAAGGATTAAAAAAACCAAAGAAACCAACCTTGGACGTTAATGTGTAGTGCGTCTTTGTCACTATTTCCAGATACTGTAATTCAGAAGTGTGTTAAGTAATTACACACCATAGGAACCTCATCCTTAAAGATGTAAGTAGCACTGTCTTTTTATATATCCTTAACTACTTTTATATATTTGTTTTCACCTATTTTTCTGGACTTGTTTGCCTTAAAAAAAAAAAAAAGGGTGTGGGGGGAAGACCAAAGACAGGCAAGGAAACTTCATGTTTTTAGCATTCCTGGAAGCCCTATTCATCACTTGCAGGGATGGTGCAGATGAAGCCGCCTTAGTAGTATAGTATGCATGGTGCACTTTCTTTTCCAGCAGTGCATCCAGCACAGGCCAGCTGCTGCTGCCTCTGCTCATACAGCCTTCATTTATTTGTCTGTAAGTACTTCACTTAGAAGGACCAAGGTTGCAAATGTGAGTCACCCACAGACTGGCACTCTTGCTCTTAAGGCCTTGTCGGACACAATTCCTGGTTCAGCTGCTCACTTGGTGGGTAGTGGTAGGGATGAGATGTGGTTGGGCAACATTTCCAAAAGCTTTCAGCTAACTTGGGAGCCTGTGTCTCCATTTCAGAGATAACAGGCACTTAGTAGTCACAGTCAGTGTGCCCACACGTACAGTTGCTTTGGCAAGGGACTTGTCATGTCTTAATGTGCACTAATTGCTTGTTTGCTCCTTGCCTCATCTCCAAGGCCATACAATTGAGTAGCTCAAGCTCCATCCCCTGTGTGTGACTGGACAGCTTCCTGGCCAGGGTTGCCTGCAACAGACCATGGTAGTGAAGCCTCCTCTTTCCACCAGTCTATGGAGTGAAATGGCATTTCATCACAGTTATCTATGATGTGAATGAGCTTGGCTACGTTTTTAAGCTGCTCTAAGAGAGCTGTGTGTCTGAGCTGTTGCCATCTACCTGCTTTGCCCCCTTTCTGAACTGGATTGAATCGTTGTGGTTTTTTCCTCCGTGCTCATTGCTGAGGGTGCAGTTTAACTCATCCACTGCGATGGAGGTTAACCAACGGTGATTGCTGTGGTGCTTGAAGGAAGGATGGAGTGTCCTGGGGAGGGAAGTGTGTTCTGGCATTGAATCTATTCCTGGATATGTTTTGTGAAAAGTAAAGATATAGATTTGCATCTTTGTTCACTCTAGAAATATTGTGTCCTGACTTGCCGCTTCGGCAACCTGGGAGTCTTCTGAAGTCTGAAATCATGGAAGGCTCATCACCCACATTTGAAACCTAAAATGCAGCAGACTGACCTGGCCACGCTAGGAGGTGACATAAATACTGGGATAAGTTATGTAGCAGCAAGGCAGTTAAGTTTCTACGCTGAGAAGGTGGAAGGGCAGACCCAGAAGAGCAAAGTGAACAAAGAGGTAGCTGGAGTGGAAGAGCAAGTTCAAGCAGACTTCATATTTATGCTGAAATACTGCCCAGAGATCTGTAGAGGAAAGTGGAAATGTTGTTGCATCCACGAAAAAATAAAGTTTCTAGGCTATAATGTCCCTATCAGCTTCTCAGCTTTCAGGTACCCAGAGTTACCTCTAGGCCACCCCCACCCAGAGGTGTTTCTTGTAGCCTGCTGAAAGGTGTGTGTACCTGGTAGTGTACTTGTCCAAGTGTACTTGTTGTTCTGTTGAAATGTACTGGGTTTGTCTCAGAACTCTGTTTTTGCAGCTCACTCTTCTCTGCGTGTCATAATGATGGCAGGGCACCATACCAGCCATGTCTGCACATGGTTCTGTGCATCCTCAGGGACTGAGGATGCAGATAGGCATTTTGGGTTGCCTGGGCAAAGCCTCCCTTGGAAGACCTGTGCAGACTGTTGAGCTATGGCTGTCACGGTGTTTTCTTCACACTGACATGCTTCACTGGGTCATAGATACTGTTCTCTAGCAAAAATGGGAAAGAACAGGCTGGGAACACCTAGCAGAGCCCTGGAGCAGGCTTTTGCTCAGGTGAGCCTAAGAAACCTTCTTTATGAGCTTCAGACAAACTCCTGGCGTCCTGTATCTGCAGTTTCAGCTGTGAGCTCCTGGTCTGGACAGCACCACCTGAGCCAGAGGCAGAGAATAGGAAGGCATGTTTTGTTTCCTTGTTTGTGGTCAACCTTCTTTGACCAAGCAATATAAATATACGCACACTTGATCTTTGCAAAAATAAACACAGGGCTATGTCTTACAATCCACTTGGGAGCTGGATCCGGTCCAGAATGTGGCAGCTTGCTTGTTATTAGACATAGTCTATCCCTGGAGTACTTGCAGCCAAAGCTCCTGTGCTGGCTGATCGCTGGCTTTAGGGCAAAGTTTATTTTCTTCTTTTTCTTCTCTCTTTTTTTTTTTTTTTCTTCTCCCAGTCACGATCTTACCCATAAATGGAGCAGGACTTGCTTCTTGCTTGGAAGGATGCTGCCTCATTTATACTTAGGGGCTTTCCAAGCAAGAGCTGCAGATCCAGCATTCGCTCACTCCCAGGTCCTGAAATAGTTTGTGGATCTGAGCCATTATTTTAAGGTGATGATAGGGATGGGAGCTAGGGGAGAGAAACTTGCACATCGTAGGGAT
Organism: Gallinula chloropus; assembly: GCF_964237585.1. Classification (NCBI taxonomy): domain Eukaryota; kingdom Metazoa; phylum Chordata; class Aves; order Gruiformes; family Rallidae; genus Gallinula; species Gallinula chloropus. The sequence goes on from NC_140087.1 coordinate 68,577,225, forward strand.
GGGAATTTGAGCCTGGAATGTCTGTTTTAGTTGGCAGAGTGTTGTTTTGGGCCTGCCTGCTTGTCTGCTCAAGCCAAATTCATTACTGTCCAAACTATAGTGTGAGATGTGCACATCTTGACCGGCAGTGGAGCTGAGGTCCCAGCATCTGCACGAGTCTACAGGCTGCAGGGAGGATCCCTCGCGAATCAGTGCTCAGTATTACTCCAACTGGGCCCTGGGTGACCAAAGTGCTCAGCTGCTCCCAAATTACCATGTTTTTTTTCACAAGTGGGAAATCAAACATTTCTGTTGAAACGAAACCTCATGATGAGGTCACTGTGTCATGCCTTGCTTGAAACACGATTTTGGGTTTTTTTCTGTGCGCATTGCAAGGGAATGAGAGGGAAGGTCCTACAGAGAAGTAAAACTTCAGCAGCAGAAATTCGTCTTTCCTGGATGATCAGGGTCTGATCCCTAGGGGTAAATCTGTCACACCATGCATCTGGAGCCAACAGGGTTAGTACAGATCCATTTCCTTGTAAGTGAAATCAAAATGCTGTTGCAGATAGTCCCAGGGAAGATTTTGCCAGCCTTGTTTTGACAAATACAGCATTGTTTTGTGCTTCTCACCCCTGGGAGAATTGCTAAGGTCTATATGGGAACCAGGAGAAAACACTTTTAAAAATGTGTCGATTTTCTTTAAGCTACCTGGTCTTACAGACATTCAGAAGGTGGAGAAGAGAGTTTATAGAATGTATTTCCCCTCCCAGGAGGGTTTTAATAAGCCCTTTCAGCTTTAGAATCTAGTCCCTCAGCTAAATTTCGTTTCAATCTCAGATTTCTCTCAAGCTTATGTACAATATACGGACTGGTCACGTGCACTGCACCATCTCTTGGAAGCTGTTGAGCACCTCAAGTTGACTGGTAATCATCCCCAGTCCCTGGCTAATGTTATCCTGCTGGCATGAAAAATGTGCCATATGAGAAAGGCTCCATTATGAAAACTGTTATTGGAGAAGACATTACTTATTCTTAAATCTTAACCAAATTATGCAGCATTTTGAATTTTCAGTAACAATAATTTTCTGGTGTTGCTCACTGGGGGGGCAAAGACTGCTGTCAGCTATGCTGGCATAAACCCGGCTTTCTTCCCACAAGAGATGCTGGATCCAGAAGGAGAATTGAATTTTTCTCCCAGTGCTTCTGTTCCTCTACAGTTAAAACTAAAAAAAACCCAGGAATTTGGGGAACTCCAGGTTTTGTGGTTTTTTTTATGAAGCAGAGGAATTACTTTCTTCCAGTTCTAGCATGGCCTGAGAAGCTTACATATTTTGGTGGTACTGCCTTAAGCTTTTGAACTGTCACACACTTTTTTGAGGCTCGAGTTGTCTGAACTCCCTAATTTAAAAAAACAAAGCAAACCTTTGAGTTCATTGTAGCAGCACTCGGGAGTACGGATATTTAACCAATTTAGGAATGCAGAATTTCATATTCTTAACTCCGTGGGTACTTCATTAGAAAAACTGGCTTTTGTTAATTACTGCTTGCAGGTCAGAGTCAGCTTTACTGTTAGAATTCAACCTGTTTGTAAGGCCTGGCCTCGTTACATAAACTACTAATCTGTAACAAACTGGACATGCTGTCTGTTTGTTGCTAGGTGGAAGCGGTTTGCTGAGACCCCTCTTTAGGTCATTTTGGTGAGCGTGTGGATCAGTGCTTGACACCTTGGCTTGGTTTGGAGCCCAGATGCAAGGAGTCACTGGTCAGCACATCCTAACAACAGAAGCTGCCAAATCTAGTGCCTGTGCAGCTACCAGGGGTCATCACAGAGACATTTTGCACCAGAGCTGCTTGTTTCGAGTATTAGATTTCAGCCTTTGAGCATGTATCAGGAGTTTACAGTTGCTGTTGCTTTAGAACATCTGCTTTTTCATAGGAGGGAAAAAATGCTTCAGGAAAGTTAAAAAGCCTAACTGATAGATTTGGTGTTGCATGTTTGTTACAGTAGTAACCAGTTACGTGGTATAGAAGGGTCTGTCTATAAATAGTTTAATATTATTTAATAAATTATGGCACATTTTATAGCATACCTAATAATAACATTGAATGTTTCTGCATTTAACAGGCGCACACGTTGTTTTAACAATATCTCTGTGTTATATGCTTAGCAACAGCTTGTTACGGCTTCATCTGTTAGGCATTTGCTTTATTTATTTCTTCAGGAAAAAAGGAAAGCTTTCTAATAAGATGCAAAGGAATGTAGCTGCATCTAATGACTGGTTAACAAATATGATCAAGCATTTACAAAGGAAGTCAAAGTTTAAAGCTGTATTTACTTACAGTCATAACTGACCAGGAACAGGTCTTGTCTTTTGCCATCTGCCTCAAAACCATCCTAAAAGACTTACCCTTGCTGATAAGGTGGCTTTACTCCTTCTATTGTCATTGCCTGCAGTGTGAGTGTGGTACCAGCTGGTGTGCTGGGCAGGGTTCCTGCTGTGACTGGAGCCATAGTATGGCTTTAGTGAAAAAGTAGCCTTGGCCGTGGGTGCCAGGAGAGGTTGGGACTGCCAGGTAATGCATTACTGCAAAGCTGGTTTGTGTCAGGACACGGCCTATTTTTGGTAAGCGATCACTTTTCCAAATCTCGTGCAGCAAAGTAGACCCTTCCTCACCCCCCCTTGTTCACTGTGTTCACCAGGCCATGAAGGGAACACTTCAGTTGGTCTTTGAGAAGCAGAATCTGCTGGATGTATCGCAATGATGTGTTGTCTGGTAGGCTCCACCTCACAAGTGTCAGGCTGTTCGTTGTGTAGCACTGGCTGTCATCAGCATCCGTTTATTTCAAAGGAATTCGAGGGCAGAGTTCAGTCTTCTGCTGCCAACATGTAACATGACTTTATTGAGTAACAGTTTAGAAATAAGTACATCTGATGCTATTGAAAGATTCTGTGCATGGAGCACTTGGAGAAATCTCCATCCGGGAGCTTTGTATCTTGTTTTTTCTCCCTAGGTGCAGAGGTTGGTAGTTGACATATGTTGTTAAGCATGTCACTAATGCCATAAGAAAATAAAAAAAAAACCCAAACCTGAATATTTGGGACAGGAGTATAACTGCAGGTTATTTTTGGTGAAGTCTTTCCTTCTTAAGTCTGGAACTACCAGATGTTTTATTGTGATGATTAAATAGGAGAGACCAGCCAGTGGTTCCCAGCTCATGGCAGATAACATTTTCTTCTCTTGTAATCCCACTGCAATAAGTGGGATTCCCACTGTGTGAGACACTTTTCCAGTGGAGTGAACTATCACTACCTAAGTCTGTGCAGCAGCTGGAACATCTGTATCCTCCTCTAGCTACCACTGGCTACACCATGAGGGCAGGTGTGTGTTAGAGGACCTTAACCCAGGTATATGCTGTGCGCTGGCTGGTTTCTGCCCCACTGGAGGTGCTAAAGGGGAAATCGGCTGTTTCCATGGCCAGGTATTAACTGGGGAGGAAACCTGTGCCCAGTAGGAAGAAGGCACAGGAAGGATCATACATTTTTCCACCCCAAATATTTCCACATGTTGAGCACTATTAACTAGAATTTGGTGACTTGGAAACACCAAGACACCAAACAGTTAAGGCAGAGATATTTGAAGCCTGGGTAACCGGTATTGGCCGTGTAAAGCTGCTGGATCCAAGGCCCCGTGTTTAAGTGCCTGAATATGGATGGTGGTTCCTTGCTTAAGGCGGTTGGGTTTGCAAATGCTGGTGTTGGGTATTTGCCAGGAATAGAATTTGGATCTCTTGACTTTGTGGTTTAACTCCTAGGCAGCATTTCTTCTTCTCAGTACACTGCATACTGTGCTTATTCATATGGAGAGCGAACACAATGCTTCCAGAGGGAAAATGGGTTTTGGTGATGAATCGGAATATGTGAAATTTGGGGGTCTTATTTTGGGGTTTCTTTGATTGCTGTTGGATAAGAGGTGCTTTATTTTCTCAGTTGATCCATTTCTTGGCTAATGCACTTTGGAAGAGAGCATGGCTTCTTTCCCTGAGTTAATGGATGGACCTGGAGGTTTCTGAATCAGAGAGCATAGCTGCCCAGCCTGGATTAGAGCCGCCTTATGCAGAAGAGCAGAGCAGTTTCTGCTCTCCATAGGAATAGGTTAGCATCTTCCCACTCCAAAACAAAGCATCCATATCAGTGGGTGTAATCTGCCTATGAAGTGGCAAGGAGAAGCTAGGAAAAAACTGTGTGGAAGGAAAGGGAAGGACTCCTCATGTCTGCCTCCCTTACAGCCTCCTGGGTTTTAGCACATTTGGGGAGATGAAGAGAGCAAACAAATTGGACTTCTGTGGACTTCACTGGGAAATGACTGTTGTGTCTGGGATAGAAAGATGCCTGGCAGGGATGCTCCCGGAAAGTTCTTCTCTGCCTGAAAGAGCTGTGTGAGTCTGGAGCATATTCAGAGCAGACTTCTCATGAGAGAACTTAGCTATAATGGGTGCCCAGTGAATGTGCCTGATGTGAGAGTCTTCTTCAGGGCTGGGAGTTGGCCAAAAGCAGAAATTGACCAGATAGGTATGGGGCAGGGTTGGGGAGAGTGGGGGGAGGGCACGGAGCAACAGGAGCAACAGGTTTGATATGGGCAATCCTTCCCCAGTGCTCCAGAGCATGAGGTCATGTGGTTGTGAGAACTTCTCCATTAAATGGTTATTACTTCTTTTTCTTTTTTTTTTTTTAATCTTTTCTCCTCCTTTTTTTTTTTTTCTTTGCAGACAAATTGTTTTTCCCTCCTCACTTCATTCTGGGAAACAGCCGAACTGTTTTAACTGAAACTTTCCCAAATAATTCAGCCCAAGACAGACAGACATTGGCTAGGAAAATAAAAAGCCAAGCATAGAGAGTTTGGCAATGTCTTTAGTAAATGAAAACCGAGTTTCTTAATGGAAAGTGTCAGGCACCCTCAACCATAAGTAGTGTTAAAGCGCAGCCTATAATTATGCAAATGAAGAGAGGGCGTCTTTGCCAACTGGACCTGTTTCCCAAACATTGCGTTCACTTCTAAGAATCTCGAGTAGTTGCATGGGATTTAACAAGGTGGTTATAAAATCAGATTTTTTGACTGTAACTGAGCTGCCACTTGCAACTGTGAACAGCTGAAGACTCTGTTGAGAGGTGGTAGGTCAAATTCAGTCCCAGTGGGTCCCGGAGAACTGGGACCATGAGGGGCTTTAGATGGTTTGGCAAGGATTTTTTTTTTTTTTTATAGTGGTAGTGAAACCAATTATCTTCTGACTGTCATATAGGTTTTTGGGAAACAAGGTAGGAGTTAAAACTGACAGGTTATGACAGGCAATTTTGATGAATGGGGACTAAACGGGGTAATCGGTGCTGCTGGGAGAGGGATTTTGCACTGTCAGCAATGAAGTGGCCAGGAAATATTTTCTTTTGACTCTTTTACAAAAATAATTTGACTCCTGGTGGGTTTCCTCTCCACTAAAGGAGCGGAAATTCGCCAAAGGTGGAAATAAGCAGTTGTAATGCACACACGGAGCTGAGAATGGTGGTTGATATGTCCTATTTATGAAATAAAAACAAGCAGATAAGAGAAGTTGCAACCATGATTTCACATTTTCTGCACCTTCTTGTGTCACAGAGTGGGGACTGTCGAGGTCCATCTCGACATCTTCACTTAACTGGGTTTTGGCGATTCCCTTGTTCTCTCCTGCTCTCTTCCTGTGGCACGCTTGGATCCATTAGATGTGGAAAAACTAATGCTATTTAGTTTGTTCTGTGCTCTTGGGATTGTCTTGCTTAGGGTTTACAAAAAAGCTCAGAATAGATGCTCTGTAACCCCTCTGGGCTGTGTGTCACATGGCAGTTTTCCATACACCGTGGCACAGATGGTTCCTGCCAGCCCTCTTTCTACAGAAGAAAGGTGCCAGCATTAACTAATCCATAAAGCTCCCTTACACCGGGCATCAACCCAGTTGTAGCGGTTTAAACCTCCAAGGTATCTTAAAATGCTGCTGTTGATGTTGTTGCCTTGGTGCTCCATTTCCTTGCTGTGCTAACTCTGAGCTTTTATTGGAGTGTGGGTAGACGGTGCAGCACCGGGTGATCAGCACACAGTGGCGTTTTTACATTTGAAATACAGTTTCTGCTGTGGGAAACATCCCACTGCAGTGGAAGGGATTCTGTCAGATCTGCTTCTCTAGCTGTTTGTCTGGAACGTAATCCGGAGGTTATCTTTGATTGTTTCAGTCTGGGATTTGGTGGTCCAGGCTATGTGGTGGGTTTTGAGTGTGAGACTAGAATACGTCCTGATGGTTTCTACGTGGAAGAAAAACCAGCCCAAATCCTTTGGGAGTAAGTGCCTTGTGGGTGAGTATCACTGGCTGGGAGGCAGTAGACCTTGCTGAGGGTGGGGAACAGACAGAGCAGTGAGTGAGTCAATCACTTGTATTTCTAGAGTAGCAAGATAGAAATTACTGAGCAGTAATAAGAGAGAGCAGATGACAAATAGAAATTCCTTTCTCTTAATTTTTCAGCAGATGATCTCATTTTACACCAGATCCTCAGCTGCTGTAGACCAGACTAGTCCCATGAAGCCTGTGCTGATTTGCACCTGCTTTGGATCTGGCAGTAGCATGCTTGATTTTAAAAAGAAAATAATTGTGGTTGTAGTGTAAAATCAGCTTAGTTTTGGATTAGAGAAGCTTTCAGCATTTCAGGCACCCAGGAGGTTGCATGCACCACATGTTGTGAAGTTGCAGCCTGGCGCACACAAACTTCCGTCTTGTCTTTCAGGTGAATTTGCATCATCTGCTTCAGTGGATGCTTTGGAATATTCTCAGACTTCTCCCTAAGTGTTTTTCTGCATTATTTATTTTGAAAGCAGTGGTTTTAAAAATAATTCTTACCAAACTAAATTGGCCCCATACCCTGTCCTTGAGTTTCACTCACTTGGTCCCATCCTGAAGCATCACCAGGAATATGAATATTGCGAGACCTTGGATGCAGTTGTCTAATTATACTCCAGACTTAATTCTGCCAAAAGAGAACATTTCTTCTCCAGATCCACCTCCAAAACCTCAGTTTATTACCTAGTGCTGGGAATGCATTATGGGCCCCTCTATTCCATAGTCTCAAGAAAAATGTTTTCTCTTTTCTCTTCTCCCTCTTTGCCTCTCATCCCCCACCAATTATTTTTTCCTGCATTCAGCTGAAAAATCAAAGATGCTGCTCTTAATACCTCAGCATGTGTTGCAGGGGTGCAGACACATCCATAGACAGAATATAGCAAGAGCATCATGCTGAGGGTTACTTACAACATCCCTGTAATGCGACTGATTTACATTGGCCCAGGGGAAGAGGTGAACTGGAATCATGAAGAGGCTCTTAAACTTAACCACATCTCCTTCAAGGCAGAGCAAAATATCCATACCATCTGATAGGAGAGAGGTGGTTTTGACTCCCACCCCTGCCTTTTTTAGAAGGCAAAAACAATACAATGCATATTTACATAGAATCCCCTTAAGGACATCTGTCATGCTGGAGATTAAACTGAATGTCTCTCCCCAGTTTAATGTTATGCCTTCAGGCAGTCTAAGCCCAATAGATTTAGTTACTCTGCTCCAGATCCTGGATTACTAGCACAGGCAGTTTTTTATTCTTGCCCTTATTTTCCAGAAGCATGGAACCTTTGCTTGTAAATTACTGTCTTTGTGTGGGTTTTCTAGGCCACTTCCACTTATGTTTTGGAGCCTGGCCCTATACTGGATTTGTGGTTAGTGTTTTTTACATTAACTTCTAGCAGCCGCACTTTCCTCGCTTCTATCTCCATATGGTGCATTAGACAAGTTATTCAGCTAATTTCCTTCCCTCCATTGTGAGGCACATCACTGAAGCTATGCTTCCATCCACCACCTTTTATCCTTTTATCCAGAAGAAGTTTGTGTTGCCTTCGGGACTTGAACTTCAACTGCCACTAAAATAACTGGGCAAAGAGCAGAGAGGAAAACAATTATTTGAAAGTTATTATGTTAACTTCTAAAACCAAGTTTACTTTCCTTACTTAGGGACTTACTGATTTCTGCTGTCCTCCTATGACTGAGTCTAGATGTCTGCTGTCTGGATGTCTGCTGTCTGCAGCAGGGAATCGTTTTGCTCTGCCTGTTTGCTTGCTCGCTCACTCTGTGTGGCCTGAATCATAGCTCGGGAAGCTTAGTTGCAGCAGCTTTTGAAAAGACATCTTAATTTGTGGAAGAAAAGGGGATTCGTTTGAAGGAGGAAGCTGCGGTGGTTTCCCAAGTGGAGGCACAGCTTGGCCAGTTGACTTCTCAGCCAGAGGTGTGTCTCCATTAATGCAATCAAGGGAAAACAAACAACAGATATTTTGGACACCTTCTGCAGGATGATGTTTCTGATTCTCAGTTTTTACCAGTCAGTTGCAAATGAGAAGGTAAAATTGAATGGTAACTCTGTCACCAATGTCAAAATCTCCTCTGGCTTGAACAGCAAAGAGTTTTTTTAACAGGAGCCCGTTGGCACAAAGGGAGCAAAGGATTAACTCCCTTAAGTGACTGTTTATCAAGCCAGTTTTACTCATTAGATGTAAAGTTCAGTATTCTGCCAGCAACTTTCATATTTGTGAGCTGAATGTCCCATCTTGTGGCAACTTCTGCATTCTACAGTGTTCAATTTGCCCACGAATCCTTAAGGCAATCCCAATAAATGAGGCAAGCCTGAGTCCCCCCTTTCTCACACTGTTTATCCCTGATGGTTTTAAGATACTGTTTATTTGCAAATCCGATGTATTATTTTGCAGTTTCCATGCACGTTGCCAAGTCCACAAGCCTTAGATCAGGCTATGCAAGTCTTAGATCAGGCTCACCCAGTTAATCCTTTGACTTCAGTCATTAATAGCGACAGATGAACATGCCTCGTAACGTATCTCCAAGATGTTTCCAAATGAGCAGCCCGTGGTCAGTGTTATGGCTCTGCCACATATACTGTCATTCTTTCCCCTTGCTGTCTGGTTATGCGATGAAACCTGAACCTCATCAGGCAAGCGTAGAATTTTCTAGGGGACTTAAAACACCTCATTAGCTATATAAGGGCTTTCAAGGCTCTTAACAGATTTCTCCATTAAACTCATAAATTTCTCCATAAATTCCATCTTATATTTGAATCCTAGTCAGTACCACCAACTGTGGCATCATCAAGAAATAAATTAAGGCTGTTAGGAAACTCTCCTTGCCAGTCCTTACTACTAAAGCTCTGTTGAACCGGCTTGCAGTAGGGTAGGTGTCTGTATGCACGTCTCCCTGCAGCACCTCCGGAGCCCCTCTCTTGCATTCTGGCCACATTTCAAGGAGGGCATTCTGTCTCTCCAGCTTTCCCCATGCATCCAAAGGGCCCTCTCCTCCCATTGCTATCCTGCACAGCGTAGCTGATTATACTTCTATCCAAAGCAAATATACCTGAGCCTCCAAATGGCTGAACAGTATTGGATTTGCATGAAAATTTTAAATAAGCAGCAGCAAAGCAATGCATGAGGACTCTTTGTGGATGAGCAACATTCTGGCACTCAGTAGCCACCCAAAACCTAGAACATAAAAGTGGCCATGCTCAGTGGGAATTTGTCCAGCACAGAGGCTGCAGTGATGAAAAAGCTTTTCACGTGTTTTGTGCCAGAGTTATCTGGGCTGTTGTCTTGGTAAAGGTTGTAATCCTGAATAAAGGATCGATGGAACAGAATTGCCCCATGTCTGTGTGCCATTTACCTGGATGTTTGATCCTTCTCCACATGAGCCGTGTATTGAATAGAAGGACAGGCAGACACAGACACATTTCATCCCTCAACAGCTCAGAGGTGCACAGAAACAAAAGTTAGTATTTGAAGCAAGAAGGAAGCAGATGCACAGGAATAAGGAGAGTGGTGTCACCTTCACAGGTATCAGCCCCCAGGCTTGTGGACTGCTCAGGAGAGGACTGGAATATAGAATCATAGAATCATGGAATAGCATGGGTTGGAAGGGACCCCAAGGATCACAGAGTTCCAACCCCACTGCCACAGGCAGGGCCACCAACCTCCAGGCCTGGATCTACACAAGGTTGCCCAGGGCCCCATCCAGCCTGGCTTTGAACACTTCCAGGGATGGGGCATCCACCACCTCTCTAGGCAGCCTGTTCCAGCACCTCACCACTCTCTCTGAAAAAACTTACCCCTAATATCTAATTTAAACCTTCCTTCCTTTAGCTTTAATCCATTCCCCCTTGTCCTGCCGTTGTCTACCCTTTTTAAAATGTTGAATCCCCTCCTGTTTATTTGCTCCCTTCAGGTACTGGAAGGCTTTTAAAAATAGTATCTTTTAAGATGTGTATCAGAATGGCTATACTCAGCATCTTCATCCTTCCCAGTCTGTTTTTTGGGCCCACATGAGCTTTTTCTAGTATTCAGATCATCCTGTGACAAGCAGTTCCACAACTCAGCTAAGGCCCAGCACAGCAGGTTCCAGGCACACCTGCCAGCAATGGAGGATCTCTGGGGCTTTTGAGGGCTGTGACTCCATGGTACCCACAGTACATAAGGGTGACCAAGGGACACAGTCCTGCTCAAAAGGACTTGAATGTGAGAACCAAGTTAAGCTCTTTACTTTGTGGCTGTATGTTTTGGGTTTGCATAGCAAAGTTTAGGTAGCAGGGGAAGCTCAAGGGGTGGCTTCTGCAAGAAGCTGCTAGAAGCTTCTCCTAGGTCCAACAGAGTACTGGAGGGAGGAGTGAGAAGATGTGAGATACTTTGCAGACACTAAGGTCAGTGAAGAAGGAGAGGGAGGAGGTACTTCAGGTGCTGGAGCAAAGATTCCCCTGCAGCCCATGGAGGATGATGGAGAATAGAGATTTCACCTGCAGCCCGTGGAGGACCCCATTTTTTCTCCCCTGTCGAGTTGAGGAGGGGAGTGATGGAGCAGCTTTGGTGGGCACCTGGCCTCCAGCCTGGGTCAACCCACCACACTGGAAATGCTGAAGCCGTTCAGCCTAGTGTTTCAAAATAAAAAAGCTGTAATGAGAAGTCTTGATAACTCAAGAACGATAGATAATTCAGGGGTCCTGAATTAAGGCTAATGCAAACCTGGTTCCACATCAGAACTGAGCTGTGTAGGTACCTTGAGGAGGTGGGGGTCACCCTCACCGAACCTACTTCTGTAAATCATATAATTTGTTATGTGTGACATGAAAAGACACATGCGGTAGTTCAGGGAGGGAAAGAAAAAGCCTTCAAGGGTTAGCTCCTCTGTCTAAGCTCAGCCTGCAGGAACAGTTCTGTAACCAAAGCTGTAGCTGTGCCATTAGGCGGCCCTCCATGAGTTAATCCAGTTCAAATTATAAAACTGTATTACTGCAGTCTGTGGAAATGTTATCTGGAGAAAGCTTTTTAAATCTCGGTAGCAGTGGCAGAGGTGTGGTGAGCACATGATTTGTGGAAAGGGTCCCGTTCGCCACTTGGTGCAGATCTGTAGAACTTCTGTGAGTTTGGGGATGCTGCGGGTTTGCACCAGCTGGGAGAGCAGACTTGCATTTGCACCAGAACATATGCTAACCCTGGCGAAGAATTTAAACCCAGATTGTGAACCGCTTGCAAGGATGAACAGCTCCTTGTGAGCAGTTAAATTGACTTCACTGGGCCTCTGAGGTGAAGAAGTCCTTACTCTTGAGAGTACAGGGTTCACCATGCAGCCCTTAATTTTTTATCCTGTAAATAGCTGCTGGTGGTTTTGCTCAGTGCTGCGAATGATCATCATTTTACAATGGATGACCAGAGTGGATGATGAGATCTGAGACTAAAGGGATCAATACCTGCTAACACAAAAAGAGAAAGAAAAATTCCTTTTACCTCAATTGCGTTACCTCCCTCTAAAGAGATGTTCCTTCAACTACAAAGCAGCAAAAGCAGATAATGTGGCTCTGTTTCACCGAGCCATCAAACATTCTAAAAGTCAGTTATATAAACATTTGAATCTGGTGACATTTGATTCCCATGCTGTGTGGGCAGCCTGGTTTACAGCAGAGATTTCTAAACAGGCAATCTAGTTTTCCAGGTAATTAAAAATGTTTGCACAGGCTAGTAGATTTATCTTTTGAAACCATTTTAGCACTAGTGCTCTCCAGAGTGGTATCAGTTGACACAGCGCATAATCTAGAAGAGACTAATTGCCGCGTGATTTCTAATTTTTCTGCAGTCATGTAAATGAGCTGAAGCCGGCACAGGTGGAGACTGCTAGAATGAAGGATTTGGCTCTCGTGTTGTTATCTTCATTTGCTGTTGTCTTATCAACTCAAAGTAGGAAATCTGCCGTCATGAAAAGCAGGCAAGGGAACAATGTCTGACTGAAGTCTTGTTTCATTATTTTTTAATTCAGACAGTACTACCTGCCTAATGCAGTTTTCTGATTACCATGCTAGGCAGCCAGTAATGCAGTTTTATTCAAATAAGGGAAGCAGTGCTTTAATTTAAGCTAAGAAATCATCCACATTTCTTACCAGGCAACAAGGATTGTGGTTCAATAATACATGAATTTAATAATGCATAATGGTAGACTTTGCAGGTACTAAATAGCAATATCAGAATGAATTAGTATGCTATGTTATTCTACGGGAGACCATCTCCTTTGCGCATGTGCTCTTTGTCTCTGCTTTGCTTTTCCTTGAGCTATTCTACTCTTTTTGAGAGGTGGGATAGACTGATTAAGTTTTAGTTCCAGATCTCCTAAAACCCTTTTTGGCTGCACAGGAAGGCCTTATAGTGGACTGTTTGTAGCTGTCCCCTGGTATGTACTAACCCATCAAGAGTTGCTGTGGTGCAGCAAGAGAGGGAGACAAGCAATGTTCCTACCCAGTAAGGAAGTTCTCAGGAGCACTGAGAAGCAAGGGACATGGAGCTCAGCAGAGATGATCCCCTACTACCATCCTGGGAATGCTTTAATATATTATGCAACTCCAAATTAGCTGGCCATGACTTCTCTTAGGCGATCATCTCAAGATAAAAATGTTCGGCTAGTTACAAGTTCGGTGCCTGTTCCAAGCCTTATCTGCTTTCATGAGGAGGTATTCTTTTTCCCTGGGGCTTTACCCCAGCATGTTCCAGCTGGCAAACATACTCTTACTGTGCATTGTTGTTCTGAAGATGTACTCAAGCTAACTTAAATTGATCTGCCTTGGGTATTCATAATACTACATGCCAGTTGCATGAGCCCTTCCAAGTCTCTAGATAACAGGGAGGTGCAAGAAGAGAATCTGTGCTTATGTCATCTAGCTGATGCAGCTGAGTTAGGAGACTAATCCCTCAGGGCTTCCCCCTCCATGCTTTAGCATCTGAAGCTGGCAGAGCTTTCTCATTCCCATGGTTAGCATGGGCTGCTGAGGAAAACCATGGGTCCTTGGACTTCACCTCCATTCATCAGGTAAGATCTTCAACATGCTGTCCATTCAAGTAGTCTTCTGAGCATCTGCTCTGTTCTGCTCTTTGAAACAGGAGCACAAGATCCTGCTCAAAATACAACATGGGGGTATAGCTTCCCACTCTGTTTCTCCTGTTTTGTGAGTCTTAATTTCATCAGGAGATATTGCCCACAGTCCCTCACATCTCAGAATGCCTCTGTCTCACCCAGGTCACCTCTTTGAAAGGTTTGTGTCTGCGTTATTTTGCTTTACTTTGGTGTTCTTCAGTTCAGTGAGTCCTGAATTCCAGCAGATCTGCTGCCTTCGTTGGTAGCTGTGTTTATTTTAGTTGAAAGGGGTGGTTGTCACCACGGTCTGACATGAGTACCCAGATGTAAATCTAGAGGGCTCGCTACTCAAGAGGGTTTTCTATAAAAGCACATAAGTAACTACAGAGTGAGGAGGAAAAACAAAAAGAAAACCGTAGGCCTGATTCTGCTCTCACCAAAAGGGTATGTAGATCTTCGTTAGTTTCCATTCTGCAGCCCTCAAAAATGTTCCCTCAGTGCAATCCCATTGATTTCAATAGAATTATTCCTGATTCACGCTGTCCTCATATGTTTATAATAAAAATTCTTACCAGTGCCATTAATACCCTGCAGATTATTCAAACTGAAAGAATTTTTCAGAACAAATTCAACTTTCATCATTTATGCTCTTTGTACACTCCTTGCATTTCACTCATCACAAGCAATAAAAACTTACTGATCGGTTTCACTTTTATTTACAATCCAATTAATTCCCTGGCACAATGACATCCTATTTAGGTTCATGACATTGGAGTGAATTGGTCTGAATTTTTTTTTTAAGCAACCTATTTCCATTACTTTTTTTCTTTTAAAGTTGATCATGTCCTTTTATTGGCAGTTTAGGAAATAAAACATTTGTATTCCTTAATAGTGTTCCTCCTAATTCTAAAATGCCCCTGGGAAAGCTCTGATTAACTGTACTACATTCAAATGTAGAATGATCTAATTACTGTTTCCGTGGCAAGAACTTCCAGAAGACAGGATTATGTTGCTTTTAGCTCCTTTGTGTTTGGAGAGTGCTTATGTATAATATCTCTGTGTACATACTACATATATGTGTGTTGGGATAAGTGTGCACATGCGAGAAATGCCTGGCTTTTTTTTAAGAACTAGAGAAGATGAAAGTTTGTTCCTTTCATATTCAGGACGTTTTGGTTACATTAGTTTTCGGTAACAAATTATGCTCATCCTCTGTGGACAGAAGCTCGCTTAAAGTTGTAAAATAGATTTCCTCTTGCATTGTCCTGCTCAATAAACCTCTTGTTCCATTGTGGAATCTGTGGGAGCCTTCTCCGGGGACAAAACCAGAATGTGGAATTCATTACGTATCGCCCAGTGCCCCATGCGGAGCGCTCATCTGGATTCCTTCGACACAAAAACGTGCTTTATGCCATTGCAGGGGCTTTTGAGAATTTTGAAGTAAATCCAGCTCGGAGCTGGTATATCAATGGCAAATCCTCTTAGCTCTGGTTACAGGAGATCAGGATGTTATTTCAGCATTCATATTTGGGAAATGTTCCATTAACACCTACAGCAGTAGATGCGGATATATATTTGGCTGCTGTTTAGGGGGATCTGTTTGATGACTTATCCTGAAGACAGGGATTCAAATGCTGTTCTCACTTGTACTTATGCATCTCCATAGAGTTTGCTAGATTAATATTTCTAGCATACCGCCATCTCTGTGCCAAGCTAGGGACACTTGGCTCAAAGGAGACACTCGTCATCTTAAATCATCAACGTTGTATCCTGTTAACACCCTCATATCCCTGAAATGTCCTTATTCAGAGGTTCAGTCTTTAGATACAGATTTATTGCAAGGACTAGTCCTGCTCATTAGCACCAGCCCAGGCCGTGCCATCGTTGGCCTAGATCACAACTTGTACCCCTGTCCTTTAGCTAGTGTTCTGCTTATGGAAGAAGGTATAGGGTCAGACCAAGAAGTCCTTCAACTAGGACTGCATTTACAGGGGAAGATGCGAGGAGGGTTTCAAAGACAACATTGCTTTCTGTAGGAAGAATAATGTTCTGTGTAGAGTGTTTGTTAGGATGTCTCATAAGGGAAGAGCTGCTCACCTACTATTTTATTTGGAGAGGTGGGTAGTGTAAGGGTAACCACTAAGAAACCGAACAGCACAAATGACACAAACAGAGACTTGGCTCAGCCAAACATGGGTGGGCTGCATAGCAAATAGAGAACAAGGAATCCAGAGAGGTGATGTTCTCTGGCAAGCCCTGTTTAGTCAAAGCTGGATTATGACAGTGCTGAAAAGGGTATTTCATATTTTCTCTTGGTGCGTTTTGAATGTGGGACAACTTTCCAGGGGTTATAATTGTAACTCAGGAATGAGCTCGGCAGTTAATTTAACAGATTAGCACCTACCAACTTTCAATTCTTCCCAACTGGCCAAGTGTTTTGTATCAGCTCAGCTAAAAGTCTTGAAGGGCCTGGAAATTTCAGCTGATGGATGCAAAGCGGGCTCACTGGTGCGATGCAAGTTTTTTTAGCCTATTTCTTGCTTTGGGTTTGCACTGAGGTTTGAAAAGGTCCATGTTCTAGAAATGAGAGGTACTTCTGTGTGTCCAAACCTCTGGTGGTACGTAGCGAAGAAAAATGTTTTTGCCAGGATGATATTTACCCCAGTGAGAACAGTTTTAGTCATAGAGGAGAAGTGGTGGTCGGCACTTACTGCTGCTTGTGTATGTGTGACGAGACCCGTATGATTAACCTTTTATATACTTTAAGCACTTCTTAAATAATGGCATCTCCTTTTAAACACCAAACTAATATGTAATTTAACTTAAGATGTTATTTTCCTTGTTTTCTTGAGAAAAACTTCCTGCTTTTGATTTCAGAAGATGCCTAATGAACTGACCTTCTGTCCTCATTTTTAGCTCATCCTTTTTTAACCATGAATCTTCTGATACTTGATGTTTTGCATTTGGTTTTGTATTTCCCTTGATCTCTCAGTTCCTGAAGGCATGTGTTCAAAGCAAATCCTCAGTTTTCCCTTACAGAAGTAGTCCTCATTGCTGTGGAAAACACCGTGAAAATGTGACCATTAGAGAGTGTCACATCCATAAAGGAGTGTAAAAGGGTTTAAAAGTAGATTATTTTTAGTATATCACTCTTCCTCAGTTTATCTTATGATTTCTGGATGACTGTCCTATGATTCTGAGATGCAAGAGACTGGCAGCCTTCATTTCTTGTGTTTGTGTTGGGACATGGGTGGTTCTTTCTGCAACTTGGGTTTCTTTTATCTTTCAGTTTAGATGTGGTACTTTTTCTGGGGCTCAGTCAGTACCCTATTGTTTTTCCTTAACTTCAACCTTAATTTTTTTCACTTACTTGACAGTTCAGGGCACTTTGTAGGGGTTGGCTCACAGTAGGCTCTTTCATCAGTGGAAAGACATCCCACCCTGAGAGCCTGCGTACTTAATTTCACAAGCAGAGCCTGGAGGTTTTAATTTCATTGCCTGGATGTCAGGGTAGAATCCAGCCTCTACAGTTTACCACTCTATTTGTCGCCGTGCCTCTGAGGAAGGTGCTAGCAATTTCGCAAAGCCATTGTGCTCTTTTCCAGCCATGGTGAGGACACAGTACCTCTGGGTGACTCCACTACTTGAAGTCACTTCTTATTTATGTCCTGAGCCTAGGCTGCAGGTTAAAGCAGTATTACAGGATGTGATCACATATGCTTTCCTGTCCCTACATTCTTCTAAAGATTTCTGTTTATGGCTATTACTGGAGACAGGAGCAATGGTGTGGTCCAGAATTGCCATTCCTGCAACCCAGTTCGGTTGCCGTTGGGGAGTGTTTAGCCCTCAGGGTTGGCTGAGAGGAACTGTTTGAGTCGGGTGATTCTTTATGCTCCTCCCCTGTTCGTACCAGCTCAACTCATGAGTTTAAAGCAGGGCAGGGGGTGTGCCAAGTTAATAGCTGTTTCCACTGGTGAGGATGTGGTTCCCATGGGAAGGTGTGTGCTGTATCTGCAGCCAGAGGCTGAGTGCCTTGAGGAGCACTCCTGTAGTAGAAAATTCTGCTTTATAGATATCAGTCTGGGAGACTCACAGCCACCTCCTGATAAGCCTTCTTCTACTTCACTTTCCACCAGCTGAGTCTGTGCCAGTTGGGGGCTGCCCTTCTTTCTATGAGCAAGGAACTGGCTAACAGTCTGCACCAGGAGGGTGCTGGTAAATCGCTGTTTTTCAAACTGGCAACCTGTCACAAGTGGGGTCCCATGGGGATTGATACTGGGACCAATGCTGTTTAATATTGCCGTAAGTGATCTGGATTGCGGGATCAAGCGAGCTCTGATGAAGTTTGCAGATGGTACCAAACTGACTGGGAAAGTATAAGAGTGCTGGAAGAGTGGGCTAACAAGAAATGTACGAAGTTCAGCAAGGAGAAGTGCAAGGCCTTGCTCCTGGGAAAACATAATCTAGGATCACAGCACAGACTGGGACCTACCTGGCTGGATGGCAGCTCTGTGGAGAAGGACTTAGGGTCCTGGTGGACAGCAGCAAGCTCACCATGAATGAACAGTTCGGTACAGCAGCTGGGTTGCATTAACAAGGGCATCACCAGCAAGTCATTACCCCACTCTACTCAGCACTTCTCAGGCCACACCTGGAATACTGTGTCAGTTTTGGTCCCTGCTATACAAAAAAAAGTATAGGGACAGGCTGGAGAGGGTCCAGAGGAGGGTCTACCAGGATGATCATCAGACTGTGGAAGCCTGCCTTATGAGGAATGACTGACAGAATTGGTTTTTTTCAGCCTTGATAAAAGAAGGCTTAGGGGAGACCTCATCACCATGTTCCAATAGTTAAAAGGTAGCTACAAAGAAGATGGAGACTCCTTTTCCATGGAGTCACATGGAAAAGACATGGGGTGACAGGTACAAGTTACTTCTGGTGTGATTTCAATTGGATACAAGAGGAAATTTATTCACAATGAGAACAATCAACCATTGAAATAATCTCCCCAGGAAAATGGTGGATTCTCCAACACTGGAGGACACTGTTAAGATGCAACTGGATGGGGTGCTGTTCTTGTGCAGATGGTGCTTTTGCCTAGATGGAGCTTTTGCCAAGAAAGGCTGGAGCAGATGATCCTTGAGGTTCCTTCCAACCTGATATTCTATGATTAATCAGTGTCATTAAAATGCAAAGGGCACTGGAATAGGCTGCCCAGGGAGGTGGTGGAGTCTCCATCTCTGGACATATTCAAGACCCGTCTAGACAGCTATCTGTGCAATATGAGCTAGGGACCTGCTTTGGCAGGGGGGTTGGACCCGATGATCTCTTGAGGTCCCTTCAATCCCTGTAATTCTATGATTCTGTGATTCATTGAGCTTTGGAAGCAGGAGTTGTTACGAATTGTGTTTATTACTGTAGAGCATTTGAGGTCAACATGAACATCAGTTGCTATGTGAACATGGAGCTGTAGGTGGCTCATGTCTCAGAGAGCTACCATAAAAGGCAACACACTCAGGGTGGGTAGAAGATGCCTTTGTGCAACAGAGAGGCTTTCTTAATTCCCCAGCGTGGGGGAACAAGCTAGATTTTCATAAAAAAATAAAATGGCAAAAGAAATAAAGGAGAGGGCAGAAGAAGGGGAGGCATGAAGAGAGGCTACAGTCAAACAGCTTTGGGGAGGGGAACGCTAGTCACAGTTGGAGGACACCAGCGTCTGCATGTCCAGAAGCCTCTGTCTTGGCAGTGTCTGCAGATGCTCTGTGAGGTTTCTTCTCTGGATTTAACCTTCTGTGGGAGAGGTCGCCATCTGGAGCCTGTTGGGTTTGGAGGACAGCAGTTGTCTCTGGCACTTTTATGAATCCATGGGGAAGAGTAGGTGAACAACTTGTCTGGGTCTTGGTATTTCCTTTCCTCCCAGCGCTCTCGTTTCCTCTGTTGTATCTTGGGCTGCTCCTGGTAATGCTCTCACTTCCTTCCATTAGTATCTTGGCAGCGTATGACAGGGCTGAAATTACATGATCAGGAGCTACTCCTGTCTTGATTGTTTGCAAGCGCACCAGGAGCATTCTGGAACAACTTTAATTAAGGATAAAGCACTCCAGAAGTATGAAACAGAGGATTATAAAATCAGTGTTAGCAATCTTTGTAAAGGACAAAGTTACGCAAGTTTGAGTGACAAGATTCCTTCTTACTACACAAGTCTCCGCTTTATAATGTAATCTCCAGATGGCTGTGATTATTCTCAATCTGGAAAAAGTATATTAATGAAGTTTTTTTGGTTGGGTTTTTTTTAATTGCATGTGATATGAATTCCCTTTGTAATTGAAGCTATCACTTTTTCTTCACTGTGTTCAAAGATAAATTCAATACAGAACTGTAGACCCTACCTATCAGACAGGTTTGATGTCATCATCTCAGCTTGTCAGCTGCATCATTTTTAAATGCAGGGTAACTTTTTTCTCTAAATAGGTAGATAACAGAAAGAGTTGCTGAAATTGACTAGAGTGTACACGCTATACTGGAAGAATGATACAGCCTGTGAGAGAAGAGGACTCTCTTGTACTGTATAAAAATTGTTGCAGCAAAGGGAAAACCACAGATACTGTTGCAGTGAGGTCCATGCTGAGCAAGCATTACCTGCTATCAAGGAAGAGGAAGCTATGGAAAGGGGCTGGCTTGTTTCAGCTGGGGGGAAGGAAAAAAAGAACAAGATCATTGTAAACCTAGAAATTATTTTCTTTGTGTATCAAGTAGCCCATCTGTTATTTTCTTCTGGCTGGGACTTGCTTGATTTTGGTGCCACCTGGCTCTGGCTCAGAAGGTGAGGGAGATGAGAGAACAAGAGAAGATAATTTCCTCCTTGCACAGCTCTCACTTCACACACAGAATGAAAAGGTTGGAACAGACCTTTATGATCGTCGAGTCCAACCTTTCCTGTCCTACTCTAAACCAGATCCTTAAGTACCTCATCTTCCCTTTTTATAAACTTGTGCCTCCTCCTGTCAATATCTGCTGGAAGAAGCTGTGCAGGGGATCCTTCTTGTCCATCTGGCAGATCATGAAGCTTCTTTGAGGCATGGCAGGCCCAGTGCCCGGTTCTCACTGCTGCAACTCTAGTTTCTCCTGAATTTGTTGTGGTTTGCATGCACTGCATTCTTCAGCTGGTACCCTCAACACTGGATTTTGGCCCAAATAAAACTTTTCTTAGGGAAGAAAGTCTGTATTACTGCACATCACTCTTGCATCTGGGAGAAAGGAAGAGAGAGTTTGGTTTGATGTGTTATGTTTTGTCATTTCAGGTGGAAGGAAAGAGAAAGTCGTGTTAAGCACAATAATGACATAGAATTTAAATATTCTGTTTGAAACCTTCTCATTGCAAACAATTACTTTCTGATTAGCTGAATGCCAGAGCACCCTGTTTACTGTTTATTAGAACAGCATTGCCCCCAGGACAGCTTCAGGAACAGCAGAGGGGGTTATTTTTATGATGTCAGAGCTCTTTTGCAAAAACTGGATATCTCAGAATCTAGAGGTCTGCATTTCTTGCTCTGGTCATCCTATCTGACCCAAACTTTAGCTTGAGCATAGTGGCTGAAGAATGCTGCAGCCATTGCAAATCCAAATGTGGATGAGAAGAAGCTTCAGGCTGTAAACTGTTTGAACACTGGTGGAGTTGCTTATGCTGGTAAGGGTAGAAGAGCACACACAAAAATTCACACTTCACTCAATATCTGTTTATTTGACCTGCTCACAGAATTAGCTCTTGAAATAATGAGATTTAACTTCTGTGAGCTGCTTTCAGTTAGTATCTGTTGCTACAGTGCCTAAGTGACTCAGGGGGAAAGGTGGTTTCTGGGTTTTGCAGGAGAGATCTAGCCTGTCCTGTCAGCGAGTCATCAGGAGCAGAGTTACTGTGCTGGTCCAGGGGCTAAAAGATTTAGTTCCTCAACACGGAAACACATGGCTGCTCTTGCAGTGGCAATGAATCTGCCTGGAAATGTAACAACTTGCAAGACGTGTACCGAAATTGTATTGTTCAAGAGTGGAACAAATTAATTAGACTAAATGGAGTCTTTGGCTGTCATGACTCCGTTAAGAAAATTCACAGGAGACAGGCTGCCTTTTTTGTTAACAGCTTTCTTCCTCCTCCCTGTGTGGACTTGGGCTTTTTGTACCTTTTTCACTCTCTGCCTCATTGTTTCAGTCTCTGTCCCCAGCTGCCAGAACTAAGGGACTCCTGCTCCTTCCCTGATAAAGGACTAGCACCCAGCAGTGAGGAGGAGATGCCCTTACAGCCTCAGTGACTACTTGTAGAGTCATGGTCTCTCCTCCCCATTGAACTCAATCCCTCTTTTGAACTCTCTTCAAACCATTCTTGCTGTGCTGCTCTCTCCACAGCTCCTTACCTGCCTTTCCTCGGGGCGTGCTTTCCCTCCAGATCTGGGATGCTGGGGGCTACAGGGAAGAATTAAATCTCCTCTCTGCTCCTTGGGCACACAAAGTGCATCCTGCTGGTGGTAGAGTCCACCTGTTTCGTCACATCACCACAGCGAGGTGGATGCTATGAACAACCTGCAGATACTGCATCCTTCAAGGGAAGAAAGACCCTCTTAGTTGTTTTCAGGAGCAGAGCTGTATTTTGTGGCTTTGCTGACTGTGATTCTGATAATTCCTCATGTTAAATTGTCAGGTTGTTCGAGGTTGTGTTGATTTTTTTTTAAATTATTTTTAAGTTTTTGGCTCTTTTGAGAATGGGAATGCATCAAGGGAAGATGAAGGATGTGAGGAAGTAACACCATTGAGATTAAAGGGACCAAATTTTACCAGCAATCACAGCAAATATCTGGCTTGCTTAAGTGAAGCCAATTACTGTATTATTGCCTCCTTTTGCACTATGCACAGTAGGGATGTCACTGGATAATGGTTTGCATGTAGAGTTAATCACTTTGATGCATTTCTGACTGATCCCAGCAAATTATGTTTTGGTTCCACTATATTAAACACAAGAGCAGGGGATTATCATTAATAAATCTAAGGCACAGCATGCATAAATCTTGAATAAATCAAATATCAATTACATAGGCAGTATCTGCTGACATCTGCTTTCATCAAATAATATATTTGAAATAGATTTTATTCCACTTTGTTGGAGTCAAAGGAATGTTAGACTGGTGTGCAAAGACCCTTACTCCAAAGAGTTGGGTTATGTTGGCGTGCTATTGCTTGCTGAGCAACATAAAACAGCCTCTTTTTTTTTATTGCCTTTCATTTTTATACATGAATAGCACATTGGTTTCATAGAGTGGTTCACATGGTAAAGAGAGGACTTGTATCTTTAGGGAGAAGCTCTTCCGTGTCTGAGTTGCTAAATTCTGTTTTCAAGTATTTTATCAAGGTTGCTTCTGATGAGGCTGCCGTGTATTCGCAACTGTGTCATGCGAGGGGTGGCTGGGTGGGGTGAATTCAGCCTGGGATTTCCCTGAGGATTGTGACAGGTAGAAAGAAAATTAGTTAATGCCCGATTTCAAGGGAATTACAGAAAGGGAGGATTAGGTGTGGGCAGAGCCCAGGAGCCTGTGGGTGTTTGAAGGCCTGTGGGCAGGGTGAGTATCTATCTCTGAACACATCACCTCCCTGCCAGGGGCAGGTGGGGTGTTTCTCTGGCTTGTGAGAACATGCAAAGCAGGAGTTTAACGTGACGGTGAGTCCTCTTCCTACCAAGGTTAAGGCCTTGCATGGTTGCAAAAGTGACTCCCTCTATTGTGTGCTTTACCCAGGGTTTGAACACGCGGGGATAGCGTCAGTGGAGCATCTTCAAATACTTTGGCTTCTCATTTTACTCCCTTTTTCTTGTTTGTCAACTGTCTCTTCACTTCATTTCTGGATTAATGGAGACTGTGGTGACTGAGCACTCAAAAAAATGAGAGCACCCTTTCCCATTGAAGGAAAAACCAAATAGAACTTTAAAGGAGCACTCTGAGTCCTTCCATTTCCACCTCTGCTCAGCCTGCTCTAGTCCCACATATGCCTTAGCTTCACAGAGGCACTTCAGAGGTTGGAAATGCTGCCTAAGAAAGCCTGTGGATCTGCAAGTTTCATTTTGTGGGCTCTCTGGATAGCAACCAATGCATCTGAAGACCTTGGGGACACACCAGACAACTACTTTTTTGTGTAATACGCTTAAACATATACACAGATGTTTTCAAATATGTGCATACACCATAATAAGTTTGAGTACACATAGGTGGATTTAGTTTTCTAGTGTTGGTGCATCATTTGTAAAATGTGCTTAATTGTGGGCAAAATTACTTCTTTTCTGTCAGGGCATCTGTTGAGCAATTTAATTCTGAGGAAACGTGTGGATATCAAAATTATATTGTTGGTGAGCATCAAGCCAAAAGGAAAGGAATAGTTTTTCTTATCATTTTTGGAAAAATCTGTCATCCTCTAAATTAGTAATTTTGAGAACTATAAATGTACTTTAACTTACACGTTTACAAAAATGAGAGTTGGTATCCTTTGGGTCCGTGTATTTAAGCACACCTTACTTGCTCTTGTGTGTAGTCCTCAAAGACACTGGGAGCCACTGGTCCCATTTGCAGCAAGTGTGCTTCCACACAAACCTTTATACCAGTTCCTGCAATAACACCAATGGGTCTGTGGACAGCACAGCACTTGGTGTGTGGAAAGTGAAGCAGTGTATCTGTGAAGAATTTCTAGGAGTACCATCCCTTGGGAAATGTTTTGAAAATATCTGACACTTGATATAATCTACTGCATTCCAAATGAACAAAAAAAAGCAGTTCTTTAGAAGTGTTTTTCTGAGCCCCAGGGATGTCCTCTGGCAGAGATGGTCCAGCTGTATCCAGAGAGGGAGGGACTCCACTGCAACTAGGAAAAATAAATACAATAAAATAAAAAATGACAGATGCGCAGCTTTTGTTTTAGTGGTAGGAATATTTAAAGTGTTTGGCAAGCAGATCTCAGGCTCATATTCCAATTCAAGTCCAATTCCTCTCTTAAAAGAGAATTAATTAAAATATAAAGCTTTAAATTCTCTTCTTGGCTGCCTGTTCCCATTCCCATTGCTTTCTGTGGGTGTTATACCTGTGTAACTGGAAGCAGGTTCTTGTTTCCCCTTGCAATTTAACAAGTCCTATTACTCCTGTCAGGTTTCACGATACAAATCTGGGGGTGACAGCATGGATTTGCAATGGTGTAACCATGCATTATACTTACCCTGTTGCAGGAGGAGCTGTAGGTCGCTGGAAAATAGGTACAAGTTCAGCGTTTGCTGGGCACTTTATTTAGGTTTTGTTTGTTTGCGTGTTTTACAGCGTTAGAGAACTTGCAGTATGAATTGGTTAGCAAGGCACAGATCTTCTGTCTGAGGAAGGGATCCAGAGCTTCAAAACAGATGTTGCACTGACTCTTTCTATAGGAAGACTGCACCTGGCCCATGCCACTCCACAGGAGGATCTGGAGAGGCTATCAGAAGAGGTAGACATCTTTGGTTTTGCTCTCACAGAGGTTTAAATCTTCTTGCTTTTGCATGGGTGTTGGTTGGTATGTGTGACACTGCATAGGCCAATGTGCGGTGGGTTGACCCAAGCTGGATGCCAGGTGCCCACTGAAGCTGCTCCATCACTCCTGTCCTCAGGGAGCTGGACAGGGGAGAAAATATATATTGAAAGGTTCATGGGTCAAGATAAAGACAGGGAGAGGTCATTCAGCAATTACCATCACAGGCAAACCAGACTCAACAGGGAATTTATTAGCCAATCAAAACAGAGTAGAATAATGAGAAATAAAACCAAATCTGAAAACACCTCTCTCCACCACTCCCTTCTTCCCAGGATTAACTTTATTCCTGAGTTCTTTATGTCCTCCCCGTGAGCGGCACAGGGCAATGGGGAATGGGGGTTGGGGTCAGTTCATTGTGAGTTGTCTCTACTGCTCCTTCCCCCTCAGGGGAGGACTCCTCGTACTCTTCCTCTGCTCCAACATGGGGTCCTTCTCAAGGGAGACAGTCCTTCATGAACTGCTCAAGCGTGAGGCTCTCCCATGGGCCGCAGTTCTTCATGAGCTGCCCCAGTGTGGGTCTGTTCCGCAGGTGCAGTCCTTCAGGAGCAGACTACTCCAGCCTGGTCCCCCATGGGCTCACAAGTCCTGCCAAAAAACCTCCTCTGACTAGGGCTCCTCTGTCCATGGGCTGCAGGTCCTACCAGGAGCTTGCTCAAGCACAGGCTTCCCACTAGGTTACAGCATCCTTCAGGTGTCTACACCTCCTCCAGTGTGGAGTCCTCCATGGGCTACAGGTGGGGTCTCTGCTTCCTGTCATCTACTGTGGGCTGCAGGGGGATGGCCTGCCTCACTGTAGTCTTCTC
The DNA here is from genome assembly GCF_964237585.1 of Gallinula chloropus. Taxonomy (NCBI): domain Eukaryota; kingdom Metazoa; phylum Chordata; class Aves; order Gruiformes; family Rallidae; genus Gallinula; species Gallinula chloropus. The sequence continues at coordinate 68,603,100 of NC_140087.1, forward strand.
CACGAGCTGCAGGGTAATCTACTTCAGGACCTGGAGCACCTCTTCCCTCTCCCTCTTCACTGACCTTGGTGTCGTCAGATTCTCACATCTTCACACTCCTTTCTTTGACAGTAAAATGCTGCTCCTTGGTTGGGTTTTTTCCTTCTTAACTCTGTAATCACAGAGGCATTACAACTGTGTCCAATGAGCTTGGCCTTGATCAGTGGTGGGTCCATCTTGGAGCTGGCTGGCATTAGCTCTGTTAGACCTAGGGGAAGCTTCTAGCAGCTTCTTGCACAAGCCACCTCTGCAGCCCCCCACCAATGCCAAAACCTTGCCACACAAACCCAGTGGAAGGGAAGACCTGAGGCCAGGGAGGGATTTCACAGCCAACTTTTGCAGCCAAGTCACATTTCCTGTACACAGAGTACAGGGAGAACAGCATTTTTAATTTGATTTTTATGGAAGACTTTTTTTTCCCCCCAAGGGAGGCACATGAATTTTATCTCACTGTATCACAACCACCTTGCCCACAAGTCAGCAACGTGGCCTTTCATTTACATTTAATATATTTTCATTCTTTATTTTGCTGAAGTTTGGGGATTTTTTATCTTGATGGAGTCTCATTGCCTGAGTCCACTGCCACAGGCTGCTAGTCTGGAACGGATCTGAATCTCGAGATCAATCATAATGTTAGAAGATACAAAACAGGGGGAGTTGAAGGAAAAGATGGGGGGTAGTACAAAAGGCCATTGTCAACTCCATCTAACTGCTCAAGCCATCTGTGAGATGGATAGGAGCAGCCAAAACTGCCATCAAGGAGACCATTGCCCACTCCCACTGGACTTCATGTCTCTGTTACAGCCCATAACTGTGTCAAAGTGTAAAGACACAGATAAAGTAGGTCATGACATGAGGAGGTACTAAAAGTGGTGTTTCATACAGTCTGCCCTTCAGACTGAACCCCACCTCTCTGATCCCATGTCAGCCAGGCAGCTCAACATCTTTCTGCTCAAGATCCTTCTGCAGGGCTTGACCTTCCCTTTGCCACAATGTCTGTACCCACCACCACAGTTTTCAAGGATGTGACAAAAGCAGCCCCTAGCTGGTCACGTGAGGTAGCTCAGTTTAAGGAGAAACCATTCCCAAGATGAGCTTGTCCATAAAATTGTGTGGGATTTGGGTTGAATGGAAAAGAAAACAAAATACACAGGGTTTGTGTAAGATGGTAGGAAATTGGAATTGCTGCTGTTTCCCTGACCTTGTTTCTTTTTTTTGCTAGTTTATTTGGTATCTAGCAATTGGTGGCTAGCAACAATAACACAAGTATTTACAATCATTACCAACTCCTCTTGTTGGAAAATAAGCCTATTGAATATTAAATTAAGCCAGACTGCTTAATTAATATCATCTTGGGGCTGTCCTAAAGAAATTTCCCTACTGTGCAGGTCTACATGGATGGCAGAGTACGTATTTGTACTGTGGGCTTTGAACCAAGCTGGCATGATGTGTTACTGAAAGCAGAAAGATTTGTGTAGTGCAGGCAGTTTGCAAGTCCGTACTTATGCAAGGATGAAGGTGGCAGACTTCCCAGATCTTTTATATTTATTTATTTATATGTACAGACACATATATAACCTACCTTTTAGTTAATTAGCTAATGTTTGTAAAGAGCTTTGAGGATTAAGTGCTATGTAAGTGCTAATTATTATTATTATTATTAGCTCTCAGTATGCCTTAGTAGACAAGGTCAACCAAGAAGACACCAAAGAACACATCTGCTAATGAAGGCTGGGTAGACTGTTTGCTCTTCTTTTTTTCCCCTCCCCTGAGAAAAGAAAAGATGGTAGTAGGAAGGTCTTCCCTAATGACATTGGTAAGAACAAGCCTGTGCCAAAGAGGACCTAAGTGCAGATAGTCCTGTCTCAAAGGACAAGGATGTGCATGTTGGTTTTTGGCAGTCCCTCCCAGGCACAGGACAGGGTGACTGTCTCTGCAGTCTGCATGTTTGATGCTTTCCTGGGTCCACACAAGCCAAAATGTCTGTAAGGCAAATATCCAAGCAGGACAGCACAAAATGTACAAATACATTGGCCCAGCTGGAAAACTGTGTAGAGGTGTTGAGGTTTTGCTTGCAACCCTTTTAAAGGCCATCTGAGGAGGTTGCACTGCTCTGTTACCCAACACATCCTCTGCTGGGTGTTACCATCACTGTATTCTCACTCTCGTGCTTGATACTGCGTAAGTGACTTTGAGGTGCAGTAGGAGTGACGGAGAGTGCCTTTCAAAGCAAATATGCAGTCTCCTTTGTGATTTGCAGCCATTAATTAGCGCTCATAAAATCCTCTCAGGGAAAATGGATGTTTGTGTTTAATGCGTGCGCGCACACACACACACACACACACACACAAACTGTATTTAGGGAGGTCCATGTGTATGTATCTGTCCCAAAGATAGAAGGAGCAAACCAAGGCAGTGAAGGGTTAAAGAGAAGCCTAGAAGCTTGGCATCAAGCTCTGTGAGTTTTGGTTAGATGCTGTCCATCAGAACAGGCATCTGACTAAGACTTAATTGCATTTAAATGTTTAGTTCCACACTTGCACATGAGTACATCCATAGTAAAGTGGGTGTATGGCGTTGCCATTTGAGGTGGTATTTGGTTAAGTATACACCTTATTATCTTCAAAGTTTTTAATTTCTAGCAGGTAACAACAGGTTCTCAAAACTTCTGTTAGCCAATATTGAACTATTACTCCTTGTCATCTTTACATACGATCATGGCTTCATGGCAGCCTTTTGTTTACCTCCTTTTATAAAAGCTTTTGCATATAACATACACACCTTCCTCCAGCAAACCCCACCATGCTGCCAGGAGCACAAAGGAGAACAGGGTCCAACACACACAATTTACTGGCAGCCTCTGCTGGAAACCCTCATGCTTCTGTTGTCATCATTCTGATAGAAAACATGGGTTCCAAATCAAAGGAGTTCACTTGGCCCTGTCAGAGAATTTCTACTGAACAGTTGAAACATCTCAGGGAGCTGGATGCAGCGTTCAGCCTGGCTCGTCCTATGGCAGCAGCCAATTACTACAACCCGTTTGTGTTAAACCTTTGTTAAAGATGTGGATAGCAGGAAGAAGGAGAATTAGTTAAAACACTGGACAAGGTAAACGTGAAGTACTGCTTTCACTTTAATATGATTTTCTTTCTCTTTCACTGTAGGGAATTTTTATAAGCTCTTTTATTTTTTGCTTGAAAGTCTTTTAAAATGACTGTAAATACATGGGATGAGTGTTCTGTGGGGGAGAAAAGAAACACAGTTAGTTGAGACAGGCTGGAGGTGCTATTTCTGTTCCTGCAGCTAAAGTTCAAGCCTTTTTCTTTGAGTACAAAGCAAATAATGCAGGGAAGGGGAAAGAAGAGATCCGGGAATAATCAGCACCAGAGACAGAAGCTGTTCTCCTTTGCTCACAGGCTGCTGCAGTCCTGCCAGCTGCCCTGAGACCTGACAAACTTGGCTCTGCTGGATATTTAAGATGATGCTTCTTACTCTGTGTTTTGTTTGTGGTCGCAGAAGTCTTGCAAAAAACGGAGGGTTGGCTGGCATGGGTGAATTTTTTCTTTATCAGAAGGGCAGCAGAAGTCAGGTCGAAGAAGAGCAGAAGCAGAATGAGGAGAGAAGAGGCAAAAGGGAGTGATGTGAGAAGCAGCAGTGCAAGGCCAGCTGTGCCGGGGTCACAGGAATTCACAAAAGCTGTTGCAGAGGGAACCATTCCCAGGGTCCTGCTGTCTTGTTCACTTGAGTCAGGATCCAAACAATTGCTGTCAGGCCAGTGAAGACGGTGGTGCTGGGCAAGAAGAGGCAGTGACTGTGGGAAACAGGAGGAAGGCACCATGACTTGCTCTTTCGTTAGTATCTTACTCCTCATTTCTGACCTTTCTTCCCTCTTCCCACAGATTGCCCACTTTCCTCTGTAACCTGCACTCTGTCTGTGGAAGGGACATACCAGTAAAGCTCGCCTAACTGGGACATATTACCTTAAAACGTTTTCTGGTTGTTATGACTAAAGTGAGGTGTAACTGGCAGTTAGGCTTCAGTTCCCTCAGGGTGTCTGGACCTCTGCACAGTGATGCCCTACACAGGACCAGGCATTGTGGAGTGGCAGGGACCCACATCAGCTGGCATTGAACAGGACCTCTCTGGCTCCAGCTGAATACCGCAGGAAATGAGGGATGGGCTTGGATTGTCCTGAATGGGCTGCAGAGGCGGTGAGATGAGGAATGGGGCTGACTGAGGAGCTCAGGGGAATGATTAATAGTCCTTTCACATGTCTTAAAAATATACATGCACTAAGAGCTTCCACATACCAGCAGACGTATTCCTGCGTGCTTTGCTGTGCTTGAATTTGACCAAATTCATGTCAGACACATCTTCCGCACTCTGCTAGGTCTTTCTGGGGTTGTTTGCTGCATCTGTGCTGAGCTGAAACTGCAGGGGGGGTATTTTTTCCCTCCAAAACCAGTACCACAAATTCATTTTTTGTGCAGTGTGCCATCTGCCCTTGGTTTTTCCAGTGATTGAGTGATCACTGTTTTGGATGAAATGGGATAATTAACCAAAGGAAGTTATGTACAGGTATAGGTTGCATCACATATGTGTTACGTTTATGTATTATATGTAGAACAAGGTCAGGTATGTGTGTGTTACATCATCATAGTACTGTATTATATAATTATATATTATAATTCAATTAGAGTAACAAATGAAACATTAATATATCGTTACATTCTAATGCTGCATCATCGCATTATTGCACATAGGTATACACGGGAGCTCAGGAGATAACTCGATGGCTGAGTGAAGGTTGCACTTCAATCCGGGTAAAGCTTAGTTGCTCAATTAAAGTCGATGAAGCCATCAAAGTGCAAAATGAACTTTTTCTTTTATTTTTATATAACTATGCCTGGGTTTTGGGGGTAAATAATTTGGTAAATACTTTTCTGGATGAGGTACTCTGGTCAGTTATGAGAATTAAAGAAAAACTGCCTGGATCAGAGGGATTGGAAGGCTTACAGTGAATAGAGAGAGGCACAGACAAAGGTGACAAATATAGGGCATGACTTTGTTATGAAGGAGAGTAAACAGTCTGTGTGAGACACCGGATAGCCTGTAAGAGTGAAGCTTGGGTGAACCTGATAATGGCTGGAATGGTGGGGAGCAACTTCCCAAGGAATGATTTTTGCTGCTGTTCATACTGCTGGAATGGGATGGCGCTCCCTGAAATAATTAGGCAGCGAGTTCGAATCAGCAAAAAGGAAGTTTTGCTCCCCCTCCCCCCCTACTCCTGCGCTGCTTCCCCAACACCCACAGTGCACGATTGTAGTGTGAAACCCCTTGTCACAGGATGTTGTAGAAGCCAATAGTATAAATGGGTTCAAGAAGGGATTAGACAAATTCATGGAGGAGAAGTCTACTGGGAGCTATTAAACACGATGGTCCAGATGCAACCTCTGGCTCAGGAAGTCCCAAAACTGCTGATTGCTGGAATCTGAGAGGTTATACCAGAGGGGAGATTGCTGTAATTGCCACACTGATTATATTCACTTCTGAAGCACCCACTGCTGACCACTGGGGGAGATGAGATACTGGCTTGGATGGGCCATCAGTGTCTCAGAATGGCTCAGATATTTTTATGTTCTTAATTTTTGTACAATGAACAGAGAAGTTATCTCAGTTTTGTCCCCCCTACAAGCTGAAATCCACTACTGCCAAGAAATGCAGGTTTCTGACTGCTCAGGCCACTCAGGACTGGCTGCTCAGAGCCAGCACGGATACAGCGCACATTCCATACTGGCCTCTGTGACTGCCCAAGGCCAAGTGAACATGCAGCCCAGGTCAATGGCTGGACCCACTGCAAACGACCATTTGCCTATGAATAAATATACGCAAGCAAGGCTGGTTCCAACCTTGGGGCTGGAAACTCAGGAAGAAAGAAGCCTTCTGCTTGCTGTACCTTCTTCCCTGGAGTGGGTAGGAAGGGATTAAGCAGCAAGGTTACGGGTAGAGGAAGGTTTAGCTGCCTGCATATGCAGCACCACTGGCTACTGCTCTGAAAGCTGAGCAAAGAAGCTGAGAGTTGGTGATTTTCTGCAGTATTGGCCTTATTTCTGTAGTGATGGAGAGGTGAAGGTAACCTACTATAGATCCAGATGCATGACTTAGCACCCTTGCTCCTGATTGGTACACAAGCTAACTTGGTTCAGCCTAGTCAGTAAAGAGTAGCAGTTTGTTAACACTAAGAGATTAACTGAACTGTCTGCAAACCACCCCATTTCCTCACATAACATTGACTCAGGAAACGGGCACACATAGTCCATGTAGACTTGGGTAGGCAGAATGGTTGGCAAAATGCAAATCCACACTGAAGATGTGAGGAAGGACCTGAGACTCCAGGGTTAAGTCTTGGGGGTGGGGGTGTGTGTGTCTGTCCAGGGCTGGGTGCTGTGTGATTAGGCCACACTGTGATGTAAACTGCAGCATTTTCCCCCAGGCAAGGACTTGGACTTGGGGGCCTGGACACAAAACAGCTGATATTAGAAGGGATTTGGAGGCTAAGCTCTGGTTTTAAACCCTCTCCGGTGTGTTTGTGTTTCTCCAAAGCCATCCTCCCCTTTCACACCAGTATCCCCTCCCCAAATTTTTCATAAATGTTGCCGTTTATGAAGAAAAAAAAAAAATTAACAAGCAAAAAAAACCCCAGAAAAAGTGAAAGGAGGAGGAGAGCCCTACCTCTTCTGCAAATGTAATAACTCAGATGGGGGAATGCGCTGTTAAACTTTCTGCCTTGACGTGTGTATGTGAAACGTGGCCAAGTTATGGTTTCTGTGGGAATTGTACGTTTGAATTTTCTGCCTTTTGTGTGGTTAAATTCTCAACCACAACATTGCTTTAAATAGTCGGGCTTTTTTTATAATAGTTGTTGTATCCATAAAGCTTAATGTTTTGCTTCTTTACAAAGGTGGGAGGGTATTTGTGTGTTTTTGTGCTAGGGCGATGACATGGCGGTTTACTTTAAATCGGAGCATGGAGGATACACTCGGATTTCTGCCAAAGTGAAGGGGGGGGGAGGAGTGGGTGTTGGGAGCTCTTTCTAGTGAGAAGGGATGGCTCAGTGACAGGGGTGTACTGCCAGACCGACAGAAATTAGTCTAGGGGACAGGGCCAGACCTTGGGATTTCCTGTTGTGATCCTGAGTTTTATCTCTAAGAAAGCAATTCCAAACTTGCTCCAAACTGATAGAACCCACCAATTTTGTCTGCTCTTCCCTCCTCCAAATATTTGCTCTGCAGCCTCTGGGAAGTGATGCGAGTGACCTTTGTAGAAAATCTGTCCACCCATTAAAGGCCAGCATCACAAGCAGTGTTAATTGCTGTTGTGGTCGGGACTCTACACGCAAACTAAGCCATCGACCTGGCTTGAAGGTCTGGTTTCCCGTCAGCACCTATAAGACCCTATAGAAGGTCAAAAATGAAACTTGTGAGGCAGCACAGGGAAGCCAGCACCATGTCCATTTGCTTTGTACTTCTTCTGCTGGAGATTTTAATGTCAGTATATATGAGGGTTGTGGTAGGTTGAAATGTAAATTGGAAGGGTTTCAACAAGAAGTGTTTATATTCTACTTCAGCAGTGGGATGAAAGGTGAAGGCTTTAGCTTGACAAATATGTATTTGTATATTTTTGCATCGGTGACCAGAAAAGAATATGGAAGTTTACAGGTCCTGCGAAACCCATTTCCTTCGGTTGGGTTGGCTATCACAGCCCTCAAGCAGGCTTAGGGCAAGATGGGCAGCAGAAATTATCTCCCACAGCACTGAGGAAATGCAGCTAGTGCTGGGGATGGAGGGGGCCTCTTTTCAGTCATGCTTTTTTTGGATGTTGTTCTTAGACCTGTTCTTTGAAAACACAGGCTCCAACCCCATGTAGCCACCAAAAGCAGTTAGAACTTTCAGACCAGGTTCTGTGTAGTTAGGCACAGCTGAGCCTGGTGAAGGTAGACATCTGAGGTTGAAGGGGAAACCAAATCCCCAGGGTTTGCTATTGTGGGAGCTTCAGACTCCCTTTCCTTCTTCCAGTCTCCTGGCTGGAGGGCATTATCTTACTTTTCATTCTTGCTCCACTTGCCCAGCAAGTCCATCCCTGGATTAGTGTCCTTGGTACTTTTTTGCCTTAGTGTTGCTGAATGCACCTTTCCAGGAAGAAGCAGTGGTCCTGCCTGTATCCATAAACATACTTTTGTCCTTCTGACCTTCCCACTTGCTCATGAACCCTGTGTCTTCTTGCTGTATCTTGAATTTCCACATTTCCTATGGGCAGAACCTTCCAAACCAGGTGGAGGGGAATTCATTTGCTCTTCCCTTTCCTCCCACACAGAGCATTCAGATAGAGGCCTTTGACACCCCGAGACTGACCTGAGGCAGGCAAGTGAGATCCTGTGTCTGTAAATCAGTGTTAATCCCCATAGGATGAGCTCAGGGCTCCATCCTCAGACCTGAGGGGTAGGTAAAAGGCAAATGGTTTAAAACTACTTTGAAAGAATGTAAATATATTTCTTGTTTTTACCCACCAGGTCCTTGAACAGCTTCTAATGTTTTTAAAAGGCAAATGTCCAATTTCCTTCACTATCCTATGAATAAAAACCTGTCCATTGGAGTGGGTGGGAGGTTTGCCTTTGGTTTCAGGAGAGAGGGGCTTCAACCCACACGTGTCCTGGTGGAGAAGCCTTGGGTACCTCCACGTGGTTTTCCTCCTTAATAGGATTTTTCTGGCCTGTTTGAGAAAGTTTTCTTCTCATTCCACTCCTGACAGCTCTAAGGGCACAGGCAAGGACATTGTCAGCAGGGAGGCTGAGTTTATTGGCTACGGATCCTATGATTTGGATACTTTCTGCCCTTTTTTGAAACAATTCTTTGGTTTTGAAAGCAAATGGTGGCTGTAATATAGTGAATTGGACACTAAATTTCTATTAATTCATAAAAACTAAAATAGAATCCATTAGGAGTAGTTTGGTATTGGTGTGAAAGGAGATGTAAATTATCTACTATCATGCTTGAAATGCGAAAGCTAATCATGTTTGGCATCAGGCCAGCTACCATTAAAGTAATTATTTTTAATCATCAGCACTTGGTGACATGAATACTCATATTTGTTGATTTACTGTGGAAAGCACTTTATATTGTAAATAAAAAGCTGACAAAATATACATTTTGTTTTAACGATAATAATAATTATTCAGATAAAAAGGCATTTGCTTTTACAAAGCCAAAAGAGTTGGTTTCTGCCCCCACTCCCCCACCCCACCCCCCACAATCAGTCAATATAATCAGCCTGCTGTATTAAATGGGAAGCCCACCAGCCGCAGAGGGGTCTGGATCCTATTCCAGTGTGAATGTTATATTTTTTAGCATTAAAAATTGCTAATAGTGGATTTTCCTGAATCACTGCTGTTGAGAAACTCCTTCTTTTTCACAGAAGGGGGGTTAACTTGACACAAATTCAAGCTGAACTGTCCTGTGTGGAACCTTTGACAATAAAAGACCATAAAATGCTGGAAATGGTCTGTGTGACCTAGATTTAAAAAAATCCCAATTTTAGTTTGTTTTTCAAAGTTTTTCAGTGAGTCTGAAGCTCCTAATTGCCTATATGAGTTCTGTAAGTGGAGGTATAAGTGCCTTGCTTATTTGGGACCATTGGAACTATCCACCTGTCTTCTACAGAAATAGAACTGTGTATGTTGGCATCGTGTGCTGTAACATTACTCTGAAATTTGGAAGTATTTAATAAAGGGGTTAGTAATACATTCAGTAGACATCTCATGAATATGACTGGCGGTCTGTATCAACCCTAGTGGTCCATCTTCTCAAAACATGTGTATCTGGTTTGAAGAAAGCATGCCTTGAGTTCATGGGCATTGGCTCTTTTGGTAGGAAATTTACAGTATTGAGGCAAAAATTACTTAGGCAGTCAGATAGTCGCAAGTTCAGCATGTAGTGGCTGGGAAGGCAGTGAGTATCAGAAAGCAATTCAGGGAGGGGAAAGGGTTATTAGCGGGTAAAGCAAAAGCAGCAGCAGTGTAGGTCTGTGTGTGATTCTAGGGAAACAGGGACTGGTTCCTGAGTGTTAATTATAGTAGCATAAAAAGGTTATTACAGGGTGTGAGAGGGTGTGGGAATAGTGTGTGCTCAGGTACTCAGAGGCAGTTCTACCACGTGCATTTTGGCACAATTATTTTGTACAAGCCGAATCATAAAAGAACAAAATACCCAAAACAGGCAAGCAAAAAAGGAAAGCAAACAAAAACTCATCCCTCAATTTTCTCCTTAAATAAGCAAATCCAACCAAGCCTACATTGTTTCCAAAGCCTGGGGGGCACTGCCACGCTAGCTGGAGGGCAGTGCAGCGGAGGTGGCCACGTGCTGGATAGCTACAAGGCCTGGTGGGAGCATTGGCTCCTGTTTCTTTGGCACCACGCAGCTCGGCATCTCCACCCCAGTGCTCTGTAGGTATTGATTTTGACAGACAGCGGGGCAATTTCCTTTCCCTCTAGTTTTTGACCGCGTTACACAGTGTGACAGTGAACATGGCTTGGTGGAGGTTTGCAGTATTGCTGTGGAAGGGGTTAGACTCCTCTGCAGCATTCTCCTCCTCCTCCTGTTCCCACACAAGCCTCATCCTCAAAATTTGGACCACCTTTGATCCTCTCCTTTCTTCAGAGTATGGTCTGTATAGCCAGCCATTGTAGGGTGGGAACTATTTACCTAGACTGAGGAGCTGCTATCAGCCTGCTCTGGTTAGGGGGTGCAAACCTTTCGGATGGGCACCAAGCCTAGAGATATCGCTGCCTCTTTACATCTCCACTTCAGAGCAAAGGCACATGCAAAAGTCTATACACACACACTTTTAATATTGTCCCACAAGTTAACCTAGGGAGATGCTGCTCATTTTTAGGGCTTCAAATTGAGTCTTTCTAATCTAAAAATCAGAATACATGTGCTTACATAAAAGTACTTTAGTTTTCCCGTGGTTCTTACTTGTGGAAACATAGTATGCGATTGTTTTGAGTCATTTCTTAAAAAACAAAAACTGAACATGAAAAGACAAACACTTTGTGTGGGAAAGGCTTAAATATACCTAGTAAGTATTTTTTAATAACCTGGATCAAAAGATGGAGATAAAAATTTGGAATATTGTTCTAGTTTGTTATGAAAATAAAACTTGGCTGGATTTTTCTGAAGGCCCAAATGCAAACAGCTAATTGGGCCAGTGCTAAATCAAAATGCTTCCTGGTCTTGTGTATTTTAATTCTTTTGCCTTTAGTAGCCATGAAAGGAAAAGACAGACTCTTTTCTGACAATTATTCAGTCCTGTGTGAAATGATAATTTAGGTAAATTCATACTCTACTAGCAATTCCTTAGAAAAGGGAGGTTCCCAACTTAAATAGTTCTTTAGAGAATTCTGCCTTATCCTGCAGGGAGATCTGATCTGACCATAATTAATTTCTTATTGTAACTTTAAGGGGGAAAAAAAGAAATTTTTAAATCTTTCATGAAACATTTCTTTTGGGGGGGGGGGGGAGGGGAGGGGGGGGAGATCCTTTTCTTGAGGTTTTTTTACCACATGGCTACATTCTGAAATGCAATATCCACCAGTTTCCAATTTTTCCACAAAATGGGTTTACTGGGGGACTCTGAAATGTTCCTTTTAGAAGAATTTCATTGTAGATTTCTAGTTCTGTTTTCTGGGATATATTTTTTTTTCGATATTTTATATAATAATGCAGCATTATACAATCTTAAGAAAGAAATTTATTTCAGAAAGGAAAATCCCAGCTCCTTCATTTAAAAACACTGGACTCTTTTGAACTGTTCACCCTATTGTATTTTGTTTTTTCCTACAAATGTCAGCAAATACTGCATGAACTTGTGACGGGTCTTGATTGACTGCCTCTGACTGTTCTCTCAGCTTTTCTAGGCACCTCCCATTAACTTTGTAGCCCTCTATTCAGCTCTACCATGTCTTCCTGCATGAAGTTTTGCTTCCGCGGCATTTTTCTCGTCCGTCTTTGGCCATTTCAGCAAAAGACACCTCTGTGTCCCTTCCCGTGCCGAGCTGTTGTGCTTTCTCAGGTGCTCAGGCTGGGTACTGTGTAAGTTGTGTTCCCAAATTTGCACTCGCTCTCCCCGTGCCCGATAGTCACTGTCCCATCTGGCTCGAGGCGGAACGCACACTCCGCTCCCGGGGGCTTCACTAAACTCATCCTCTCCTTCTCCTCATCAGCATGCAGCGCCTTTCTCTTCGGCTTTTGAAGTCTGCTGCTCAAGGCAGGGAGTGTCAGCGGCAGCGCGGATTTGCAGGCAGACGTGTCAGCGTGGGTTACCTTCGGTGTTAGCTAGATGGTGCTAAAGAATTTTTGCTTGTCGTGGCTAAGGGGAGCGTTCGGGTGCAGCCCTCCTTTTCGCTTCCTGGGCTCGGAATTAAAAGGCGATGCTTTTGCTTTGTCCTAAATGCAACATAAACTGCAGCCGGTGCATATGGGGAGTTAGCGCCAGCGAAAAGACCTGCTCCAGAGCACTTTGTGAGTTAGGCCTGTTGGTTTCAATGACTCCAGTGCTCTGTGGGTCAACCCCAGGAGCCTTACACATACATACTTTGACATGAAAGAGGTTTTGCCAGCGGAGGACTCTCTCCCCTGTGCCTGTTCCTGATCCGCTGGAGCAGTGATGGGCTTCCAGCAACCAGCAGGCACTTTGCCTTTCACTGTCACAGTGCCTGTCTTGAGAGAGTGAAACTTTCCTCTTGCTTTTTGGAGCTGGATCCTACAGCAGTTTGGAGATTTATTTTTTTTTTTAAGTGAATAATTTAGAAAACAAACAAAACAAAACACCACCCCTCCAACTTGTGGTAAGTGCTCTTGGAGCCCAGGTTTCCTTGCATTTTGAGTGCTGCTGTTTCAGATTAACAGAGTCCTGGCTCTGATAAATACTAACAAAGTGTAACGAATGATCAAAGCTGCATTTACAACCCCATGAGCTTGAAATGATTGATCTGGATGACATAATAATGATAACCAGTGAGATGAGGCATGCAGGACTCTACCCCTCCAGGTCCTGGGAGAAGGGAGCAGGTATTAAAAATGACTCTGCTTCTTAGGTCATCAGGTTATTCCAATTCTGATATGTGAGGGACAAATGCAAGACCCTCTCTTTTTCCCAGAAGAGCCCTGCAGCTGCTTTGGACTGTTCATATCCCTTTGATAGTAATTCATTGTTTCATACAGATTACCAAGTTTGGCTGATGACCCAGTAAGTGAGACTGAGTCATTAACGACCATTCCCTGTACTGCTGGGGTGGTTCAAAGGGTGGTGGAAGCTCAGATGCTGTTCTTTGCAAAGCCTGTGTGAGGCCATAGTCACAGATGTGAAAGGATATGAGCGTGGCTAGGGCATGGACTTTGCCATCTGGAGGTTTCCTGTCGTCTCCCAGAAGACTGGCTAGATGATTAACAAGACAGCTTGGACATACCATAACTGCAACCTTCTTTAGAGCTTGGCTGCCTCTGGTCCCATGATAACCTCTCCAACAGCAGTGTGTCTCCTTGTAACCTTCCAGAATGATGCTTCCAGCAGACTTCCTTTCCTCCTACAAAACAGAAGTGCCTAGCTGCTGTCCTTAGACCTGCCATGTCTCTTTTTCTTCTTTTCAGTCTTTGACTGCAGAGAGTGTCTGGATGTGTGGGATGCTCTCATTCCTCAGCACACCTTAAAGACAACTCACCCTTCTATGAAATCAACAATACCTGCCATTTATTTTCAGCAAGCTGCTTTTTCTAGGTAGCAACAAAAGCCCTTGTACCCCAAAGTCACTAGTTTGGTGCTATGGAGATAGTCTATTTGTGCCTGTAGGAAATGATCTCACAGCACTGGGTACGTCTTTGGTCTACAGCTCTGGTCCCAATGTGGTGTCACTTGCACTGGTTTTACAGCAGCCAGGGATCACTTTAGAGACAAGTCCTCTGGTGCTACTGCTTCATTAGAGCCCACCAACTTCTTCCTTTCTTTTTTCCTCCCAGATAAAATTATGGCTATCAGAATAAAGTTGTTCACCCACAAGCCAAGAAGGATTAGCATTTTAGAAATGATGGGCTAAATCCTGAGTGGGGTGTAAGTAAAGAGTAACACCTTTGAAATGAAGAGAGTTTTTCTCATTTACTCACTGAAACTCTTTTTCATTGTGACACTGAGATAGTATTCGTGATGTCTACAATTAGAGGATAGTTTTTTGAGGTTGATAAGGAGACAATCAGACTCTCCAGAAGGCAATTATGACCTCTAAATGTGTATCTGCATTGCGGTATGGAAGAGGCTATCTTCTTTTGCTCTTCCCCCGCCCCACCTCTTTTCCCCCTTAACTCTCCTATGGACCATAAAGACTGTCCCAAGTTAAGCAAGGTGCTTAAAATTTGGCCAGCTGTGTAGCGTCTCATGTCACCACTTTCAGCACTAACTCCAGAGTTAGTTCATCCAGCCATTCCTTGAGGAGTTCCTCAAAGCAGCTCCATCTGTTTGTCCAACCTAAAAAAAAACCCCAAAGCCATTAGTAATGACAAGTAGGACTGACAAGTATGTGGCCAGGCATGAGCGCTTTTCTGAAGATTTCTAAACTACGCCAGAGCCCTTTTACCCAAACAGTGTTGCTGTACACGGCAGTTGACCCCGGACTCCGTTCTCTGAGCAGTGCGTTCAATTAGCTTTAATACTTTCAACATTTAAATAGTTAACAGTAAGCAAAGTTCCTCAGAAGTGGAGGGGGACGACTACATGTGCGTCTGCTGAAGTTGTCAGGCAACGATGGAAAAAAAATATATTATATATATATATATATCTAATTGCTTCCAGACAATGCCTTTTGGATAGGGCTGTGCGAGAGCAAGGGGAGCTCGCGCTCTGACAGAGGGACTGCTCCAAGCCAGCGAGGAGGCTGCTGCAGCCCTGCCATCTCCCTAGTCCTGCCTGGCCACCTTCTCGCTGCCGATGGAAAAAGGGCTGCTTTGCCCAAAACCACCCGGTTCTCCGGCTCTCCGCAATACCCCTTGCTCACAGGAAGCCTGCAGAAAGCTAAACGCCCAGGGCGGTGAGCCAGCAGATCTGGGTCTACTGCTGACTTTCTTCATGAGTGTGGGCTCATCCTGTGGCTTCTCTCAGTCTCCGTTCTCCTCGCCAGTAAAACCTGAGATAAATCTGAGCTGTTCAGAGATGTAGCTTAACTAATTAGTCTGGATTCTACAGTAACAAGTGGCACAATTTCATTGACGTACAGATAAATTCCTGCAAATTTGGACTTCTTACTAGGAGTATAACCCTAACACGTATCTTTGAATCATAGAATCTTCCTGCTTTGCTGCCTCTCTTGATGTTTACAGAGTTTGTTCATCTCGGTGTTGGCGGGAAATGGGATTCACGTATTTTTTTGCTGCAGTTGGAAAACAAAAGCAGAAGGAACTGGAAGAGACAGCAGCAGAGAGCACTGAAGGAACTTCACTGGCTGCAAACAGCGTTAACAGCCAGTGCCAGAACCAAGGGAGGAGTAATAAGGTCATATATTCTGTGATGACAAGTGGGATAGCTTCTATTTGAGCTACCAGGACTCAGCTCAAGGAAGTCCTGCCACCAGTCCAGCCCTGACTATGACAGACTGGCCTCAAAGGTGACTTATCAGGAAAGCCAAATTTCTGAAGAAAAAACCCTGAGGTGGAAAGTCAGTCAAACTATTTAGCTCTTTATTAGATTCCACAGAACTAATTAACTGTTCTCCAAAGGCTCCACCAGCTTCAGGGCAGACTACAGCACTGCATTTTACTCTGCTTTGGCTCAGCCTCTGGCGATTATTTATCAGACGTTTCTGATACTTAAGTGCTGGGCATTAGAAATGCAGGTTGAAACGAAAGCTTGATCTTAGTTTACCGTGGCGTGAGGTGATGTTATTGAGGTTATTTCTCTCTGGGAACTTCTGTGTTGTCCCTTGTCAGTCCACAGTGAAGATACTTATCTCTGTACTAGTCCAAGTGATTGATTGTGCCCAGACAATACTGTCCTGATGTCCCATTATATCTTTATTTTTTTTTAAATCTCACTGTGGAGATGAAAACACTTAAATATTTTATCACAGAAAACATAGGCTCAGCATGTAAATTTAGCAGCTGAACTATATATCTGTGCATGTACTTTTATACACAGTTTTTAAAATTTTATTTTTTCTAAACTAATTCAATACTAAATGGCTGGATCGTAGTGGAATTGATAACAGTATATATGAGCATCATTTTATATTAGGACTTCAACAAGTCTCCAGTAAAGCAGTATTGTGGTTTCTTGTAGTTGGGAAGACCAGAGAGTATAATAAAAGGAGCCCAGAGAAATGGATGAATCTAACAGGAAAGGATCCACAGGAACATCTTGAGTGAATTCATTGCTACATGTTGACATCCAGTGGAGAAATGGTCTCAGGAAGCCTCCTTTCATCATCTATACAGCAATCTTAGGCAAAAGCCCCTGAAAGTGATGTTGCTAAGGTTAACCATAAGCTTTGTCTTTCAGATGGATTTAAGAATTTAGGTCACTGTCAACAGTCACTGCAGGGAAGAAAGTGGAGTTTCAAGATATTTGTAAAGCACCGCAGTTCATCTCGAGCCTTCCTCACTCATGGCTGAGCTGGCGTAATTGAGTTTATGAGGACCCATCATCTGTTTCAGTCTAAAGTCAGCTGGGTTAATTTAAGGCAGGACTCACTAGCTGGCAGGGGAGAGCACTTTAAACCTACCCCAGCCATTACTGCTGCAGTCTGGCCTACTGCCAGCGCAGAGTCTACAAGGAGTTGGAGTATATTTAGCTTCAGTTTATCCTCTGCCCCCTCAACTTACATGCTGACCCATGCCAGCTGTGACTCAAGTCTTCCTGGCCCCTTTTCTTGACATCCTCCAACCTGCCTGCTTGTTTGGATCCATGCTGCTTTCTTATCTTTGACTGTGAACGTTTGCCTGCGGAGCAGGCTTGCTCATTTAACTCATACTTGGGTTTTTATCTGAAAAATAAAAGATCACTCCTAGGATGCTGCAAGGAATGATGCTGGAGTGTTTGTGCACCACCCTGGTTTCTCTGAGAGAAACCTGGAGAATTGCAGGGTTGCAATTAGTGGAGTCTTTCTTTGAAATCTTTCTACATATTTGGACATTTTACTTGTTTTGAAGAGTGGCAAGGGATATTTTCCATGTACTTGTATGATAATGTCACTTTACCTACATCTTAAAATACTTCCTTTTTCCTTTTTTTTTTTTTTTAACAGCAATAGTTTTAAAATGAGTTCACCTAGGGCAGAGATGAGAAAAACTGAAAATATTTAATATAGCACATAACATGTATTTGTAATATTAATGAGACAAGTCGGTCAGGGACCATGTGTTTATTACTCCAAGAATAAGAAGGGATAAAGCCCTGGTGTTATTACCAAAAAATGTAGCTCTTACTGTATTGAGGGAAAAGGGTGCCAGACTCTTGTTTCCTCCACCAAACACACCCTTTTTTAATCTTGGAAGCTCCCTTCTCATCCATTCCAACTTTGACTTCAATTTTTTGTGGACAAGAACTATCAGTAAGCTTTATAAGATTTCCAGTTAGAAATGATACAAGGTTTAGCACATCTCATAGACAAGGGAATATGATGTACTTTATGATCTGATAAAACTAAACCTGGGGGAGCTATTCCTAAAAGTGACACTCGGGGTCAAGGATGAGATCACATCTGAGAAGGCAGCAATGGTATCAAATACCTTTCATAAAACAATGACATAAAGGACTTTAGAAAGCTGGCCTGGATTCAGGGGTCCTGATTGGCTCATAGTGATGTCAACTATGTGCCTATAATGCCCAGTAAATGTCTCATTCTTCTTCCTTTTTAGGAAAAAATGCCCCTTAATAACAGCAACAAGTGACTTTAGGTTGCTTGGGGCGCACTGGGAGCTGACTCTAATGTGCTTCAAATAGTCACAGTCAATGGGACTGAGGAGTAAAGACTGGGAGGTTTTGTTAAGTAGATTTTGCACATGGGAAGCCTTTTTCCACCTCATCACGGAAGCACACGTGCACTTCTTGGGTTGAAGTCCTTAACCCTGTTTCCTGGTGCTACCAGAATTCTCATTTTCCAGTCTGGTATCTGAATATATATTTGGAAATAGCGTTTCAGCAGTGGAGAAAGTCGCTCCCTTGTTCTGAGATCACCACTAGTTCTTTCTGGGTAAGTTCTAGTCAACAGGCTGTTGGGTGTTGACTGACAGTTCTGTGTCTCCTCCCAAACATTAGTCCGTGGGGAATGGCTATGGTCCACTGTTATAACACCTACTACAACCATTTGAGAGATAAGGTTTTGTTTGTGAAGATCATTGTCTTTGTTGTAGCTCATGCTTTTGTGGCTGGAGGACATTCTGGAGGGAAGGTTTCCTTCCATGTGAAATATGGAAGTAGAGTTTGAAGAATCTTGACTTCTGCCTAAGCCTGCTGCTGATATTTTGTCTGACTTTAGGACAGGTACAATCTCTCTGTGCCTTGGTACGTGATATCCTTGATGGAAATACAACCTGAGGTGCTTGATAAGTTAGGTCAGGCAAAGCAACATTCTAAAATGACTGTGCTATCTTTCAGTTACCAAAGGTAACATACCTTCAGGTCCCTGTCTGTGAAGGGAAGAGGAACCTGATTCCCTGCTTTACATGAACCTTCTTACAAGCCCACTAAAGGTGATGGAAAACTGTGCTAAGAGCAGGTGGGGAACCTATTTCACTCCTGGTCATGAGGTAACTAGGTATTACAATGGTGATGGATACCAAACAAACTTAATATGAAAAGCTCCACCAGGGATGTTGCCAGACAAGTGTAACTGCAGTATTGTGCCTGACTCCTGCATAATCAGGAATATGGAGACATGAACATTCATAAATAACATGAGCAAATTCCCTGTTGCCTTGTATGTGTGTATGTATCACAGCTTGAGTTTGTGGAAGTCCATCCTTTTAATAAAAAGGTTTTGAGAAATAAAAGATTTCAACTGTTTAGGATTTGGTCCAGTATCCAGGAAAAGAATGAAATGATGAAGAGGAATTCAGAAAGGGAAGGTTAAAAGTTTCTTAGAAAAACTAAGGGATGTTTAACAACATGGGCAAAGAACAACCCACACACAGCTGAGTCTTTTCAGTGTGTGATCTGCACAAAGCATAATGTGACCCTTTTGCAGGTATGAGTGTCTTAAATAAATCCTTGTATAACCTGTACAAAGGCAGAGGAAGGGCACCTCTTAGCAGAGGGAGAGAAGGATATGGGGAGCAGGGAGGGGGCAACCACCAGCTTGATTATACAGTTTTATTTCACTTAATAACATATTATGAATGCATGCCTCCAGTGGTCCTCTAGCTCCACAGGGTTTTTTGCATGTATTGCATATGTTCTGCATATGAAATTACTGTAATTTGGACCCCAATCTAGCAAGGTAACTCTGACAAGGCACCTGACTGTGGAGGGGTGGACAGGGCTCTGCACACCCGAGGCTTGTTGCAGTTTGAGAGCCTTTAAAGTGTATCCAGGTGTTCCAGCTCTTTTTAGGTGCCTTAAATCAGAACTGAGATACCCACCAATCCAAGCAGCCTGTGAGTTAAGGATGTGCATCATTCTGTCAGGGTCAGGAAAGGTAGCACAGTCTAACAGAGGTGTTCCAGGGGTCTTGCTGGGGGTTGTGTTGCTCCTGATATCCTATTCTCTTTCCACTCTTGGGCTGGAAGTTGTGTTAGAGGGGTTGCTCCCTCCTACTGCTGGTAATGCCTCTCACTGACCCTGGGTTTGGATTTGTTTGCTAAGATGGGATCTGTAAAGCTGCAATCTAACAATTCTACTGCTTGTTCTAATTTAGTGAGGGGTGAGGATTAACAGATGGTGTCATTATCAAAAGCTGTTCAAGTGTTGAAACAACATAAATCCCCCAAATACAGAAAAACAAATACAAACTGCAGTAATTTTTCCAATATCTGTTGAATAATAATCACACTTTGCATTTATGCAGTGCTTTTTAATCCACAGCTTTCTGAAGTGCTTCCAGATCAGAGCTAAAGTTCAGCCTGCATCTGTGAGAGGGTCAAGCATAATATTACTTGCTCTACTGAAGTTGAAGGTGCACTGTGGAGTGGTAAAGACTTACACAGGAGAGCTGTGCGGGGACTCTGGCTTCTTCTCCTGGCTTTGCTACTGCTTCTGCTGAATGGTCTTGGGTAAGCAATTTCATTTCTCCATGCTTTAATTTCTCCATTTCTAAACCAAAAATGATGATGATTTATCTTCTCTGTGAAGTGTTTTGTTTCAGACAGATGACAAGTATTGTTAAGGTGTGGGTGTTTAGCTAAAATCATTGTGTCATTACCCTTGAAGAGAGGATGCTGAGGGCGCTAAATATGAAATACACGGTCTGGGTTTTCAGAGGTGCTGAGAACACCAGGGCTCTGACTGCAAGTCCTTATAAAAGCTTCATGTTTTTTAAGTGTCCCAGGGCAAACACTGTAAAACAAAGGTAGATTTTACTTTATTTTTTTCCCCCTCCCCTTATGGCTTCCTTGCTAATCATTAAAACTGTTCAGAACCATTGAGTTTCCAGCTTTATGCATATTGTATCTTCATAGTACACCATTGTGTTTCCTCCGTCTTGCCTGTGTTCCTGGAAGTGTAAATGAATGGTCCTGCAGTTAAATTCAACAGGTCATTGTGGTGAAGAAGTGAAATGAGAATGCAAGCTCAAATCTCATATGTTATTTTAGGACTTTATGATGAGGCCTTCATTCAAGATTAAAAGAAACAGATATAGTCAAATCACCTTTGTTGGTAAGATTGGGTGGGTGCTAAGGCTCTACATAATAATAGTAATGGATCAATAGAAAAAGATCAGTTATGATCAGCATTCCAGAGTTGCATGTTTCAGAAGATAATCTTTATGGTGGTATTGATGCTCTTCATGTTTTGTTTGCCCCAAAGTGTCCTGTGGTCCTTTGTGATAAATGCTTTGAAGATATGCATTTTCATCATAAATATGAGCGGTGGGAGGAGAAGGGGAACAAAAGGAGGGAAGTGGTGGAAAGAAGGGGAAAAAAAAATACCCAAACCGAGTGTTTTGGGAGTGGAAGTCCTCAGATTAATCGTGGCAAGTTTTATCCAAAAAACCAAAGTTGATATATTTGATGTTTCCTTACTTAAAAACTGCATTCGTAAGAGTGTAGTACTGGAAGGGACCTCTTGCGTCACTCACTAGATTTATGTTAGTGAAGTGGTTAAGGATTTGTTCTCTGTTCCTTTGGGCAAATGTCATGGTACAGCTTGTATCCGTGTGGTCTAAAATCTTCCATTCCTAAAAGAAGTCAGCAATGCTTGAACGGGTTCCTAGGAACGGTCTCTGGCCCGCGGCACCCCCTGAACCCTGCTTGGCTGTTGGTACAGAGGGAGCTAATTCACCCAGACCAGAACTGAGCCAGAAGATGCCACTGTATCAACAAAAAGGGGACAGTGCTGAAGCCTACTGTAAGCCTAGTCACTGGCTTCACTCCCAGGCTATGGCAGGTGGTCATGTCCTATAACTCATTTGAAATCCCTCTGAGTGTGTCTTCGTTGCCAGTGCTGTCCAGGATGGATGTATTGTGATTGTATATTCTTTTTAACAAAACAGGATTTTTATTCAAGTTGCATTGTGTGCTGAATGATGCCTTCTCCTCCCAGAAGGCCCTGATGATGGAAGTTGCAAGGAGGTGGCACAAGTAAGGAGCATTGTGTTGCATTGCTGCATCAGGTATAATTTAACCTTTGCTCCATCAAACCTGGTAGGGACTTAAAGACTCAAAATTCTGTTGTCTCCCTTTACACACCAGAATGTTATGAATGATGCTTATTTGTTTACTCCTTTGGTCTTGATCAGCTGAAAAGAAGAGACTCCCTGAGACTTTTCTAGCTGTGACACCGTTTGAGGCTTTCTACGTGTGAGTTTTCAGCTGCTCTTGATGCAAGTTACTGCAAACTGGCAAACCAGCTTGTAAGCCAACACAACCACAAGTTTGGCAACAAACCACTGCTGCCAGATGCCTTTGCTGTTCCTTTAGCTTTCTATGGATTCGAGGCGCTTCACTTTTTTTTTTCCCCTGTTGTTGGAAATACTTTCAAAGTAGAACACAGTGTTTTGGGTTGTTTAGCCAAAGTTTAGCTGTCCTTTTGCATCTCTGCCAAACTTCCTGTTTTCAGCAAAAACAATTTATTATCTTGCTGGTTCTTTAGACCTGAAAGGATTTGCAAGCACAAATAAACTTCTGAGTTGAGGGTGGCGCTTTTTTTTTTTCATGGCCTTTCAAAGAATAAACTTACTTCCTCTCAATTATGTGGTCTATACTAGCAAAGTATTTAACCTTTGAGCCACTAGCAAGATTCAGAAAATGTTTTAATTATGCAAAGCTTCTGCACTCTGAACTTTTAAAGGACAGCTAATTGTTTATTCCTATGCTAGAAGTCTTTGTTTTCAGGTGGTTGGGCAATAGCATCCTTCTGCCACGTGTGTGTTAAGGGAGTTGGGAGCAAGTTAAAAACGTCTCTTAAAAGATTTGAAATTTTAAAGATTTTATTTTTTTTTGGTAATCGACTAGGAGCAAGTGATATACTTGGGAATGCTTTGTTCCTAATGACTTATTATTGACAATCCATGGCTGTGTTGTCACAAAATGGGAAAATTTATGTCAGGTATGCAGAAACCTTCCTGTTCGACAGCTCCACTGAATCAGATCTGCTAGTAAGATGTTAAGCTATCGGTTGCCTTCATGGAGGGAATGCAAGTTGATGATGCAAAACCAAAGCCCTACTGCAAAGGAATTGTAGAAAAATCTCCTCTCTAAAAATGGAACACATGTATGTTATCCAAAAAAGTAAAAAAAAAAAAAAGAAAAAAACTTAAAATCCTTGTCAGTCATACCCAATGCCACTGTAGTGTAAGGGAGGTCAACAAAGGCATGCTTGTAAAATTGACTTCAGCAAGGGGATGTTTTCAGGGCAGGAGTTGGTAACTTGGTGTTAGACAGCAATTTCTCTGTGTGCTTTCAAAAATTATTACGCATTACTTGCAACTGTTCCGAAGATGTTGAAGTCTATTTTTGTACTGTACTTCAAAGGATTTGCAAATTCTTTGAAGGTGACTTAACAGCTATTAAATGATTCTGGGGGGAGGGGGGAATCGAAAACTTTCCAAAAAAAGCTTAAAGGATATGTTTAATATTAATGTTGGAAATGCACTATAAATCCTCAAAGTTTATGTGTATCACTGTATCTGAGATGGCACTTATCAAAGGGGGAGGGAACAATTTACAAAGGGAAGGATATTTCCAGGAGTTTAATATGTTCCTTCATGGGTCATAAAAAACCCCAAAAAACCCCAAAACATTTGAGCAGAATTCCCCAGTTACACAGAAATCCTTTAACAGTTATAATGTTCTGACAGGCAGTACATTGGCAGGACGCTGCTGCTGTTTTCCTTACTTTTAGCCACTTTTTAGCAGTTCGGTGTCATTCCTCCGGTAATTATAAAATAGTGAGAACCCCTCAGCACTAAGTAATAGGAAGATATAAAAAATACCCTTTTAATATGTGGAAACAAACCCCCAAAGTCTAAATAACAGAAGTAAAAATGCTGCCGCTTTGAATGGGATGCTGAGATTGATACTGTTTCTAGTGTAGGCTTATCAATTAATAACTAGGAAATTCTAAAAGGGTCTGGGAAGAGAAATGTGATTTGCCAGTTGGAAAGACATTTCTCTAGAGTCAGTTTTAGTTTCTTGCTCCTTTAAAAGCTCAAGAACTCAGCATTCATCCTTTCAAACCAAAAGTGTTTAGAGGGATAGCAGAAATATTTTTTGATACCACTAGCTTCAAAGAAGTTAGCTGCATTTAGTATCCTTGGCTCTCAGCTTAATTTGTTAAATCATGTGGCTTATGAAATTCAGTGCAAAATTATTGTTCTCTGGGGAAATAATTACCATTCCCCTTACTGTTGAAGGGCTGGTGGTGCATATGTTTGTCAGCAGAGGAATTAAAGTAGATGGGTTTGAAGGAAGTGTTTCATTCAGTAACCCTGAGTCAGTATCCTAAAAAGAAAGGGATGCTGAACTGTTGATTCTTGAATAACAGGGTTGTGCCCTACTGAAGGGGAAACGGTGTTGGTGCAGTTTTCCCATGAATGAAACTAGGCTGACCTGTAAGGGTTTTTAAATAAACTAGGGCTGGTGAATCTAGGTTTCCTGTTAATTTTCATGTTGCTGTAAGGAAGTGATAGGATTTTGGCTTTTTGGGGTTGTTTTTTGGCAGTCATCAAGCAAGGAAGAGGTGTGAGGCATTTTGCAGGGCTGAGCATGGGGTAAAAGTCCTGATTTTGGGTGTTCTGACCTAAATCATTTCCCAAGAGAAGGAATTCAATTTGTGTGTACCCTGCAGGGGCTTTGACAGAGGGAAATATGTGGCAGGGAAGTTCTGGCAGAGTAAGACTGTGATAACTCTTCAGGAAAGGGTTTTGGTGGGATGTTGGAACAGATATGCATCCCAGCACCCCCTGAGTCTCATCTAAACTGATTCCTGTCTTGGTACAGAGGCTGGGGATGGGAGCATCCCTCTGGCTTTTTAGGAACGTGAATGTTTTGTTTCAGACCAGTGGGGGTAGAGGCTTACTGGGGAATTTGGAGTAGAGCCCAGAATTTCCAAAACTGGCGCAGAGTGATTCAGTGAACTCCATGTCTCTTGTGTGTGTGCTGCCCTCCAGCTAGTCATTAATGGACAGAAAGCTTCCAGCCTGGCTGTATACAATATCTGTATGCAGAGCTTCCTGCAACAGACCATATAGAGAACAGTTTCATCTGACATACTTTGTAATGCCATGTTTCTCTCTTCCTGAACCATGCAGCACATCATGGCATTGGCTGGGAAGGAGCGTTGACCACCTGGAATAGTTTGAAGTCTCAGTTCGTGTAGAAACCCAAACTGGGGGAAATTCTTAGATCCCTCTCTGGGTACGTTTAGCAGTGTAAATAAGAGCCAGTTGGATTTTAATGATTGTCTACTACATACTGTGCCTTGCGGTGCATGGAGGATGGGGAAAGGAAAGGGTGGCTGTGACTCGGCAGCTCCTGGCTTCCCTGTCAGCTGCAAGAAGCAAAGGAACAAAGTTTTGTTGAATCCACTGGTGGCTACAACTGACAGAAGCTGGAGCTTCCGATGCTTATAATAAATAGATGAGAAGCACAGACGCTGGCGTTCTGTGCTGCCTTTGGGGACCTAGCACAGCCCTCGGACAGGTGCTGCCTGGCCAGCATTCCCCTGGAGAAAGTGAGGACTAGGATATCTCCGGTAGCTTGGAGGCTGTCTTGGCTCTTGGCTCAAAAAAAGATTTTAGACATGCCTAAATGACTGTTGGTGCTTGGCTCTTTCTTTTTTAATGCTTAACCAGTGTTCTTAGTGATCCTGAGGAGTTGCCTATAAAAGTTTATACATCTGTTTCCTTCCTTAGGCTCTGTAGGCAGCTTGTTGGTCGCTGCTTATATCCCATTTGGGGCAGGGGTGGGAATACTGTATTTGTTTATATTTATTCAGTGTGTCAGGAACCTATCCTTAATTTAAAGCACCTCAAAAAATTTTAAAACAATCCATTAACAAATTCAAGGTGCACTGGGTTCATATTTTGGTTCATCCCCCTTTTTTTCTGGAACTGATTTTTAATTAAGTCTTTTTTTAGCTCTCATGAAACCCAGCACCTCATCACACCAGCTAAACCTTGCACCTCCCTGAAAGTGCTCCATCCCAAGGTTGCTGGAAATGACCTTGCAGTGGGGCGTGGACCTAGCTGTGAGAAAAGGAGTACACTGAGCTCAGTGGCCTGAACTTTGAGAAACTAGGACTGGAAGAGCTCTTCCCAATCAAGAGGCCTTTAGGAGATCCGTTCTTCAGGTGCATGCATCTTTGCCAAGTTTAATCCCTCTGATATGCTTTCTATACCGGGTATCTACTTCAGACTGCAAAATTTCAGTTTAAGCAATCCCCCAAAACAGGTCTGGGGGTGTACAACAGGGCGGAGGGAGTCTGGAACAGCAGTATTTTGTAACTAGGAAAATAAAGTAAAACAAAGGCAAAACCCCAATTCTGGTGATCTTTAAAGACTGCATGGCACACCCATGCTTTGGAGCAGAGCCATGAAAGCTGGCAACAAGCTGGCTTTTGTTTCAAGGGTATGCCTTTTGCAGTTTCTTTCAAGACCCGCCCAAATTTGACAAAGCTGTCAGGCTTTTAACGAACTTGGCTCATGCATATTCAGCAGCAAGGAGTTGGATTGTAGCGACATGTAAAGCTCTGCCCAAAGAGACACATGGACTCTCGGAGTCTGCCTCATCCTTGGAGCAGGAGCGCTGCAGGGTGGGAGGTGAAGTTGTGCTTTCCATCAGCTGCCTGCTGCTTCAAGGCTTTCAGAGGATGGTGAACGCTGGTGCTAGGAAGCCTATGCCTCTGTGCTAGACTGTTTCCCTAAGCAGTGTTGAGGGCTATTTGATTTGGATGTAGATGAGAAGAGCATTAGGGCAGGCAATATGGGAATGGAAGCCTGCGGTACACTTGGAAAAGTGAAGGACCCAAGAACGTGGAAGAGAGGAGTGGAGAGGCAATATGTCACAAGGGAGGACTTGGCTAGGGGCTAGGGCATCGGGCTCTGGTCAGAAAGATGGGGAATAAGGGAATGAGGCCAGGAGGTGAGGTTGGAGCTTGGAGGGGTAGGGTTGTAAATTAAGGGTATAGATTTGAAGGGATGAGAGCCTACTGGGGAGGAGAGTAGAGACAAGACTTGGCTTGAAGTAGGTGGAGCCAGACAGGGTCTACCTACTGTTATTCTCACACTATAAACTTTATCTTATTCTAGGTTAAATGTGTTCAATCAAGTAAAAGTGCCAAGTGCCAGAATGAGGGTTGCCTTAAGAATTAAAACATCATTGCCTATGCTCATGCTTCTCTTCCCACCTCCAAGTTTGTTCTACAGGAACTGAGATTTAAGGTACTTTGCCAGGTTCTCAGCTGGTGAGAATTAGTATGAATTTATCAATAGCTCTGTACTGATTTATACAGATAGCCTGGTCCTATAAGCATCTTCCCACCTCTGTTATTTCCTTAACATGGCTCATGCCTTCAAAGGTAATAAAGATGTGGTCCAGTACTCACAGACCTGTCAGGAGGCTGAGGTTACTTATTAGTAGCCAAGAGCAGAATCTTTCTCTTCCTCTGTAAATTATCTTCATTTTACTGTGTTTTAAAATGCATCACTTGAAAGTCTAAAATATTTGACAGTCTGTAAATGTATTCAAACTACTGCTGCATTTAGCAATGGTCAAATATCTGACTATATATTATATACCGTCACATATATTTAATATATGTGTAAAAATGTCACCAGACAGAATAGTTATGTGGAAAATATTATAATAAATGTAAAAATTGTCATCATCTACTGATGAAAATGACCCTAATTTATTTGGTCCACTGACGTGCATATATATCTTCTCTTTGACTCTTTATTCTATAATTTTAATAAATAACTTAGTTTTACTATTTGTTTCCATCATGCTCAATGCCCTGGGATGAGGTGAAATTTGAAATGCCCAAGGTATCGAATGGGAATTAGTAAGTGCCTATTATTTTGCAAGTGTAGTGCAGTAAAGATTGAATAAGTTTTAACATTCTTGAATGTTTAAATGCCCTGGGAAATCTTGTATGTATAGGTACGGGATTGTTTGGTGGTTGTTTTTTTTTTTTTAATTAGCTGCTTTTTCTGCTTTTCCCATGGTTTTATTTTGTTTAAACTTTGAAGGTGATTTTCTACCTGAGACTTTCTACAAAAATCCTTGTTCGTAAGGTCAAGCCAGTTGTTTCCATGTGGTGCTTGGATGTTCATTCTCCACACTGTAACAGGGTTGGTTTTGAAGTCAACGGGGCTATGTTAACATAAAAAATACAGAAATGAATTTATCCCCTCCTTCAGTATACCATCTGGCTAATACAGCCAACCTGTTATATGTGGGGGCCTTTTTTCTCAAAGACTTCTCTAGTCCACATTTGACTCGGATCGGTGAGTTGTCATCTAAGGACACAATCCACCAAACATACTTGCAAATGTTCTTGTGACCGCTGCTGGAGCTTGCGCAGGAGAACAGTGGACAGCTCTTTTCAGCCTCTGTGTGTTTAAAATATAAGATACCAGTTAATTTTTCTGAATGGGAGTGAGACTCCTGGTATTAATAGTAATTTAACGGGTTTATTTTCTTCTGGTAACTTCTGTGCTCTGATCATTTCTCAGCCCACCAGACTTAACCATCTTACAAATGTGCTCTAAGATGTTCTGTACCAAATATTAATATCAGTGTTATTATAGTGTCAGCACTTCTCCAGCGTTAGCAGATATATTGTTTTCATTATATAAATCTAGTCCCCACACACTCCGCCTTCCAGTTTAATTAATCCGCCGTCACACCAATGTTGCCAAGAAACCTGTAGCTATTTATAGAATGGCATCATCTTTTAATACACAAACGATGAATATAACTTGGAATGTTACAAACTATGGGATTAAAAAGTAAAAAAAGAAAAAACAAACTAACTCAATATTTGAAGCTGTAGGTTGTCTAGTACTTCTTACCCCGTGAAAAATGTTAAGTGTCACCGAGCAGATGGCAGATTAGCTTTAATCTTGAGTTTGTCTTGACCTTCAGTACTCTTGGACTAGTCTGAGCACATGTGTGCATAGAGGGGCCATATTGAAGCAGGCTGGGTTGGTACGACGGTTGGCCGTTGCTTTGCAGAGTATGCAGGATGTGTCCGTAGGCACATTTGAAATAGCACATCAGTCTGTTGCTGTTTACTGCTCTGTTTATTCATGTGTCTATAAAGCATGATGTGGGGCAGAGGGGGATTAAGGAGGGCCAAGGTAACTTTGAGTACTTTTCTGTGCAACAGGAGTGTGAATCATGAGGATCCAATGCTACAGCTTCTTTGTGGAGAAACTTTTTTTTTTTAAGGTTAAAACATCTCGTCTACCATCCAGCAACCTGGATGTATAAGTTTTCACCTGTGAGCAGTCAGTATTTTCCAGGAGCCACCACACAGTAAGATGGAGGGAGAGTCATACAGCTCCCCAAAAGTGCCCAGAGATCCCTGATTCTGGCTGTCCTGAACCAGAGCTGTTTGCATCAACTCCCTGGCATATAAATGGCTCAATAATGAAAGAGGGGGTTCAAAGCAAACTGAGAGGTTAACCTCAAAATGTTGGACAGAAACAGCTTTTGGGTTATGAGTTTGGAACCTTGTACTCATGTCTGTAAAGTACTGTTTTCAGGTGGTGGTGCTTCAGGCTGTGTGCTTGCAGGCTAAAGGCACCTGGAACTGGTCAGGGCTTGGGTCAGAGGTGCCTTTAGTCCTTTTTTGCCTCCCCCAAATCCCTGGGGTGTTCTAGAAAAGTATTTTAGTGAATACATCTTCAGAGCGGGTACTTGCCCAAATAGGGTTGGAGTGCACTGCTGAGTAAAGGGTGCTGGCAGGAGAGATGATGCAGGTGAGGATGCCTGCAAGAAGGTGGAGTTATATCTGCTCTGGGTTAAGAAATGAAGGCAGGTGGTGGACAGTAGGAAGGAGTGGGTTAGACAGATGCCCTTTGGCATTATTGGGAGGCAGAGATGAAGTGGGAAGAGACCTGTCCTACCATTACCCGTTCCTCCATGAATTTCCTATTCCCTTTTAGAAACCACTCATGCATTTGGCTCCGGGGGTACTGCACTCTGCTTCTTTATTTACAAAGAATGGCACAGGGGCTTTCTCCTCGTTTTTAATATCCCCCAACTCTTGTATGAAAAGCAGTGATGAACGATTTTTCTTTGCATCCTTTCTTTATTCTATTTATGGTTGTGTGGCCCCTTAACAATAATATCCCATCAGTTTTTCTACCCCAAGCTGAAGGATCCTTACCTATATACGCTCATCATGAAAGCCATTCCACGTATCCTCACTGGTGTTCTCTGTATGTCTTTCTGCTCTCTTACATGTTATTTTGAGACAAGTGACCAGAGCTACAGCCCAGGCAGGCTGCATGTTTAACCTAATCCTCATCTTTTCTCTTTTAACTTCCAGTGAGCTCTCTCTCCATGCACTGCCTGCCTTAGACCTCCAGACCTCTTTCCGACATAGTTATAGCTAACGTAAAGCATATCCTCATGTATTTATGGCTCCAGTTATTTTTCGCATCTGCCTTGCTTTGTGTTTATTGACATGGGATTTCATTTGTCATTTTATTGCTGACTGGAGACTGTCCTTTTGTAGCTTTTCATGCTTACCTTTGGTTTGGCTGCTGACATAAAGCTATTGAAGTAGTGAAACTATTTTCTCCCCTTTCCAGGCCATTAATGAGTATATTAAACACCAATAACTATTAGAGATTTTTTGGAAAAGCTCCTTCCTCTGTGAGCAATGACCACTTATTACTGTTTTGCTTCTAGTATCTTATTCTTATCTTGAGTAATGGTCTTTATTATAGTTTCTACAGTTTTAATCCAGAAATTACTTACTGCCTTATATTTCCTACAAAACTTTTTTTTTTCAGGATTGATGGTTTATTTGCCATCACTGCAATGTCTCTTGCACCAGGTGGGTATAAATGGTAGTTATAGTACAAGTAAGTGGTATTTTCATAGTCTGGTATTTGAGTTCCTTTTAGAGTTCTTTGGGGAAGCAGAAACAAGAAGTGTTGTGATCACTTGGCTACTGTGCCTTTAAGAATAAAGAAATTTGCAGAAAACTCAGTGGCTTTGTGTGGATGATAGTGTTGGACTTGGTTCATCCTATAGTTGTACACTATAATGGCCAGCAGGGCTTTTAAAACAAGATGAATTCTTCCTCAATGTACCAGTATGTTGCAAAACCAAAAACCTTTGCGAACACTGATTTAAACAATTGTGTATTTACATAGACAAAACAAAAAAATCTATTGCATTCTTAAATACAAGGCAGTAACCCTATTGAAGAAAGTGCTTGTGGCACACACTCTGCTTTCTCTGTTTAATACCTCGGTTGTTTTACTGTTCCACATTTTTCTTCAAAATACTGGAAGTGGGAAAGCCATGTTTCTACATAAAAGGGGTTGAAAATGTTTTGATTTAATTCAAAGGCATTCAGGAGCAAGGAAATGCTGTCAAGTGTCTTCAGCCAGTAGATTTCAATTTGCATTTAATACTTGCATAACTTAAGCATTAGCCAGGAGAATTTTTAAGCATTTTTTTTTTGCTTTTAATTTGGCTTTAAAAAAAAAAGTAAAAAGACTCCTCCTGGACTGAGATCTTGTATATCAAGTTTCAGACTGAAGTAAACTTTTACAGCCGAGTTGTAAAATAGCAGTTTATGAGACAAACTCTGCCAAAACTTTAACTATAACTGTGCCAATGTGCCATTATAATAATCCAACAATAATCATGGTCCATTATATTAAATCACTCGCACAGACAAAGGCTGCTAACCTTTCCAAGTGGGAAAAAATGTTCCTTTCAAATCAGGGATAAATTCCAACTGAGAAGACCAAATGCTTCAGCCTTTAAGTAGTGAATACATTTACTTCTCCCCAGGGCTCAAATAACCCAACATTTGGTAAATGTTTAACAAGGAGGAATTCTCCCTCCCATTTGCCCTTTTCTCATATACACTAGATTAACAAATTTAGTTTAACAAGAAGATCTGTGTTACCCCCTGGTATCCCTCAATTAGATCCTTCCTCCTGTTATTGGCGTATCATCCCAGTCCATTTGTTTGATAAGAGGACCCAAGGTAATTAGCTGTGTGGCAGAGACAGGGTCTTCCACCAGCCCTACCTCGTATGTGGACAAGTCTTCCTCACGTGTGAAGATGCTCTGCTCTTGCTCTTTCCCTTCCACATGATTATTTTTTTTAAGGGGGTGTGTGTGTGTCTGTCTCCTTTTTTGTGGCATTTTACTGAGGAGATTAAACGAGCATGGCATGTAACTCTTGACTCCGGTTATGCCTCCCTGCAGCATGTCAGGAACTAAATCAAAGCCTCCGCAGGAATTCACAAATCCAGCTTAGAAATCTCATATTTAGTCCTGAATAAATGAACATTGTTGAGGACAGAATAACCGCAGGTGCCCTGACACGTTCAGATAGTGGTGGGAGGATTGCAGAAAGAGTTGCAGTCTGCATCTGTGCTGTGGAGTGACTGGTTCCTTAGCAGAATTTCTTTCTTTACAGCTGTTTTTTGCCACATTTGGCTGTGCTGGTGTTCTGTGTAGGGCCCAGTGAACTGGATGGATGGCAAAACTGTATGTCCAGGCTCACACAGATGAACAGGTTTGAGATCTGGTGAAACCTTCCTTCATGTGGGTTGTGTTTTGGGGTTTTGGGGGGTTTTGTTGGGGTTTATTCCCTTCAGTTTGTGAAAGAAGTGGGCTTATGCTGTAAAAGGCATTTGGGGCTCTCCTGTTTGTCCTGAGAAAGTGTTAGAAACTGCGAGCTACTTCAGAGCTACCATCTTTGTCCTGAGACATTGACGGAGATTGGTGCAATCAAGGGCAGCGAGGAGGATGGAGTTGGGGTAAGAGGGAACTGAAGTGCACTGAGCAGCTGCGTTCAGCTCCAGAACTAGAGCTTTCCCTATGTTTAACACTCAAAAGGCAGTGGTGACAGCTGGCAAAAGTCTCTAAATCTTTTAACAGCAATCAGTGTTGCTGATGAATAAAGCACCTTCCTGTGCCTTTATTGGAGGTAGGATCTTACATCTATAATTGAAACCCTGGTAGGGGTTTCTCGCACACGTGCGGCACTGCGTGTGCAGCTACTGCCACCCTGTCGTCTTGTGCCACGTGTAGGACTTCACTTCGATCCCAAGCATGAAGGCCTGGGTAGACGTCAGGCAGCTGATGAAGAGTTGCAGGAACCGTGTGGTACTGCTCCATGTGCATGTCGGCACCATGGCATTCCTCTGTGAGCTGCTGAATTTTGTCACTTCACCAGCACTGAGGGCTCTGTGCCTGGTAGTGCTCAGTGACTTAAATATCCATGTCAAAAGAGCCCTGGGGTCAGCTCAGGATGGTGGTGTTGACAAGGACTGTGGTGGTCCACTTTTCTGTGGGGCTGAGCCTGCTCTTTGGGTTGGTGGGTCCTCCAGCTGAGCACTGAGCCATCACTGTTCTAGGTGGATTTGTCCTGGTTTCTGACCAGCTGACCTTCTGAAAGTGCTTCTTCTGGGTCTTGCTGTTGTCACTTCTGTCTCTGACACCTCAAATTAGATAATGGCTATGTCAAACTTCAGTCAGACCAGTCATTGAGGCTGATGGTGAATGTGATAATTTGCTGCTTGTGTGATGTATGTCACTGAGCGCTCTGCACGGAGTCACGTTAGTAGATGGGAATCCCCATTCCTGTGGGAGAGGTCTTGTCCCAGGAAAGCCATGGCATTCATTCTGCTTCACCTACAGAGCGGTTTGGGATTTACCCTCTAACAAAGTGAGTATCTGCTCTGTGGCTATGTCTTATCAAAACAAGCACCTTGCCTGCAACTGTGTCTTATTGTGTCCTTGACTGCAGGGTTGTGGTAGGTTGGGGGAAGACTCTGAGGAAAGCAGAGGAGTTTACCTGCAACTTCTGCAGATTTATTCACTTCTGAGGAGTTAGGCGTGAAAGAGTCTCTGAGGTGAAAGCACACTTGATTTGTAACCAGCTGCTTTAATTGTTGGCAGCAGACTAAATTCTCACTTATTTGTATTCTTATGAATCAAACTAACTAAATAATACAGCCTAGGTTCAAGAAGGCACCAGCAGGCTCATTTGGATAAATCGCACTCTTCATTCTCAAGTTATTCACACGCTCGTTCCGCTGAACTGAGGCGTGAGAAAGCAAAACCATTCGAGTGCTTCAGTAACACTAGGAAAACTGATTCAATGGGAGGACTGTACAATAGAACTGTGTCACAAGATAATTACTCCTCGTTGCTACACAACTGCTTTGGCAGAAACGCGTCCTTGTCATAAAGGTGCAATTACCAATGTCTCAGTAGTTTGATCAAAGGATAAATACCCAGATGACGTACTGAAGAGCCAGGATTTCTATCAGTTGCATAACCATCTCCTGGTGTGTGGTGCTTCTCACTTTGCTCTACTGGCTTCCCAAGAAGAGAAAGGAATATTTCTAAATGTCTGGGGAAAATATAGCTTACACAAGACACATACATCCATTTAAGGAATTACAGAGATAACAAATGATATTTTGTGTCCCTGGCAGATCATTTTCACTTTTGGGGCTAATACAGAAAAATGAAGTCAGATTACCTAACTCCCTGTTTGGAAGGGTCGGGCATTTCAAGACTCTTTAGAGTTGTCTTTTTTGAAATCTGCTTTCCCAGTAGCCTGTCCAGTCAGCAGCTTTCTGTTTGGTTGGGATGCTCTTTTAATCTAGGTTCAAGCAGTACCTGATTCTACAAAATTGTCTGCGCATCCTCAGACTCCAGTATGGTCCATGAGTGATGGAGATACTTGGGACCTTACAAAATGTGTGTTTTCTTTATTTGACTGGTAATACTGTTATGTGGACTTTCATCTCTGCCAAGTTCAGGCAGTGAATTCTGGGCCTGTTTGTCAAGCAGGAACACAGCGAGGCGGAAGCTGCTTTGTGAGACCTCCTGTTCATGCACTTGCTGCACACTAATGTCTACTGTTGGGTGGGTGCAGCAGAGAGCAAAGCCATCCACTTGCCTTCCTGGGTCAGGTGGAATGCTTTGGCTGGAGACAATATATATATATACTCCTGGGGAGTGCTGAGTGTGTTTATCTGAAGGGACTTCCCAGAGCAGTTCTCACCGTGGGCACAGGAAAGGATGTGAAGTTCAGGGAGCAGGAATTTGGCAGCATGAGCATAGAGTGGCCTCGGGGCTTGCAGAACAGGAGACTTCTCCTCCTGGTGCCCCAGAATTTGCTGCAGTTCAGGGACGAAATGAAGGATGGCTGAGTTGAGATCAGCCTTGCAGGAAGGGACCCGGGATGATTAGTTTACAAAGCCCTTCTTTATTCTCTGCTTGTCTCGCTGACTTTTAGCTATTTTTAAAAGTCAATTACTCCAGTTTCTGTTCAGATAGCATCTACTGATAGAGCTAATGAGTGTCTTTGGAATGGCCCATGTGTTGGGGGCTGTTTAAGGAACAGGTTTAGTTTTGGCTGACTTGTGGCCCTGTCAGATGTGCTTGAAGTCACACAGTGTTAAAACAAGGAAGGTGTTACATCTTTCCAATGCTGTCTGCTCCTCTTGCAGCTCATTAAGTAGAGGGTTAACCAGACCAAGCATTGCTCTGATTCAGCAGTGTAAGATTGAGGAGATGCTGAAGAAGCTGTGGACCATCCTTTGTCAGGGCTAAAAAGTCCTCATGGACGTTGGATGAGTGTCAAAGGGATGTGAAGCCCTTAGGTTTCTCAGAGCACAGCACTCCCTTCTGTGAGATGGAGCCATGCTGTGACGATGTAGGCTAAACAACTGTGTGTTTTGTCTTGTGACACCAGGCCACCCTACCAGGCTAATAAGAAAACTTTTGCTATGAGGTTGGTCTTAATACTGCATGTGGAAGGTGTTAGGATCTATGATCACCCAGCAAGATGGACAGAAAGACTTCTGGTTCTGCTCAGAAGTTGTCTAAATGCTCTCTTATAAAACTGGGGTTTGTCTGGAAAAACTGGTGTGAGATCTGTAGGGAAATGCAGACTTTCCACTCTCAACGTGTGTCCTATATGAAATGGCAGCTTTCCAGTGTCGCTGGTAAACGATCCTCTCCTTGATGTACAACTGGATGCCAGAGAATTTGGTACGAGCTTTTGCTTTGCTCTGAAGGCTATAAAAGCATCAAAAATTCCTTTTTTGGTTGCAAGAGAGCTAGCTGCCTGGTCTGCCTGGTGTGGTGTGTTAGACTGTCCTATCTTTGCCTATTCTTATTGAATCTGTTTTTAGGTATGGGCTCAAAAATATCTTCCTCTTAACTGCTTCCAAAAGGTCAGTGGAAAGCACTGTTTCATTGGTTACACAAAACACTTTCGGGGGGGGGGGGGGGAAGAATCCGAAGTGAGCTGTCCTTTGCATTTCTCATAGTAAACATACCCAAAACCAACTACTCTGCTGTTAAAATGCCATGAAAGTAGCTTGTTTTCTCTCTCACCTCTTGATATCAGATTTTGATGCAAAACCATATTTTAGGCAGTGATTGCTACTAGCCCCACGATACCCTGAAACCTTGTAGACCTTGCCCAGCTGTGGGACTCCAGGGCAGCCTGGGAAGGAGGATGGAGCTCCATTCTGTGTGCTGCTCAGAGTGCTTTTACACAGCTCTATTTTTGGCTCCTTGCTTACTCAAATGAAACTGTCTGATTAAGTAACACATAGGAAATAGATTTCAGTCCAAGTCTGAATCATCGAGCTAGTAATTTTAAAAAAAAAAAAGTGGGTTTTTTTTTTAAAAAAATAAATAAATAAATCCGTGTTGCTTGCTCCATTCTGTGTTAGTTTAACCCCAAAGGGACGCTCAGGAAGTTCTTTGGAATTAGGTGCAAATTCACAGCGCAGAAGCTGTGTAGACACCCTTGTGCAGGATGAAAGCTGCTTGAATTTGGCTTGGCTTTGAAAATGGATTTAGTCTACCCTAGGTCTCAGTAAGTGTTTCCTTGCTGTGATATAATTAGCTAATTAGCTGACTTAACTAATCCTGCTTTGAAATTAATTTGGATTACTTTCCTTGGCTGTCTCCAGAGAGACCAAAGTGCTTTGCTCTCGTGGTAACTAATGCTGTCGAATTCTGGGAGGATGCTACGTGTGGAATAGTGCTCTGTAGCATCCTGTCTTTTTAGCCAAGGTATCGAGATGGGGGAACAAAGAACTTGTATTATCTAATCTCGACTTGCCACCCCTTCAGTCTGCGCAGTTAGCTTCCAGAGCCGTTACCGCAGCCAGGACTTGCATTTCAGGTACGTCTGACCTTTTGCTTGAGCAATTGGGGCTCTAATTTCAAGTCAAGCCATGAGGTATAGGTAAGGTCTCAAGTTTCTTTCTAAATTGCCAGGCTTAAGTGCTGGATGCACAGCTGAATTCTCCGATACCTTTGAAAATGCACATGCGGTCAAAGTCAAAAGGCTTTAATAAATGAATTGGGTAGAGCATTAGTGAAGATGTTAGATCTTAGCCTAGAGCAGGGGAGGAAGGAGTACCTGGGCAGACCAGACATTCCCTGCTTGTGTAGGGCCTGATGAATTGTAGCTTTTGAAGCTATTCATAAGCGATTAGCTTTTTTTCTTCTTTGAGAATCCACTGAGACTGGACTGGGAAAGGGTGGATGGAATGCTCGTGCTTTAATGGAGAAAGGAAAAGAGATTAAACCAGATGAGACTCCTCGGAGTGCAAAACTAGTTGCTTAATTGTATCCAGAGTATCGTTATCAGCATTCCCCTATCCAATTGGAAGAATGTGATGTGTAATATTCCACAGCTATCTGTCCTGCTTCCAACTCTGTTCAGTGTTCTCATTAATGACTTGCACAGTGCAGTAGAGAGCACACTTATTAAATTTGCAGACAACATGAAGCCATAAGGCCCTGCAGATATAGTAGAGGACAGGATTAGGGATTTAGAAAGGCATATACAAATGGAGGAACTGGCCCCCCAAAAAAGCGGGGAGGAGAAGGAAGAAATTCAGCTGGGGACTGACCTCAGAAATAATCAACTGCATGAGTGTGGGATGTAAATCTACTGGGCAGGTGACACCACTTCAAAAACGTTTTGGTGAGTTATAGCCAGATCACGTGCTAAATGCAAATGTTAATAAAGTCATGGTATTGCAAAGAAAGGCAGTCCTTATATTAGCAACTTACTAAGCATCTACCTCTGTACTATTCGACACTGATAAAGTCTCAACTAGTTTTGCTCCTGTCCTTCAGAGAACCTGGGTCAGTTTGAAAGAGTCCAGAGGGTAACACTGAGAATAGTCAGAGGTCTGGGAAGTGTGGCTTGTGGGGAGGAATTGGAGAAAAAATAATGTTCTCTTCTCTGCTAAGAGACGCTATCTGCAGTTAGACAAAGATATTTTCCAGTACATTAAAGGCTTTTGAAAGTATTAAATTACCTGTTTTACAAGTTTGTGTGGAGGCCAAATTCACAGCAGGAAAGTTCCAGATGTACATGCTGGGACAACATCTCCAGAAGTAATGGTAGCGGTGAACTAGAGCAGACTGCCTGGTGAAGCCATGAAGTTCTCTGTTACTGGTGGTTGGTGGGAACAGGTTAGGGAAATGTTTATCAGCATGAAAGGAATATAGTTACCCCTGCCCTGTGGGACGGCCAAGGAGGGATGTGCTGCAGGACCTCTTGAGGTCCTTTTCCATTTTGTGACTTGAGAGCAATCAGCACAGTACTCAATATCCAGAGGCAGCAGCTGCCCAGGTAGGTGCTTATGCTACTGTTTTAATCTTTGCAGTTTCTTCAATTTTATTATTTCTAGACTCTGGGTGAGTAGCTAGGTCATGATGAGGGCCCTCTGAGAGCAGCTCGGGTGTGTACACATGGACACCTGCTTTCCAAATGCAGCGCTGTTTGCTATGAAGCTTTTTTCCCAACTGTGTGATAGTTCCAAAGTGGATCTCAGATTAGAACTTGGGCAATATATTTTCCTGTCAAACTTATATTGAATTCGGTAAACCATTTCACTCAAAGCTTTTCTTTGGTATTTGAGTGAGTTATTCTGATTCCTTGTGGTGGATTGACAAATAATCCATCCCTCTTCACAAATGAGTGCTGCTTGTGCCATGTGATTTAGGCGGTCTCCCAGTCTTAGGTAAATCTGTGCTTTGAGTCAAGAAGCTGGAGTGAATCTCTGTGCTGTAGACTGTATTTTGGCCAATGCTCCATAAGTTTGAAGGGTCAGTGTTTGTGTGGTGTCTGCAGTAAACTTTAATTTTCTCATATATGAAATAAAATTATATGACATTTTAAGAACATGTATTTTTTTCTTTATTAGACACATCTAGAGTGCTGTAGCAGATGCTCGTGTTCTCTTAATGCTTCCCTCCTACAGCTGTAACCTCTACCTAAAATTACAAGGCTGCATAGGGCAGGCAGGTGGTATGGAGGATCCCACAATTAGCTTTTCCCCCTCTGATATGAGGCACCACTGCAGTTGGAATCCACTCTGTCAGCGTGCACCCAGGCAATGCAACTGACTGTTTTAAAGGGAAAGTTAGGGGGCAGTTCACAGTTGATGTAAATACTGATTTATATTCCCCAGTTTAACATGTTAAAGCATCTAAAAGCTTGTAAATTGCCCAAACTTTTTCACCATCCTTGGAAGTACTCTGTTTTCTTTCCACACGCAAGTGTTGTCTTGCCTTTTATGTCTAAAGTGTGGACAAGTAGTCTACTGCCTGGGACAGCCTTTAGGAAGAGGAAAATGTTCTTTCTTCTGGTTTCAGAAACAGTGAGTGAGTTTGGAGTGGTCATGTGAATGGTTCCTGGTGCATGTGCATGCCTCTGTGTGTCCAAGTGATCGTAGTGATTTCTTTTATACAATTCTTCAAAGTTCTGATGAGACCTGTGCTCTGTGGATTCCAGTACAGTAAATGCATGTAATTCAAGATGTGAAGAAAGGAAAGAAGAATTTATTTTACAGATGGAGAACAGAATCATGCTAACCTGAGAGACTGCCCAAAAATAATACAGGAAAAACTGTGACAGAACATGGATTCAAGCCTGAACTTTGTGATGTCTCA
The DNA here is from genome assembly GCF_964237585.1 of Gallinula chloropus. NCBI lineage: Eukaryota > Metazoa > Chordata > Aves > Gruiformes > Rallidae > Gallinula > Gallinula chloropus. Next base: position 68,643,044 of record NC_140087.1, read on the forward strand.
CTCAGACCCCCAATTACAAGGCTGTCGTTAACTTTCCAAGTTGTTGTCTTACATGTAATCGTAGCACTTAGAGCTTTAACTATTTTGCTATTAAATTAAACCTTTCTTCACTCTGCTGGAACGCGGAGCTGGAACACCAGCGTGACTAACTAGAAAATGATGATTTCACACCAAAGGTAGGGAGATGTGGCCAAATGGATGTAAAGCCGTCTTGCATCAGGCTGACCCATTAGGTGTCGTGTCAAGAAGTGCCACATTGCTGCCTTCCTGCACCTTGGTGATATATCTCACACTTGCCGTCGCAGCGCTTGGTGTGACTACTGCCACGGTTATCGCTCGGGATCCTTGGCTCGAGGCGCGGAAGCCAGCTGTGCTATTAAGAAGTGCCATCGTGGGAAGCGGGAGCTGCAGCCAACATGGCTGTGATATCAGCACCACTTCTGACATTCTTGGACGCCTCCTCTTTTTGCTACTCTCCTCTTTCCCACTCTCTCTTCCCCCAGCCCATTAAATTGCACAGGTCGGGTGAAACTTTCTACTCAGCAATTATTTTTATTTTTTTTTTTGTCCTCCCTCCCTCCCTGGATTCTTTTAACTGTGCAAACTTCTGCAAGGAGAAATATGTGCTGTCTCAGAGATGTCCGTGGGTGTGAAGAGTGTGCTACGTAAGGCCTTTCTTCGGGTTAAGAAAACAGCAAACTTGTTCTGTGACATTCTCTCATCCTCCAGTGACCTGCGCGAGGCACAGGGAGTGTTAGACATCTACCTGGAGCAAAAACACTGCAGAAAAACATCTAAAACTGCAGTTGTTGGGTGGGGTTGGAGTGACTGAGCAGGTGCATACCAAAGCAAAATTCTCTTGTGTTGTGTTCCTGTCCTGTTTTGTAAGCAGTGGACAGGCTTTTGGAAAGGAAACTTCCAAGGAACAGGGAAAAAGAGTGGGAAATGGAAGTTCAGAAGTTGGTGGCTTTCCCTGAGGCAGCCTGGTAGTTGCTCTCTAGCTGCCTGATTGCCAGTTTTTGGCAGAGATTTAACAGCTGAGTATCTGTTGACTGTCAGGCCAATACTGTCAGTCACCTGCGTTCAGGTTAGCGCTTCAGGGAGCCAGCCAAACTCCAAGGGATATCTTTATTTAGACAAGTTATCAGTGCTTTTTCATTGGAACTAGGGGGTTTTCCCTCCTCCCTCAACTCTTTTGCTCTGTCTTTGTGCCATGGAAAAGTGAGATGACTCTGCATGGCATGGGGATGTTCAGATCCAGACCAAAATTTCATGTCTCTGGGGGAAGAAAACCAAAACAAAACCAAAACCCCCACATGTCTTAAATCTAGCAACCTTGAAATTAAGAGTGACCCAGATTAATATGTGTGTCTGTGCTTTTTTTTTTTTTTTCGGAACAGGATGAACTGAACAGATACGCTGAAAAATGTAGTGAGTAATATGTGTAAACTCAGGCTTTTGGTATGCAGCCTAATCCGGCACAGCACCCAACTTGCCTGACTAATCTGCTTTATGTCAGCATGACGAGGTTTGTTGGGAGTGATGATATCTTTTAGTAGACAGAGTAATTTAGTTGGTTATCTACTAGTAACATTAGACAGGCTTTCAGGAACATAAGCCCTTCTGCAGGCCACCTGAAAGCTTAAAAGAAGACATCACCTTTGCTTTCAGCTGACCTGCAGAAGCAGTCAGGAGCTTAAAGCTTGCCTGCTTTCTTCGTCTTTTCTGCTAAGTCTGTTCTACATTCTCTACCTGATATCTAGAAGCCATCTTACCCACCCAAGAGTATAGTAATTTCTTTCCTTTGAGATGGTATTCAGCGTTAACAGTAAAGATTTCCTAACAGCTGGGTTTTGGGGGTTGTTTAGGGGTACCCAACTTTGCTTTTCTGTGATCACTTGTGTCTTAAAAATCAGAGCCTCTTGTGATGTCTGAACCTGAGTACCCCAATGAGTTGTCTAAAGTCAGTAACCACTATTGAAAAGCACAGATTTTGAAGTTAATTGTAATAAGATAAAGCACAGTAAATCAGTTAAACTGCTCTCTCATGCTGTTTGCCTTCGTTGAAGAACTGAAGTGACTTAGTCACTTGCCAGTGTTGTGGGTTAGAAGTGATAATGTCAGATAGCTACCAAATGCTTTACAACAATAACAAAACCTAACAGCCAAGTAAAGGAACCACAATACTCAAACCGGAGCTGAAAAAAGAAAATAATGAAAACCACCCTCTCTCATGAATAGTTTTGGTCCTCATTATAGATTAGTAGTTTTGTGAGATGATGTAGAAATGTTCCTTATTATCACAGCTTTATTGCCTACCTCTGTACATCTGTTCCAAAATTCATTTCAAAATGGCCAGACATTTCAATAATCCGGTGTGGCTTGGAATTTTCATATTGTTTCTGGTGCATTAAAATCTGGATGGAAAGCTGGTACTTTTAAATTTACAATTGCACAGACCGTACAACATCTGGGTAGCTTTGCTCTATTGCTTTCCCTGTTCCTTTAAATTTAGACTGAAGTTATGATGTGCATGAAAGGCTAAAGACCTTGTGTGTGGCAGGTGTTATTTCAAGCTGACAAAAATTCAGTAATATGTTCGTTTTACTTTGATACGGCCTTTTACAAAATGCATAATGCTCTACTTCAAACCCTTGCAAAATAGTTTTATTTTAAAAATGAGCAAATGGAGGGTCTACTGGACTAGGAGAAATTCGCGACTTATATGTGTGTGTGTATGCATTTATATAAAAATACATCCATTAAATTGTTCCCTAAAAAGTTATTTATTGTTCCTTTAGACTAATGGCTCATCCATTCTCTGTTGCGACATGCTGATAGGCTTTCTAGGGGGTCAGTGAAGTGGGGGTTGTATTTTGGGAATGATAGCACTACAGCAAACTGCAGAAACTCCCATTTTACAGAGATTCCTTAGTATTACTTCTGTGAGAAAATACTACTTATTCCCAAATGGTCACCCTATGCCTTAAACTGATCTATACAGAGGGATCTTTAGCGGAGCTAAACTTCCTAGTCCCCACTGAATTTTGCTGCTTTATGCAAGCTAAGATGCAGTTGATAAAAGTCTGTTCCACCCTACACATCCATGGCATCTTAAACGCAGTCTTTATGGGAAACCCTCTTCAGTCTGGAGGCTTAGCACTTGTAAGTATGTTTAAAAATAAATAAATCTCAATTCATAGACATGAGAGAGAACACAAGTGTTGTGTTCATCCTCCCTGTGTCTGATGGAGCCCAAATCGTTGGGGAAAACTGTTTCTCTCTCAAATACTGCACATCTAAACCCACCAAATGAGTTGGCGAGGCTTTCTGTATTGCTGCTCGCGTTCGGCGAGAGAAAAAGGGATTTTGGGGAAAGCTCTGTGTGTGCTCGTCTAAGTGCCTGTAACTAAATCCCAGCTAATGGCTACTTCTTAATCCCTCGGAGTCCCTGTAACCCCCCTTGTGAGACGTATGGGAGGGTGCTTCCAGATGAAGAACTGATTAAAAGTCCGATCCCAGTTGCATTTGGCGTTATTTTCCGAGGTGGATATAATGCTATTTTGCCAGAACAGGTCTGATCAAACTGAATTTTCAACCTGACCTTCTCCTCACCCCTAATAACTTCCTGATTCCTTGGTCAGAGAGAGATTTATGAGCAAGAACAAAGCATGATGTGTCTGTCCCAGCAGCGAGGGAAACCAGAAAACTTATTAAGAGAGAAGGGAGGGGGGGGTGAAGTGAGAGAATGAGAAGGATGGAGGGCTGAAAGTGAGTCCTGGTTTCAGACACAGAAGCACCTCAGCTTCTGGACTACTGTAATTACCCAGCCACTGAAGAAATAAAATATTGAAAAATCAATTTTATTAAAAAACAAAAAAACCCCAATGTTTAAAACCATTTGAAGAGCTCTCATAATTTTAAATCTCCCTACAATATACAATATCCCTGATCACCTTCAAAGTGAAGTGCCCAAATAATTTTAAATATTTCTTTACAGAAGATGCTCTGAACCCCCATTTCACTTCCAAAGGGAAGCACACCGATAATTTTAAGCAGCCCCTTTTGCCTAACCTGCCTGTGCTTCAATGAAGTTTCTACAACCCAGAATTTCAGTATCTTTTACATTGAAGAAATTCCTGCTTATAACCTGTAAAAGTTATATATTTTTTTTCTACTGAGGTAGAAGGGACTTTTTTCAAAAGTTGTAATAAAGAAGAGTTTTCTCAGATCTCTTATTACTGAAATTATGGTTCTTTGCCCATTAAAAATGTTTTCGTTTGTTCCTGTATTTAGTCAAGCCAAAAGTACAAATTGATGAGTATAGCTGTTATCATTTCCTAACTTACAGCTCTGTGCAGAAAGTGATTTTACATTGAATTGTAATTTCATCCGCAAGGGCTTTAGACCTTATATAATTAAAATACCTCAATCCTCTTCAAATTAGAAAAGCAAATTGTTACATATCATAAGTAGGTGCTTTTCACTCTAATGACAGTCACTTAGATGATTTATGACATACATTATTTTATATCAAAGTACAATGAAATAGGCATTACGAAAGGTAATCTCAGTAATGTCTGAAAAGGGATCTCAAACCTCAGTGCAACAATGAATGCAGTATTTAAAATGCAAAACCCAAAGACATTATTATGGTTTTGATTTCTTATGCCACAGCTTCTCCTGATCTGTTATATTAGTACAGCAGTACAAAGGGTGTTTTGGATGTATTTTGCTAAGATAACAGACGGGGAAAAATGAAATATAAAGTCAGATTTTATGCAGAAATTGTTATCAAAGGGATGATAAAGTAAAACTGCATAATCACAAGGAAAAACAATTGATGGTGTACAAACTGAAATATATTGAGCTCATGGAATATGCTCATTTCCAGCTTTTAAGCCCTTGCATTATTAAAATGCATAATAAAATAAAATGCTTGGATAATGTATAAACAAATCAGCCTAAAGTAGCTTCTTGAATATGATTATTCTCATATTTCTGTATTCTAGTCCAAGATTATCCCTCCTCTCCCCTGCCACCCTTACTGCTGTGACCTATCCTAGAGCCTTGGGAGTCAGTGGCATGAATCCCAATGTCCTCAGTGTCCTTTGTGGTGGGCAGATGCTACCCTGTAACACTGCATCAGGACAGGGACAAATGGCTATAAAATGAGAACAAATGGCTGTGCGTTGGCCGTGAATACATTTAGGCTGGAGATGAGAAATAGGTGCCTAACCATCTGAAGGGTCAGGCTGGAGCAGCCTTTCTGCAGGAATGATTTGTATTTAAAAATAAATAAAGGAAAATTAGAAAGCTAAATTGGTTTGGGCTTTTTTTTTAAGTGAGGGGTTAAGATTTTGTGGTGGTTGCCTGCAGTGTCACAGGACCCCTTGTGTTGCTTATGGTGTCAATACTGCTGGATCAAATGCCTCCTGCTTTTCGGTCTGTGGCTTGATGAAGCTTGGATGTTTCCCATCCCTGTAGCAAGTAGTGCTGTGCAACATCACTGCAAAGACTTTTTATTCAGGGTTATATTTCTCTGTAAATCTCTGCAATAAAGGTTGAAACCTTTGGCAAGGTTATTGGCCTTGTATATCTTTCCCTATTCTGTTTGCAGAATGAATCCACTTAGCACACAAGTGGAAAGTATTTTTGGCATATCAATGTCCATAAGTTATAGAAGCCGTTGGAAATGGTGTCCAAATAAGCCAATAAATGCCAAAGTCCTTGACTTGCAATGAGCAACAGTTAGGATTTCAACAGTTCTGGTGTATGGGCTACCAGAACATAGAGGAGTGAGCAGCAGAGATCCCTGAGAATGACTAAAGGACTGGACTGGAAAACCTGATTTACTGTGAAAGGCTTAGGAAACCCAATCTGGGTAGCTCAAAGGTTATAGGAAACTTGACCACCTTCTGGGATAACACGCATGGGGAACACAAGGATTGTACTAGATCTTCTGGATGCCAGTGCAGTCCCCAGAAGGACTTTCAAGAGATGACTCAGCCCTTTCACAGGCAGTTCTGTCCCCACTCTGTCCCCCTCATGCCCAACCTGCATTTGGTTTAGCTAGACCAGTTCAGGCTCAAGACGTAGCAAGTAGAACTTCCCAAGGGCTGAGGAAAAGGCAACATGATCTTCTTTGTGAAGAATATTCAAAGGAGATGTCAAGTTTTTCTTGGAGAGATCTTTAACACTCGAAGCACTGTGGCCTGTGCCAGCTGAGCATCTTGGTCCCTCATGGCTTCATAATCTATGGCTTTGTGGTCTGGTGCTTGCTTAGTGAGGCCCAGCCTGAATGTGCTTAGCATTTTGCTTCTCATTTGCGTCAGTCTCTAAATAAAGATAAATACTGTTGGGTTTTTTCTCTTTTCAAGATGAGCTGTTAATTTTATAACAGAGAAGAGCAATTTAAAGACTTATATAATTAAGAGCACATTTTTTTTAAAATTTCAGAATATTTTTTTTCAAGGTTTGGCAGCCATAATTGGAGAGAAAATTGTAAAGGCTCTTAAAAGGCAACAGTCGGATTTCCACACTGTCCTCAGCAGCAAGCGTTCCCATCACTCAGGAAATCTGGTCACACTTTTAAACACCAAAATGGAACCTTGCAGGTTTAAAACCACAATAAATTCGCATTTCATTAGTTCCCTTCTCATGCATACACACACTGTACTGCTTATTCCAAACGTGATTTCCAGAAGAATCTTGAAACTAATGTCAGATTTAGTCCTGACAAACTGTGGTCAGTGAGTCCTGGCTCCTGGTATGACCACAGTCTTGACAGAAAGAGCAGAAGCAGTAGTCTGCAGCAGTTTAGTGTGGCGTGCATCCCCAGCAGCTTCACAGCTGGAATATCAAAGGCTCTGCTCATTTTCCTACTGCTATGTACACCAAGAGTTTGAGCACAGCATGCTTCAAAGTCTGTTTTTCATAGTGCTGGGGAGGAGGTGAGGGATGTGAGGGCAGAAGAAGCAGCGATGCTGATTGGTGGGTGCAGAAATACTTCCACCTAGCCTCTTCTAACTTTGAGTGGTTGATGTTTTGAGCTGCCCAACTTGATCAACATCTAGGTGTTTGGTCTGGTAAAGCACGTGGTTATAAAAAGCTGTTGTCCGTATGCACCTCGTACTGGCCAGCACTGCTATTTTAGTGCGTACTTGGGATCGTGAGATGATATTTTCAGGAGACTTTGGAGCCTTCTGTTTAAGGCTATTCTCTCGTGGCCATCATTGTAGAGCTCAACTTTACTGTCTTCCGTAAGTCAGTGTGTTTTATTTTGTACAAATTCCAGTGTTAGAGGAAAAATCCAGCTTGATGATCAAGTGTTTGTGCTTCTGGATTAAATGTTTTACTCTGAACACAGTTAGGAGGAAAAGAAAGAGAAGCTTTCCTGTGTGACAGCAAATGATCATGGGCATGATTAGGGATTGAGTCAGATCAGTCTCTGCCTGCTTAAATCGGTCTAGAGTGGGTTCCATCCTTCTAGTTCTTTCTGTTTTACCATGATCTCTCTCAATATGACAATGGGGCATTAGGCAGCAAAGTCCCTGTGCTGCTGCTTCTGCTGCTCAGGAGACAGCAATGGTGTCACTGCGTAGCCAGAGATGCAGCTTGGGCATTGTGGCAGTCCTGCTCAAGTACCCATGGAAAGCTTGACCTGAAATCTCTTGAGAGAGGCAGGTACATGCAGGCAAATCAGCCCAAATGGAGGAGCTGTTTGAGCTACCGGCACAAGGAAAATTACTACAGAAATGATCCTGAAGCTGTTGGAGCATACAGTGATGGTTGTATTTCACTTTTGAGTGTGCTTAGCCTTCCCCAGCTAGGATTTTCAGTGGTCACATGAGTGAACAAACCATTGTCCAGAGGATTCTGGGACCAAAGTATGTGCAAAGCTCAGAGCTCCTGAGCAGCATTTCTTAGCCTGTGTCTCCTGAAGATGATGGTGTGGCAAAGATCCAGGAGGAAAACTCTTGGGAACCAATGGGATGTAGGGCTAGGCAAAGGTGGAAAGCCATTAGTATGGATTAACTGGATTTAGGGAGGAAGGGGCTGCTATTGTTTAAAAGTTTGGGTTTGGTTTTGTTTTTAGTGCTGTGAATACAGGTTTCTGTTGCTTTCTCTATACACGCTACCTGCCAATTGCTGGTGTCCAGGTTTAAAACCATTCTCTCACTTAACTGGGAGATTTCAGTCCCATTGCCTTAACTCTGCAAGGAGTTCTGCCAGAGAAACTGTGAAGGCATGGTAGTGGGGTTTAGTGTAAGAGGAAATGTAGTACATAGAGGAAGTGTATACAGCAATAACCATAGTAAGGGTTTCTTCTGTATTTTACCAGAGAGGAAATGTCTGGTGATGAGATCTTGATTTTAGGATAGTGGGGTTAGAGTTGAAGGAGGGATAACTGGTGCTTGTCTCAGCAATGTGACAAAGTTGAAGACACCAGCTACGCAATACAGCAGTTTCTGAGGAGGAGGAAGTTATTAGTATGCAAAATGGTGCGTCTGGAGATCCATCACGGACTGTCCTCACACACAGAGGCACTTCATGAGATGCGCTCTCTGCCTGAGTCACTGCTTTTGGGTGTGCGTTACCCGTTCTTGTAGCATGGAGTTACACAATTATTTGGCACTGTGCCATTGGAGTGAGCTCTTTATGTTTGCATTTAGTGAGGATGTACCTCTGTGCTTGGTGGAAGGGGATGGTGGGAACTGGGAAGTCAACTGTTCTGGTTTTCTTGTCCCGTTTTTCATTAACTGATCCACCCTGCAGTGTATTTGTCTGCAATACCCTCATCCTCCAGAAAGTTAAATAAAACAAGCCAAGAAGATCATTTTGACTGGTGACGTTTTCTACTTGTAATGTGAGACATCCCAAAGAACTTAACTCAGATGGGGAATTACTGGACAGTGCTCTACTGCACCTGGCTGTTGTTGGGTGCAGAGTCAGGGTTGCCTTGGAACTGGATACAAAGCCTGTGTTCTTTCTGACTTGTCCCAGCTATGTCTGCAAAGACTAGTTTCTGGTTTCCACCTGCCCTAGTCAGATGCTCTGTGTTCTGATCTTTGCCTAAACAAGGCATATGTCCTCATTTTCCAGCCACGCTTCCTACAGTGTGTAAGGTACAAGGCGAGTCAATTTTGTTGGTGCTGCTACTTTATTCTTGCAGTCTGAGTGCCCTGGCTTTTCTGTCCTGACCTGACTGGAGGACAAGTCCCAAGAGAACCAAAAGCCCTTCATCCCTGTTACTCCAATCTTGCTGCTTCTGAACTGTACTGCGTGCCATTGAGGAGAGAGGCAGGTCATAGAACAGCTTCCAGTCCTTCTGGTCCAGGCCTGCTGTCAGTTGGGAGAGGATTGCTGGAAAAAAAACTAAACCATTGCTAAACCATGGAAACTCAGTGACTCTTCAGTGATCCACATTACTGCTGAGATTTAGGAAGCAGTAATTCATTTACCTCAAGGGAACTGGGCTTCACCAGAGTGCTCTGCTGAGTGTGGGTTTTGGGGGGCATGTATAACCTGCAGAGCCTGGAAGGCAGCGTAGGCCTCCTGCAGAGCAGAATCCCTTTGCTGATGGTGAGGAGCTGCAGTGATTTCTACCTGGGGCTGACATGGCATCATTTTCCCCTGCCCTCCTTGGGTGCTGTGCTGCAAGTGATTTTGAGAAGAAATAATACGTGTTCTTGCTCCAACATGATATAAAAATGTCTTTATATTAGAAAGTCTATATTTTATTGAGGTTTGCTTCATATTAGTGTCATAGAAGACCTTGATTTCAATATAACAATATGAAAGTGCACGTGTAATTTCTCTTCTGATCACATTAATGCTAAACCACTGTACATGGAAGTAATGTTAAACTAATGTGACAGAATAATACAAGTATAAAGTGATGTAAAACCATTAATATTATAGAAAGTTATTCATTTTATGCAAAGGATTCTAAGGAGTAATTTGAATAAAATTCCTTGTCTCTTTCTCTGATCTAGTTGAGCTACTTTGATCAAAAGATGATAAGTCCGATCAACAAACTTGGTATTAGCTCATTTCCATACAATGACTTCTTGTTCTTACTCCTGCTCGTGGCGTAGCTCAAACCATATTCTCTGCTGTCAGGAGCAACTCTCTCTGCAGCGTCTGATCTTGAGGTACAGAGAGGAGAGATGTTGAGATCAGAGGTGAAACAATTTATTGAGTTTTGCTACCCTGGTCCATTTTGGCATGCACGTTTTCTCTAGTCAAGTTTAAAGGGTGTGTAAGAACTGCAGCAAATCAGTCTGTAAATGTTTAATGGTATGAGTTGCTCCTTAAATACAACAACAGAGCAAGTTGCAACTGCTAGCAAAAATTGCTGTGTACTGAGTGTAAAAGTAACCTTCTTCTGCAGCAGATTTCAGTTTCGCTCAGACGGCTGTATAACGTTTGTTTTAACTCCCTGCAAACTTTAGGTCTCTGATTAAACAAAGTAGGAGCCGGATGATATCACGACGTGCGTTTCCCCCGTTTAATCAGATGGCTGAGGACAGCCAGTGAGAATGTATAGTATGTGAAAAGCCAGATTTCCAGTGAAATAAAATGAAAAGTTATGAGGCTGTGGTCTTAGGAACGGCCTTTCTTTTGTGGCTTTTGGTTTAGTGTGTTATTTGTCAGATTTTTATAAGAACATTATTGCTTTAAGAAAAAAATTTAAACCCTGAGAAATTACTCTCAGTCTAACGAGTTCTTTTCCACTGACTACAGACATCATTAGGGGATGGCTATAGCCTGAGGCTGTGCATGAACTTTTTCTTCTAACTGTACACTTTATGTATAATTTAGCTTTCTTGCCTAAATTATTCAAGCAAATAGTGAGTGAAAATAATGGAGTTCACTGAAACCTTCCACGGTATTAAAATAAAACAGTTTTTTACGTTGATTTGAATTTTTAAGCTTTTTAATCATGGATTTCAAATGGAATACGCATGTCTTCAGCTCTTCTCTGCTTGTCCCCCTGTGCCTTTTTTCACTAAAAGAAAAGAAGAAAGGAAATGAACTTCAGCAAATACCCCATTAATTAATAAATGTTAGTTATGACTACTTGAGATTAGAAGTAATGATAGTTAAGCAAAACCTATAGACATAGAAAATATATTTGGCAAGTACTGAACTGTGGTCTGTGTTATCTCTTTTACCCCAAATAGGGAGAATAGCATGGCATATTTAAATACTGTTAAGTTGCTTTAAACCCAAAAATACAAATAGGGAATTCTGTGCAATAAAGGTAAACTCAAAAAACTAACACAAAGGCTATATATTAGATAATATTTTTCTTGTTTAATATTAGTCTTCAAAAAATTCTTGCTTTGAAACCTAGGGGCCAGATCCCACTCTAGGAAATTGGTATCGCTTCGGGAAACCATACAGATTTCTTCCAGGTGAAGAACCAGCACTTAAATGTTTACTATTGTTGCCAGTCCTCTGCAGTCCTGTGATGTAAAAACCTGGTGCAAATTCACTTTATAGATCATTGCTGATGGTATTACTAATGCGATAAGTACTATATCTAAATCTGGATAGGTTCATGAAGAATATGCTGTTGTGAAATATATGTTCTGTGGAAATTAAGGAATATTAGAAATATCTGCAAGCAGACCTCTGCAGTTTCCTAGCTGAATCTCTGTTAGAAGTAGCATGGCGATGATTTTATATGTATATAGTGGGAAAGGAGCCGTATCTAGGCTCAAGATGGAATCCAGATCTGCAATCCCAGTGCAGTCCAGCCAGTAGTGAGGGATCTCTGTGGGATTCAGACCAGTCTCTCTTTCTGAGAAGCATGACATGAGGCAGAGATAAGTATAGCTTTACCTGACTTCACCCCTGTGTACACACCAGCTATTGTCTGTAGTTTGCCAGTGGGCTTTGGATTAATCCAGAGAAGTCAGATATGCTGAATTCTCCCAGTGCCTGGTGTAGCTACTATCACCCAGCTCTGTTCTTACATAGCATAGTAGCTCCTGGATCTGCAGCCCTTATGCAGGCTGCAAAAATACTAGGTGGTCTGGATCAGGTACTTTCCTCCAGTTTGAGACTGTGCCCAGATTGTTCTTCCAAACCTTGGTTTGGAAGGAGTTGGGGGGGGGGAAAGCTTGGTAGTATTTTATTATTTATGAGCTTGACAAAGAAAGAAATACCACAGGAGCGATCACCTTCAGTGCATAGTTGGAACTCTTCACAAAAATCGCAAAGAACAACTGACGTGCAAGACTAAAGAAAAGTTTGACGAACTCTTTTCTGAGTTATTGAAATAACATCACGTGATGCAAGTTAAGAAAAAAAGCTTGTTCCTCAGTTTCATCAATTCTGATACACTGCCTCCTGCTCTTTGAGCTTTCAGACTCAAAGAGTTAGATACGCGCAAAAATTAGTTGCCCAGTGGATGTGGATCGTTACAAGCCATCATGCTAGGTAACCATACACCCGAGCTGTGCGCGCGCGACAATACGCTGCCTGCCTCAATACAGCCATGGTCCTCTGGAGCCAGCTGAGGTGGTCCTTGGGTCTAAATGCTCCCACTCTTCGGCAATTTTATTGTGAGTTGCTGGTACAGCAAAGGCAGCAGCAGGCTAAATCCATCTGGAAACAAATAATAACAGGGTTTGTTCTTTCAATTTTGAAAAATACGTTGACTCCAGATTCTTTACTGCTAGGTTTTTGTTTCTTTAGCTATTTAATGTTTCTTTAAAGGGGGTGATTCTTTTCTGATAATGTCTTTGTTGTAAGGATGTTTTGTTTTGCTGTTAGGCTCATCGTGTGTCTCAACTGCTTGCAGTCACTTCGCATGCATATGCATCAGTTGCATAAATTAATTAAACCAAATCCTTAAAATTTAATTCCATATGATCCATAGTATGGAATCTGTGGTTTTGCTGAAGAACTTTATGAAGTAAAATACGGTGATTTTTGCAGTAACAGCTATTGACTGTTAACATAGAAAAGGAGTGGTAGAGCTGTACAGCCTGGAAGATCCTCTCTTGTTTGCATTTTGGTTTTGTAACTCTTTGGTGTGTTTAGTGTTGCACAAGAAAGCAACATTCACTTACCATCAGTCTTTTCCTCTCTAGTTAACACGAGAGACAATACACAATCTTAATGCGGCGATTCAGTGGAAGGTACCTTTTTACTTGTCTGTGTTTATTTGGTTGCTCTTGAGTCTTCAGTACTGGAGGAAAAAAATTTCAACTAAAGCAAGGAAGAATTACCGAATTGGAGAGGATAATATTCAAGTCAAAGCATATGAATCTGAGGTGCTCAGTTAATTACCCACTAAGGTCTAGACTGTGAAATCCTTTGACAGTGTGACATCCTTTTCCCGCTAAATTAATGTTCGCCAAAGCTCAGCTCAACATCACATGAAAAAGTTCTCCTTCCAGGGATGTTGGACATATAGTACATACACAAGATCAGCACAGAACTACTCAACTCCTTGTTTATGTCAGGAGCTGAAAACGCTTGGTGAAGCCAAAAATGATTTTTCAATACATCTTGCAGAATAGCTGTTTCCTTCCCTTTTCCCTTTATGCCAAACAATGTTTGGTTTTGGTTTTTTTCTTTTTCTTTTTACAATTTCTTTGACTAGGAGTAGGCTTTGGGTTGTGTTGGTGTATTAGGATAATCTGTAATTTAACCATCTTCATGGATTTTTAGCTGACGGATAACCTCAAGCACCTTTGTAGAATCACAGAACAGTTTGGGTTGTAAGGGACCTGCCATGGGCAGGAACACCCTCCACTAGCCCAGGTTGCCCAAAGCCCCACCCAACCTGGCCTTGAACACTGCCAGGGAGGAGGCAGCCCCAGCTTCTCTGGGCAGTCTGTGCCAGGGCCTCACTGCCCTCACAGTGAGGAATTAGTTTCTGATCTGTAATCCAAATCTATCCTCCTTAAGGCTATTAACCCTTCTCCTATTTCTGGCTACTGCTTGCCATCACAAGGTAGAGGAATTTGTCTTTTTCACCTGTGGTTTTTTGAAACACAGTTTCAACCATTTTTAGTTGGCTGGTAGGTTTTGTGAAGCTTGTGCCCGTAGAAAAGGGCTCTGCCCCTTCACAAGCTGCAGTACCACTTGCTGTTTCATCACTCAGCTTGCCTCAAACTTCCTCTGCCACCTATCACAGTTTTCCCATGGATGTTTTGTCTGTGCGTGTGTGTTTTTAAGGGAATTTCCAGACTTTAGGCAGAACCTTTTATCAGGAGAGGAAAAAGCACCTCTGCCTAAGCATCCCATGGACACAATGACGTACACTTACATCCAGCAAATGGAATTTTTATGTCTCATTCAGCCATTGTCACTTCTACCCAGGCATGGATTAAAGGCACGGCTGATGTGGCTGTGGCCCCATTCCCCCAGACATGATGGGATCCTGGCTTCTCTCTCTGCAGAAGCCTCCATCGTGGCTCACAGCCAAAGAGCATCATGAAGATGTGTTACTTGGGGAGAGCTTGAGGAGTTCCCTGTGAGAGTCACAGGAGTGTCTTGTTAAGCACACCATCTTCAGAAATGACCCCTGCCCCATCTCTTAGCCCATGTGTTAAGGAAGTCTTGTCCCTTCTCAAACGTTTAGGAGCTTTTGCCACCTTATGGAGCAAGGGACCTAATAAGAGAGAAATCTCAGATTTGCTCTTGCCTTTCTGCATCAGACCAAGGGCAGCCCATTCAGAAATGCTAATGAGTCCATCATGTTCAGAGTTTGGTTTTGCTATAGACTCTCTGGCCTTGCAATGGGCCCATGCAGATTCTTTTCCTGCTGTCCTTGTCTTCTCCATCTAATTCAAACTGGTCTGCTGCCGAGCTCTCCAATTCACCTTCTTGCCTTTAATTCATCTTCACCCAAAACTTACTACTTCTACTTTTTAAATTATGTTTTTTTATCACTCCTTCAGTTTGACCTGGGCCAGTAAGGGAATCTTGAGTTGCTTGCTTGTCCTGATGGTCCAGCTGAATTGCTTTTAAACACTGAAGGTTAATTAGTGACTTTTCTGTTGCTCTGAAAATACTTATATATTTAATTCCGAACTGGCTTGGAGAAAAATACAAAATATGGGATAGAGATTTTTCATAACATTGCCAGAAAAATAAGGGTTAGCTGCTGCTTACAGCACTTGCCTTGGACTTGTTGAAGGGAACTGAATGCACAGGCATGACCTCACCCATAGACACGCCTCTTCCTTTCTTCATGAACACTTATTTACAGGTGACAAAGGGAAAATCTACAGCAACCCTACCTAAAGCTTGGTGGGTTACGATATTTTAGCAAGGATGTGGGAGAGATTGGGATCAAAATCCTGCTCTAGCAGTGTCATGGCATGATGTTTTGAGCATGGTTTTGGCCCTGGGTGAGTGAATTAAATTCTCAGACTTATTCATTTTGAGAGAGATTGATTCCTTATGTGGAGATGTCCCACTTCTTTAAGAAAAATGAAGACAAAAAGGTACAAAAAGTTGCCCAGCTGTATGTGGATTCACTGTGCTGCTTTTTGGCATATTTTGCAGGAGGTAGACAAGGAAGGTCTTTCAGATCTCAGTGAGCTCTTCAAACCAGTGCTCTTTAGCATTGGGTTTGGAGAACATAGGAAACCTGCTGTGCTCCGTGAAACTGTTGGAAACATACTTTTAAATGTATGCTGTATGTGTGTTTGTCCACATCCTAACCTGCAAGGCGATGGCCAATGGGAAAAAAAGAAAATGGGAGGGTGGAATTTGTCTTTTTTACTTGGG
Source organism: Gallinula chloropus (assembly GCF_964237585.1). Taxonomy (NCBI): domain Eukaryota; kingdom Metazoa; phylum Chordata; class Aves; order Gruiformes; family Rallidae; genus Gallinula; species Gallinula chloropus. The sequence continues at coordinate 68,658,806 of NC_140087.1, forward strand.
TTTATATGGAAGGTTACTTGGACCTTGGATTACAGAAAGGTTAATTGTCATCACTCTACTCATTAATCTACAAAATATAACAGCAGCAGTGGTGTGAAAAGTCCAACCCTCTGGATGGTTTGGTTTTTCTTACAAGCATCTGTTACAAAATGTTCTGTTTCAGGTCTGATTGAACATTTAATTTTCAAGCTAAATAAACGCGTGTGTTTTAGTTTGGAGTTGGGATTTATTTTTTTTTGTCAAGAAATAAACACTTAAATATAGGTCAAGTTGCTACATATTTTTTTCTCTTCCTTTCTCTAGAAAAACCAAAAAAGAAACAAGCAAACAAAAAAAACAAGCAACAAAAAAAATCTCATTTTCCAGGAGAATACTGTTGAGTCTCTCAAAGTTTTAAAACTTTGCCCTCAAACCTTCTTTGTCCTTAAACTTTTGCTTACTTCTCCTTGTAAAGCACTTTGTGGTATTACATTTGAAAGCTGCAATGTCAACATATGTTTTGTTGCGATGCATTTACTTTAGGATAGCTTGTTCCATGTTCTGCCGGTCTGTATGCTCCTCTGCAGGTGCCTGTAAGTACTCAGGCAATGTAAAAACTCAAATCAGTCTGTTCAGTTTAGCTTTGTAAAAAAAAAAAAATTTATCCTTGTTACATTTGAGTTGTATAATTTATTTCATTGCGCAGATTTCTGAGAGGGATGAAGTTGGCAGGTGGATGAGGGAGCCGGGTAAAGAGGGACTGTGGCCTTGTTTGGACCCACTGCTCAAAGATGAACACAGAAATGGAGGTTTATGGACCAAAATATTTTCATGTGCTTTTAAAGAGAAGGTTATCCCACTCCTTCAACTCTTTAAAATACAAGATTGGTTTAACAGATGCCATGGTCACAACGGAGGAGGACGCTACATGTTCTCACACAGACCGTGCACAGTGTAAACAGGCACTACACGGATGTCCAGAACCTGCTTGTTTTTTAAATTTGGTCAGCCTAAATTTGAGGAGGAGGGGTTTGGACAGTGAAAGCAGCTCCTTTGGGAAGCCCACGCAATTGTTGCCCCATTGCTACAACCGCCCAGAGCTACTGGTTAACATCAGCCGCAAGAGCATTACAGATGTCTGGGACATGTCTTGGGCTTTGTTCAAACAGGTTAACACGGAGCCGATAAGCTACATGCCTAATCAATGAGAAGGTAGGGGAGAGGAACAAACCCCAAACCAAACACCATCTGAAGACACCCTAGCAGGGCGCAGTGCACACCTTTGTGTCGTGAAACCTGTTGAAAGGCTAATAGCATTTATGATCACCTCTTGGCGATACTCTCCAAGGTCTGACCTTCTAGAATAGTGTCTTGGGACAGGATGGTGTGAGAAATGGAGAAACCCTACAGATTTATCTGCTGCACTAGCGGCACCCTCTTGTCTTCAACCTGAAATTCTTTAAGACCTTTTATTCCCCCTTTAATTGATATTTCAGTGTAGTTACATTCCTCAGTAGCCATCATTTTTTTCCAAGTGAGATACACAACAGATGGTTATGCTCGTAAGATATGTGTGTTTTTCTCACAAGAGGGGAAAAAAAATCGTCCAACCTTGCAACTCTGTTTTGCATTAACCAAAGACGTGTAAAATGCTGCCAAATTTGAGAGGGTTTATTTGTTTCTGGCTTGGCTTTGAAGGATTGCAAATGACTAGGCAAGGTACAGAGAGTGAAAAGTCAGGTCCAGAGTCACCAGGGAAAGGGAAACTGGCTGAAACGTTGCTTTGATTTAAATTCTCTCTGGAGGGAAAATGTGTTCCTCCTCTCTTCCTCTTACTGCCTTCTTTCTCCTTCTGCATGTCTCTATATTCAAGAGCTCTGTACAGGTGACTTTACAATCTGATTTGTGAACTGTTTCTTCATCCAGCCATTTTTTCTTCATCCCGTTCCATCCAGGGAACTATTTACCTGCTGCCTGTTTGCCTGATGTGGATTATTTGGCAGGGATACTGCTGGCCCCTTCCTTCTTCCTCGGTCAGAAACCTCCTGTTTTGGGCTGCAAAGTTTTTATGACTCCTGTTTATTTTGCTGAAAAGGTTTGTGTCTCAAGCATCATGACCCCAGTGTAACAACTCTGAAACAAGAAGGAAAGATGATTCCTACTGTCTTCCATTCTGCAGCCTGCTTCCCAACCTGTATTAGCAGAGGCAAAATCAGGACAAAAGGAAACTCCACTGCAGGGACCTTGAGGTTTTCACACGTTGACATTTTTTGGGCTGACAGCCTGCCCTGCGTCACCACGCGGCTCTTCAAGAGGTGGCATTTCAATACTGTGTGTCCCAGAAGGATGGGGAAGGCGGGCAACAGAGCTGATGGCCCACCCTGGGTTGAGTCCTTATCCAGGAGAAGCTCTGGGGACACAGTCACAGCTATCCCTGATTATTTCTTTTATGTTTTCCCTCCTGCTTTGTCATTATGTTTTGGCTTTGAAACCAAGCTTTGTTTAGGCTTGGTAGCCTGTGGCAGTGGACTGGAGAGAGGAGACTTTTACTGAGCTACTGAAGGCATTGTGTGCACGGGAAGAAAATGTGTGAAGAATTGAAATTATATGGTTGTACTGGGAGTTTGTTGTGGTGGTAACACTGGCTCACATCTTCTGATAGCTAATGGAGCATGGTGGGATGATCTGAAGACGAAATGAGTCTGATATGCTGGGACATGACATTTAAAAAGAATGGTGAAATTATAGTTCTTATTTTCCTTTGTGCAGAGAAAATGCATCTTGGCTCTCGGTACAACGTGTGTGATTGTAGGGTACTTCCAGTCTGGGTCTTGCCTTCAGAATAGAAGCCACACAGTCCTCTCCTCCCTCTTCTTCCCCCTCCCTCCATGGCTGTAGACTGTGTATAAAACACACAGTAGAGCCCGGGGACCAGATCCTGAGCTGCCCCAGGCCAGCGCTTGTGGGCAGAACTACCAGGTGCCTCCCCATTCTCGAGGCACAGTGGGGCTGCTGCCTTTGATGTTCATGGAGATGGATGGCCGCAGGGTGCAGAAAGACAGAGAAGGTGTTCACTTCAGAGGTGTTACTTCCCGCGAGAGGAAAAATTGATTCAACTAAAATAAATCAATCTGGTGATGCTGGCCTTCAAGAGAAATCATTTTATTGAGAAACTGGTGTGGGACAGGTGAAGGTTGAAGTTTGTATGAGTGCAGACACATCCATTTTCAACATATCTGTAGTCCTGGCAAAGGCAAAGGGGACCGTTTATTCCGCTGAAGTGATTACAGGCTGGTTGGCATGTAGGTTTTTGCTAGCCATGCTAGTCGGTTCAAATTGTTTAAATGTCATCAGCCAAATAAGGCACACAGTATTGCAATTTTTCTGGTCCCTAATTTAGGCTGCCAGGCAAGGGCTTCTAGTGTGAACGCGTGCGAGCTGAAATGGCACGTGAGTAATATCACAGGTGACACCTTAAAACTGGCTTTTCATGAAGATTCATGCCAGTGAAACTGCATCGCAGGTAAATGTGCCCTGGTAGGAAGCATGAAAGGAGCATCAGCATCGCTGGGACAAAGTGATAAAAAGGAAAATAACCTAAGAGTGAATATTCCTAGAAATGTCTCTTTCAGTAGTCATCCGTTCCTAATAATCGCTGTGACTTTTATGAGAGTCATTCGGAGCCCAAACTCCTTCAATTGAACACAGAAGTAATTACGTGTGTAGATATCCTTAATTTGCCTCCGTGTAAATTAAAGCTGGATGCCAGCTTAACTTATGTGCTTTCTCTAAATGCTTTTATAGATTTTTTTTTTTCCTGAGGATCAGAAATGAGAGCACCCACCGAATATGATAAGAAAGAGAATGTCGCTGGTTTTGGCTGATTGCACTTTTTTTTGCGTGTAATGAAGAGCTTGCTACTTGTGAGCGGGGAGAGGATTTAATGAATCACAAAAGTACATAATTTATCGTAGAATGTATTCCACACATATTTCAGAGCAAATTCCATGGAAAATGTATGTGAGTCGTATTTCTATGAATCAGACTCTCAGAATATTTCCTTAGAAACAGCTTGTCCTACATTTTTATAAAGGAGCTGCAGCGTTTATAGTACACCATTGAATTAACATTTTGTGGTTAAAAATGCAGCCCAAGAAATTAAAATGATATTTGAAACATAAATCCTGCGTGCTAACAACTATCGTTATAAAAGCCAGCCAGAATCAACAGGCATAGCTTGTTTTCTGCAAGGCTCTTTCTGGAGACCAGCTCTCAGAAAACATCTGTGCAAATGGGGGCGGGGGGGATGAAGAAAAAAAAAAAAAAAAAAATAGCCCCAACAGGAATAGAAGCCATCAGTGGTTAGGTGTGTTATAAATACATTATTACTTCATTGTAACGGCATACAGGCTTTGGCGAGACTGGGGGTGACCTCACTGGCTGTCAGACCTTGAGTTACTCCCGGGATGGGATGCCGGCTCAGCACCGCTTGAGTAGGGAGCGAGCAAACCCAGATGATGTAGAGGGACTTCATAATGTCTGTACAAGTAGGAGCCGTTGGGGTGGACTCAACAGGCCTGGCAATGTGGGGGTGTTGAGGGCTTTTGTTACCGCGGTTCCAAATTCAACGTGCAGAAATGTTTCAGTTGCTTACTGAGAGCTTCTCAGCAATGTTTCTTCCACCTCAACTTGACTCAGTGCTTTTATGGGTCTGTCTCTGCAAAGCAAAGTCCTCTTCTCGCTGCTGTGTGTTGGCTAGTGAATTTAGGTTCTCAGCTGCAGGCAAAACTTTTTCTAAAATGCCTGGGCATGAGACCTGTTTAAAATCAGCACAGATAAAATCTTGGACACTCGAAATCATTAGCTGCTGCAGAAAATGCTGGCCAATTTTTTTTTTCTTTTTAGTCTTGTTAAAACACATTTTTGAGTTATGAGAAAAAGCTCAGCCTCCTCGTGGAAGAATTTTGAGCAGAAGAGAGAATATTTTGCAACTAAGGAAAACACAGCAAACTGCAACAAGCAATAGCTTTATTTATCTCATTGTATGACCGCTTATCAGACAACTATCGGCAAATCTCTGTGATCCAAAACTCGCTGCAAGTGCATACTTACAGACCATCTCCAGTTTTCAATCAAAACTGGTGAGGCTGACAGGAGGGAAGGGTTCAACATAACTAGACTGTGGCTGTAAGTATGAAGTTAATTGTACTAATTGAGGATTTTTTCATGTTTTGGTGATCCTCTTTTGACTCTTCCTCTGGGGTTATAGGAGGAAAGTGATGTTGAGAGATTTGAGTCAGTAAGGCACAGGTTATTTTGAGCTATCAAGCTGCTTGGTGGGGGAGCACCTACAGTGAGAGGACTGCTGAAGTTCCAGTCCTCGGTCACTCCAATGGCCACAGCCCCAGGCTGGTTTCTTTAGAGACAGGCAAGTGAGCTGAAGGGCAAATGCCCTGAAACTAAAGGAAACAAATGACCAAATATAACTAGTAGGTACTTTGATTGTCTTGCCTTCTGTTGTGATCAACACAGCTGGGGCCTTGTGCCTGCCACATCTTCAGTGTTGCTCAGCAATGGTCCATGCTAGCTGCACACCATTGCCACTGAAACCAATCCAAAACCCCAGGATGTTTCAAATGCTTCTAGAATACTGTGCAATTAACCCCAACTGTTTTCTGTATAGCCTTTCCTAGCTTAGCACCCTAAATGTGCAGGGCTACAGGGTTTAAATCCAACATTTGGAATACAAGGTAAGCTGAATTCAGGTACTTTGTGCCGCTGCAGCCCCTTGAGGCTAACAAAATGTACCTCGCTTGGCTTCCTGCATAACTCAGGCCTTAGTGAGACTGTGTTGCCTGGGATGGTTTAAGAACAGACTATTATTAAAAGAATCAGAAAATAAGTAAACATAAATAATCAAAACCGTGCAATTTTTAAAATCAGAAATAAAATGTCTTCTAAGAAGAGACACAAAGTTGATGTCATGGCTGTTGCTGATGTGAGTTTAAATCTATACTTTTCCAGGGGAGACCTGGAACCTCCAGTCAAGTCATTGTCTTGTTCAAGTGGGTGATGAGGCGGAGGCAGAAATATTGTCTGCACATCTTTCCTCTTCAACAGTGGAGGGAAGGAATCAAAGCTTCTTCTGCTCTTATTCTCCTTTCTGTGTTGGATACACCCTGTGACATGAGGCGACATATCCACAGAGGGTTTTGGCAACTGTCACTGGATAGTAGGCTTGTGCTTGGTGCAGCCTGGTCTATAGGATATTTAGGTTGGCTATTAGGAAAAAGTTCTTCAGTATGAGGGTGGTGGGTCACTGGAACACGTTGCCCTGTGGAAGCAGTGGAGGCCCCATCCCTGGAGATATTCAAGGTCAGGCTTGATGGGGCTCTGAGCAACCTGATCTAGTGAAGATGTCCCTGCTTACTGCAGGGGGTTGGACTAGATGGCCTTTAAAAGTCCCTTCCAACCTAACGTATTCTATGATTCTGTGCTGCACAAGCCTCAGGATTGTGTCTCCAGCCCTGCCAACATTTTACATCACGGAATGCTGTACAAGCGTTTGTTTGCCAGTTCAGAGGTTGTAACAATATGTCTTTATTCCAGAGATGTGGGTTTTTTTTTTCACAGCTCAGTAAAGCTATTACAGTTGAATATGAGGGGGAAAAGGAATCGTGGGGCATTTTCAAGATTTTATTACCTTTTTTTATGTGTGTGTGTCCCTGTTAAGTAGGTATTGTTATCAGTGCAGTCAATCTCATTTTGCTATTGGATAACTACATCATGGCCAAATAAAAAAATAGCGGTTTATATTAGCCGTTTTTGGAGAGGATTATGCTGTCATAAACAGGCTCAGCAGGAGTTTCAACCAGGGCTTGATGTGCAGTAATATCCTTGAAATGTCTACTCCTACTTTCCTTACATGGGACAATGGTCTCAGCTTTTGTGGCTCTGACAGATCAGCTGATAGCAACTACAAGTTCCCTGCTTTATATTCTGCTTTTTAACTTGCTCATCGCTAATGTTATGTACAAAATAGTGAGTTCGACATAATCATTCAGATATGGCAGGTAACATCTGTGAGCAATTGTATGTGGACTGAAAAAAAACCCCAAACCCTTGTTGCTGAAACATCTGTTGGTTTACATGGAACTCAATTAATTTTATTATTCAGCTCAATACAAATTTGAGAGAGATGTTATGCAAAAAACCCTGTATTTAAAGAAAACAACACATTAATTCCCTTCCCTGTTTTATTAATACCTAAAGTTGTTAACATTGGAAAAGGGAGGATTATCTTGGTTTTACACTGACCACCTCTCCTTCCTGGTACTACATCCTTTCCCTCCTCCTGCCAAGGGAGGAGAACCTATCATCCAGCTTTGCCTGTGAAACCATGTGGGCTTGCGCCATTCCCTGTTAAAGGCTTCAGGACCATCTGCAGACATCTAGCAGATGTATACAGTCCATCAGTCTGTCTGGTCTGACCTAGAGACTTCAGATCCATTTTTTGAAGCACCCTATAAAAGATTTGCATACTCAGAATGGGAATAGAGTTCACACACAGGGGTGGATGCCTACCTCTCTTGATGAAGTTGATGGTAATAAAGCCAGCATCAGTATTGGAAAGGGTTAAAACTGAAGCCTCCCCCCCGCCAAAGTCCCATTCGAGTTCATCCCATTGCTGTTACAATTTGAGGTGAAATAGTCCTCTGGATGTCTGCAGGAGCTCTGCTTTTAATGTCAGCTAAAGCCTAAGAGCTGGGATTTTTTCCAAGGCATTTCACACTTTCTTTTGAGGTTGGGGCCAAAGTTTAGATGTTTCAATACCCACTGTATAGACCCCCAAACCCTTCCCTGGAGCTGGCCTGCAGACCACTAATGCAATAGGAAACATGGCCTAACTAATCCATGTTAATGATGTGCCTATTTAAACCATGTTGCCTGATAGGAGATGTCTGGTATCTATTAACCCGTGTACCAATTACACTGAAGATGGGAAAAAGGCTACTTTTCAAGAACACAGGCTATAAAAGATGCACAGAAAAAAAGGAGGTTAGTGTAATTTCCTTGGTCTCTGTTTCCAAAGGGGAAAAACTGGAATGCTACTTGGCAAACCTTAGGCACCAGACATTAAAGAGTGGCTACTGTAAACAAGGTAATAGCTTCTATGTCATCCCTCCCCATCGCCTCCGTATGCAGCCCTTTATTTATGTTTCCTAGGAAAAGAGGTCTCCTGCTCGTGGCATGGATAAAAGCCTGGTTTTCAAAAAGCCAAGAGGCCAGATCCTCAGGAAGGTGGAAAGCAGAGTAGTCCTGTAGACCTCCCTGGATTGAGGTCAACTGCCCCCAGAGGAGCTGAGCCCAATTATCTACGACAAGGAGCTAAAGAGTGGAGAAGACGAAAAGAAAGGGGGGTTGCTGCCAAGCCTTTTACATCAGTTTTGTTTACTTGGAAAGTCGTTATTCCTTTTCTAGCTAAACTGATCAGGCTTGGAGAGATGGCCTTGAGCACACACGCAAAGCTCCTGTAGCCAGCAGTAAACTGTAATCAGCAGAAGGCTGCGTAGCGTTGCGGTCGAGGATCTGAATATTCCCTTTCCTTGGAATGCAGCTTCCCTGGCTTCCTTGGAGGGAAATATTTGCTCCTGGCCTCCACCCGCTTTCTTCTGGCACCATGGGGATGAAACACTTGATGGCTCTCCTAGAAGTAACGAGGAGCTTGCTCTGCAGGAACACGTGGGATTACAGGCTTTCTCTTTCTTCTTTTTCTTTTTTTTTTTTTTTTTCTTTTTAAAGGAGGGGAAATTTGGAAGTGACACAATATTATTTTAAGTTTGCTATATTTAAACTCTCAGATTCTTACCAGATTGTTTCTTGGTGTGTGTTGGGTTGCCAGGGACTTCAGAGTGGCAAGGTTTACATGCACCTTCTGAGGAGCTGGGCTTTGTGTTATTAAATTCCTATTTTCACATGACATCAGCTATAACCTTCTGTCGTCAACATTATTCACTTGGTGTGATGAAACTTAAGATATGTTAAAGTAAGGATGGATCCTGCAGTAATAAAATATTGGCTTGGTTTGCTAGGAAGGAGAAAGGCTGGTGGCTCAGGGAGGCAGGAGAGATTTTTCAAGTAAAAGTCATCTCAATAGTGATGAAAAGAGCTGAATTGAACTCCCCCCTTCCCTTTTTTTTCTCCATTCCTTCTCCATCAGTAGGGGCATATTTCATGAAGTCCTCATTGAGGTTAGATACGCTGAGCCTATTTGCATACTTGGAAGGGGTCCCCTTATAGAGGAGTACAGTGAATACCTCTGGCATTTCATATTTAAGTTCTAAATATAAATGCAGTCTAGAAGGAGTTTGTCTGCGAAACTATCCGAACTGCTTGCTTTCTCGCTAACTAGACTTCTTAATGACGTGATTTTCTATGCTAGGGAAGTTCTGATTATAATATAGGCGTAAATGAATGTGCATGTTGTGCACCCTTGTTAATTGAAAGGCTGAATATTTAATGTGCTGAGGGTGTGCATCTATTTACCGAGCGCACAAGGAAGGCTGCGAGCCCCGAGCACAAATAGCCCATAGATATGCGGGCCAAGACCTGCGTTTACACTGCCTTGGGTAAAGACAAGAACTTCTGGATCACTAGGACAATTTGGCATATCGGCCTGGCGCACAGCGATGTGCGATTAAAAAACAATTCCGCAGTGTGGATCCATTTGAATACCAAGTTATTTTATAAAGCCTGCACTGTGTGTTTTGAATGCACATTTGCTGTTATGAATAACAGGAATTGTTTGGCTTGGCCTGCCTTTGTGCCGATGCCAGCTGGCACGGAGCGAAGCTGTGACACATGACACTACAGCTGTGTCCACATGTTTCTGCCTTGCAGTATCCACTTATATAATTTACTTTTTTGATCCACAGTCGAACTATTCAAGTGAGCATAATTTGCTTTTTTGATCCAGAGTCGAACTATTTAAGTGAGCTCATCAAATTACACATGCCAGCCAATTCTATGAGAATACTTATTTTGCTATTGTCAAAAAAAAAAGTATATTTAATATTAATCACTTGTGGGAATGCAGCAGCTTTATTAAACTCCTTGCAGTAAAAGATACCTCTGTAATGGAACTTTAGTATTTATTCCACTAGATATGCATAATTGTAAGACAGTAGCTCAGTATATAATCAAATGAGCCATTAAAAGAGTAACCATTGATGACCTTACTGTAGCTGATAGACCGGACCAGGATGCTGCAGATGTTTTCCTGTATGTTGTTGGGATGCTCTTGTTCACCGTTGCGGTAGGGTTTGTGACTGGGCCACAGTAATCTGCTAACTCCAGACTCATAAGATTTTTTTTTCAGCCTGTTACAGGAACTCGTCTTACGTGATACTGTATTTAAGTTTGGTGAACTTGGAAAGATACAGCTGAAATTGAACTTAACTTAAACTGAATGTAGTACTCTGAAACTCTTGTTAAAGAAAAAACACCAGCTCAATTCCAGATATCCAGGACTAAGGCAGGAAATACAAAGAAAATATACAACAACTTTTTCAGCTTGCTGGTAAAACAGAAATAACACGGCACTAATACAGACAACATTTTCATGTAAGCCTATTTTATTTTATTTACCTCTTCAATCAGAGTGAAATAGGAGAGGGCATGGATTTAGCTTTTTCCTCCGAATTTAGGAAATACTACCCAAGCGTTTTATTCCCAGTGCTCATTGAACTCCGCTGCGATACGCACTGTCTTGCATTAATTCAGTGCAGCTTTTCGAATGTCGGGTCTCGTACAGACCAAAGTAGCTGCACATTATCTGCTGTATGGTCCTGGTAGAGCAGCGTGCTGTGTTACAGAGCCAGGGTCACGAGTTCATGGCAGTAATGATTCATGTAGCCTGAAGGAGGGAGCCTAAATTCAATATGTGAGACCCAAGAGGAGAGTGGGGGGCTGAAGCTGGCGGGTGCCTCCATCCCAGGCTCTGCCCCTGCTGTCTTTCACAGAAGGAGCAGAGAAGACTTGGAGAAGGGCAACTGCCGCCTCTGATGTCCCACACACACATGGTGACCTGAGCCATGATATATATATGTGTGTGTGTGTATATATATGTATGCAAGGGAAAAGGTGACCTGGGTTTGAACACAGTTCACAGAGCGCTGCGGTGAGAACTGAGACGTGTATGACAACTGAATATTAAATTCTGTTAGCACTTGGAGTTATTGGGCAGCAAAAAAGCTTTAAAGAAACCAAAGCAATTGAGGTTTAATAAAAAAAAAAAGAGAGAGAGAGCGAGAAAGGAGAACTTTAAAAATCCGAGTGTTTTCTCAAGGTACTCAGTAAGCATTATGTTCTTGGTCAATAACATCGCCTTTATGATCATATTGACAACGTGTGCAGGAATGTACGTGGCATGGCAAATTGCAATTTAATGTCAAATGACAATAAAACAGTCGGAGATTATTCAACTGAAACAAAATATCACTTTAATTAAGCATTCCACAGGATAGCTGTAACAAATACATTATTAACACATAAAATACCGAGTTTCAGGTAAGGCCCATGCTATATGAAAGTAAATTCAGACCTGGGGCCAGCAGTCTGTATTTTGCTCATCCCATCGTGCAGCACATATAATCAGATCCAGTTGCCCTTGAAGCCAAAAGGGAGCCTTTCCATGTTAATGACCTGTGAGTTACCACACTTGCTTTAACTTGAGGCAAGACCTGGAAGAAGGTACTCTTAGGCTCAGTGGCAAAGTTGTGTGTTGGTTCAGGTCTTATTTTGTTGTTTGTTTGGTTTTTTTTTGTTTTTTTTAACAGAGTTTAATTTCTGTGTCTTCTCTGAGCTGTCTGAATTTCCAGTGCCCACAGCATCAGCCTGGAAATCTCCTGGGTGGATTTTATCTTATGGCTTTTTGTGCTTCCTGCCCCTAATCAGACTGAGGAGCAGAACCCAAGACCTTGTTTGCTTATGAATTAAGGCAGCACTGGGGTATGTGTTGTGTGGAAGCCTGAGTGAGGGAAGGTAGCAAAATCAAAGAAGTGTGGATATGTGTAAATACAAGCATTAACTGATTGCTTTGATAAGACACCTAAAAGTTTCTCAGAGATTTAAGGTAGCTCTTGCTTAATTTTCTTGTTTCCTTCTTGTTTTCCTAAACAGCTTGGTATCATCAAGCTGAAATACAGTAAAAGAAATACTTGCAATTGTTAGTGTTACTGAGATTTTTGATAAACAATTTCACCAGGCAAACCTCAATCGATCTGTGGTTTCTTTTACGATGAGTATTGGTATGAAACTTTATATTTGAAAAAAACATGTTTTACTGGGGCATGGAAGAAGCGGCCTCAGTAGGAGCCTGAGGAATAATCCACACTCTCTGTCTTGTTCTGCAAGCTTGACATTAAGGAATAACAAGTAGTCTGTATGTGTAGGCTGTGAGAAACAATCCCAAAGTAATTAAGTTTGCACTTTTAGCTATTGGACAACTCCCTTATTCATTTATATGCAGAGAAAAAAAATGCAGAGTGGCTTGATATATCCGTGAAGACCGTGGAACTCCTTAAGTGTCTATCTCTGCAGGATGTCTTTTTCTTTGCTGGCTTTAGGTTTAGCACTTCAAAAAATGATCACAGGGGTTACGTTGCACAAAACATATACAAACAAAAGTACACGTGTGCTGCTTCCAAAGGGCTTGATCCCAGCCCCGTGAAATAAATGCAACTGCTTGTGTTTTAAATCAAACCTCGATAGGTGTTGTCACTCCTGCCTTGAGCCATGCTGTTTATACCTGAAAGCTGCCTCTCGAACTAGCTGTGTGTGCCAGGTTTGCTATGGAAAGAGCAGCGATACATCCGATGTATGATGGGGTGCCACGTGGAACTGTTGCGTCTTCTCCGATAAAGAGTATCAAATCAAGTGAGAGTTCTTGTTTTCATTACCCCTATTGTATGACCGTACAGAAATTTTCAAGTGAGTGGTTTTTGCTGCAGTACTTCCAGTTTCAGAGGGAAAACAATGTCATTTGGCTGGATGCGTATGGAATATTGATCTCATCAATTTAGGAAATCTGCATGAAATGAAAGAGTTCTTCCTCACCCCATCTCTCTGGGTCTTGGTACCCACAGATCATGGATAGTCTGTTCCAGCAGGAATAATTTCAGTTCAACTTTGAGAGTTGTAAAGGAGTTTTTATGCATCAAGTTCGTGGTGAGAAAGGCAGGGATGAACTGTGGGAGAGGAACAGTTGAACAGAGGGATATGGCCTCTTTGTTGTCCTGGGGAATAGAACATTTCATTAGTTTAAGGTTTGTTGGGGGTTTTCCCCTAGTTTTTCTTATACTAGAACCTGGTAGGGAAAAAGTCTTAGGTGTTTCTACACTTGTGAAACCACTTTTTAAAATTGTTTCTTAATAAGTTAACTTTCTTCACACTTCAAAACATCTTCTTTATCCATTGGTGGCCTCTGATAGGGTTTTGTTTTATTTTGTTTTCCAGTAAGAAATGATGGATACTGATTGATCTATTTTTTTTCCACACACACACACTCCTTCCCCTGGTAACAGGAACTTAAATTTATGGTTTAAGCCTCCATCACTAATTTGCTGCTGAATATTTTAACAACTTTTCCCGTTTTAATCAAAATCATCTTATGGTACTGCAGATTAAAACTCTTCTTCCACTGTTTTTACTGTAAAGTGATAGGCAAATGGGTTAGAGGGATTTGGTGAGCCTTACAATATTTAGGGAAGCACAACTTGTAATTGTCTGACTTCACAGTTGCCAGATACAGCCTATTAATTTGGAAGGTGATTTTTCTTGTCGACATAGTTTGAATTTTGAATAAAAATACATCTTGGAAGAAGAAAAACTTAGAAAGCTTGCTAAGTTGTTGGTCATCAGTTAATTATTGGTGTCTCTGGAACGTTGGGACATTTTGTCTTTCTTCTCTTCTGCCCAAGTGTTGTGTAAAGAGTTGTGTGAGCATGCAGGCCTGAGTTTCTGGTGTGATGGCAATAAGATCTGAGGTGATGGACTTAGTCACGCAGATTTGTCAGGTATGACCAGAATCTATGTCAAACACAAGTTCCCTCCAACATAGCTGGAGTTTGGAAGATGCTCCACAATAACTTCAGGAGTGACAAAGTGGTTTGACCATAACAACAGGTGGAAATGCTTCTTTTAAAATCCAGACATAGAGGTGGAAGGAAAAGAATTGGTCACTGGTATTAGTGTCCCCTCCAGTGACCAAGGTGCTAGACTTCTGAATTTAAAGCAGCCAGGTGGGACAGCCTCTTGATCTTTTACAACATAATTGAGTTTATTTGAATACTGGATAGTAAAAAAATGGGATTTTTTTACCTTTTCTGCCTGAGCATCATGGTAATAAAATAACATCACATATACTTTGGGACAAGGCATGACAGCTATTTGCAAGATGATGAACCTTTACAAAATTAACATAAAGAAGACCAGGCCTTCTTCCTGGCTTTTAGATATATATGTGTATATATATATCTCTAGCTTTGAAACTAGAAGTATTTAATAAAAAATCTAAAATTAAAAAAGGAAAAAAAAGTTAACCTGTTCCCTCCCCAAAAACCATTTACCATCTAAACAGAAGGTTTTGACAGAAGCTTTTCAAACAGCTGTACAGAAACCTTTTACTCTCTTTGATCGATTTCTCCAGACAGTTTTGTTTGAAGACATTGCGGTTGATAGTTTAGGTGAGCACTAAATAACTGTGGCTTTCCATTTTTCTAAACAAACATGATACAATGCATTTTCCCTTTAAATTTGTAGTTGCAGTGGTTACCCTTTTAGAAGCAACATCTGCCAACTGTTACCATACTGTGGTATCTGAGGTACCACACTGATTTCCTATTCTGAGGGCAGAGCAGACTGTGCTATCTCCTACAGAACTTTGAGGCAAACGTTGATTAATGTTGACTTTTTAATGGTAACCACTGTGATTTTTTTAAATTCCTATAATTCATGGTATTATACATAATAATAATATAAATATCACTGAATTATTTATACACTTATGTTGGTAAATAATGATGAGGTAATAACAATGAATTATTTCTGTATTTACACCAGTAAATAATGATGAGAAATCATTTAGTCGGCTCAGTCTCTCGCTAGCCTACACCAATTCAAAGATGTTTGCAAATGTATTTTCATGCCAACAGAGAACAGAGCTGCCCTGGGGAGTTTTTAGACTCCAGAAAACATTTTAGAGCTTATAGCATTGAAGCAAAGCCCCAACATGATGGCATAGCAGCAATCACTGCCACCATCCTTGGATGTATAAATGGAAGTGGAAGGCTGGATGTGCGCTTACCGATACTTTGCGTGGCTGAGATTCATACCAGGACATGCTGTTGAGGTTTCCGCTTTTGAGAAGTATGTTCAGATGTGAGTACAGCATGTAGCTGTGAGAAACCTCTGAAGGTGATAGAGGTGAAGAACCTCCTCACAAAACTCACTTGCTTGGAGTTTTCTGCATAGAAGAACGCCAGCTACGTATGCTGAAATTAGCAGTGGGTGAACTCTGTTTTTCTGCTTTTATCTGTAGCCCTACACATGATTTTGGCTGAAGACAATTAGCAGAGTTTACTACAAGGATAATTTCATCTGTGGCATTTCATGGTCTATGATAAACAGTCCAGCAGGATAAAGTCGTGTTTCTTCCAAGCTGAAATTGCATGGAGCTGTTGCGTGCAAGCAGTGTGTGTTGCAGGAGGTGTGGAACGTGGGACAGAGACAAGGACGGTCTGGGATCCATTTCCAGGCCGTCTTCAGGGTATTCTTCAGCCTGTTTTCTTACTTAAAAAATTGGCGTAATGATGTTTACCTCATTTAGGAAGCATGTCATGATCCTCAGCTAAAAATTTCAGGGGCTATTACTATTTATTGTTGTGTTGTATTTTTGACTGAGTTTGCTCAGGGTTATTTGTTGGCTCTTCTGCAAGTGCTCCTGGCTTCTGTTCTGAAAGATTTCACAAGTCTGTGGATGGGAGCTGACATCTCCTCTAGTTCAAAAGAGGGGAGGGCCTCCTTTTGGATCTGAGAAGAAGGTGAAAAATGTGACTTTTTTAATGGTCAGGTCCTGCTGTGAAACTCTTGGATATGGGAGGACAGTCAAAGTTGTGCAACAACCATTGCCTGGAAAGGAGGAACATTGAGGAATTGCTTCTTTTGCTTTTATTAATCTAGTCTCAGGGAAGTTTCCTCTTTTAAAGCTGTTGTGTTACTTAAAATGAGAATGAGTTTGCTTCCTGTGACTGCAGGAGATGCATTAGATTGGAAGGTTTTCTGGGGTAGGACAGGAGCAGGTCAGAAGAAAGCAGTGATTGTTTGACTGCCCCCTGATTCAAGGTGCTCAGCTGAAGCATACCTTCCCTCTGTGGGTGGCCTTCTTCCAAAGGCATTTAAATGACTCCGAAGCACAAGCCCCACCGACTTGAGTCTCTGCAAAACACTGCCGCAGAGCTCAATTCGCATCCTTCTCCTCCAGTTACCTGAGGAGGGTTCAGCCAACTGGGGATGCAGGAGAAATAACATCAGGAGGGACATCTTCTCTGCCGCTTGCCCCAGCAAGTCAATGTAAAACACTGCCTGTGTGATGAAGAGCAATGCTCTTCCCCGACCAGCACCCCAAAAATGCGGATGAAGCTGCCATGTAAACATCGCCAGCTTCGTTCTGAACTCAGTTAGTGGCGCAAGGCTATTTGTAAAGAAAGAAAAACGAAGTAAAAAATGTCCAAATGGAGTAAATCCTTTTGGAGCAACATCGGGGAAGCCAAACTCCAACAACTTTGAGATATTTTTTTTTCCCCACCGTGACTACCACTAGCCAAGCCGTAATGCGTGCGCAAACTGAGGCAAGTGAAATAGTAGCAGAGCTATTGAGCGCAGCTAGAACAAGGTCTTTGGAGAAGGAGTAGCAAATCCCCAGGAGATTTCCTACCTGCAGAGCTCTGGCCTTTTATCTTTTGTTAGCAAATATTGTGCGTTATTGGACAGTGCCTTATGCAGTTACTTACAGGAACATTTAATCAAATAATCTACTCCTCTCCCAGGCGGCTTAGACCACTGCAGTTTTATGGTTACCTACTTCAGCTGGAACAGTTCCTTTCAGCTGTAAAAGCAAATATGCAACATGGAAAAAAGTCTCATTTTATCAAAACAGACAGAACTATTCCAGCTGCTGATATTAAGGTAAAAATAGCAAGGTTAAATGTTAAACAACCTCTGAGTGGACGTTTATAACTACAAAGAAAGCCAGACCGGTTGCTCTGAAAGCACTTTCTTAAAAAAAAAAAAAGGGGGGGGGGGGGAAATAATAATAATAAAATTGTTTTACTTCTCAAAAGAAAATTTATTTTCCCCTATTGCTGATGACTAAATACAGTGGAAACTGGTTCCCTTGATAACAAATACATCAGTAATGTGTGGTGCTTCCTGCCCCAACATCTTGTAACTCACAAAAGTTTCCATGGCCAGATTTGAATGCTCAAAGTGCTAATAATGTCTGCTAGTCAGCCTTCCTACTGTTCAGAAAATTTCACTCCTGCAGCTTTTTGGCTTGTTTTGAGAAATCACTGTAGAGGTTAGTGAACTTTTCAATGTGTTGGTATTTAAACTGTGGTCAGACAGTGAAGGGGGAAAAAAAAAAGAAAAGAAAAAAGAAAATAAAAGAAAAGAAGACAAAAAAAAGAAAATAAAAGAAAAAAGAAGAAAGAGAAGAAAAATGTTAGCTCAAAAAGAGATTTCCCATTAATAATTGTTAATAGGGCCATTTGCATGGGAATGAACTGATTGTGAAACCTCCATGTGAAAATGGAATTCCTCCAACTCTTAACATATCTTGAAAAATATAGTGCATTAAATGAAAAGATGCTTAAAACAATGCTGGGGTTTTGTTCCAGAGAAACATTTGGGCACTTTCACTGGGAAAGGAGGTTAAAAGGTTGTCAATGCTTTCTCCAGGGGCTCTGTCTGACAGTGAACATGTGTTTCCTCCCTTTAATCGGCTCGCCAGTAGCCAGAAAGCTGCTTGTTTTCTGCAGAGGTTGTCAAAAATGATTTCAGTCTGGAGACGATGAATGATAAAAGAGGTTTTCAAACACAGTTTTGCACTGTAGCATTTGCAGTCCCAGAGAGGATGGATTGTATTACAATCTCGGTGCAAAGGGCCATGTTCCTGTAGCAAGAAAACAGTGCCTCGTTCAACCTGTTTGATGCTCCCACTTACCTTTCAAAGTTGAAAAATAGAAGCTGGATCTCAACTAAAGAAAAAAAAAATTCATCCCCAGAGCTTGTTCCTTCTCTCTGTTAAATTAAGTGGTTTATATATTTAGTAAAATGCCTATTTTTCCCGCACTGTTCCTGGGAGTTGCATTTCCTTCAGGATTTTAATAGACTGCTCATTCTTCTGGATATTTTATAGAGGACGCAGAGCTGTTCCCTCTGAAGTTAGCAATAAAACTTTCTCTGTAAAGACCGGGCCCATAGTCAAAAGACCAAACACCATAAAATATTGACCTACCTTTGCTTCCTCTGAAATCTGCCTTTCAGGTAGCACTCAGCGTCTTCCTGTGATAAGTACCTGCACGTATGCAAAAACCCAATTCTTTATTCTTAGGTGAGACTTTGAAAACTGAGTAAGTAATGCCAGCAAAACAGATTTCGCCCGCGCGGGTTAATGCCAAATTCAGCATCCAACGGGGGATTTATGAAGCCGGCTGGAGCCTGGTGCCGTTCCCACCAATGGTATTGCTAACTCTACAGGCTCAGAAGTTCCATACGTGAGGTATTTTAAAAAAAGAAACAAAAACAAAACCCAAAAATGTAATAACATCAGTGGTGAACCCTGCCAGTGATACATGGTTTTATTCCTGAACCCCTGCAGCCCGTACCCCACATTGGCCTCCCACACATGTTGATTAACGTGATGCTGGATTTTACTGTAGATGTACTACCATTGTATAAGCTCCATTTTTGCCCAGAAATTCATTCATCCTTCCCAGATTCCAAATCAGTTTGGTCTTTTGTCCCACACTGCTGTGATTTTGGTCCCTCCCAGCTTTCTTTAATCTCTGTTTCTGTCACCTTTCTCTGTAAGGGAATTCTCCCACCAAATTCTACTTTTGCTCAACTTTTCCATCAACAACATCCATCTCTTTTTAACAGTCATCCTTTTATCTGTGATCTTTTTTGGCTTCTTCACTGTTGTCAGTCGAGAGAAGGTGCAGAGGGCAGCACCTGCAAGCACTCTTCATCCTCTGGCTCCCTGTCCCTGCGTCTGTAGGAGGGAAGAGTGGGACTTTAGGAAATCCTGTTGACCCATGCGAGCTTTGTCCCATGAGGCTCGCAGCAGTGGGGCAATGTCCCCTCTCCAGGCTGGTGTTGGCTGATGCTGGATTCATCTGTCCTGGCTGGAGCTGCCCATAGCTTTGCCAAAACTTGGATGGAAAAAAGAGCGAATGATGCTGCAGGAGAGGGAACTGCTTGGGGAATAAAGTGCCCCCAAGTAAGTACCATGCAATGCCAGTCAGATGAATGGAAGGAAAACAAAGTTTGGACATACCGAATATATTTTGTTGTGCAATGAAGCTTTCCATGTTTTTCTACTATTTTCCTTTTCTTTTGCTTTTTAACTGGGAAAAAAAAAAAAAAAAGAGTGGGGCAGAGCGTTTCTGTGAGGAGTTTCAGCAACTCTCCTTTCAGTTACATTGCGCTACTGCTAACAGGAACTTCCTGTTTAGTTGTTACATTAGAAGGACGTATATAAACAAGAGAGTCCCAGAAATTACTAAATACTAGCACAGAAGGTTTTTATCATCATCTTTTGAGCCTTGTGCATGGGGAAGGCTTCATTCCTTCTTTTTCTTTTCCTTTCTCTTTTCTTTTCTTTTTTATTTCTGGGCACAGCTAAATTCCAAAACATTTCTTGAGCGGTAACTTGTATTGCAGTCTTTATTATTTCTGACAATATTTTAAATAGCTGGAGTTGAATTTTCTGCCAAGGAAGGCAGGCTGTCAGGAGGCAACTGTATTGTGTAGAATCAAAAATTGAATATAGACTCAAAGCATACTTGGGAAACTGGAACACAGAACTGGACAGCATCTTTTTTCATCTGAATATGAGTGCCATTCTAAGTGGTCTAATGTTGTCACTGGGCGGTTTTGCTGCACATATGGTCAGCTTGGAAATCTTCTTCGTCAAGGTGAAAAAAGGATATGGAAGGTGCATGAAGAATGTGCCAGTGTGCTTTGAAGAACCAGTGCAAAACAAGCAGTAGTGCATGTGTCTGGAAAGTCCCCATTGGTCCCAACAGCATCTATGTTGTGTTGCTCTCGACTAGTTCTTGTGCAGCACTTTGAATATTTAAAATGCTGTCTTGGTGCATAGTGTCATCATGACATTGGCTTTCTCAAAACTCTCCCCATTCAAACCGAAGCACCGGGGGAAAAAGGGGCATAGGCAGCACATCTCTCCACAAGAAGGTTCAACTCCTCCTCTTCCTCACGCTGAAATATTTGGCTAATGTCATAGAGATTTGGCTAAGTGGATTCAATCAACTGTTTTCACTCTATTATAGTTCATAATCCCTATTCAAGATGAAGTGCACTGCAGCCTAATGAATGTGGTAATGGAATCCTTGTGTATGTTTTTCCACAGCGGGGTGCAGATTAGCATAAGTGTCATATTCTGTTGGCATGCCTGCTATTATATCTGAGGCGTTGCACACACTGGGAATTTTTCGACTGGATAATAATAAGATGAATATGGTATGCACATGCACATACAACACACGGGTTTTAGAAAGTGATCTATAATAAATCTCACCTGGAGGGGCATTATGATAGATTAACTTTGCATTTTGGCTTAAAACCACAATTTTTAAGCCAAGCGTATGGTAACACGAGTACAAAAGAATTAGATTAAATTTCATGCACAGTTTTAAAGAATGTTGTCATTTAGGGCAGCGGAGTGCTGGAGAGTATTGGGCAGGTCTTAGGGTTTCATACATCCATATATTTCATGTAAGCAAGTTCAAAAGCCTGGCTCAGATGCCCTGATGGCTCAGACCTGCTTGTTGCATCTTTGAGGAGTGGCGCAAAGGTAGAGGAAAGCTTCTGGCTTCTAGCAGATCATCATAAATGTGCCTCCTCGAGCCATTGCTGTCAGCCTATGAAAGGGGAAGAAGAAAACCCTAAATATATTTATTTCAATACCACTTTGTTTTACCAGCTGAACATTTTTGGGTCTTGTTTTCTTGTGGGTGTTTTGGGTTTTTTTGGTTGCTTGTTTGTGGGGATTTTTTTGCAATTGATCCAAATAGGACTGAGCAGAAGTTTGTGCTCAGACAAAAATCCCTCCCAAAACACAGAGCTAAGGGCTCACCATGAAGGGTTGTATAGCTTTCAGTCAACGTCGTGACCTCTGAAACGAATTTTGCTCTGAGTTGTGGGATGCATTTTTAATTACTTAAGGCATTTTAGTTTTCCTCTGGTTAAAGAAACTCCTGATGAATCTCCTTGTGCATCACCTAGGAGAGACAGCACTGCTTGTGATTAGTCCCAGAATTTATTACTTGATTATGGAAAGTGCAGGCCTGAGAAATTCATACCACTTAAGCAATGGTTTAGTGTGACTAATCAAAGAGGTTTTCCTGGCACATGGGAGGTATCAATATATATAGACTAGTGTAGAAAAGCGTATCTTTATGCTTTTAAGCATGGTGGCACGGTAACAGCTTAAGCATATTAATCAGTCCAAGGTAAGTGCTGCTTCTGTATCATATTTTAATCTGATTCTTTCTGCAGTGTTACAGAAATTATATCTGTGCTGCAATAACATTTAGAAAAGAAATTGTTTGCCAAGTGAACGAGGCAATCAGAGCAGTCATTCAGACCAGAGAACTAACTACAAATTCCGTTTACCTTTATTATCGGTACATTTCTGCACAATCACCAGGAGTCAAACTATTTGAACTTTACCCAGAGCGTAGCAAGCCCTTGAAGGGTGTTAATGTTTGTTTGTTTGGTATTTTGTCTGGAGGAGCTTTGCTTTTACAAAAAAAAAAGGTCTATTATCGTGGGTCAGTAATCTGATATATTTTTTCCTGAGAACAAAACTTGGACTTCAGAGGGCTAGGCTAATACCTGTGATACAATTGAGTTTGCGAGTGTTTATTCTCTGTTTCTTTCCTGAAGCCTGAACGACCTTTTCAAAACTCAAAGCAACCTGCGTCTTGCCCATGTGTGTAGTAGCAAGATTTGTTTTTCTAGCAAATTCATAAAGCTCATGTTTTTGGGTTTCTTTTTAAATAAACTAAAATCTTTCAACTGCTGGTCGAAAGGATGTAAATTGGGGTTTCCAGTGAAGTTCAAGCACCCTTTACAATCGCATCACCCCTCTCCTTGAGCATCGGATGAAGAGGCTGGGTGGCAAATGTACTTAAGACTCTGAGGAAAAGGGCTGTTAAGTCGACCTTGGTAACTTAACTGAAACAGTATACGTGTAAATCCATCGCAAATCCCTGGCCTTTTACAACTCCTGTCCCAATGGAAATCAGATCACAGAACTGTTTACAAGAGACTACGAGTCATTTGGATAAAGAGCCGTGACAGCAGGCCCCATATTATTTGAAATTTTAGTAACCCAAGCCTAAATAAATATTCTAAAAGTAAAATAATAAGGATTAGGTAATTATTATGAGATCATTATGCTTATGGTATTTTGTATTT
Source organism: Gallinula chloropus (assembly GCF_964237585.1). Classification (NCBI taxonomy): domain Eukaryota; kingdom Metazoa; phylum Chordata; class Aves; order Gruiformes; family Rallidae; genus Gallinula; species Gallinula chloropus. Next base: position 68,681,567 of record NC_140087.1, read on the forward strand.
AGTGGAGAAGACCAATTTCGCTCTAAATGTCGATGCTTTTCCTTTTTGCAATCAGTGGTAATCCACATTTAAAGATAACGCTCCCGTTTCAAAAGAAATACGTGCATATATATATCTTTTACCCTGAGCTTTAGATGTCCTGAATAGTAATCTTTAAAATCACTAGAAGTAGCGCCATAAAAATATTTTACAGCATTATTTAATGTATGAGCTAATCCCCAGCTAATGGTCAATTTTTGCCTTTTTTTTTTTTTTTCTAAGTGGGGAGTAGGGGAGGGTGGGGACCCCACTCCCGTTCAGCCAAACGCCCCGTCGGTGCAGGAACAAAAGGGAATCGCTTCAGATTTTAGTGCTCTGAGTAACCTTCTTGGCATCACGAACAAATACTACATTTTCATCAGCGCTTCAATTAATCTTCCCCAAATAATGTTTTATGAGCATATGCTTGGAAATAGTTGTATTAAACTCACGTAAGGTTGGGTGGTGGGTTTTTTTTTCCCTTCCTCCCCGAAGTCACTTTGAAATATTTACTGCAAACAGATGTGAGTATACTGTTAACTTGAAGAATTAAAGTTCTTTCTTTCAGGAAAATCGTTATCTTACAACTAATAATTGTAGAAAGGGAGGAGGCCTGTCCTTACGCCTAGTGTTACAGGAAGCCCTCAGATTGCTCTGAGTGAAATTTGCCTTTGATGCTTCTTGTTATACTTGGGACTGCCTTGTCTGTGCCCAGTGACGCAGCCACCCCCACAGTCCCCATCCCACGTGCCACCTACCAGCCACAGTAGTGCGAGCAGCAGCTCTTCCCTGAGTCCTTTCCATGGGAGAAGCCTCAAGGAAAAACATAAATGAAACCCACGCCCTCTTTAAGGTAAAATTATTGCTCAGTGTGGCCGGTTATGGAAACACGCTGCTCATGCACAGTGGTTTTTGTGGCTCCACTGGTGGCACGATGCACCACAGCAGTTTATGGATGTGTCTGGTGGCTGGTTGAGCTCACAATGTGAAGTCCTTGTTCTGCACCAGCCTAGGGACAAGAGATGTGACTGATTTGGCTGCCTGGAGGTTCAAGTTCTTTCCTCAGCACTTCTGTAGGTTTCTGGCATCTGTCCTGGGCACGTGAGGTGCTTTGCCCTTGAAAAAGTAGAAAGAATGCTCTTGCCTGGGGTGCCCAGAGCCTTAAGTTGTTAATATCAGTAATGTCCTTGGAAACCATCTCAAGGTGGATACTGTATAACTGGGTTTGTGATTTGAGAAAGAGAAAATCAGGGTTCTCATGAGATTGTACCTCTCGGGCAGGAGTGTGGAGATGAAGGACATTTGCTGCCATCTGTGGTGGTGACATGATAGTGTGGACACCTGTGACCCAAACCAGTACCTCTGATGTACACCACAGAGACTACAAAGCTGCAATTTTATTTATTTTTAATTTTTTTAGTGCAGTTGTTTTGGTACGTGTTTTCCATGCAGTGAGGAAGCCCAAAACACAATGGACATACAGAAAAATGTTTGGTTTCCTCTTGTAGAAAAGGACCTAAATGCTGCGCTGGGTTTTTTGTGGGGAGCTGGTCTTCAACGAGTTGCACTTGAAAGACAGAAGCGAACTGAGAGTGTGGGAAATTGGCAACCACTGGTGCTGTCTCATGAAGCCAATAGCTGGTGTGATTTTTTTTACAGAGGGAGAACAGAGCGCTCTGTCCCATAGCACCTTTGTAAGATGAACACGTGTACATACATACACCAGAGCAAAAATGTGTCTGTATAAATATAGAGCTCTTTAACGGCCACACCAGCAGTACGTGTGCAGACATCAGAGATGTGTGCGTGCAAGGGATGAGCTGTTTTCTGAAGAAAACTGCTCCAAACACTGTTAGCCTCCCATTGCTGCTAACTCTGGTCTGCAGAACTGTGATTTTGGTGAAAATCCTCCGAGGCTTACCCCTCTGAGCAGCCACCGCCTCCCTCCCTGCTCAAGTCTGTTCTCTCAGCTTGATCCAGAGCAAAGAAATCACTGGAGCCCAAAAGCACTTGCTACTTGTAGGAGGACCAGGATCTCAGCAGAATGAGCAGGATAAGAACTGCGATGCGTTGTATGTCAGCTCCCCATTTTTCACCCGACAAAGGCAATTTGCAGCCTGCAGCTCTGTGTGGTGAATGAACCTCAGCTGTATTGATGGCTGAGGATAAAAGAGGGTCATAAATGTTACCAAAATCTTGTCGAAGTATTGTGTTAGGGAAATCACCCAGTTGCTGCTCCATGTGCTCTTGTTCCACTAACCTCCTGGCCTGGACCATTGAAATTATTACAGCTTCAATTATCAGGTAATAGATGGCCTCTTGCTGAAAGCAGGGAAGCGGGTGGCAATTCTAATTAGATCCTGATCCTGGGGACCTAATTCTCCTCTCATTTCCAGTCATTTCACAGTCAAAACTCCCTGGATTTAAGTGGAATTGGGTCTGATTTGCATTGTGAGGAGACTTGGGATCAAGTCTGCAGCATCTTTGCAGGAGGAGTGTTTACTCTCCTGGTTGATCAGTGTATTCACCACCCTGCAGGAGCAAGCTGTAAAATCTCATACGGATTTTTTTACTTCTTGTTTGTTGGGCAGTATGGCTGTAGTAAAGCTGCCCTGGGAGCAATCTGTGCCCATGTCCTCACCCAGCTCCTTGTCCCTGATCTAATGGGACTAACTGCTGTTCCTCAAAAGGAACGAAGAAGGAACTGATGCCTGCAGGTATGAGACACTGCACAGAAATAGCCTAAGAAACGCATGCAGTCAGTGTCCCAAATGGCTGAGCTCTGCAGTGGGTTAGTTCAGCACACAGGGCAGCGAAGTCAGAGTGGATGTGTGGAGCAAAATACTTAATGCTGAGGACCTGCCACCCACCTTATGCACGTGGAAGGCTTTCTCCTGGATTAGCTTTCATCTGGTTCCCATGGACTGAGCGCCTGGTGCAGTGCCTGGAGTGCATTAAATATATATCTTCCAGCTTTCATTTTATCGGAACGATCTCTGCTTTGCACACCATGAAAGCAGTTCACAGTATGAACCAAAGAGCTGTTACGCAGTCCTAATTCAAGCTAAAATGATGGGACAAATGCTTCCTTTCACCCGTCCAGTCCTGGGTGAATGGCATCAGGCAGATCCTCATTGTCTGCCAGAGCCTGCGCATCCCCACTCAGCCCTGTCCCCCCCTGGTTCAGGGATGCTGTCTGTCCCTGAGCCACAAAGCAGGGAGTCCATCGTTTCTATTTTCCCATAAAAAAAATTGTACTTAAATTGCTAGCTGTTACAATTTAGCATTTTCTCCTAGCATTAACTAAATAATAATATCGATGCTCTCCCCACTGTCATCGCGCTTTGCTAATTTTAGCTCAGATGTGCTTTTTATTTTTTCAGGAGAGCCATAAAACCTTCTTCCAGCTTTGCATTTTATTCCTCTTTGAAGCCCAAACAAATTAGTGAAGTTGAGAACTTTATTTTCAGAGTTCATTAAGCCCTTAACAGTAAATCCTTTTCTCACGTTCCAGATGTTGTGGTTTTCTTGACCTCAGTTTATATTTCCCTGTTGATGTGAACAAGCCGACGTCTTATTCTGGCCTTAGCAATTTCTCTGGAGAGCTGGGCAGAGGGGGGATGCAAGAACTCTCCTGAAAGGTTTTTTGGAGAGAGGGAATAAAAAAAATCTTGCTGTCATACCAGCCTGATGCTTCGTCTATAGTCGTTAGGCATTGCCTCTGCTGCTTAGCGCTGTGACCTCTGCAGAGCTATTTTTACATCTCAAATGCATTTTTGCTGATATATTTTTCATCCCCTTCCTTTTCACTTGAGTACTTTACATTTTGGAGGTAGCGCTCACCTGCGTGTGGGTATGCCTAAAGCATGGCCCTTGAATAAATTAGGCATGTTGTTTTGCAACACACCAAAATCTGCACAAATCTCTCTTTTCCACTTTGATTCTGCAGAGCGTTTTGAACGCACAGAAATTTAGCGGTTCGGGCAGTTCCCTGGATTTCAGCAGTGTCAATTATGCATTGCACGCATTAATTAAACACCCGAACGTATCTATTCTCTTCCAGCCACCGGTGAATCATTTAAATATAGCTTGTGTCTTTTTATCCTCTTCAGATGTTGGAGTTTTGAAGACAAGCACCTGCAAGCCTTTTAGGAGGTGTTACTCCTGCTGTTACTGACATTTTAATAAATGCAGAAGTAAATGCTCCCCACCAAATTGTCTAATGTCAACACTTACCTCATCGAAAGAAGTGAGTCAGTTTGAACAGAATTTATACCACGTGCCGTACCTATAGCCACCTAACGTGAAGCGCATCCAGTTTTGGATCCCTTTTTCCTGTTTTCTTTGAAACCATAGTAACTATCAGGCTGTGTTCATAAATATTACAATGAGTATTTGTCTTTGTGTGCTTGCACAGGGAAACATATGAAAAATGGATCAAAGATAGCAATTCATTAAAGAGGGGGTGTGTGAAATAATCCCCAACAACACTTCCACATGGTGTACCAGTCTGACTTCCACGCAAGCAGAGGTGCTCACTCTTGCTAGCAAAATTTTACAGTGGGGCAAGGCAGATACAGTAATAGAGGGAACCGAGAGATCACCAATATTTGGTGACTTCTTGTTTCAGAAAGCACCTCGAGGCATTGCCAGACGTGACCGGCAAGATGCTGCTTTGCTCTCTGCAGATAAGAGCAAGACAGAGCCTTGTGCTGGGGATTTGGGCATCTATCAGCTGAAATAACTGAGAGAAACAGAGGGAAGGAGGAGAAGGGGGCGTTTAAATGCAGCTGAATCCAACCTCTGATGTTGCAAAGCTTCCCAGGGGCTGCAGAAGGCACAGCCAGTGCTTAAGTCTCATTGGGAGGCTTTCGGCATCGTTTACTTGGCCTTGGGGCTGGCTGGCTGCCTCAGCAGGCAATATTCCTCCTGCAGGGACTGCAGGAAAGCTGGAGGTATTTACACATGTAAACTGCTGCATTTGCAGCGGGAGAGCTGGTCAACAATATTGTTTTATGGACAAAGAATTCTGTATTTTTATGGGGTTTATAGACAAAAAAATCTATATTTTTATGGGGTTTGTAGATAATTCTGTATTTTTATTGATTTTTCTAGAAAAAAAAATCTCTATTTTTAGGGTATTTATTTTACCAGTCTGATGTTTTGGCTAGCCCATGTATTGTCCATTTGTCAAAAGCTTTCTCATGTAACGAAAAGATCCAAACAGGATGGTTGTGGAGATGGGTTATGAACTCCATTTCAGTTTGGTGACATCAGGCAACTCTTTGGCTAGAAGCTGCGTTTTCTGGCAATAGGTGAAATTTCAGTTGTCCAAGTTTAGACTGGACATTAAGACATAGCTGAGACCCATAACTGGGCTACATAGGTTTGAGATGCCAAAACTGGCCAGAAACTTCTCGAAAGCAGGTTGCCTTTCTCCTGTTTTTTGTCAATGGACAAAGCACAAAGGATTTTTTTCCACTTTTTTTTTTTTTTTTTTTTATAGTGAAGTGCATAGAGATGGGCCCATGTCACCTCCTCTGTTATCTTTCTGGTCTGTGTCTGAGGATGAAAATGATAGAACTTAACCAAGCATTGGGGATTTTTGCCAGGCTTAATTCAGCGCTGCCTCACCTCCTCAGTTTCACCAGTGGAAAACCAGAATAATTTTGTATTTTCTTTACTTAACAGAGGCAAGCCCAGTCTCCTCTATACCAAGTCAGGCAAAAACTGATTGCTGCTGACGCAATTCCAGGGTAAACTTGTATGTAAGGTGTATTATGAGTCAGGGTCTAAAACCAAGACCCACAGTCCCAAGCATTAGTATGATAAAAATGTTGGGTTTGCTTTCTTTGCCTTCCCATTTCTGACTCTGTGGGTTATACTTTGAGGCTTTGCATCGAAAACCAAAAGGGATTGAACCTTATCGGGGATGAGGGGTGAGGTGAAGTCAAGCCTGAAATTCTCATGCAAATAATGCGTGTCTCGAGTTTTGTGGCAAAGCATTGGGATCAGGCAGTGCAGCCAGCACAGGGGTCTCCAAATTCCCTTCCCACTTCAGAGGGGTCTCACAGATCAGCTGGTGAAAGCAAAATTGATCTCAACACCATCATTACGTGCCTGGGAGTACAGCCTGGCCATGGTATTCATTTTCAGCATGGACCAGGCCACGCAGCTTGCATCTGGGAGAGGAATTGCCCTCTGATGACTTGAAAGCAGTTGCTGAAGAGCTCTGCATAGTCCGGTTCTTTGCGAAGATGCTGACAGCACATCAACTGGCAAAAACAAGGAGAGCAAATTAAGAAAGTAAGCTGACAGTGCTGGGCCTGGAAAACCCAGGTCAGTCTGTGGTGCGTTTCCACTTACCTTTCTGCACACGCAGGCACCTACTTTGTGAGAAATACAGATTTTCCCGAAAAGCCCTGAGGTGCACCTGTGTGTCGGGGTGAGGTAATGGCAGATGGGAACAGGTTTCAGCTGAGAACAAGGAGTGGCCAAAAGTATGTGTGTGTTTTTGGGACCCACCCAGAAATGCTGAGGGGGCAAGGTTAAGAGCTGGTTGGCAATTTGGGATGGGGGGGTGGCAATGGGAAGCAAGAGAATTGGCATGAAGGCCTGAAGCCAGTTCAGTCTTCCAGGAATTCAGCAGTACTTCAGCCTGCAGATGAGAAAAACACAGCTCTGACCGACATCTGTGGATTTCCTGTCCAGTAGAAATTGTGCCGGATGATTGGACTGTTCGGATATTATAAAGAAAAAAATCAATTGAACTGATGGCTAATTTTTGGAGAAGGTTGTGGGTTTTTTCCCAGTAGATGTGTTCTATATTTGAAGTTTTTGGTATTAAATAAGTTTGGGGAAGCATTTTTTTGTTCTTGAGGAGATAAAAAATAACAAATGTTTGTCGTGTTGGTTCATCTTTCTGATTTTATTTTTCTTCTAGATGTTTTCTAATTAATGCATTTCCAGAGTCTTTACAACTAGTGCTTCTGAACCTCTGGCACTGGTAATGATCAGTGGACAGTGCTGATCTAGCCTGTTAGGACTCCATCTGCATTAACTGGACTCCTTGGTGGTTGGCAAAATGTAGTTTAAGGGAAGGAAATGTAAGAGTTTATTCCTCCATTATGAAAAATAGACATACAGGGTCAGGAAGTGGCTTCCTCCCTGCCATGCAGTAATGCAGGGTTGGCCAAGAGGTTGGCCCATAGGCTCTTGTGAAACCTGTGCCTTGGCTGGGGCTGGGCTTGCCCATGAGCTGTTGGCAGGGCCAAATTTGCTGTGATAAGCACATGTGATGAGCAGGGGTGCCCACACTGGTGTCTCTGGGTCACCCTGGTCTGCAGTCAAGCAGAGGACCTAAAAGAGCAACTGGCCTTTTTTGACTGTGAGCCATTCAAGTAGCAGCCGTTCCCTTTGGCTCTTCTTGGCAGCCGCAAAAGTGGCTCTTGGCCACGCAGTGTGGTTAATTCACAGGGTTAGGAGGTTTGACTTCTCTTACAGTAGTGCTTTCTGTGCTCTCCTTTCTTTCTAAATGCTTTTCATGTGCTGCTGGGTGAAGATCTGCAATGCCATTGTGTTGTATGGCGTCATCATTGACAACACGCAGTTGGGAGGGGATGTGAGCATGGGGAGCTGGTGGGATTTAGGGGCAGACTTAACCTTGCAATCTCGCAGTGCAGGAAAAGAGATGGGAAGAAGAGAAGGAGATTTTAAACTGTTGAATCTGGGCTGCCCAGTGCATTGACAGGGAACACAATGCATGTGCGGGAGTTGCGGGGTGAGCTTCAGAAAAGCAAGGTGCCTTCTGGAAGAGCATATGAGACAGCTGAGTTTCCTGTGCCTCCAGAGCTCCAGTGTGAGGAAGGGACTGAGCCTTAGGTGGCTTAACAAGCAGGAGAGAGAAGGGCAGGAAAGAATGGAGATAGAGGAGTGGTGCAAGAGGCAGGTGGCTATATAGCAGAGATGTTTTCCTCCTCTTGTCTCTTCAATGTGATTCTCACTTGTCCCAGAAAAGCGTGTAAGGCACAGTTGGGAAGGAAAGAAGGTAGAAACCAAAGGAGTATCTTTTAAAGGACTAATCTTGACATCAGTAGGGGAGAGTAAAAATTTAAAAAGGACTTTTTTTGTGAATTAAAATATTCCTAGCCAACTGAAATATTTTGCAAAGGAAGATCCTGGACTCCCCTTCCTTGTCCCCATTTAGCCAGACAATATGAACCTGCAGATAAATTAAATTCTTCCTTTGATTTCCCTGCATTCCATGCCTCCCCCCCCCCTTTTTTTTTGTGCCCTTCCCCCATTGTATTTGGAGTCACTGCAACACTTGCCTGCAGCTTCACTGACCCCGTTTGAGCCTAAAGAGTTTCCCACCCACTCACCCCAGGCAATAAAGTCTTTCTTTAGGTGCAGAGCTTACAGCTTTCAACTCACACTGCTGGATAAACAGCATCTGGAGCCCTGGAATATTTTAAAGAGTTATCCAAACGTTCATCACTAAAGAAAACTCAACAAAGTTGCTTTTGGCTCTTTCTGTTCAAAGGGGGAAGGTATTATCAGGATATAAGGAATAGTTTTGCTCATAGGCTGGGGAGATACAATGCCCTTACTGTGAAGGCAGGGTCCGCTTCATGATGCTTGTAGCATCCAGTGACATGCCTGAGAACAAGTTTTGTAGCCGCAACTGGAGGAAGCAGTCGATGTTCATGGAGTGTCAGATAATCCGCTGTGACACATGATCCAAAAACATAAGGCTGACGAATATTCCTGGCACTGCGTGTCGGTGCTGAGAGCAGATTATGCGTTTTTAAATGTTTGATGTTCTTTCAACAGTTAAAAGCCATTTTGGGCAACAGATAGCTCTGAAGATATTTTAATTTATTTTTTTTTTTACCACTGGGGCTTATCAGCGCTTCATTTTCAGAAGAAGCATCACAGAAGGCGGAGGGCTCTCTAAGGACTCTGTTCTGATCTCACTCACACCTATTCATATCTGGAGTAACTCAGTTGAAGCGAATGGAATTTACTCCTGCATTAAGCAAGTGTAACCAAAAGCAGGATCTAACGGGCTCCTCTGCTTGGCGCTTTCTGTACATCTCTTTTACGAACTGTTTTCGCTGCTCAGGCTGTTTCCGTGGTGAAGGGAAGATGGAGCATTTGGGTTTTAGAGCATGGCCGGGCGCACCCCCCACCCCCCGTGCAAGAGACCTGCCAGCTGGGTCAAGGAAGAGCATTCAGCTAGCGTAAAGGCATGATGAGCCTGTGCACTCTGACATGGGAATACTGCCTGCTCAAGCACAAAGTCCCATCAAACTCTGTGGGAAATAGGGATTGCATATTTAAGAGTTTGCAGAACCAAATATATGGACAGATTAAAGAAACTGTATTATCGTTGTTATTAATTATCATATGTATAGGTATATAAGCGAAACCTACGTGCACTGCGGTAAGAAACGGTGACTCTAATAAGCCATAGCCAGCCAGCTCTGGGTTTGTATTTATGGTCTTCAGCCCTGCTTGTGTCTTACAAGCGATTGTGCCTCCGCAGAGCTCTCTTGACGCGAGCGTTTTTCCCTCTCAGGCAATTGCATTTCCCACTAAAGGCTGTGCTCCGCTTTTTCTGCCCTGCTGGCAGTGCAAACGTGCCAATCTCATTCTCAAGGCATGGTTCCTGTTGTGGGATCAAATGTTAGGATTTTAAAAGCTAAAGTTTGATGTGGATGAACAACTGCCTATAAAACGCATTAAGCTCTTACCCTGTAATGTATTTAATTTCACACTGACTGATGGTATTGCCCCTGAATGGATTACGGCAGGGGGCTGCCATTGTCCTACTAAACCACACTGGTTAAATAATACTTTGGAGTCTAAAGCTGCTCTGGGAGCATTTCATATTGGCTAACATGTGAAACGAATACCTAGCTTTTCCGCAAGTGCTTCGGGTCAGTTTTAAAAATAAAATAAAAATAAAAGAATGACATGATGAGTTGTGTATACAGTGTAGGAAGACTTTGTAGGATAGCATCTCAGCCTCTCTGAAACACGGACCCGCAGCTGTAAAAGGCTCTGATTCAGGGAGGTGCAGGTGCTTCCCTTGGCTCAGCAGGCTGCAAAGTAGTTGCACCACACTTCTCGGGAGAGGTCCCCCTAAGCTCGTTCCTGACAGGTGGTTTGGTGCTTGCTGTATATTTATTTAAGCAGTGTCTCCTTGACACTAGTGCCCACAGGGTCAGAGGCTGGAGTGCTGCTTAAAGCTCAGATACGTTAATGTCTCTGTATCGTAGTGGAGGGGAATTGGCTTCCTTCCTGGGCTATTTTTTGTTATTATTTAACTAATTGCTTTTAGCTTCAAGAGATTTTCTCTTCTAGATCATAACTGCTTAGTCTTCCTCCTCTTTGTCCCTTATGCTGCAACAAATAATGAGTTACTCCCATGGAGTTACACCTTCTGTATGCAAAATCAGGCTCATGGGCTCTACTAGTTGTTAATAAGAGGCTCTGCCCTGAATCGTGTCACTCTGGGGAAGCCTGTGGTTAGCTCTACGAACTGTGTGCTCCTCCTGCCTGTTTCACCCTGCTTCATATTGTGTAATACAACCCCAAATCAAAGAGGATTTCTCACGTCCATGCAGTCGCAAGCAAATTCCATCCCCTGTTAAGTCATTTTAAAAGTATGTGCTGTATCTGTATAAATATCTATAGGTATCTGTTTGTATCTATGTAGGTATATGTATATCTCTATATAACCACATGTGTGTATCTATATATATGCATAAATATATATATGGAGAGATCTGTAGCATCAGCAAGTATCACTCATGGATGCGTGGCTAGCTTGCTGAAGCATGAGCCTTTAGCAACTTTGCTTATTGCGTTAAGAAAAATTAAAAGATCTTTTCTTTCTTTAAAAAGAGAAAGAACTGGGATAAGAAAAGGCTAAGGCGGTATTAAAGCTCCACTAGTCTTTTTTTATATTGGTTACCCCCCCTCCCCTCCCCAAACTTCAGCAGCGCCAGGAAAGAATGCTGGAAGTCATCAGAGGCATGGTTGGGATAGAGAGTGTTAATTCTTCCATATCTAAGCCTCTTTGTCGAAATTCCCTTTGTCTCTTGCCCCAAGTCATTAAACACTAATCCCATCACTCTTCCTAATCCGCTGCAGTGGAGCCAGAGTTCAGTTTCCGAAACTGTCTTTGTTGCTTTCCTAATAGACAGCTCGCTCTGGATTTCGGTTGGTTCGGTCACATTTAGGGCTTTCCAGTGCAGTTCTTTAATGAAGTGCCATTAATGAAACTTTTCCTCCTTCATGCAGTGTGCACGGGCATCAATTGGTTTAGTGTTAAGTAGGGTAAGGTGCCTAGTCATCTTAGCAGCCTTTGCAAAATATGACTGTCAAAGGCAAAACCTAGGAAACAAGACCATTGAAGAATATAGCCAGTGGAGTACTCATTTAATTACTAAGGGTTTACAAAAGAAAATCTGTTCTTTGTAGCTTACAAAAGACAACAAGCTCAGAAGAGATAGTAAAGGGTTTGGGTCCTGTTCCCTTTTCACCCTCCCCCTCTTTCCAACAAATCCTGGAAGAGGAAATGTGGCTGAGCAAAGGCATCAAAGCCTATTGTAAACTCTTTCCAACCTGCTGCAGGAACGCTAGCTTTCTAAGTGGGAGGTGTTCCACTTGCTGCTAAAATAGACTTTGAGTCCTCTCCTTCCAGGAGACCTGGCCACGTTATCCAAATCGGTTCTTCGGCGGCAGGAAGTCGAGCAGTGGTCTCTTCCTCCATGTTGAAAATGAAAACTTCTTCATAACCAAAGAGTTTCTGATAACAGGAGATGGTTTGTAGAGTTGTGTTTCGTTGCATGGGTTTCACCTAATGTGGCTAATGTTATGAAGGTGGTACTTTCTAGACAGAGTGTGAATGGCAAAACTTTGCATTCTTTCCTGTGACAGTGATGCTGAAAACCATCTCCTTTCAGGTCCTTTGCTACATGTGTAAGAGGGGAAGCAAAAAACTGTATAGTTAGAAACTCCTAAGAAAAGTTGCTGTGTCTGGAGCAGACCCACCTCTACTTTAAAGCTGATAGATTCTGTATGTAGTTTTAAGCATACCCATTTCATGTTTGGAAAGATTTGTTCTGCAGCCAGGTATGAGAATTAATCAGATCATTTTTCCACTAAGTCTTGAGATTTTGAATCATCAACGTTCATGTTCTCCATGGGATGCAAAATGGAAAAAGAAAAAAAAAAAAAAGACCGTGAGCATAGGAAAACTACTGAAGCTGGCAAATCTGCTGGCTGTATATATTATATTTGCTAGGCGTTAACATTTTCTCCTGTGATATGAACTATCTAATTACCAGCAAACTTGTGATATGATATAAACCACATCTTATTGTACAGCACAGTTTCCATACGCTCTATTTTACTACGTTCATATGCCGTGTAAATGAGATCCAGGTTGGATTATTAAACATTTTAATTGCTCTGGCAAAGTTGATATTATGGTGCCCTGAACCAGAGTGCTCCAAAGGAGGATACTCTTTTAAAGGCTCTTTTAACAACTGGCAAGTCTGGTTTGTCTACATCCCAGACTTGTCTTTTTTTATTCTTTCTTCTTTTTTATTTTTTTTTTTTTATAGAGGTTTGTTTGGGGAATTGTTTGCTTTTTTGTTTACATTCTTGTGTTCTTTCATTTTGTTCCATTTTGTTCCCAAAATGTTTGGCAGGTGGTCACTTGGTCTTCTTCAAACATTTTGGTGCAATTATGTTGCCTTTAATTGTAAGCTGCCTTGATAACTTGCTTTACTAAAAAAATCTCTAGAATTCCCCGGGAAAATAAATCAGATCCATTTACAAACGGAATAAATCACAACAAAGTGATTCATCTGCAAGTAAAACTGCAGAATTCTCTGTAGATAAAGAAAAACAACTGCTTTTTGCCACTTCATCAGGGTTCCTTCCTCCCCTCCCCCCCCTCAAATTCCAATGTGCATCTACTGTTGGCAATAAAAGTTACGCTTGCATGTTGTTGAAGTTTGTTCATATGCTTCAGCACTTCCACTTTCCTTGCAGTTGACTTGCCAAGTCTCTTACTTCGGGGAATTGGAACAGCTTTTACATGTGATGAGGAAAAATTTCCTGTACAAGTCACTTTAAACAAACAACAACAAAAAAAATCCAGAACGCATCCTGGTGTCATTTATAGGCTATGCTGGAACAGCGCACACCAGCAGCATCACCAGCTGAGTACCAGCTGTCTGCTAGACTCCAAGTCTTTAAACTCCATCCTCCCTCAAGTTGATCTGCCCATGGTGAATTAGCTCCCCATGGCTACATCCTGGCAGAGCTTTTCATTTAATCCTTCCCTTCCTTTCCATTCCCCAACTACTGACTTTTTCCACTCATCTTCTCCCTTTCTCTGCTTTCTCCAACTGCAGCTCAGATGTAAGAGGAGTGTCATATGGGTCCCTGTAACCTCTGGGGAATGACTTCTGCAGGGCATGGCTCATGATGAGTTGATAATAGTTAGAAAAGTATGTTGGGGACTAACATCAAAACAAGGAGTACTGGTTAATGGTGACATAGCTTTCTCTACACTGGATAAGATGTTAAGGTTAATAAACAGGTCTTTAACTAGTTGTGGATGTCTAGGTCAAGGCTGGATGTCAGTCCACAGCACAGGCTGGTAGGGAGCGTGCTTGGCTTGGATGGTCACCGTTTTTGGGCTAAGCAGAATCCCCTTGGATTTCAGTCCAACCGAGACTTGGAAAATGCAGTCAGGCGATCAGTTGTGGGGGGTAATGAATGGATCTCGTTATTGATTAATATTGATTTGTTGATACGGCCATGAATGAAACATCTGTTTGTTTCCTTGGCTGCAGTTGATTTTCCCTCCCTGCTGCTTATAGGAGCCCATGCAGGGCTCCACGCATGTGGAATTTTCTCATGAAGCCCTGGCCGTAGTTTCAACAAAAGGTCGTGAAGAATTTCCTTTCCTTTGCTAGCAATGGCATTCAGACAGAAAGAGAACCCCTGGAAAATGCAAAAGCTTTTGTAGAAACACGAGAAAAGCATTTAAAGACTTCCCTAAGAAAGAAAACATCAATGTAAAGCCTCCCATAGTTCTCTGCCAGTGCGGTCTCTCTTGATTTGAAGAGGTAGTGTTATCCTTGTGGGGGAGGGAGGCAGAATTAAGGGGGTTTTGCTGGATTTTATTGTTGGTTTTATTGTTCTGCTGGTTTGTTTTGAGTTCCATAATATCTTCTTTTTGATCAACAGATGCATGAACTGTAATTATACTTGAACATTTATTTACCCCTCCAGAAGCATCACTTTTCAAGCATGAAAATACTCGGATATGTTGCTTTGACCGATATGTTTCTTTTATACATGATGAAGGTTTTCACTTTGGTACGAAGTAGTGATTTTCAGTGAAAGATTTCAGTGAGGAATTTGCCTGGTAAGGTCAACTAGTCCTGGTAGGAACAAACCCAGTACACTATGGATGGATGGATCTACAGCTATGTAAATCATCTCTTTCCTAGTCCTCTTTTGCTTCCCAGGCAGTTCTACCGATGATCAAAATCAATGCATCTCATGAAGGAACTGCAAAATTGATAGCCTCCAAAGACAGCTTCAGATGAGTGTTAGAGTTGGCGGGGGTGGGGAGAAGGAAAGGAGATGGGAAACAGAGTGGTGCAGGAAGAGGACTGGGAGAGAATTCTCTCAGCAGAAGCAGGGAAACTGTCAAGAGAAATGGGAAGGTACAGAACTGCAGTGGAAGGATTTACGGCTTTCCACCATTCATGTGCTTATACTTTGATATCCTGCCTCTCTGATGGTACTGTCCCCTGCCTTGCTAGCACTTCCAACAGCCTTGGGTGCCTTGGAAAAGAAATGCCCTCACAAAAGGGATTCAGTGAAACTACCTCTTCAAGACCTGTGTCTCCTTCCTAAGCAGCAGCACTACATATGTGGACATCCTTAGGTTGCTGCTTGGGAGGCTGAACAGAAGAGGCACGAGAAAGGTAGTTTTATTGTAAATAAGAGATAAAACTATCCAAAGATGCTGAAGCTCTCACAATAAATTCAGGGTCTCCTGTTTGCTTCTTTCAATCTGTCTTCTCACAGAATAAACACTTTTGTGTGAATTTTCATGGGAAACAAAACCAAGCTTTTGTTAGTCCTTGTTCAGGAGAGGGCGAAACAGATCCTTAATAAATTTATCAAAGGGGTGTGTCAGCATTTCCACAGCTCTCATCCTCCTCCATGCTTTTCATCTTTCCTCTGTAGCAAAACTCTCCTTGCCTTCAGCCAAAACCAGAAAATATGCTCCAGTGCCCATCCAGCAACACCAGGCATAAGGTCTGAGGAGTTTCTGATTGTTGGGAGGGATCTTCCCAGGTCTAGCTTAGAGAAGTGAGAACTGGTGGCTTTTGCCAGGAGGACGGTACAGAGTGAGGTGAGGAATGAAGGACACGTAGTTTTCAGACCACCCTTTCATCGGTGTCAGAGTCCATCAGTTCAAGGAGTTGGCTTTCCTGTTGGAAGACCTGCCTGTCCTACCAAGCGTATAGTTTTCCCTATGGAAACTTCTACTTGTAAACAAGCTTCTCCCTGCAAAAGTGTTTATAGAGGAATGTAGGTGAAAATCATTGGCCCCTGTTTCAGAAGTCATATTCCATGACCTAATGGCCTTGGATGTCTGTGAATGATTCCAGATTTAAAATTGTCCCTGTGAAAAGAAGTGCTGAAGTCTAAAATTATCCTTTGAGAAAGGCTCATACAAAGATTTCTCTTTCAACGGGCTTTGCACATCAAGTTTCTGCTGCTCAAAGGACTTGCAGTGCAGTATGTCAGCTTTGATGATGGAAATATTACCCTCTTGCCTGGATTTTATTTTATGTTTGTTTTCCCTTCTCCCTCTAGCAGCCTCCAGCACCACTCTTGAAAAATGCTAATTATGCATATATACCCCTGCTTCCCCCCCGTGATGGAGAAGTGGAAGCGATACCGCAGCCTTGCTGCCAGCGGGACAGGAATAAGGGCTGGCTGCACCCACACAAGCAGGGCTTTCCAAGAGAAACACTCAGACAACACAGCTCTTGAGTGCTTTGGCCATAAATCTTCTTTGGGAGCTCTACCTGCTTTATGGACTCTGCTGTTTTCTCTCAGACAATTCAGAGCCTGCCCTGTCCCTGTTGCCTCTTGCAGAGGCAGAAAGAGCATGGCTTGCTCTGGAGAGAAGAGGACTTTTCTCTAATATTGGGATGAAATGACCAGAAACATTGATGAAACACAATTCTTTTAGGTTGGAAAGTGGTGTCAATCTTCCACTATTTGCAAGGTTAGTAGAGAGCAAAGATATTTTAATCCATGCCTTTTGAGGGAAGGAATACAAATAATCGGTGTAATATGCAGCAAAGGAGATTTAAATTAGATATTAGAGAACTTCCTCATACCAAAACCAGTTAAGGACTGGAGCAGATTTACTCTGTGGAATCACCATTGCAGGAGACACATTTGTAAAGATTGGATCTAAGGAAATGCAATCCTGTCTCCAATAGATGGTGTGGATAACTCCTGGAGGAAAACTCTTCTTCATTTCATATGGTTGTCTAAGGAAAGCATTCCCACTACAGAGAGGCGGATATCTGGCTCCTAGTTTCAGAAAGAAGTCATGATAGTTCAAAAATAAAGATCTAACCCAGTCTGTCATCTGCAATGGGGACCCACATCACCTAGTAAAAGTGTAAGAACAAGAAGGTCATACAGGGATACTTCCCCAAAATTGTGCCCTACCCTGCAAATTTTAAATTCCAGAGATGTCTTTGTGAGGTCAGTCTAAGCAGCTCACCTAGTTGTCTTTGTTTCTGGTAGGTTTTCACATTGTTGTTTTTGACTCGGGAAAAGAAAGCAGTCATGGGAAGGTGGAAGAGGAGAGATGATAAAAAACCCAGAAGTTAGGCAGAGGGAAATGAGCAGAAGGGAAGAGAAAGGAGGAAAGTGGAATGATAAGACAAGGGATAAATGGCAAGAGGAAGGTACATGGATACCTTGCCATGAAAGCAAGCAGATGGCAGCATTAGCCATGACGTAAATGTCTTAAGTCCAAACCAAATCCTCTGGTAACTGTGACTTTATATTAAATCTGCTGGCTGTGATACTGTTGCTCTCCACTGTTTAGATGCCACATTAGGGAGCTAAATCAAATGATGGTCACACAGCATTAACATGTTTGCCAGACTCAGATTGAAACATCTGGATAGCAAAGACCCTTTGAAAGTCATTGCCAGTCCTCTGCTTGCCCCACGGACCCAATCCTTCCCCTGGGGGCTGGAGGGGCTGAGAGCAGGCTACTCCACTGGAGTGTCTGGGGTGGTGGTGCATCACCACACTGATGCCAAAGGGCTTTGATGCTGAATGGAAATGGCAGCTGGAGAACCCAAAGCAGCGAGGAAGCCGTGGAGGTTCACCACAGACAGGCTTTTGTTGAAAAACTGATGCACTGGTGTCTTGTGAGCTTCCTTGTTCATGGGTGGTTTAGCTGGAGAGGAACTGATACTTTGGGAGAAGGGACATTCAAAACCAAACTGCTGTCAGGGATTTCTTTGGTCTGAATGGGTTGATTTGTCAAGTTTGGTTGCAGGGGAAGTGCAGTTTTAATGGGCCTGGGTTATTACTTCATTTGTTTTTCACAAATTGTGTCTGGTGTTTCTGGTTTTGCTCTCTCCTGACAGGTACATATTTGGAACCAGAAGAACTCTGTTGGGTGGGAAAACTCTTTTTCATGATCAGTGATTTGCTATGAGGGCTACAGCAATGCAGCTGGTCTCTTCAGTCAAGTGACAGGAGATAGGACAAGGGGAAATGGCATGAAGCTGTGCCAGGGCAGGGTTAGATTGGACATTAGAAAAAATTTTTTTTACTGTAAGAGTTGTCAGGGCCTGGAACAGGCTTCCCAGGGAGGGGGTTGAGTCACCTTCCCTGAGTGTGTTCAAAAAAAGGGTAGATGAGGTACTTCGGGATATGGTTTAGCTTAGGATGGGAACGGTTGGACTTGATGATCTTCAAAGGTCTTTTCTAACCTTGTGATTCTGTGATTCTGTGAGATGGGCATCCCTTTTTTCTTTACCCTGCTGTTCTCCCCTGTTTCTGGCAGGCCTCTAAATCCTACCATTGACTTTGCACTTGTTCTTGTTGGGAGGTTTATGGATGTTTAATTATCTGAATTAAGTTACTGCCTGGGGCTATAATCCTGGAGACTTCTGTCCCGTGGTCAAGCATAGCCAGTGTTACACTGAGGACACTTGCAGCTTTACAATTTTAGTTGAACTTGGCTGTTGTCGTCTTTTCTACACATCCAGATTTGTCCACCTAAGCTTGAGAGTGGGAGATGCTTTGTGATTTCCTTCGGTCAACATGAGGCAGACCTCCTCATTTTCAAGCTGCTAAGCATCACTGGTCACTATCTTCACTAAGAGAAAATCTGTAACTAACCTGTTGCTTTGGTTAAAGAATCTTTCTCTAAAAAAATGAGAAGGGATCCCTCGGCATCAGGAAAGGATGGAGAAGCTGAGAGAGTCACGCAGTGGTTGTATGTATCATCCAGGAATTACATGAACAGAGTACTTCCACTGTCCCATGTTTTTCTGATTTTGTGAATGTCACATGTAGAACAGCGTCATGTGGTTACTAATTATGACTACCAAAGTGCAATTTGTAATAAGGTTAGCAGATGTTTGCAGCACTAAATATAAAACAAAAGTCAGATCAAAACCAGCTCTTTTTGCCCAGGATATATCCGCTCCAGATCACGTAGAACGCGTGTTTTGTTTTGAAAACAAGTTATTCCCTATCAGTTCTCTCTCTCTCATGCACACCTTTTAAAGTCTCTATTTGTGATGTGAACTGCGAGATCGGGTGGCAGAAATTCCCAATATTCCTTTTGCCCATACTTGGGTTGCCCTTTTGCTTTCAGTCAGACAAAGAGGAGCTTTGCCGTTGGCTGTGGTAGGACAGGATCAGACCCTCTGTTTTGCTTTCGTAAGGATTTTAAAGGCCATGTGAAAATAAGAAAAGTTTGTGTTGACCAAAATGCCTCTGATGAACTAAAAGGCAGTAATTTACACTCATGTGAGAAGAGCTCTGTTAAGAGCCATCAATCCTGCTCGTGACAGCGTATTGACACTTGCTGGTCTTTAGGATTCATTTCTTAAAATGCTAATGCAGACAAGTTCCTGTCTGTTGTGTGAAAATATAGTGGAACTTTGTTAGATGAGACACTCGAGTGCAAATAAATGTTTCCTGTAAGAAAGCATTTGGCTTGAATCTTTCCTCTTTTTTTTCTTCTTTTTTTTCTTTTTTTCCCCCCTTTTTTTTAATCTCCTAAATTGCTTCCCTATGTCCTTAGTGACACCCTTAGAAAAAAAAAATTATCATCATCAAAAATAAAAGTCAACTGCACACATGCCAGAGGTAATTGGAGATTTATAATGCACCCTATCTAACTTGTGAGCATTGAAATAATATACGTGAGCGATGGGCTGAAACTGCGTGGCATGAAGGATGCCTTTCTGGATAATTTACATCTTGGGGGGTAGTGTCTTAAAATCAGAGGTCCTGTCTTCACTCTGTGCACATTAAAAACCACATGGTGCTTTTCATAAGAGCCTGGGTTTGCCCCAGCGGTCTCAGCTAAAATTTTTCCCTGCTCTTTAGTCTTGCAGCGTGTGCTGTGCTCGGACCATCTGGTCACCATTCTGCACCCTGGCCATGGCTGCTTTTAATGGCGAAATGATTTCTGTCTGTATACAGTTGGTAGAGTGTTTTGCATACTGCGTATGCTCGAGGTATTACATATGAAAGGCATTATGTAAGATTACAGGGAAAAGAAAAATACTCTCTTAAAAATTGTCAGTAATTGCCCAGAATGCTCTTGTGACACCATTTGATGATGCAGGATCCTTAACTGCTGCTCTGAAATGGTCTAGGTTTTAATCTGCATTTTAAATTTTATCCACTGTGAAATTCTTTGATTGTGGTGTCCTTATTACTGGCATCTCAGATGTTCCTTCTAGAGGGCCAACCTGTGTGGCAGGTCATCTAAAGGTATCTCGGAATAAACAAAATGTACAAAAAGAAAAAAGGAGTTTGGGGGACATGCCCAAGCATTGACACCCTGCACAAGCACTGCTCAGCGTGAAGCACCACTCCTCGCTCCCAGCCCTGCACCCCTTCACAGGTACACTGAAGTCAATGAGGCCAATGAGCTGGGTTTTAACAAAACAAATTTGACTGCTGGGCTGTTAGCACGTCCATTCCAGTTGTGGTCCTCTCAGGCTGTAGTCAAAGTCCTAAAGCTTGGTTCAGCTGCTTAACATTAGCATTAGGCAAGGCTGGAGGTGACCCAAGCTTTCAGAGATGTCCATGCTGACATTAACGTTAAGTGAGGCTGGAAGTGACTCAAGGTTTTGGGAACATCCATACCATGTTTATATGTCACTGGGCCATATAAACACGGCTCCAAATAGGACGTACCTGTAACCATAATTTAAAAGCTTTCCTCTATCAAGGCTCGTGTTAGAAAACAAGATGTTTCTGGAACCAGAGCTTCAGTTTGCACCGTAAGATCACTAGGATCCTTATTTTAGGACAACCAGTGAGCCGTGTTGTCAATCGTGTTTCTCTCTTCATATGGCGTAAACATGCTGCAAGAGCATTGCGCCATCACCGGTGCAGCCGCAAGCCCCCGTTCCAGGCATGGCTGTAGCAATGCAGCATGAGCCCGGGGCTGGAAAATTCAGCCAAAATGTGGAGAAAAAAATTGGTGACAATTCAGCTTGAAAAAGCCATGCTGCAGGAGTGGGATGCAGAGCTCCAGGAAGCCAAAGAGGCTTGCTGGGCTCGTTGAGGCTCTGCTAAAGGCAAGCACATTCACACATCCCTGAAGTAGAGAGCCTAAGTGGTTTAGTGAACTGGGGCCCCTGTTTAGTTAAATCCTGATTTAACCTTATTCCCTCACAGGTTTTTGAGGCAAGGTTCTTTTAGCAGGATCTGCCTGCCCTTCCACATGTGCCTTTGGGCTGGAACAAGGAATGTTCCCCCAGCTTTGCAGGGTTTGGGAGTCACGCATCATTTCAATCTAAAAATAAATCCCAAACGTGGTATTCTATTATTGAAGACAAGTTGAGCTGTGCTTTCCGTGCAGCACCTAGAAAAGAAATGATGCTGCATTATATTTTCAGCTCGGGCATGAAGCCAGCACTAACTGCTCGCTAATATAATTATGACTTAAAATACCGTGGGCTGGTCTGCGGGAGGCTCTGACTTCTTTGGTGCAGAAAGAAGCTCCTCCACCTAAAATCTGTGCATGTGAAGAGCTTAGGGGGATATGCACATTTAAGCATGCTTGCTCAAAATCAGGTTTTTAGCATAGCTACGCTAACGTTGAAATCTTTTTTGGCTACTGAAAGGGGGGAAAAAGTGCTTTAAAATGAATAAAACCACAAGGTGACTGTGGATTGTAAAGGAGATCTTTCAACAGCTCCTACTGAAACACAGAGGAGCTGTGCTGAACCATCTTTTCTTAAGTCCTTGCAGACATCAGTGAGTAGTCCTGTCCTAAAACTAAAAAAATAAAATCAATGGCACAACTTCACCCTGAATCATTTGCTCTGTGTTGGTGAAAGTCACAGAGAAAAGTCCTAAAATTATACAATTATAACAATAAATCAATTCAGCATGTCATTTCTGCTTTTCTACATTAATAAATTAACCATGTAACATTGTTCAAAATTATGTCAGTTACGCATATAATAATCTTTTAAATTAATGAAGTGATGAAGCAGTTTGATGACACCCATGATTTACAGGGCTGCTTTTAGCTAATGTTAAAAGCCTTTCATTTAATAAATTGCCCCCTTGAGAAATTACCAAAAATGAATATTTTCTATGCTAAATGTTCCAAGGTTTACACTTTTTCAATATATTAACAAATGGCAAGGGAGAAGCATTTTTCAAAATATATCTTCTTTTACATATATTTAATTGAAATTAATTAGTATATTACTTTAGAAGGAAATGATCACAGAGAAAGGTGTGGGATCATTTATGAGAGTTTCTTACGGCAATAAAACAGAATTTAAACAATGGAATTAATCATGTCCTTAAAAAATTTTATGATAGATTAGGAATCATTCCAAGCTTTTTGATTAAATAGAAGGACGTTCCATACAGGCTGGGGGAAAAAAAAAATTAAAAAATCCTACTATTCCTGGTTTCATTATGTCAGGATATGTGCGTGCTGAATATTTACCGAGCCTAAAGCCAGAGTCCAAGTGAGGTTCAAAAGATATATTTTGCTTCGCTCTTCCTTGCGCTCAGCACCCCGATGTAATGTATGCACAGCGTTATGAATGCTTAATATTTCCCATTTCATGCACGTCTTATAAGCAGCGAGCTTTAAAGACGCTTTCTCATAGGGTTGGTTGGGATTCAAGGAACATAACGTGAAATGGTATAGTATGTCCTATAAAAGAGGTTAAAATGGAGGTTATAATTATGAAAGCTCAATAGATTTGAAAGCCAACACAGTGCCCCCTTGCATGTGATACTATCTCTAGAAAGGGAAAGAGATATATAGGACTATAAAGGGAAGACTGTAATTGATGCTCTCTGTACTTATTAGGATTTGTTTTAGTAACATCAGGGACTCGTTTTTGTACTACCTCTGAATAAATAATGTGCACAGTAGGTTGGGTCAATTCCTTTTCACTTTGAAATATTTTCAGCAGTTGCACTAAAACCAAGAATAATTCATCGGCTTTTTGTAAGGCAGCTGGATGCGTTATGAAAAATAGGTGCGTTAGCTGGGCTGTTGGGGGAGCCTGTAACAGGGGCCAGCATGAAAAAGAAGGGACTTCTGGCCTGTGGGGTGATGGGAGGGCATTTTCCATCTCGATCAGGAGTGTTTCTCCAAAAATAAACAGAATTGCAGAAAAAGACCTTGTTCCAGTGTTTGTGTTTTAACGCTCCATGGGTGAAGTCTGCCACATAGCAGAGACTCCTACGGGAGACCCACATATAATTACCCACGGACAGAGCTCTGCCTCCCGTAAGTAAACCACCATAATGAGCACAGATCCTCAAATACATATTTATTTTTAAAAATAAGTGAGACAGAACCAACCCCCCAAAAAAGCCTGAAAATTGATTCTAGTGCAGGCTTTGTTTGGCTCCCACTCCTGGCACTGATCTCGGAGTTTAATATCTCCAGTAAGTCACTGCCTTATCCTGGGTGCCAAGTTCCAGATCTCTCAGACTGCTCCAGCCCTGCCAGTTACCTACAGTAGGAGAGATGTGGTGATGCTTAACTAATGGTTGGGAAGTCCTTTGATACATCCTTGGGTGAAAAGGGCTGCAGAAGGACAAATTAATTATTAATAGCAATGATTAATAGATTAGTTGTGACTCGTTCTAAAATATTTCTACCGGTACCCTTTGCAGCAACGTCTGAAACTTGTAAGGAGTTGGGGGGTTTTGCTGGGGGGGGTTGTTGATTTGTTTTGGGTTTGGGTTTTTTTTGTGAAAATGTTGATTAGGAAGACTTGGGTCTGGCAATTTGCCTCTGGGGCATCTCCTAGTGCTCCCACCCCTGGAAAAAGATCATCAAGGAAATCCTGTCTGTCTGTCCATCACCACCTTCTTGCACTGGGTAGCGAGGGACAGTTTTTTCCTTGAGTACCTATTCAATGTGAAAGTCCCTTCTGGCGATTCAATCTTCAGAAAGGGGCTGGTTTGGTATGGTTTGGTGAATTTTAGCAAAGAGGAGAATTTCTGGGATGGTGGAAAATGCACATGCTTCTGCATGGAAAGTTTGTCCATCCAAAGACAGAAGGCCTGGTCCTGTGGTCTTTAAAAGCCAGAGGAGTTTGTCATGTGATCTGAGGAAGCCTGGGGTAGATAGGACTAGTAATTTGTACTGAGCAGGGATCAAGGCAGTGTTTCCTGCAAACTGTGTGTGAAGTCTACATATGAAGACTTGGAGGATCAAATGGCTGCCTTCTACTGTGCAATCAGTTTTGGAGACCGTCTTGAAAGTGCTACCAACTAACTTTTGGGTATTTACAAGAGCATCTGCTTATAAGAAGCATAGCTTCCAAATAATTTAATAGAGCAGAACTGACTGTATGTAGAAGCTTTACTCCCTGCCCCTGGGTGGCCACATTCAATCCATGGACAAAATGCATCAGCCCAAACCAAAGACTTTGTAGGGCAAGTGCCCAGCAGTCTTTGGGTTCAATGTGAATTCTCAAGACATTTGACAGACTTTTGAATGCAGTAGAAAAACTAATGGGGTCTAGTTTTTGCTGTGAAACATCCAGAGATTATTAGTATAGCAAACTGATTGAAGGAGTATCTAACCATGTTTTCTGCAAGAAAGTGGACATCAGCAGCTTCCAAGCTGGACAACTAGGAGGACTGATAATAATAGGAATTAATGATTTATTTTTTTTTTAAAAAAAGAACAGAAATAATGATGATTAATTTTCCTTATTAATAGCTTGTTTGAGTTTGGTTCTAAGACAATGCATGCAGCAATAACAACAAACAGGAAGAGTAAGTTGCAGTGGCATAGAAAAGCATGTCTGGCCATCAGAAAAAAAACCAAGGAATAACTTAATATGTGATTCTGTTGAGATATACAGGCGTTGCATCACCCTGTGTAACACAGTGTATCCAAAGGCAGAGATTGGGCCAGAAAGCCCATACATTTCTGCCAACATATATTAGCAAGGAAGAAGTGCATCTCACTCCTCAAGTCCTGGTACAAATTGAGGGGGTGGTCTCTAACAGGAATTATTTCAAATGGGGAAATGACCTCAAACTGCCCTGAGAGACTTGGAAGAGAAGGGTCAAGAGGATGTAGACAAAAAGGAGCTGTCCTTGAGAAGGATATAGAGCTCCCTCCTCCACTCTACTTTTGGGATAAAAGCTGTGGGGGTGAAGGGGGCACTTTCAGTGTAAAAAAAAAAAACCCAACAATCAAAAACATCCCGTTTTTCCACTTTTAGCCCATCTCCTTGCTGACTTTGTAGAACCTGCTGCTGCAGGGTCTTCTGTACCTGCCCTTGTTTCCCAACTGCATCCCAGCAGACCCATGTGTATCTGTGAGCTTTAAGAAGATGGTACTGGTCCATGTAAATCTCTTTTGCATCTACGGTTGGCTACAGCACTATGATCTGTGAAGAGCATGACCCTAGCCTTGCTCCAGACAAGTTGCAGCTGTGGGACCATGCTGTTGGGTCTCATTGTTGGTAGGACAGAGGCTTCTACACAAAGATAAGCATTACATGGGGGCTGATTTCTAGCATATTAAGCAGTAGACAAGCATGCACTTGTCCTTACCGTGTCTGTACTGGTCACAGCAATGTAGAATTAGGAGGGAGATCTGTTGTTTCAATCTGTTATCAGTAATATGTACATGTCTGTGTCCTTCCACAGTTGAAGTCACCCTTCACTTTGTGAACCAACTGGACTAATTTTATTAGCACCTTTTTGTACAAAGAAAGCATCTTTTGTTTAAAGTTGTCAGACTTGAGGGTCGGGGAGGGTGGGGGACAAGGCATGGGATCTGAGAGCTCCATGTTGCAGAAGGGTGGCACACAAAACCACTGAGGACAAGGTTTTCACAGGCTGCACAGCCCTGCTGCTCACTTGCAGGGCTGGATTTGTTCCCATGCACTGGTTTAGGTAGTTGACTGGCCCTGTCAGGTCGTGGTAGCCCTGTACTGGGGCCAATGAACCTTTTGGAGCATCATCCCCCTGCACAGGATGGTTTAGCGTGCTGAAAAAGTTTGCCTGTGAGAATAATTGAGTAAACCAACTAAATTGTTTAAGAGACCAACCAGTGTCACCACTGGTATGCCCAGCAGACACTATTTGAATTAGCTAAGACATTAAGTGCTGAAAAATGAAACTGAACAAGCAATGTATTAAAGAACAACTACTCAGGCAGTGTTTGAGTGGAACCAGAGGGAGAGAAAAGTACTCTAAAAAATCATTGGGTAGGTTCCGCTCGTGGAGCCCACTTCTCCCCCTGCTTCATGCTTTGCACCATTGGTTCAGCCTTGGCAAAGGAGACTTGAGAAGCGGTTGTGTAATGCGCTAGAAGAGGCCGAGTCATCCCAGCAGCTCTCTGCAGTGGCGGCAAGGGTTTGCCTGGTAGAAGGGAAGGACACAAGAGAAGAAGCATCCCCAGGGGAGGGAAGAAAGTAGAAGTCAAAGGGGCAGGGAGGGGTCACTAGCCCTGCATGGCCTGATGTTTGCAGGGTAGAGGCCTGTGTTTGGGAGCAGCCATTACGCCCTGCAAAAGCATCTCCCATCCTTTAAAAATAATTGTAGGAGTAAGTAAGCATGCTTTGATTAGAAACAATATTAATTATTACTTGCCCCAAAAGTGTAAAATTCTTTGCATTTTGCACAGAAACTCCTTAGCAGGAAATCCGTATTTTTCATATCCACAGCTAACACTACTGATTTGGCAGCTGGCAGGAAAAAAAACAGCATTCATTGTAGGTGCTGTTTAAGGGTACATGCACCCTTAGGTAGCGGCAGAGGGTGAAAAATGTTGCTTGGGTGCCAAGCTGCTGTCTGATGCAGAGAAAAGCATGAAGATTCATCATCTTCCTCAGGTTTTAATACCTGGAAATGCCAGCAGACCCTGGCAGGCCAGGCCGCCGTGAAAGGGTCAGCGAGACATAATGAAACATCCTTGAAGGAAGAAGCATCCTACTGTTACACAGATGTTTGCAGGGCAGCTGAGTACTCCGTATCTCACATTACGTTAGCTGTTTATAAATTATTCCCTAAGTTTTATCATGCGCGTGTATTCATTTTTAATGCTTAAATACACATTAAGAATAATTTTCACTAAAGGATGATCCCTGATTCCATCAGGAGCAAAGCTAAGGAAACGATACATGCAAATTTGAGCAGGGTATGGTGCCATCAATTCCTGGAGGGAACTCACCAGCCCCAGGACCTTCGGAGCCTGCAGCCTGGCTAGGAGCTGAAAGGCCTTGGATGAACACCTACCTGCACACCAAAGGTCCTTAACTCTCTAAGCTCGCCGCTCCCACACCCAGAGGAAAGCACTTGTGCTCTCCTGCTTTCCCACAAAGACTAAATCTTTCAATTGCCTCCCACACAAGCCAAGGGAAAGGACGGAACAAAATGCATTTTAATGAGCGTTTGAATAATCATCAGGAAGAGTACTTTTCACTGACATAGCACCTCTTGTTCGAGCAATTTATAAACATCCATTAAGCCTGACAATATCCCTGAAGGGTTATTCTTTTTTTTATTATTATTCTCGGGAAGCAGAGAGACAGGATTTGCTCGAGGATCGGGCAGGAAACCAGTGGTGGGTCTGGAAATGGGAACCCCACGTGCGGGATTTCCTCTCCCCCTTCAATAGGGTTTCCTCTCGGACCGCTAATCGCTAAACAAGATCTTGATGGCCAGATGCTCATAGATAACATAGCTCAAATATTGCTTCCGTTCGGCAAATTACACGCTGGCTTGGTTCAAAGGCCAAATCCTATTCTGCCATCAGCCAGCGGTGGGGATCCCACCAAACATCAGCAGAAGGGGGACCAAACCAGATGACATTGAAAACCAAAGCTAGACACTTGAAAACTTATGCAGCCAGACACATTTGCAGAGCACCATATGGTTTTAGAGCATTTTCTCTTGGTTGAGAAAGCCTGCACGGCTTTAGATGAGACTGTTTAGAATGGGGACATCCAGGTGCTTTATCCAAAACCCCAGTCAAGGCATTTCCCTATCGCGCATGTTCTGGGGTGGGGGGGAAGAGGCAACAGTATTTCTTCTCTGACATCACCAGTTAAAAGGATTTATTTTCGGTAAAATAGAGTACTTCAGTGGCGTGATGGGCAAAAAAGGTACTATAATTAAAAGTGGGATTAGACAGAAAAATGAGATGTTAGGCAGATAATTAGGGAACTATTATAATTAGAATGTGCTTTTAAATCCCCTAGTAGCTTCTATTATGAAAGGGATGTCCTCTGATTAACTAATATTTCCTTTAAGTAGATTATTTTTCCTCTTCCTTTTGGACAGGAAAGCTTGAGTTGAATGACTTCACCTTAAAAAAATCAGTTTACTTGGGCACGAGTTGTCCTTGTAACAAGCCAGTTTTGCTTAGGAAAAAAAGACCTGTACTTGGGGTTGAACGTGGCGGGGAAGATTTTACCAGTAAGCTCATTAAATCACTTCTCTGCTCTATTAAATACAGTCTTATTTACAGGCAGTATTTAGTATTCTTTGTATTCAGCCTTTAAGACAAATTATTGCTCTTAGAGCAGCAATAGCATTAGATTAAATTTTTGTTCATGCGGGTTTTATACAAATGAAACTGCAGCATATCTACATGGAGTAGAAAGCTGGGATGGTTTTGAAAGGACGTGGAGCTTCGTTGAGAGCTGTCTGACAGCTGCTGTTCATGAACATGGACCAACAAGTCTCTGGGAAGCTGCTTGTCTCTCCCCAGCTCTCGGTCAGAGAATAGGGAAGGACGGACAGTAGTCCCACCACTTTATAGCCCCATGAATCAGAGCAGCTCTGCTGAAGTTGGTACAATTATAAGTGAATTAAAACCAGGGGAAATGAAAGAATAAGTTGTCCCATTCCCCTCACCAGAGCCTTTGCAGATGCTGGCTTGCAGGCAGCTGCTGTGAGAAAGCATCATGGGCAGATAGGGAAAAGTGGAAAAGGGAAATAACTTGCTGAAAATGCAGCTGTCCTCTCTTTTCTTTCTTTTTTTCCTTTCTTTTTAAAATTAACCCTGAAAATGTAGCAACTGGGAGACGAGTGAATGCAAAAGTTCAATGTGAATGCAAGGACCAAATGTTGTCACTTATTTGTAAAAGTCAGAGGGGAGGGCAGCAGAGGAGACAGTCAAATGTCCAGGCCGCTGAAAGCACTGATGCATGTTTGCATACTGCTGTCAGCAGGCAAACAGGGCTCCTGTTCTTTCACCTAAAAAACTGAAAAAGCAGATGGGTAATTGCTTTATGCAGAGTCGAGAACCTTGGCATCCATCTGCAGATATAAAAGATGACTTATTTTAAAAAAACATTTGTGGGACATCTGATTCCAGCTTACTGGACATATTGTTGAGCAAAATGCTCTGAAAAATTCTTCCAAATAGATGAATGGTCAGGAAAAAGGATGAAACCAAATTCAAATACAGTACATAGTCCCTGGAGAAAGAAGCCAGGGGAAGAGGCAGCCTCCCTGAGGTTGGAGACCCCTGAGCCTGTCATGGGCATAGCTGCAAGAGCAGCGGGAAAGACTGAAATGTTTGTAGTGTGGTGAATGATGCTAGGGAAAGGGTGTCCTGTCCTACTACTTCTGGATGGAAAGGGATCTCTTGGAGATCTCTTTGGGAGCTATGGACATGAAGATCATCTTGGGTGTCTTCAGAAACCCCAGAGGTCATCAGCACTCCAGTGCTGCAGGAGCAGGCTCCCAGCACTGCACTGCCACATCTGCCTGGACCATCCGCTCAACACCCACAAAAACCCACCAGCAACAAAATATTGCTGATGGGAGAAACACACAAATTGTCACCAAGTACCGGTGAGACTGAAGGAGGGACCCATGGGCAAAGGTTCCATCCAAAGATGGGAAGACCTTGGAGGCAGAGACAGCCTGGCACAGTGTGTACACTGGTTATGCAGAAGAGTGACAGCTCATTCAGCCTGGCAGGGTACCATGTCAGCCTTTCACCAACAGATGAGACATCACTCGTCTGTCAGCACTAGAACAGCCCTGACATGGGCACACCATGACCTGCCACTAAGAACTCTGAGAGCTGGGAATCCTCACAATTCCACCTTCCTGTTTAACAGATAAAGGAACCAGCTCTTCTGTTGTTTTTATTGAGGTGAGGGGGGGCTCTTCCCCATAGATTTGACAAAGCCTGTTGGGCACCAGCAGTCAAAGGGACCAGACATTATTGTGGATCAAACAGGAAAGCCTCCCAGCTTGCAGCATTCTTGCTGGAGGAGATGGCATCATCAATGAAACCATTCAGGACTGCATTGCTCTGCTCTTACAACAACTGCGCAGATTCCGGAAGGACCTGAACCACAAAGATGCTGATGCCAGTGTGGACCAGGTCATCCAACGTCTCCTGACTTCCCAGGCTGGACCCTGACATCCAAATCAAGAGGGAAATGCCCAGACTGAAGGGAGTAAAGAAAATTTGGTAATTGCAAGCCATGGCCTGCTGCCCTGTATTTGCAGGATGGGAGGCACAGAGGAGCATGAACTGGCTTTCCTTAATCCATTTTAAAATCTGGGCTTCTCACTCCCCCAGAAAAGAGCCATTTGGCCTAATGATACCTTCCAGCTCTGCAGTGCCACTCAGCCAAGATGTTGAAGCACTTTAGATGTCTTAATTCATCCTCTCAGCAAATAGCCAAGCCTCTGCACAGCAAAGTGCTTGTGGTAACAGTACAACACAATGGGGAAAACACAGTATAGAAAAATAAGATGGTTTTATGTCTTTTATGTCTTATACTGCAAACACATAAAAACAATTAGGGTTTGGAGAATATTTTTTAAAAGCAAAGAGAATGATTGGCAAGGCAGAGAAAATAAATATTACACCCCTGAGAGGGTTAGGGACATATTATTTTTCTGACTTTACAGAAGAGAAATGCCAGATCAAAATTACTTTCCCAAGATCACACAGGGTGATCCTACCACCCTTTCAATTGAGTAGTTCTTACTCAGGGGGTTTTCTGTCTTGGTGCCCAGAGACCTCTGTGTTTTAGAGAGTTTAAAGCCCACTATCTGGCAGCGTAAATTTACAGTGTATTAGCTACTCTATATTTATTTCCCACATAAATATCCTTTCAAAGTAAGATACCTCACCCAAAGGCACTTTCAGAAGTGTAAGGCCAGCAGTAACGCTGCTGAAAGAATTAACACTGTCCCACATAATTAGAAGTAATTAGTACTGGTCAGGACAGGAGTTAATGCACACTGGAGGATGTAAATTCTGCCTTTGCATCCCCGTGCCTGCATAAAACCAGCCCGGGAATAAGATCCCACCAAGTGCAAAAGCGAAGGGACTGGCTTGGTTATCTGATGCCTCGTGGTGTCCGAATTCAAATCCTCTGTATTCCAGACTTTTCTTGCCATCATGAAACCCTGCACCCTATTTTTGGCAATGTGCCAGTAGCCCCAGAGGTATTTGGTAGGCAGCGTTTCAGTGGGTTTTAGGGAGGAAAAAAGATCCCTGAGCGTCAAAAACTGGAGGCTGTGGCATTACAACCAAACACCTTCAGGGAGCATTTTGTAGTGTCCTGCTGTGGGGTTAGCCCTTCCTGACCGCAGAACTGAATTACAGGCTCAACAGCAAAAGAGAAAACCAAACAAAAGAAGAAAATACCAAAACAAATTCAAGCAATCCTCATCCTGGGGGTCAGAAGCCAGTAGGGCACCGGGTGGCTTTACGTAAGGAGGAGTGTGCGTGCCAGGGCACATGCATGGATTCAGGACATTGGAGCAAACTGTTTGAGAAATGGGTGTGGAGAACTGAGCACACAGAGCAGGTAATTCCCTAACCCTCCAAACATCTTATTTCAAACTCTGTTTTCTATAACTTGTCCAAGTTCGGACCTCTCTTCCTTGTGGTTGGACTTGAGGTTTTAAAGAAAAGATGGATTATACAACCTTGCCCAACCTTGCCCTGCAAACACCCCCCTTCCTTCCTTCCTTCCTTTAAAGAGGATTTGCTGAAATGTAGCCCTCAATAGTTATAAATACTTGAAAAGGGAACATTTTGTAAAGTGGATGGTAATCTTTTGGTCTGAACCTCCTCATTCTTTCTCCTAGATGATTGCTGTGCTCATTGACTTCAGGAAAACAACTTAGCAAACACCAGCAGAGCCCCACAATAAAATCACAAAGAAAAATTAACTTTTCTAACACAGAGACCCGCTTCAGCTCATTGGAACAACAATTGAAAACACGGTTTTTATTGAGGTTTGACATGCAGGCTGAATCATCGTGGGATTGAGTCCGATTTCCAGCATCACCAAGGTCCAGCTCATTTTGCCATCTTCACCCAGATGTACTGTAGCTGAAATCCATTTGTAATTGGGGCCCAGCTGGCTCCTAGAAACACTCCTTTCCCAGGAAAGTCATTTGAAGTGTAATTTTAAATTAACTTTTTAAAATATGGAGGTAAAACCTTGTATGGACACTGATTCAAGGCAACCTTGCATTGATTTTGCTTAACTGATGAAGGGGGATGAATTTGAGCTAAACAAACAGAAACTGCTCATAAACTTAAATTAAATGGGGGGGTTTCTTCTGGGCTTTGCCTCATCTTGGCTAGTTTAAGGATTTGACCAGCATTAAATCTGGGATATTTTTATGTTGGCTAGTTTTGGCTAGAAACCTGTGGGCCTGTTTGTGCCGGCTCGTCAAATGGTTGTAAATGAATTTCATTTTGATCAAAGCCAGTGGAGGCGATGTGACTCTCAGCCCACTGGAGAGGGACCCCCGAGGTGACGTCAGCCAAGGAAAGAATCACTGAGTGCAGCCAATGTGTCGCAGAAGAACTTCAAAGCAGGATCCGTAGGCAACCTTGGCTAGGAGCAGGGAACGGATCCAAGGGAAAACATGAGGCAGACAGGCTTGGCTTCCTAAACAAAGTCTATATTAAGAGACAAGCAGGTAAGAAGTGCTTTAGAAAAAGCACTGGGAAGAGGGAATGGAATAAACTACGCACCCAGAGCAACAAGCGGTCCCATGGTGGAGTTTTCTTAGGAGGCCTCTTACTCAAAACAGTATGCTTTTTTACATGCTCATGAGGTAAAGTGATGCTTGTGATGGTCTCACCATGTGTTTGGAGGTGCACACAAACCCAACGGGCAGTGAAGAAGCAGTCAAAGGAGGTGAAGACACAGGAGCCACATTCTGTGGAGACAAAGCACAGCAGCAGAACAGCACAGGAAGCCTAAGCAAGGGATATGTGTCAAGCTACATTTTATATCTTTGGTGCCCACACCACTGGTTTTTTTTGAGAATGGCTTTGGGAGGAGTCACCTCAGTCAAGAAGGCAAGAGATCCTTTCAGGTAGTCCCTGAAAGAGAAGCCTGGCCCAGCATCCCAATGGCCAGAAGAAGAAATGGGACAGTTATCTGCCTCCCAACCCAACAAGTCCAACAAAGGTGTCATAAGGATGTCTCACAAAGAGTGCTGCCAGTGGTTCTCAGCTTACATGAAGCTGTGACATCTCAGTAAGGAAATTACTTGGGCCAACTGCAGTTCTTCTGGAAAACTGTGAAGAGAACTGCAAACACACGCAACTGTCCTAAAATCTTCCAGCCTGGAGTTACACAGGAAGAGAAAGCATACTGCTCACGAGAGTATGTCATCCCAGAAGGAAGGGAGGGAGGAGGATGCGGCATTCCCAGGTATGGAAATGCAGGGCAGAAGGCCACCAGCTGCTCGAGCTCAGTGAGGCAAAGATTTGTAAAGCAGAGTTTGAACTGTGTAGGGAAGTCAGACAGCGGAGCTTTCCTCTAGCTTATAGACCAAACATGTGCTTCTAATACAAAAACTAAAGCAGAAGCTAAAGTTACTGCAAGACTGAGTGTACTAATGAATCAAATTGTCTCTACACAACTTCAAAGGCTTTGGGGAGAAGCAAGAATAACTAGAAATGTAACACTAATGGCACGGACAACGTGGCTGGCACTGGTAAAACCCAGCAAGGGTCTCTTCATCAGCAGAGAAGTGTAGTGTGCATGGAAAAAGCTGGGGGAAAAATTAAAATTAATCTGGTGAAAGAGAAGGAGCAGCCTCGAGTTTGGTGAGAACAGAAGGGAGGCAGAACGGGCTTGGTGGAGGAGTGGGGTGAGCAGTCTAGTAATAAAATTTGAAAAGAGGACTGAAGTAAGAAGCATTTCAGATACTTGCAAGGAGAGGAAAATAATAGAAAGGGTTACAGATGATCAGCAATGCAGACGACTGTAATAAACCATAATAAACTTCAACGTAGAAACATAAAAGAAGAAATATGATCTAGGATGGTAGGGGGAAAATCATTTAAAGGAAGATATTCTGTGGGGGGAGAGATCTGGGCATGGTCCCGAGTTGCTGTTTATGAGTTAATGAAGAGAGAGGTGGTCCAAGAGGCAAAGCGTCTTGTCTCTGTGCCTTGCGCCACTGTGTAGTTTCTTGGTCAAGTCACTTGAAAATGCTTCAAGTGCTCTGGCCGTGGAATGAGGATTTCCTGTCTTGCACACATGCTCATAAGATGTTCGGCTGCTATAGTGGCACATGCGATGCCACACACCATCACTCACTGTTCGGCTGAGCGCTCCTGTTTCAGGGCAGTGCACTCAAGGAAGAACAAATTAAAAGGGGTGGTAGAAACAGTGAGGGGGACCAAAGCATTTAGGTGAGCTAGTGCATCTCTGCTGTTCACCCTTACATGATGGGGGCTAAATGCAATTTGGAGAACTTGGCTCCACTCTGGTCCTGTTGGCATCCAGAGAGGTACCAAAACAGTATTTTGAGGGAAGAAGAGGGATGTGAGGCAAAGAATTCAGCATCCCCAAAATTCCCTGAGTACCATTTGTTTGGGTAGAGCCCCTGACTTTGTGCCTTAATTAACTCCAACAGAGAGGTTCAAAGCTGCTTCAGTCATGTCTACGTGCACTGTGATACATATCTACCTTCAGAAAGGTACATCCCTTTTCAAAGGGTGGCTTAGGCACTTAATCTCCGTGACTTTCAATGAGACTTGGGCTGGTAGGGAACTCCTGAAGTGTGGCTTCCTGCCCACCTTTGCTAAAAAAGGTTTATATCTCTGGCAGGAATTAAACACCAAATTTTGCATGGACTGTGGTCTCTGTGCTATCGAGAGAAGCAGCACAATGCCTTTGGAAATTTGAACTGAAAGGTTGGATGGTGGGATAGTCCTCCTCAAAGCATGCTAAGAGCTGTCTTAGCTAAAATGCAGAGCATTTGGTTGATCTAAAGTCTGCTAAATACAAGGAAATAATGTTGCAGTTGAGGAGAGCTGAGCTAATTGCTCTAGGAGATGTTTCTCTGGTTCCACATTAAATTCAGTCCCTTTCCAGAGTTTGGGTGCTTGTCTGATTTCTTGTCTTGTTCCCACAACCCAGTCGAGGACAAGAGCAGTTGAGTGTTTTCTTTGAAGTGCAACTACAGCTTCTCAAGCAACACTAACACCCTTGAGCTAAAAAAAAAAAAAGTGCTCAGTGGGGTAAGCTGGAAGAAAACACTCTCTTGATGCATCTTGGTGGGTTCTTCTGACTGGGGTTTCCCTTTGTCAGCTGCAGATCCCTGCAGATCTTTTAATGAACCCTTTAAACAAGCCACAGAAAACGACTCTTAGTGTCGCATCATCACCCAGGATGCTCCGAATCCCCAGGGCCATCGGAGTTTCCCATCTGAAACTAGCTCCTGGGCCCAGCTTGGCCCCTGCATGTCTCTCCAGCCCCTCACGGCAGACCCGCGAGGACAGCATGGAGCAGTCAAGGGCCAAGCCACGATGCAGGGCTGCCCAGCCGTGGCTGCGGGGCTGCAGAGGAAGTGATGCTGCTGCTGCCATGTGGGAGGCCCAGGGCTCGGGAGGCAGCTCCTGGGGCTGGGGCCCCTCTGAGGGGATGCTCGCTCTGCATGGAGGAGAGCGCGCAGCTTTCACCGCCTCCTTCCCCTGTCCCCCTCCTTCACTTTTTTTTACCCTCCCTGCCTGCTTCTCACAGCTGCTGCCTTGGGGAGCCGGCCTTGGTGCAGGAGGAGGCCGCTTTCCCCTGGAAGGCTCAAGGGCAGCTGACTCTGCTCCAGCTGGCAAGTGGGAAGGATGGAGAGGGGACAGCAAAGGTGGAGGGCTGGCAGAGGATGAGCACTCCTGTGGTTTGGGGCCGATGTGGCTTGCGTGGCACTGCTGTGGCTGGGGAGGCATGGGGAAAGGGGGGCTCCACGTTTGCATGCCTCTCCTCCGAGGGAGGTTTTAAAGATGCTTAACGGCGAGGGGGTTTTATCCCTAAGTCGTCTTTAAAGCAGTTCCTTGTGTGCACACACACTTACCCACATATGCTTTTCTCACGGCCATCATAGCTGGCCAAAGATTATCCAAGAGAGTTCAGGTATATAGAGGCACATGACGTCCACGTACTCACCTGTAAGAGCCCAAAGTGAATGACAGCCACCCATCCCGGCTGTCACACATGCTACTGTAGATCCCTTGTGCTTGTCTGTGCTCACACACCCCCCAGGTCGGAGCCACTTGTTCCCTAATAAATGCTGCAAAAGGCAGGAGTGACCCGAAGCTCTCCAGCAGCCCTTTTTCTTAATTATTGGGGTTTTTTTTATTTCATTTTACCTTGCCGAGAGAGTTGTTTGCGGGTTCAAGAGAGATGTTTGAATAGCTCTGCAGATCCATTTAGTAAAGTCAATACGCAATTATGCAAAAGTCTGCGATAATGCACCCACAGATGCAGATAGCGGCGGATCGTACGGTCTCGGGGGGAGCCCCGCGGGTAACTGCTGGTGATTCTCGGAGCGGGGAGGGGCGAGGGGGGGAGGGGGCGTGCTGCGGGGACCCTGACACGCTCCCCTGCCTCCCCGGCCCCTTGCACGCCCAGGCACGTATCGGTGCCCGGTGCCGGGGAGGCTGAAGGGGGCCGTCTGGCGGGGCCGGGCTGGGCTGAGTGCGGGCGGCCCCGGCGGGGCTGCGGGTCCCAGGAGGTCCCGGCGCCTCCCGCCTTCCCCCGGGCCGACCCGCACCGGTGGGCACAGAGTTTTGCTCTTTATTTTCCTGTTACTTTTAGTATTTTAATTTTTTTTTTTTTTTTTTTTTTTACATCTATAAAGCGTGAGTGATTTATACCCAGTTTTGAGCTAGATTGGATCGTTCGCAGAAATCCATCTCGGCGGCTTGAACAGCAAACGGAGCTCTCCGAGAGCCCCCAGGTTTCCTCCCATCCCACCGTGCTTAACAACCCAGACCCCCGCTCCAATTAATGCCTATCCTCTGTAATCGGCATCAGAGGCAAGCCGAAATAGTTCTGTAATGGGCTCATTAGCCAAGCTGAATACGGTGTTAGGTAATAGGAATGGAGCAATATTGAAAATTAGTTTGGAGGAAAACATCAAATGGAAAGGGTCTGACAAAACTCCGCTGTGCTCCAGTTCAGCCGAGGTACTGTCAGATACCAATATTCGATTCCCTGTGGCTCGAAATTGGCGTTTAATTTTGTTAGTCGCTATTTTGCTTGTTGTACTATGTCGCAAGTACTTTCAGGCTTCTTTAAAAGGGTAAGATACTTCGCTCACCTTTTTGGAAAAGTGGCGTTCAACTCCTTATGCCAGGGACAGGGGAGCATTTAATTTCTGCTTTATGTACTTTGAGGAAAGCATCCGTAATTAATAATAATAATAATAATAATAATAATAATAATAATAATAATAATAATAATAATAATAATAATAATAATAATAATAATAATGGAAGTGGTTGCTTTCCTGCAAAGACGTCAATTTTACCTGCATATACGAACTCGGGGCTGAACTTAGCACAGCAGAAGTGGGGAAGTTCTCCAGGAAAGAAAGAAAAGAAAAGAAAAGAAAAGAAAAGAAAAGAAAAGAAAAGAAAAGAAAAGAAAAGAAAAGAAAAGAAAAGAAAAGAAAAGAAAAGAAAAGAAAAGAAAAGAAAAGAAAAGAAAAGAAAAGAAAAGAAAAGAAAAGAAAAGAAAAGAAAAGAAAAGAAAAGAAAAGAGAAAAGAGGAAAGAAAAGGAGATATCGAATATTTTAGGCTAATGTCACCCTCTGTTGAACTCTGCCAAGTGGCTCTGAAGGCAGAGAGCTGTCGGAGTTGGACTGCTACAAGTGGTGGAAGGGTCTGCTTATACCTTCATTTAACATACTTTTTAAAAGCCACCCTGTTGTTGAGCTCCGTGGGTGTCTCCGGCTTTTTGGGCTACGTGCGTTCATATGTGTGGATTGGGGATATGCACTTAGAGATTTTTACTTTTAAAAAACCACCCACCTCCTTTGAGCTCTCGTAGACTACTAGATTTTTATCTACATGTGCAGCCGGCTGCTGATACTCTGTAAATACGACAAAGGCTTTGCATTTCACAGCCTCTCTGCGCCTCTCGCCTCGCAAAAGTCAAGGTTCTTTTTAAAGGTGGTGGGGATTTTAACAAAAACCAAACAAAAAACCCCACTTTTTTAAATTTTTGGTTTTTGAGCGTCGCCTTGAACTTCGTTTTTTTGGAAGAGAGCAGAGAGCCAAGTGATCAGGGAGAGGGGAATTACCGAGCCTGGCTGCATCTGCGTGGGATGGGAGCATCCGCGGCTCAGGCACGGGCAAAAGGCTCGGGAAGTTAAAACGACAACGTGGTGTGCTTCGCCTAAGCCGAGCCTCACGCTGTGGTTGCGCAAAGCCCCCTCCTGCTGCCCCACCAAAGAGTGGCTGCTATCGAGGCATCAAACCGACTGTCTTTGGTCCCTGCCGAGAGCATTCTGGAGGGGCGGGGGGGCGAGTGGGGGGGAGCTGCCCCGGCTGGGAGCGCTCCCGACCCCACGGGCTGCAGCTGGCTGGTGGTGGCGAAGAAGTTTTTAAACAGTTCACAATTATTTACTCTCCTTCTTTTAAAAAATAAATAAATAGAAAATTAAACTCCCCCACACACTTGTTTAGCTAATGTCCAGCTGCCGCCCACAGGTAAACGCAAAACACCTTTACGAGGTCCCCCCCTTAACGCAGCCGATCGCTTCTCCCTCTGCGGTCAATAAAATCCCGGGCGTTTAGAAGTGGGGGTTTTATATAATTATACAGATGTAGCCCAAGGAAAATAACAGTTGCATCTTTTCTGTCTGGGGTCGCCTTTCTTCTTCGTCATCGTCCACTGAGAAATTTGGCGCCTCTGGCCCCTCCAAATTGCCGAAAATAGACTTTTCTCCCGCAGAAAGTTTGAAGGCGTTTCTGGCTGTAGTTTCCCCGTCGCCCAGT
Organism: Gallinula chloropus; assembly: GCF_964237585.1. Classification (NCBI taxonomy): domain Eukaryota; kingdom Metazoa; phylum Chordata; class Aves; order Gruiformes; family Rallidae; genus Gallinula; species Gallinula chloropus. The sequence continues at coordinate 68,720,683 of NC_140087.1, forward strand.
AGACGGCACAACAGCTCAATCCTTCGGATGCAAAACAGTCGAGCAGCTTTTCCTTTAATTAATCAACCAGAGTTTTACCCAGTTTGTTTTTTCTTTTTTATATATATCATTATTGTTATTACTATTATTTAATTCAACTAGAAGTATAGTAATATCAATAGCAGCGGGAGTGGGCTTGGTATGGGGAAGGGGGGGGAGTAGAGAAGTGCAGCGGGCAGCTGGGCTAAACACAGGTATCGCTGCGAACACCGGAGCTGAGCAGCGCTTCCGAATCAGTACAAATGAACTTGTGGCGCTTGTATCGTGTGAGGGAAAAAAAGCGCAAACAATGCAAAACAAATAGAAAACAACCAAAAAAAACCCCACTCCAAACCAACCCTGCAAAAACCTGACCCCAACACTATCGCCTTGCCGGGTTCTGGGGTTATTCTGCGGGGTTTTAGGCTGAAACTGCCCAGCTGTTGGTGTGAACCAGGAAGGCGCCGCCGGGCAAGGGCTCAGAGCGGCTCGGCTCTGCCTCGCCCGGGCTACCCCGAGGTGCCACCGCGGGATAAACCTGGCAGCCGCCGCAACTTTTGTCTCTGAAAGGCTCCTTTTGTGTGCGTGTGCCGTCCCTCCCTCCGCCGGCACCACTGCCGGAGAAGTTGGAAGTGACAAAAAATTCCCGGCCAGTAACTCATTTCCCAGTTAATTTTATTTAAAAAAAAAATAATAATTTATAGCCGTGTTTAGAAAGTTTTAAGACAACCGTAAATTTTATTGGGAATATTTTATGAAGACCTCCATTTAATTAATCAAGACCCCCATAACTTCTACAAACGTCAGGGCGGGAGCGGGCAGCCATCCCTCCCCACCGCCGCCGCGGGCCGCTCCGCGGGCTCCGGCGGCCGTGACGCCGGCCCGGCATCGCTGGCCCCGGGCTGCCCGACGGCATCCGGGGCCCGAGCGGCGTTGCCCGTAGGTGCCGGATAGCATAAACTGACCGGGGGCTGACTCCTTCAGCCCGACCCGCCGTTCTTTGTGTCCCGAATCGGGGGCTAGTAAACAAACCCCGAAATCCCAGGCGCTGCGCTTCCTCTGCTCGCTTGCACTTAACCTCCTATTACCGCTCCCCTCCGCCCCCCCCCCCGCACACACACACACACACGGGCGCGCACCCCCCGGTCTGTCCTTTAACAGGTCTTTAAACAGGTTGAGGGGCTTTTTCCATCCCTCTCGCAGCCGTTTCATCAAGCTCTGACTTTTCGGGTATCTCCACAAGTATCGCTGGCCCACTCCCCCCCCCCCCCCCCCCCCCCTCCCCCTTATCTGAAGCATTCCTGGATTATCTCTCGGACGCTTTTGAAACGCTTTCTTCCGCGGTTTCTTGTTTATTTCTCTCTTCTGTTTGGTCCCATTTCGGTTTTCAAATTTCAATATTAATGGGGAAAAGAGCACACTCGGATGCTAATTTCCCCGCAGCCGCCGCCACCACCACAAATCCCTGCTAGGAAGGCGACGGGGAAGCCAGCTAGAAAACATGGGATTGTTTCTAGGTATGACTAATTCTTTCCTTAAGCTGGGAAATTCAGCCTGATTAAAAGCCTCATTTATTATCCGATAAGCAAATGGACCCGGATTCCACCTCGTGGAGGAGGCTCCCTTGCTCCCCAGGCGCCTTTTTTGGTTTGGTTTTTTTTTTTCCTGGCCGCAACTCGTCGGACCCCTCCGTGAAAGGCCCGGTTTAAGCCGGGAGGGGAGGGGGGGGATCCGGGGGGGCGGGACGGGGACGAGGGAAACCGCCGGAGCCGCGCAGCAGCGCGCAGCTCACCGCGCTCCGCAGCGAGGCCGCTGCCCGGCCCGGGTACCCACCAAATCCCCTCGATCTTTGCTTTTTATTATCCCCTTATCCCTGTTTCCCCTTCCCGCCACCCTGTACACCATGCGATGGGCAAGCGTCAAGAGGTCCCTGCGAAACAGCAAGTTTGGGAAATAGAAATAATAAAATGATGAAAGAAAAAAACCCCAAAACGCAGACCCGCCTTGCCTCAAAAGGCAGAGGGGAGAGATGCTGCGCGGGTCGCTGCCGCCGCGCATCCCATCACCTTCGGTCGGGTTTTACCGAGACAGCGCGGAAGTGTCCGTTTACTTTTCCCTTTTTAATAGATGATTAATTGCTGCCCCAATTAAGCACTTTTTTTACCCTTCTTCTTCTTACTTTTTTTTTCCCTTTTCTTTTATGGCCCGTATATTGCACAGCGAAGAGGCGCGCAGCGCAGCTCCTCGCAGCAAGCCCTAAGAGTAATAACTGTTTGCTAATTGTAAAATCCTTATCCAGAATGAGGTTTGGGCAAACAATTTGTACGACTGTCATTACATTGTAAAAGTGTTTCAGGCTGGGTTGCGCTGGATTCAGCTTATAAAGGCCTGGTGGAGACGCTTAAAGGGTGGGGACATTAGGGTTTTGGGGTGGTTTTTTTTCTTAATTTGTTTAGAAGGAGGATGGAAGAAGGGCTTGGGTAGGGGTGGAGGAGGTTGCATCTCTGAGAGTTAAACTGCAGCCTCCCCCTGCGAGGGACCTGTGAGATGGGGAATCGTTACTGAGCGCCGTTGCCCGTTCCCCGGGTAAAGAAATAGAGAGATCAAGCCCACGCCCGTGGCTCGGCGGCTCCCACCACGGACACGCGGGGTTGGGATGGGGTGGGGGGGTTAGGGTATGAAAACGGCTCTTACCTGAGAGGTCTTTATTTCCCTCGCCGGGATAAAAGGCCGGTCCTAGCGCAAAGGGGGTGTGGGGGGGTGGGGTAGTATGGGTAGGGATGGATATGTGAAAACGGGTTTCCCTGAAGTTTGAGACGTGGCGGCGGGGTCCGAGCCGTTGCCCGCCACCCCCGGCTCTCCGGTAGCGGAGCGGCTTCGCCTCTGCCTCGGGGGTTTTACCCTCACCGGAACCATCCCTACACACACCCAGCAGCTCACTCGGGGAGACCGCTGCACCGGTCTACCGGGCGGTAGCGTTCTCCCTCTCTCTCTCTCCTTCCCCCACCCCCTCACTCCCCACTCCCCTTTCCCCGGGCAAGAGATGCGATGGTGCCGGTACAGTTTTCCCCTCCAGCTCCCGGCCGGGATTCCGCACAGCCAGGCCCGCAGGTATAGGGAACCGGAGACGCGGCGACATCTCCGCTCCCAGACCGGAGGAGGACCGCGGGAAAGGGATGGCGGTGCTTTTTGGACCGGAGCGGACGCTCTGGAGGGTGGCTGAGTGGGTGGGTGTGTAGGGAGGATGTCTCCCCGCGCAAAGCAGCGCGGAGCTAGGGGGAGAAGGTGGGGTGAAGCGCGCCGGGGCGCCCCGCGGGCAGGCTGACCGCGGGGCGCCCCGGAGCGCTTCACCCCCCTTGCCCCCCCCCCTCCGCCTCCGTTCTCCGCGGCGCGCCGGTCCGAGCCCCGCTTCCCGCCCGGACCAATGGGGGCGCGGCGCGGGGCGGCGCCCCTCTGATTGGTCGGCGGCGGCGCGGCGGCGGCGGCCGGGGGCCGGGTGAGCTCACTCGGCCGGCGGCCGCGGGGGGAGCCGCCGGAACGGGGAGGAGGAGGAGGAGGAGGAGAGGGGTGGTGGTTGGAAGGTGGGGGGGGTTGTAGATGTGCGGGAGGCGGCGCGGCCCCGGGGCGCTGCGCGGGCGCGGAGCGGGGGCGGCGGCGCCGTCAGACAAAGGGGACAGGAGCGCCCCCCACACCCACCCTTGGAGCGGAGCGGGGGGGGAGGTGTGTGTTGGTGGTGGACACAGCGGCTGGGGTGCGGGGGGGATGCGGGTGCGGGATACGACACGGAGGGCAGTACCGGGAGGGGGCGGTGTATCCGACACACCGCCACCCACCCCCACCCACTCCCCCCCACCCCCGCCTCCCCGCCGCGGGGCGGGGGCGCGGCGTTGCGCGGGGCGCGGGGCGGGCGGCGCGCCCCCCTGCGCCGGTGGCGGAGTTGCTGCCGCCCAGCGCATTGTGTAAGACGCGACCTGTTATGGCCACCACTACTTCCGGGTTCCCGCAGTCTGCTCCAGCCCGGCGCTGCGCTGCGCTCGCCGCGGCGGCGGTGGCGGCGGCGGCGGACGCCCGGCAGCGCGCGGCCCGCAGCGGCAGCGCCGCGCCTCCCTCCCCCTCCCTCCCTCCCTCTCTCCCTCCCTCTCTCCCTTCTTCCCTCCCTCCTTCCCTCCCCGCTGCCCTTCCTCCCCGCGCCCGCCCCGCACGGCACGGCACGGCGCGGCGCGGCGCTCCGCCCGGCACCCGCGCCCGCGCCCGGCCCGCCTCCGCCAGCCTCGCCCGGCGGCCGCGCAGGGGCAGAGCGAGCCGGCGCCGGCGAGGAATTAGGAGCGATCCGAGGAGGAGCGAAAAAATCCCCCCCATCATCATCATCATCATAATAACCATAATAAAAGGAGAGCCGGCGCGTTAGCGAGCCTTTTTAATTTTTAATTTTTCCCCCTCCTCTTCCTCCTTCTCATCCTCCCTCGATTTTTAATTTTTATATATATATATACACATTTTTCTTCTTTTTTTTTCTTTTTTTCTTCTTTTTTTCTTCTTTTTTTTTTTTTTGTGTTTTTGTGTTTTTGGGTGAGCGCGCTCGAAAATTAACATTTGAGGTGTCCTGCGCGGTGGGAGCACACGCAGCGGATCATCATCAGTCATTCACCACCTTGACAACCTCGCCTGTGATTGACAGCCGGAGTGGCAAAAAGCCATGAGACTTGGTAGTTGGGTTTGAGGGGCACTTTAAAAAAAAAAAAAAAAAGAAAAAGAAAAAAAAAGAGAGGAAAAAAAAAAAACCCTGATTTGGGGAAAGGATATTTGCTTTCGCCCCGCTGCTGTCTTGGAAACGAGAGGGGGAGAGTAAGAGAGAGACAGGGAGAGAGGAAAGAAAGAAAGAAAAAAGAAGGAAGGAAGGAGGGAGAGTTGATTTTTTTTTCCTTCTATTTTTTTTTCCTCCTCCTTTTTTAATGCTGAGTTACCGTATCGCTTCGCTGAGATCCAGCAAGCCGAAGATTTTACTCGATTGCTTTCATTGCTGGCGACGCTAAGGGATTTTTGCATTTTTTTGGGGGGTGAGGGGGGGGGAACTTCGCGTTTCTTTCTTTTCACACTGGCCTTAAAGAGGATATATTTGAAGTTGAAGTAGGAAGGGAGCAAGCAGGCCGATGGCGCAAAGGGTACGTATTTAAAAAAAAAAAAAATTTCAAATGTGAAATAATATTGAAACGTGGCTGACAGAGACGCTGCGGGGGAAAAGTTTCTTCTTTTTTTTCTTTCTTTTTTCTTTTTTTCTTTTTTTCGCCCCCCCTTCCTCTTTGGAGCGGGGGCACAAAGCGGTGTCCTGGAGCGGGAGGATTTATCAGCTGTACTCGTAGGCTTTAAACCTGTATATATTGATATTTTTCTTGATTCTTTTACTCCCCATCCCGGATCTCTCAAGGAAAAGGCAAGCTTTCTATACATTAATGACATGCAGGCATGTAAGTGAATATGTCCGAGCCTCTGTATTTGTTGGTTTTGTAGCTCTAGTCCTACCGATGTCTTTTTTTAAAGTCACCAGTGCTTGAAATATTTGAATGTGTGCATGTCTCTGAGCGTTTTGCTGTGTTAATGGTGATATACCGCTCCACTTTCCCAACATAACTTCTAGCTGGGAGCAAGAACAACTTTTCCTTTTTTTCCTCCTTCCCCCCCACCCCCCTTTATTTTTTTATATTCAGTCACAAAAGGTGCAGTGCAATGGGGTGGGGGGGTGCGGGGGTAGAGGCTCTTTTAAAAAGAAAGTCACTTTAATTTGAATTAGAGGTTACCAGAATGCACTGCCATGTGTATTGTTGTTTCTATTTTGGATGCAATCTTTTTTTTTTTTTTTCCCTTTCTTGCAACTTCCCCCTAAATTGAAATTTTGTGGGAAAACAACAACTCCAACAAAAATCAGCCGGACTCAGGCGAGAAGGGATTTGGGGAAGGGGAAAAAAACCCTGGAAAGAAGTTTTCTTGCCCAATTCGCCTGCTGCCCCTCCGGGTGCTGGTTGGGAAAGAAAGTTCCTTTGCTGACAACTTGCCTTTTACTCTTTCGGTCCAAGCAAGTGTCAGGGATCTTTAAAAGTGTTTATTCACACCTTCGCTTTTAATAGATGAAAAGTGGCCGTTTCCCCCGCTGCCTGGGAACCGCGTTAGCTTTCGCTCCTTAATCTTTAACAAAGAGAACCCTCTCTTTTTTTTGTAAAAAAAAAAAAAAAAAAAAAGGCATTCCCAAAATCCCGAGAGCCCGGGCAAACGTTTCCAGCCTTTCGTCTTTAAAAGTAGGTTCGCGTTGAATTGCTGGAAACCCCCAAAATCGCTCCTTTTATTTTTTTTTTCACTCTTTATTTCCATTTTATTTTTTTTTTTCTTTCTTTTTTTTTTTTTTTCCGCTGCTGAACAACTTTTTTGCATCCTCGCTGGGTTAGGTACCTGACTTCTTATCAGCGGGAAAAGTTCAGTGGAGGGAGACTTGGGTTTCGGGAACCGCTGCCGTTCTCAAAGGGGGGGGGGGGGTGGGGGTGGCTGGGGTGGCTTTTTTTCCTGGTTTGGTTTTTATTATTATAAGTATTGTGGTTATTATTATTATTGCTGTTGCTCCTCCGCCCCGGACCCGGAGGATTTCGGGTCGTGCGGGCGGCCGGGCCGCAGCAGCCCAGATCCGCCGCTCCTCGGCCCGGGGCGGCGTTTCCCTCCCCGGGGCCGGCGGCCGCTCAGCGGCTGCACGGGTGGTGGTGGTGGGAGGGGATGGAGGGGGGAGCGGAAAGAACCGGCGGCGCGGAGCCCGGGCGCACCCCGGGGGGAGAGCGGCTTCTCCCGGGGCGGTAGGGAGGGAGGACGGGACGGGAGCGGGGATAGTGCCGGGGGCGCTGCCCCCCCACACACCCCCGCACACACCCCCCCTCTTCCCGGCGCGCCCCCCCTTGACGCCTCTCCCGCTCTCTCTGCCCCCGCAGTACGACGAGCTGCCCCACTACGGCGGCATGGAGGGGGTGGGCATCCCCACCACCATGTACGGGGACCCCCACGGCGCCCGCCCTATGCAGCCCGTCCACCACCTCAACCACGGGCCGCCGCTCCACTCGCACCAGTACCCGCACGCCGCCCACGCCAACGCCATGCCCCCCGCCATGGGCGCCTCCGTCAATGACGCCCTCAAGAGAGATAAAGATGCCATCTACGGGTAGGTGCCGCGTAAGGCTCCGCGCAACCTGCGCGGAATGGAGAGGGGAGATGGGTAGTGTGGACTGGGCTGCCCCTGCGCGGGATGGGTGGGTTGGGGAGCGCTGCGCGGAAAAGGGCCGTATTCTTAAGTTTTTTAATGAGTATTTTTTTAAACGGGGGTGGAGGGGGTGGGAGGGGGAGTGGAGAGAGACGGTTGGGGTCCCCCTGGCATGGGGAGCCGCGGGGGCTCGGGAAAACAGGAGCCGGAGGTTGCAGGAGGGGCAGCAGGCATCGCCACGGGGAGGAGGAGGAGAAAGAGGAGGAAAATAATATTCCCAGGGCACAACCTGCTCCGGGTGGTAAATCTCTGCACGGAGTTTGGGAGCAGGGAAGAGTTGAAGTGCTTGGCTCAACTTTACGCTCTGTCGGTCTCTCCTTGCACCGTGAAGGAGAAAACTCGAGTTGCTTCTCCCAACTCTCTCCTCTGGGTTTTTATTTTCCTTTTAATTTTTAATTTTATAAAAACTTTTTGTCCGAGAGCGCTGAGCGCCGCTCGATGCGGCAGCTTGCAAAGCAGCTCCTAGGCCGTCGCGATGGGAGCTGATGGGTTACGCGGGGCGGCAGATGCTTTTAAAATGAATCTGCCCGCCTTGAGTTTGAAGGGAACTTTAAGAGCCTTTTAAAGCCGCTTTTAAGGCAGGGAGGAGGTCTATGAAAAATAAAAATCACGTCTTTCGGTTCCCTTATCGGTTTATCAGTAGTGTTGGTTAAAACTCAGCACTGTAGGGTACCCCCCCCCCCCAAAAAAAAGTATGAAGCCCTGGGAAAAAAAAAAAGGGAGCTCCCTGTTATAAATATACATATATACGTGTGTGTGCCCACGCTTATTTATTGATTTAAATTATTAAACGGCCGAGGGAGCCAGATGCACACGCAGCCTTTCTCCCGGGGAGGCTTTTAGAGCTGGGAGAGCCCAAAAACACCTGGTTCCCCCCGCGGGTCGGGGCGGCGGAGCTCCGGGGGCGCGGCGGGCGGGCGGGCAGCCCGGCTGGCCAGCGCCTGACGGTGGGTCGGCATGTTTGGGGCTGAGCGTTGGGGGGGTGGGTTTGGGGGAGCTTTTTTCTTTTTTCCTTCCCCCCCCACCCCCCTTTCCTTTTTGAAATTTGGAGATGGGGCTTGTCTCTTTTTTGTTGCTGCTGTTTTCCTGGTGGTTTGGGTCTTTTTCTTCGCTCCCAGCAAGTCCTCCAACGGCAAATGGGAATTAAAAGCATCAAAAGGCAGGAGTGCGCGTCCAGAAATTTTAATCTGTTATTATTATTTTCTCCCCTAAAGACAAGGAAAGTTAATTCAAAATGGCTGCTGGAACCGGCTTGGGTTTTTATTCTTAGCTTGTCCTAAGGTTGTATTAACAATATCTGCGGACAGATAACGCCGAAAGGCCGGGGAGATGCAGAGCTCCCAGCCGGCCGGCTGCGGGAAGGGGCCGGGGCTTGGCGGGAGGCGGCGGGGGGTTGCCGGAGCCCCCCTCGGAGGGTGCTCCCCTCCCCACGCACTCTGCTGCGGGGTAACTATTGTGTTTGGGTTGGGGTTTTTTTGTTCCGTTATGATATTTTTCTTTTATTATCATTTTCCCCCCCTCTATGTGTGTGACTGTTGTATTTTCTTTCAGACACCCCCTGTTCCCTCTTTTAGCACTGATTTTTGAGAAATGTGAATTAGCTACATGCACACCCAGGGAGCCCGGGGTAGCGGGAGGCGATGTTTGCTCCTCTGAGTCTTTCAATGAAGACATAGCAGTGTTCGCCAAACAGGTCAGCAAAACCGGGTTCAAACAGTAAAAGAACAACAAAACAAAAAGAAAAAAAAAGGGGGGGGGGGAGGGAGGGGGAGATCGTAACGAGAAAAACAAGTTTCTGTGGAGATAAAGATGCGCGTTTCCTCCCTCCCCCCTCTTACTGCAAAGGGGATGTGTGTTTGGGGGGGGGGGGATTAAAAAAAAAATAAATCCGACAACAACAACAAAATATCGGGAAATCTTGGGATTTACCACCCGCCAAAAGAAATGAATTAACCGGAGCGGCGGGTGCCCGGCCGGGAGTTTGGCTGCGCGGCTCCCAGGGCCGGGCCGGGCTCTGCCCGCGGAGCTCCGTAGGTATTTCTCGGTGTATTTGATTCACTTGTTCAAGTGTTTGGCTGATGTACTAAATCCAGCAGTCAGGGCTTTGCACGAAAGGTTACATAATGGACCCGACAGTGTAATGAAGCAAGAAATAATAACGTCTACTTTTTCTGCTTCCATATTTCAAATATTTTTTGTTATTTCCCCCCCTCCCCTTTCCTCCCCTTTCTTATATTTAGATCCGAGCAGAGAAACCCCTCTTTTCCTCTAATCCTGAACTGGATAACTTGGTAAGAGTTAACAACACTTCTTGCTCTCCCCACCCCCACCCCAACACCCTCCCTTCCCTTCCCATCTATTTATTTCATTATTTTTTTTTAAACTTCTGTGTCTTCTGGATAGATGCTTTGGTGGTGCTACATTGATTTCTCACGTGCATCTTTTTTAAAAAAACCCAAGTTGTTATTATTGTTATTATGTGATGATTTTTAGCATTATGAGTAAATACGGTGCTGTAATTGTGTGGAAGTAAAAAAAAAAAAAAAAAAAAGAAAGAAAATAAATAAATAAAATAATCCCATAAGGATATCCATAAAGAAAGCCCCATCCAAAGGGGAGCTTGGGGGCTTGATGGCGAGCTCGCCTGCCCAAGAGAAGCATGGATTTATCCAGGCTGTAGCCAGCTCCTCCACACGTACCTTTGAAGCAGCTCGATGGGAGAAACATAGAGGATTGGTGTGGCTGGAGATGCACTGTTCGCTAACTCAGGGAAAGTGAGGTCTTTTTTTCTCTCTCTCTCTATTTTCTTTTTTTTCCCCTTAAGGATAAACAAATATTTTGCCTCCGCTCTCAGAGTTCTGCTCCCGCTTTCGCAAAGCAAGGAGCCAGCGATGGTGTTCAGAGGGGTGGGTTGGGGTTTTTTTTTTTTAAAGAAATGTTTATGATCCGTATAATTCAGTTGCTTCGTTGCAAGAGGGATTTTTTTTTTTTTTTTGGTTAACTCTAGATCGCTTCTCGTTAAACAGTGCACAAAGCCACCGCTATTAAGTTTTAGTGTTATTGCCATAAATCAAAACAACTTTTTATTTACTACTAGAGAAAAGTCAAGCTACAAAGTGTGGCGAGGGGCGGCTGTGGGAAATATCCCCCAAATCCAGGAATGAGATAAATACTCGTGTTGTTTGTATCTTTGCAGATGATTCAAGCCATACAAGTATTAAGGTTTCATCTGTTGGAATTAGAGAAGGTAATTTTTCCTCTCTCCTCTCTCTTTCTTCCTCCCCCATTTCAGTACTGCTGTAAGTTCAGGCTTCTGGTAAATTTGCATAAATGTCTTTCTTTCTGGTAATTAGTGTCAAGACCAATCTTGGCGTCCATTTCTCTTCGCAGTTTAATTACAATTTCAGCCTCTAAAACCGGGCTCTCAAACGCCCAGGCCTTGTGTTCATTGTAATACTTTGCTGGCTTTGTATAAATAGTTGCAGTTCTGTGGTGCCGCGGATGAGACTCGAAATGGTTGGTTCAGTCAAGCCACTGAAATTGTGTTGTCTGCTTTATTTATTTTAATTTTATTTATTTATAAAAAAGAATTTATTTTCTTTTCTCCCTCGGTGGTGGTGGGGAAGGGACTTTGGTTGTGAGCTAGTTGGGATGGGGAAATTTTATAAATTTTTAATTTTTTTTTTTAAGAGCCATCTGCAGGTCAGGCTCAGGGCACGGATTGTCCTGTAACATTTTGCAGAGACAAAGCAGAGTTGATAGTTGGTGTCTGTCTCTTGTTCCTGGGAATATTGTACACCTCCGAGCAGAAGAAAGAGATTGCAGCCTAAATGCAGGGTTTGGGTGTTGGGGTTTTTTTTCTTTTTTTGTTGGTTTGTGTGTTTGGTATTTTGGTTTTTGGTTTGGTTTGGGGTTTTTTTGCTGGCTATTTTAGAAATCTTAGGAGGGAGAATGCTAATTTCTGAGAAGGCAATGTCATCCGAGCTCACGTTAAATTGGAAGTGCGCTCTGGTTTCCTGAGGATTTTTTACGTGTCATTGATAGCTGGCCTAGAAGAGAATTCCCTTTCTCCTAAAAATAAACATTTTGAGAGGTTTTTAAATAGTTGAAAAGTTTCTCGGGAGCCTCAGCCACTTTATCTAACCATAACTGGCAGGTTGTTCTCTCTCTGCCCGAAATATGTTAAAATCTGCCCCAATAATAGAGGCAGCTCAGGTATGAGTCTACCTGAGCAACTGGGGATATCAGGGCACGGATGCCTGGAATGTATTTCAGCCCAGTGCATCGGGATTTTAATATGTTTTTTCTTACCTTAAATCCTTTTTTTTTCCTGTCCTCATACCCCTTTGGAAAGGGTTTATGATGAAATAACTGGATGAAATTAAATAGTTTACCTTAAATGTCACCCATGCAGGTCACCTCTCTAATGGCCACAGCTCCGGGAGCAGATGAATTTAACACGGGTGTTGAATATGTTGTAGCCTGTGAATCATCTTGTCACTGTCAATTTTCTGGGATATCTCTATTTTGCGAGAAAAGAAAGTTATTCCTAATTCTGGATGCGTCTAGAGGTCTCGGGGGGATAATTGCAGTGTGTTTCCCCTATTTAGGACTTTTGATGTCACAGGGGTGAAGGGGGGAGACTGGTTGCACTTGTCAATTTTACTTATGTATTCCTGATTATATTTTCTTCCTTCCCCCCTCCTTTTTTTTTCTTTTTTCCCGCTTTTTTTTTTTTTTTTAACCTCTGTCATAATGTAGGTACACGAATTATGTGACAATTTCTGCCACCGGTATATTAGCTGTTTGAAAGGAAAAATGCCTATCGATTTGGTCATAGACGATAGAGAGGGCGGATCAAAATCGGACAGTGAAGACATAACAAGATCAGCAAATCTAACAGATCAGGTATGATCTCGCCAATGCCGCACACGCTGAAATTTGTATGCAGATCGCTCGCTGGGTCACTACGCCTCCTTTTATTATTTGCATATGATTAAGTCCCTTTTAGATAAATTTCCATCGAAATGAAAATTTTTGAATAATGTGGCTATTATTGCTTCATTAAGGTTTGCTCCCGGATTCGACCTGGCGAGATGAGCTTGTAAAAGCATCGCCTGCAAACTCGACCTGTTTCTTGTCGCTTTTAATTTTTGTCTTTATTTTATTTACCCTTTACAATAATAGAAGTGGTGTCCGTGAATCGCCGGGTTCTTGGTGGCTTAAGAAAGGAAGGGCTGGAGCCGTTTACCCGAAATAATAATAAAATCCGAGATAGGTGGTCCGGGTAAGACAGAGAGGGTTTGAAATCTAGCAAATACTGGCTATTTTCTTCCCGTCTCTACGGTTCATTAGTCCGTCTTGTCAGTTTTCCTTGGCCGAACGCTTTTAGACTTCAGTGAACATTGCTTTGTGCACGCCTGCCTGCTGCAAACGCGCCCATTTTATTTTACTTAATAGGGGGAAAAAAAAGGGGGTGTGGGGAGGAGGAAGAAAATAAACCGGGAACTAAGGTTTTAAATTATTTTCCTTGATCTTTCAAGTTTTCAAGCCTTCTCTTAAAAAAAAAAAAAAAACCAACAAAAACAAACCAACAAGCCACCGAAAAAAACCAAAACAAACCCCCACCAAAATATCCACTCCAAAAGCCAAGTCAGGAAAGCCTTGCATGGCTTTGACGGCGTCCAGGTTTTGTTCTGGGATGGTTCAAACCTTAATGCCGGCTGTGGCCTATGTGGGAAACAGGGATGACTTGGAAAAGCTGGCTTTCCCCTCTCCCCTCCTCCCGTGTCTGTCCCCTCCGCTGGGCTCAGGCTGGGATTCTTGTCTTTTAATGGGAGCGTTTGGGGCTAATTCAGGAGGTGCCCAGAGCTAAATTAAGCTCCTGCATGATCGAAGTGGCTGAGATTTGCCCTTTTTGTTTTGGTTTTTTTCTCGAGTTGGGTAAAACTGCGGGGTTTTCTCGGTCGGGTTGCTATCTCTTAACTGAGGGGTAGCAGCGCTTTGGCTGAGAGAGGGAACCCTAGGTGATTGGGAAAAAAAAGAGAAAGAGAAAAGAGAAAATCCCCGACTAAACCCCCTAAGTTATTTCTTCTTTATGATCTGCTTCGTAAATACAGTCTTAGGAGTAATCAGCTCCCGACTCTGGAGGTTTCCTTTTGTTCAAGCAAGGCGCAGTCAAGCAGACAGGAGTTTCCTCAGCTGCTTTGCCATTATCACCAGCACTGTCAGCTAGGAGTTATTTTATAGATTACCGGCGTAAAGGTGCGTTGCATTGCAGCGTGGGCAGTATCTGAAATATTTTCTCCTATCCGCCAAAGGCTATCGGGGTCCTGGTACTGTCGTGACAGGCTGGCTTGAAGGAAGGCATGAACTTTTTCAAAAAGAAGCTTATCTGCACATACGCGGGGTGATTTTGGGTTGCGTTTCGGTGTTTTGTCCTAATTTTGTTGTGAATGGGAGAGGCTTCACGGGGCGGGCGGAGGGTGGCGCGGCAGGGAGGTGCCCGGCGGTCCGGGGGAGGATGCTCCGGGGCCGGGGAAGGATGCTCCCGGGAAGCAGCGGACCCACACAACGCCTTAAAGCGAGGGGAGCCCTACAGCGAGGGTCTAGCTGAGGGAAGCTCGGGTCGCTGCTGTTGAATAAAAATTGTAATCCAACAAGTCTAACTAGAAAATGGGTTTCTAAAAGCTCTGGAGTGCTGGGTACATAAAGCTATTTGAGCAAATTACAAGAATCGCTCAGGGGCACGAATGAAATCAACACTTTAATTGCCTCCAAAATGAAGATTTATACCCCATTTTCCCAACGAATCATTATTTTATTAAAGCGAAAGCTAAAGAAATGGAGCTATAGTTTTGGGGTTGTCGCGGGGAGAGGGTCGTGTCGTGTTCCCCCCCCCCTTCTCCCCCTTTTTTCACCAGGAGCGCGGATTTTGCGCGTCCAGGGCCGGTCCAGTCTCCCTCTGTGCGGAGCCGGCCGCGCACTGTCGCAGGGCTCAGCCCCGGCACCTCCGGCATCCGCGGAGCTGCGCGGAGAGCGGAGCTTTGCTTTCCCCGTTGAAGGGATAAAGCGCAAAAATGCGCAAGAGGGGTGTAAAAAGCTCTCCTCTCCCCTCCCCGCTCCCGCTCGTGGCCGATGAGGCGGCGGATAAAACCCGTGGAGGACGGGAGGGTGGCGCAAGGCGGACCGCGGAGACTGCGCAGGCGGGGGGGATTCACCGGAGGATGTGCGGTCGTCTACGTCCCCGGTAAACTACGGTGCCAAGTCCGGCCCCGGCGAGGCCGGCAGTATCAGGGCCCTAATGGTTAAATAATAAGGTGTTGAGTGCTTGTCGCTGGGGCGGCTAATTAGGATGTCGCTCCGCGGTGCGCGTTTATGGCTGCGCGGCCCTGGGAAGCGCGGGTGCGCAGGGCCGGGCGGCGGGGGAGAGGGGCCCGGCTCCCGGGTGCGGGGCCAGGCGCGCTGCCCCTCCGCCCGCCCGCGGTTGTGCTTTTGAGAGTTGTAAAAGAGTAAGTATGTAAAAGCTTTTATTATGGATTTAATTACATTTTCTTATATTGTGGCAGTAAAGGTTACAGTTAACAGGGCGCACTTTTTTTTTTCTGGGTTTTTTTTTTTAATTTATTGGTTTCCCCTTATTTATTCTTTCCTTATAGGCCCCTCAATGCTAGTGCCTTTAAGTCCCCCGGTTAATGGAAAGCAATGACACTAATGCTAGATTTTGCAAAGTAAAGCCCCATAACACTAACCATTGTTCAGTGATTTAACTAGCTCAGTGGCAATAGGTCACTAAAATAGCATCCTTCTCCCACGGGCACGACCCCGCTGCCTGCCAGGGTGGGACCTGCAGAGTTGTTGTTTACCATTACGGCTCCAGAAGTATGAGGCAGAAGTTTGGGGTTTTGTTGTTTTGGTGGTGGGATTTTGGTTTTTTTTTTTTTTTTTGGTTGGGTTGGGTTTTTTGTGGGGTTTTTTCTGCTGGGAATAATTGAACTCGAGATCAGCCAGGCAGGCCCTGGGACTTTAAAAACCTCTAGCTGAAGGCTTGCGCCCATCCTCAAAGTTTCAAAATAAACCTTTTTTAATCATTAGCTTTTCAAACATTTGCGTGTTTAAATTTTCAAATGTTTGTGGGAGCCCAGAAAGATTTAAAACACAGCTGTTGCCTGGTGCGGATGGGAAAGCTCCCTCCAATTAAAACACCCCCTTGAAGACCGTGTGCACTCAGATAGCAGAAATCCAGTTTCTTAGGTAATCCTAGATTCTTACTGCACGGCTGTTTCCTTGAAGCCACACCACCTTGGTGGCCAGGTGCCCTGGTCCAAACCGTACGATTCCCCTACGAGAGTGCGTCTCCACAAAGCCTTTAGCAAAGTCTTTTAGGGGAAGCACGTAGAAAGTAGCCACCACGTTCAAATAAAGTGCGTTAGCAGCATAAGGTAGACTTTATAGGGACAAAACAGTATTTTCTCACGGAAAATAAACTCATTGAGCAAATCCATGGTAGTATTACTTGACAAAAATTATCATTTAATAATTCACAAGCCAATTATGCGCACAGAAACTTTTAAAGGCAAATCGGCAGCCAGCCAAATTCCTATAGGGACTAGGAGGGAAATGATCAAAAAATGAACATGAAATAAGACTTCCTGTAAGAAGGTCTATAATTCAACATTATTTGACTCCACTGTCAGGGAAATTGTTGAAGGATAGTAAACTGATACTAGAGTCTCAGTCATTTTTGTTACAGTCTTAAATGTTTGCAACTGTGGCATTTTAGATGGCCCTTCTTGGGTGATAGTATATCATATATATATATATGTATACAATAAAGCAACACTTCTATTTATGTTGCAATAGAGTTGTTTTAAATGCAGGCAGTTGTAGGGTTTCTCTAAACAAAATGCGGATAGGCAGCAGCTTTTCTTTTTTTCTTTTAAATGGAAAAATTACTTTAAATGTATTTTTTACGTAAAGTGGGACGCAATATCCAGCCGGTCTGAAGGTGGATGTGTTGTTTAGGGCATCAACCAGTTACGACTAGGCTAAGTTATCCAAATACTTCAAATATATTAGCTTTATCTTGCAGCTAATACACAAATAACGCCTTGCGGAGGCGGCAGGGGGAAATACCAAGAAATACTGTTTTACCTGGGTACTTCTTCATAGGTATTTTCAAGCCATGTATGGTTTTAATTGGAGGGGAACTAAAAATGTTTCAGCCTTCGGTATACGTACTCCGATGTTGGAGGAACAGCATCAAAATAATAGGTGCGGAGCGTGTAAAGTGCAGTTTGTTTCTGTACAATAAGAGAGTTAGGGCAAAGTAGGACTCCAAGGATGATCAATAAAATAATGTTTTAAAGACTCAAAATTTAATTTTCTTCCTCTGATGTTATGCCACCTTGGGCCAGTGGCTCCTGTTTTTGTTTGGTTCGGGGTCACTTTCTTTTCCCCTGTGATACGTAGGAGCTATTACTATGATGCCCGAGTTTGGCGGACTGTTTAATGTAAAGATAGAGGAAGTTAATTTATATTCTGGAGCTGTTTTCTTCTGAAACACTGCAGCTGAAATTGTATTAGCAAAATAAGGTTTACTTTGCTCTCCGTTTCCTTAAGCAAGTAAACATATTAAGTAGATACAAGATTAGGTGTATTTTCTTTAATTTATTGCTTTATTTCAATTGAAGAACCTTTGTTGCGTTTTGTTATTTTCGGCTTTTAAAGAATTAATTCGAAGCCCAAACATAGCTATCCTTATATCCGGGTTTAATACTTACTGTCTTCCTTAACTTGCGTGCTCAGGCCTAACTTCTGTGTAAAGTTTTCCAACCTGAAGTTATCTTTCGTTCCACAAGATACACTAGTCTCCTCATTTCTTTGTGTCCCTTTCAGTATCAAGGCTGACAGCTGAGTTTAAACCCCAGGTAACCCTGAAATTCATCCTAAACCTTTGTGAGCATATCCCGAGGCATGCCTGTAAGCGGGAGCTCGCGGAATCTTTGCAGGTTGTTATTTTGGGGCGACTTGGAGGTTTGCAAGGAAGCTGTGGAAAAAAAAGAGTTTTACCTGAAGTTTAACTTTTACGGCTGAGGGTTTGAGTCTTCCCTGTCTGCTCGTCCGCAGGTAGCAATAAAGGCAATGGGCTCGGCATGCAGAAGGGTTACTGCAGCCTGGAGTGGGCAATGTTAGCACTTTTTAAAAGGAAAAAAAAATCAGATTATATTGCCCTCAATCAACATGAGTAAGTGTAGGTCACACCGATAAATACTGCTTTAAAAAAGCAGCGAAAATCCAGCGCAGCTTCTTTAAATTAGAGAATGTTTTTCTTTGTTGTTTTGCATTTCTGCGTTTGGGGTTGTTGGTTGTTGTATGCTCATGTGACAGAAAAAAAAAAAAAAAAGCAAGTTAGGAGCTATCTTGTGTAATCTAAACACATTTAAGAAAATGAAGAGGAGGGTTGTTTCGAACCGGTCGCTGAAAGTTTTGAACCGGTCGCTGAAAGTTTCGAAGCTTTCCGGAATTGTTTCCCAGTGCGGGTTGCGCGGGAGAAGGAGCAACCGGGGTGTGCTGCAGTGGCACCTCGAGTCCTCAGCGGGTTACCTCCCTCTCCTGATGCTCGCTTGCTTGGAGCAGGCTTCAACTCGCGCAGCAAACTTGGAAATTAGTGTTTATATTTGGGGTTTTTCCCCATAGTCTCAGCAGTATTTGGAGAGGGTAACCCTAAGAGACACATGCATTTTGTGATTGGCCTTGTTTGAGTGTATTTCTTGTCCCCACTTAACGACCTCGTATCTAACCCGTCGCTGATACTCTGTAACGTGACTTCAGACAACTTGCCAGCTGTTGGTTCAGCTCTTTGGTGTGCTTGCTGTGGTTGCCTTTTCCCTTTTACTACCCTCAAAAGGGGGAATAAAAGTATATAAGAGATGTAACCCCAGCCTTAGAGCATAGGTGAGAGCAGTATCTCTGCAGATCTGCATCCTTGGGACTTCTTTTTTTAATGTAGGTGAGATGCCTGGATAGTTTGAGCCCCTCAGCAGTGGTGAGGGGGGTCTGGCATCTGTTAGTGAAGGAGCTGTTGGCATTGGGGGGTGTCCTCATCACGACCACAGCCTTGATGCCTTGAGTTGCCTTGCTGGTTGTTGCTGTTGAGGCTTTGTATATTCATTTTCAGGCATGTACACGGGAGAAGTGAAGAGCGAGGTGGAGATTTCAGGCTGACGTGGGTCATTGTGCATAGCAAAGGCAGCGAGTGGTTTCTGCGGGTTACTGGATTTGGGAAAGGGCAGTTAGAGATTTTTCAGTAGACATTTGGGCAAATGTTCAAAACTTAAACTTTAGCAAGGCAAATTGGAGAAAAAACAACCCTGAAAGCAACAAGCCTGTTTGCAATTTAAAAAAGAAAAAAGTTTTAAAAGTTATGATCCAGACACTGCTCTTTCCTTACTAACTTTCATTGTGTGGGGATGGTATGATGGAAGGAAAAGGATTTGAGCCCAAATTTGGCTGTTCTTACTTTTGCCAGTGTCGGGCCAGGCTGACAAAAGTCATGGTGGCTTCTTGTTTTGCAAAGGTTCTTGAAATCTAAGCCAGGCACCTCACTGAAGAAATTATTTTCCCCCCCTCCCTTCCCCGCCCCGTCAGAGGTTATATGTTAGTCATCCATGAGTTTTGGGGATCAATAAAGGGATAACTGTGAAAGGCAATGGCCCATAACATGCGGGGAGTGAGATGGGTTGATCTAATGGTTCCCGCCTGGCCTCAAAACTCGATGAATCTCTGGGTTTGTCCACACAAGGACACTCAGGAGAGGTAAGACAAATTGATTGGGTGTAAAATTAAAGTGCATTAGTTAAAGTGCATTGCACTATTGTGTGGATGCTCTCATTCAGAAGTAAAGTGGCCTTAGTTCACTTTAGCCTAATCCCCTTTGGAGTAGGCCACTTTTCTTTTGAATGAGAACATCCACATTAACTTTTAGTTAATTCGTCTTTCCCGAGCGTCCTGGTGGCCTCGTGCCCGTCGCTCTGGAGAGGTTCGGCCAGCTGGGCATGGGCTCCCCGTGAGCTTTAGGTAAGCTTTTCATTAGGCATATTTATCTCTGCAGCGGCGCTTAACCACCGGCGTTCGTCATCGCCTTGTCCGGGGCTGCCGAGAGCTGGCTGGCTCTGCACCCTCCTCTCACTCCTGCAGCTCCAGAGCGATGCTGTTTTAAAAAGAATTGGAAATCTTTACGGTGCCAGGGATTTGGGGCTGGATTCGGCTGAGATGGCGTGGCTGAGGGCTCAGCCAGGCTGCAAGGCAAGGGGAGGGCTGCCTGCACCCCATCCTGGAGGGGGGAGGCT
This sequence comes from Gallinula chloropus, assembly GCF_964237585.1. NCBI lineage: Eukaryota > Metazoa > Chordata > Aves > Gruiformes > Rallidae > Gallinula > Gallinula chloropus. Next base: position 68,740,342 of record NC_140087.1, read on the forward strand.
GTGGTTTTTGGATGGTGTTTCCCAGGTGAATACGGCATTAGGCTCCCCCTCTATCAGTTCTCTGCGCGGTAACCTCATAATTTTGGTTGGCTTTCCTGACACACTCCCCGTGTAGAAAGCTTTTTCCTTGTCCACTGTTAAGCCCATTTGTAAAAACAGCGAGGAAATCTAGATTAATTTATATCAGCTGATATTTCCAACCATAAAAGCAAGACTGAAAATTAAGTTGTAGGAGAACTAATTTACCTGGCGAAAAAAATAATGGTGAGAGAGTTTTGGGAGCTGTTTTATATTCTTTCTTGAAGTTCACTAAGCTCGAGTTTCTGTTAGAGGTATTTTTAGGTGTCTTCTAGAGCTTATAAGTAACCTATTTATTTACCTTGCACTGGCTAAGCTGCATGTGCAAATGCAGTGCCGTGTCACACGCTTGCTGTTGCACCCTTCCATTCATAATAAAATTTACAAGGCTTCTTGCATTAGTAAGCAATTTGCTATTGGAGCCTTTCCTAGAAATACAGAATTCCATTTCACCAAAGTATTGTCTTTCCTCTTCAATCAGGGCCGAGGTGAGCTATTTTCTCAAGGACTCTCCAGGCATCTATATGATATTCCCACTTGTGCAGATGATCTCCAAAACGGCATTACTTACTCCTCCGTCCTGAAGGGCTGTCACAGTAAATTAAAATACTCTTATTAGCATCGCCAGGCTTTGAATTTGGCCAGCTAATTTTATTTGCAGTTTGGCTTTTTCTTTTTTTTTTTCTTTCTTTCTTTCTTTCCATTTTTTTTTTATATAAAGCAAATACGCATCCAGACCATCTTTGCTGAAATAAACAGGCCCACAATAAGAGGGGTAATTCTTCATTTTCTTAAAAGAACTGCCTGTTTTAACTTCAGAATTACTGCCCCAGAGTAAAGCAACAGCTGATGCCATCACAGGCAGTGCACTGTATTCAAACAGCTGTACAAAATGAAAAGCTGCGGTATTAATCCTGCCATTCACAGTTTATTTAAGTTTTTCAAGCTTCTCTCGTATGGGCATGGCATCAATGCCTAATTATGCCTCCATTAGGGTTACTGGGCCCTTAATACAGAAAATTATTGTATTTAAAATTTGGAAAGCTGCATCAATGTAATCTAAGATTCTTGAAGCTGGCACACGTTCAGGGAACGCAAACTTTACCTTGTAATTTTCTTTTCATTCATTTGGTCTTTAGGTTTTGGTCCAGTTTTGTTGTTACTGAGAAGGTCAGACCATCACTGGTGACTTTAAATAGCTCCATTTAAGGCTCTGTAGCTCTCAGGAGGAGAGGAGAAGAGCAGATTAAAAACTCCACGGCTTCGTCGATCCCGTTTGCCGGGGTGCGAGGCCACAGCTGCCTGTGCAAATAGGAATGATAGAAATGGATATCTGAAGCCCCACACACGCAGGCCTTTGTCTCCTCAGCGTTTCACTCTGCCCCAAACTGGGGCAAATTCTGTCAGCCCAAGCTGTGGTTTACCCCTGACCGTGAAAGTCTCAACCCCTCACACGTCTGTCCATGTACTTACTACTCGTTGCATCAGCGTGGGGTGTGCAGAGATGTCCTTGGCCTCAAGTAGGATGTCACTTGCTTTCTGATGCTCGGCAGCAACCCAAGGTGTGTGCTCTCGTGTGCAGGGGGCTTCTCGCTGAGATGTGGCTTAATCCAGTGACCAAAGTATTAACCATAGCCAGCCCCTTGCTAGGAGCTTTTCTGGGAGGACATGGATGCTGTAGACTCAGTAGGTGGCACTTTGGTTTTAGGCTCGAGCCAGCGCAGAGGACCCTTGGGCTCCTCCATGTACAGGCGCAGGCATGTGCCGCACCGCGGCGGCCGTGGCCTGAGCAACTCCACTGGCCCCTGTGCCATGGAGGTACTTTGTGTAGATGGAGTTGTCCAGGTTTTTGGATGAGGGATGTGTCCCTGTGGCTTGTAAGTTACAAAAATTCTCTTGCATGCTGTAGTGGAGCATTGCGGGGGGGAGTGGCTCTGCTGCTACATCCCAGTTGTGGCTGTGTTTCGGTGATGGGTACAGCCGTGTCACTGTGAGGTCATTTGAAGCCATAACTTGGCTCTCTCCTTTGCTCGTGTTCACACAGGCTTTTTGGTCAGTGCTTGACACAAGCGGGGGCCCTGCAGCTGACTGATGCTGCCAGGCATCACTGTGGCGGGAGGGTGATGGTGATGAGGAGAGAAGCCTTTCAAGCACACGGGCGAGTTGGTGGCAGGCAGCATCAGCATGCTGGCTGCCGTTTTTGGGGACATTCATGCCAACATGCCCTGTGTTTGCACGGACGCTCGCTGGAGGCAACGAGGCTGCCGAGCTCAAGCTGTTCCCTCTTTTGCCCCTTGTTGCCCAGGGGTTTCCAGCCTGGTTACCCTAGGAGGCTCCTTGCCCTCCTCCCTGTTGTGCAAACCTGTTTTACTAGCGTGGCTTCCACCTACTAAGGGAGTGTCATTGTGCTTTTCCCATGTCCGTGAGGCCCGTGGCAGTGCTTTGTGGCACGGCTTTGTCAAAAAAGTATTGTACGTACAACTGCATATTGCTGCATTCATATAACCCTTGTGAGGGGTCTCTTTTTTAGTATTATTTTTACTTAAAGCCAGAGAGAGGAGATACAGATGACCGGTTGGTGCATGGAGGATTAATTTTGTTCTTAAATGCATGTGGCATGCATCGACTCCTGGTTTGGTCCTCAGTGACAAGTGTTTCAGACATCCTTTGTGTGGGACTGATGCAGCGATGGTGGAAGGGCAGAGGTGGAGAGCCCCGCTCTGCTGACGGCACGAGGCAGGAGGGGAGCTGCAGATGCTCTTCCCAGATCTGTCGCTGAAGTTTTGGGACAAGATGATGAGTTGCTTGGGAGCTGAGATTTCCTATTTCTCCCTACATCAGGTAGGGTCAATACATTGATTTATATGTCATGTAGTGATTGCAAGGTATAGGAGATAAATAACAATAATAAGTGATGTGTTAAGAATTCATTCTTTCACTGTGTGGATAGATTAAAGAAAGTAGTGTAAGGAAAGCAAAACATTTCTGTTTGCTGTCATGGGGAAGTGCTATGCTGAATTGAAAAGCTGACGGCGAGGAGATGCTTTTCTGGTGTCTTTGTGCTTTGGTTTTGGTCCCTTCTCCTATCTTCCGCATAATTGCTACTTTTAAAATGTATTTAAAGGAGGGAGGGGATAAACTTAAACACTGGATGGAGTAAGTAGTAGCGCCACCAATAACTTCAGCAAAAGGAGCAGAGCCGTGGGGTTTACTGGAAGCGTTTGTGGGGTGGTGGCTGGTCTGTCCGTCCCAAGGCATGGGTCCACATGGGGCCGTGCCATGAGCCCTGTGCTGTTGCAAGCCCCATTGGGTACTCCTAAACCTCCCAGGGAGGCCCAGGGAGGCCACACAGACCTCTCAGCCCAACTTTTTTTGGTGACTGGCAGCCAGCCGTGCTAACAAGCCATCCCTCAATGGGCGAGTGGAGGCGTTGGGGAGCCACGGCCACCTCAGTGTGGCAAACCACCCCTGGAGCTCACCGTCCTCCAGCTCCTGCAGCCTGGGCTCGGCGTCCTTTGTGGCCGTCGGCTTGCTGGCATGCAGCTGGCAGAGCCAGGCCGCTCGTCCCCTCTGCCTCCCCTGCAGATTCCGTTGGTTGTGAAATGGTAGAAAGTGGAGGAGCTGATCTGCGGAAGGGTTTGGCCATGAGCGTTGGAAAATGTGAATCACAGGGATTCCAGTTTTAAGCCTTCTGGAGATAACGGGCAGCACGTACCAGAGTGCGTGACTTGCAGAGAGCCTTAAAAAACAAGGCGGCGCCCTCGAGATTAAGCAAACGCTTTATAATCAGGAACACATTTTATACCGAGCGCAGCCTTTGCAGGTATCGCATCTATTCAGACGGAAAGGTGTAGCTGGAGCGGAGCTAATTATACTGCAATTTAATTTTGGTGTTGAACAACACTGCGAAACGAGCGGGCTCTTGAATCCTGCTAACAATGCACCGTAATCAAAATACGCTGACTCCGAATGGCGTCTGTTGTCAGTTAGCTAAAAAGACCATTTGATAGTTGTGACACACGCTTGGCGTTTTTTGCTTGCGATGGAGCTGAAATGAAGTATGGCTTTTGCAGAGCGAGGGCTCTGCTTGCGCCTTCCTTCCCGAAGAAGCCCCGGTTGGGCCGGTGGGATGCTGGAAGTCAGAGCTTGTGTTTAGGTGCGTGTAAAAAAAAAATGTGTGGTGGGTGCCCCAATGGGTTAATTTTGTCTTCCCAAAAGATACCACCCTCAAAAATCTGTAAGGGGAATGCTTAGAGATGTGGTTTTTGCTGTGAGTAAACCCTCACTGTTTGCCTGAGCCCAGATGTTCAGGGCGAAGTGCAGATCTTTCTGAAACGCTGACTCCTGCTGAGGCTGCCTGACGGGCCCCTGGTAAGGCAGAAGGAAGAGGGGTGGGAAAGGTTCCTCTCACCCCAAATCTGCCTAGGCAGTTTGGTTTTGGGACCTCATCTCGACATCCAACAGCCTGTGCTGTCTCAGTTGGACCTCGGCATCTGGCAGATCCCCTTCTAAATTACTTTTAACATGTAAACACAATAAAAGGAAGGGATGGCAGAGGCTCATTTTCTGGCTAAGTGGCGAGGCATTTTTCCTGTTTACACCTTTGGAGGAATCATTGCATGAAATATTGAACAGGAAACTCTTATTCGTCTCCAAAGGCCTTTTTCATAGTCTAGAAAGACACTGAAAATACTGTATCCCTATTAAATTCAGTGTGAACCAAAGAGGACTAACAGTCCTCAAGACCCTGCACGTCAACCTTCAGGAGGTAGTGGTGGTGTTTGGGGCTGACTTTGTGTGTGTTTCTGCCTTATATTAGACTTAAAAATATATATATATATATATATATAAATAAAATCTACATGGAGCAGTGATTTTATCTACTCTGACCATGAAGCTGTATTTCCTTGTGTTGAGAAAGGGACAGGGATTAATGCTATCTAGCGATATGGCTCTTATCAAAGGGAGGAGACAGGTTTACAATGCGCGGGTTGCTCTAAATAGAAAGTCCTAGTCAATGTTTGTTGTGTGGGAGACAAAAACCCTGCATCACCGTCAGCTGGCTTGGCTAACCTGACCGGGCAGGCGATGTTTACTGCTGAGCTGAGATAAAAAAATTGAGGAATGGAGTAAGGTCAGTCAAATCTAAGGCACGCTGTGATTGAGACTGTGGCTGCTCAGGCTTTGTCGTTGTCTATCATGGCTACCACGTGCAACAACCACCAATGCAAGAAGCAAAACTTGAGGTCTGACTGCCCAAAAGAAGTTGGCTTTTTGTTACTGGTTATTATATTATTACCAGCAATAGAACCTGAGGGAATGGCATGAAGCTGCGACAGGGGAGGTTTAGGTTGGGTATTGGGAAGAGGTTCTTTACTGAGTGGGTGGTTGGACACTGGAACAGGCTCCCCGGGGAAGTGCTCACAGCACCAAACTTGACTGAGTTTGAGAAGCGTCTGGACAATGCACTCAGTAACGTGCTCTGACTTGGCTGGCCCTGTGTGGAGCCAGGAGTTGGACTTAATGATCCTTATGGGTTCCTTCCAACTCAGGAGATTCTGTGATTGCTGAGGTGGTCCTGGGTGGCTCCAGAGTCCCCTCTCACAGAGAAAGTCATCTGTCCCCCACAGAGGGACTTTGGGGATGGTTCCCCAAGTACAGCTGGTTTGGTCTCAGCCCTTGCAGAAGGTGGTGGGATTGTGCTTCTGTCAGTACACAGCCCAAGTGAGGCATGTGGGAGGGTGGTGTCAATGCATACATGTAAACATGCACATCTCTGTGTGCACACACATGCAAGTGGGTTTTTTGGAAAGTCTTGTCCCTGCAGAACTGATGGGGCTTTGGTGCCTCCTGGAAGAGAAGAGCTGTGGGTTTTACCCTTCCTTTTTGTCTTTATGTCCCACCCAGACTGATGATCTCCCATTTCATTCTTCTGTATTTTTTGTGGTTTATGCTTGATGCTTCTAATTATTCTTTTTCCTATGGAAAACACTATCACCCTGTCCTTTTGCACTCGTGTTTTCTTTTAAGCTCAGCCTGTTTGGGGCTTGCAGGCCCTTTCCTCTCTGCTTCCTTCCATACCATCTTCTCCTCTGTGTTCTGAGGGTATGGTTGTGGTGGTGAACAGAAAGCTCTGGTCTTTTGGAGATGCTTACATGGGTACACGGCCAGTGTTGTGCTTCACAAAGATGCAGGCTCTGAACCTGGGTAGGTTTGGCAATGAATTGTGATAACAGGACTAAGGCAGAGAGATTGCCTTGTTTGGTGGATGTTAGTTCGATGCTGCTCTTGCGGTGCAAAGTTAGTTGTTCTGAAAACCTGACCTTGTGAAAATCAGTGGCCAAAGCCCTGTTGATTTCTCGTTTTCCATCCTCTACGGTATCGGCATTTCCTTGTATCTGTTAGTCTCAGAAGCTGTCCTGTGTTGCATGCATGAAGGCAGCTTACGTCTTATTTTTCCTATGTGTCTGCAAAGAGTCAGAAGAAGAGTCTTACCCTCATGTGAAATAAGGGGAAACTAAAGATAGAAAGCTTACTACTTTTCTGGGGCTAGGAAAGGAATCCAGGTCAGAGCTAAGACTTCTGCACAGAATTTCTTCGGCTTTTTAGTTCGACGGGTCCTGCCGCCTTGAACACCGCAAAGGCTTCCATCTGTGCAGGAGTCACCCTTGCTGCGCTGCTTAGTTGCAGGCGGAGTTATCTCCTGTCTGTCATTTCAATGACCTTATTTCCGTGGACTCTCTTTTCCATCCGAACCTGACATTTGTGCCTCTGTTCTATTAAAAATAATTGTCCTCTGAATCAAAGTTGCATGAAGCAGATTATGGAAGAGTTACTGGCACTAAAAAGCATCTGTTTTGCAGTGTTTTTGAGGTTCCTGCATGTATCATTTATTCTGACCCGCTTGGTTTTGGTTGTATTGCACATAATGTCCCGTGTGGCTTTGGCAGGCTGGGAGGTGGGATCGCTGATGGCAGCCTTGGTTAGCCCCACAAGGAGATGCTCGGATGGCAGAGCCGTGAGCAAGTCCTCTCAGAAAATCAAGGTGGTCATGACTGTGGGTTTCACGGTCCCGCAAAGTCCACGCTTGACAGAGACTGGAATAAACAATGTCTGTCTGTGTAATCTAGGTACTACATGGCATTCTCTTCTTAATGTTATCAAAGTATATTTTTAGTCCTGCTTGCCAATGTGTATTTTCAAGGGTTTTTTTCCCCAACTAAGAGAAAATAATAAAAAAAATATGTTGGATAGGAAACAGCTACTTGAGGAAACGTGACTACTAGCATTTCCCTCCAGAAGTGGACTGGGATAAGGCTCATGGGTTGCAAAGACCAGGTCTGTCTGTCGTATAACTCCAGCTTCAACATTGGTGCTATGGATTATACACTTAAGGTATTGAGCAGCCGTATTGAGTGTTTTGCCCAAGCGATGCTGTGGACATTAGTATAGCCAACAACCAGAAGGATAAACTATGCACAAAGTAAATCCTTGTTAAATAGACGGGTTAAGTTTGTAGGAGGTAGACTTTATGAAGCAGCCCCCTTTTCATTTCGAGTTCTTTCCTGTAGTGAGCACAAGTATTTCCCAACATGGTGGGTCGCTACCCTTGAGATGATTGGGGGAAGGTTTTTTAAAGGGAAGAGTTAAGAAAAATCCAAAGAACATTTCAAACATAGCGCATTACTTTTTTTCCTAATGAATAAGTATTTAATTTAGGAAAAGAAAATAAGATAAAACTTCAGAAGGAAAACAATAAGCCCAAATTATGTTGACAAATTGCTGGCAGCAGCTCAGTTCCTCCAGGGTGAGGGGGATGAATGATTATACCTGCAGCCAATTCTCTCGTAGCCTGGAGGAGTGGAGGTTCGTCCAACAGCTAAAGGAATTAGCTGTTCCCCGTCTCCAGTTGTTACACAAACACAAATGAGCCCACAAGAGGGCTGTGCTCGCAAAACTTTTGAGAAGATATATATCAAAAGATGCTGAGTACAATTTTTATCACCTGTAATAGAAAGCGATTTCTTTTATTTATGTACTTATGGTCAGGACTTTCATTCGTTGGCCAGGCCCTCTGTCTTTTCCCTTTTCACGTGCTTGGTGCCCCCCCAAAAGTCCACTTTGTTCTTTAATATAAGCAGAAGGTGATAGTTTGCCCCAGTGCTATTAGCATTAAGTCGACTGAGAGCCCAGCAGTTGTTGGATTGTGCTAAATAAGTGTATGTAACGTTATTTATATTGACTCTCCAATTTAGCCATTAGCTGAATAATTTTGTCTGTAGCTTTTTGTTTATTAAAGCTTGTTGTTCACCATGACACAAGTCAATAGCTGCTTTGGAGGCCTTGTCAAGTGTGGCCCTCACTTTGAGGGGGCCATTGCATTGGTACCTGCTGGGGCTTGTGCTTTTCAGCCCAGCACATCCCCCAAGCGCCTGGTGATGGCCATGGAAGGCAGTTGGTGCTTTTAGGATTATTTAAATGCACAAACACTTTCATTGCTTCCTTTCCTTTTTGCTTTTCTTCTTCCCCCTACCCTTGCTTGTATCGGGGTGCTCAACAAGCTTCAGAACCAAAACAAAAGTCAGGAAATGTATCTGAAATGCCACAGGATGAGATAAAACATTCCTGGTAGAAGGTCTTTTGCCCCTAAAGTG